>NC_140300.1:43300419-43900419 GCF_964211825.1 Aythya ferina | reverse complement strand
CAAAAGTTCACAACCCAAATCTATCCTCAAATAATCTGATGATTCTTGCCAGGGCAATTTTTATTACCATTGAGATTCATTTTTCATTAAAGGAAAACAGTGTGATTTTACAGAAAATACAGACCTACAAAGAAAATGAGGAAAAATAAACAAATAAAAACATAAAAACAACAACAACAAAAAAGTGTGTATGATTTGATATTCCAAGACAATTCTAAAACTCCCTGGTAGGGAACTTTTTCTTGAACTTTCATTATAGATTTTCTCTGTATGGAAAAGTAACTTAAACAAGTTAAATTCATGATCTGTCAATGGAACACAGTGTGGACATGTCCTGGTTGGCCTCACCTCCTTCTCCACACATAACCCCCTCCTATCTCACAGTATAAACAGGCTCAACATGGAATATGAATTGTCTAGCAGGACAACCTGAGATCTGAAATTAGCAGTTATATAATGTGATTTTTTCAAACATCCCCTGATGACAGCAATATGGAGACCATCTTGTAGCCCACAGAAGTCAAAAGTAAACGTTTGTAACTGGTTTTAGGAACATTTAGAGACATAACTGAACCTTTGGAAATTCAATGCTGTTTTCCATTGAACTTTAGGGACAGGGTTTGTTAAACATTATTAGTGCACTTTAACAGATATACAGAATTGAGACGGTGGTTTGGGAAAATGCTTTCATCAATAAGAAAATATATTCCAATGAGTATTTTTCTATAGTGCACAGCTTGAGGGGGGGAAAAAAGGAAATCTCAATGAACTTGACTATTTCAGTAGGTTCAGGATGTGATCCAAAGCTTACCGCTGTGATCCAAGACGAAGTCATCCTGAGCGTATCGATATTTTTCAGGTCCACATGCAATGAAGACATCGTCATCTCCAAAGAAGTCCTGCAAGCATGTCACCTTGATGGCAAAATATACAAAGTAAAATAAACAAATGCAGTATTTTCGAATGCTAAGTCTTCAGTTAGTCAACAACACTTAATTAGTTTGTGTTTTTACAGCAATACCATAACTTTATTTTATAATGACAAACGTTCTAGTCCCTAAGTACATCAGCTATCCTCCATGGATAAGAAGAAGTACAGGAAACCTCACACTCAAGAATGTCAAGTATGACTGCCCCTTACCTCCAAGACCACCTTCTCTTACATTTAATACCTGTATTTTAGCCTATATGTGCATGCTGACGGCTTTGATGAAAATAGCTAGGAACCCTACTGACGCATTCTGGTATTCTTACATCAATTGCTTGTGGGAAAATCTGTTTTTTTTTTTTTTTTTTTTTTTATTTTCTTTTTTTTTTTTTACTACCGATGGCATTTAATATTCGTATTTTGGTGTCCTGTTAAAGACAACAAACAAAACCAGCAACACATCTACTTTGCCCTGTCATTATTGAAGAAAAAAGGAAATACAAAGTTCCTTCCATGCCCTTTGCAGCTCATTCTGTTCTTTATTGTTGCAATAATGAAGTTACAATACATCTGGAGATGGATGGGAATGTCACAATGACAAATGCTTTAGACATTCTTTAAAGAAACAAAACCAAAGACTTTGAATAATACCACCCCTCAAAAGCCAAAAAGCCAGTTTGTGGAGAAGTGTCTGCTTTAAAACATATTAAGCCAAAAATGCCACAAAACAAATACCAAACTCCTCTTACCTACCCCTAAGAAAATAAGTGATCGCAGGTAGCAAGATATTTTTAAAATATAAGCTGATTAACGTTTTCCTGTGTGCTCTACATGCCCCCCATCTCCCTTCCCTATTATTTTTTACATTCCTATTTAACACTGCATACTCTGAACGAAATTTGGGAATAAAAGATTTGTAGAAGCTATGGAAGTTAGAACCATTTGGTAAAAGCATTTAATTAACGAGCTAAAACAAATCACTCCTTCTAGGCAAATGGGCCTTTTTTTTTTTTTTCCTTTTTTCCCTTTCCAGATACCTGTCAACACCATTTGCATATTTTACCCAGGGTGCTAACAGCGAGCGCTGGCAGATCCTGAGGAAGGGAAGGGTTTGCTGCTGCCTGCAGCAGGCAGCAGCCCGGAATACCAATGACCCTCCATCGCTGCAGGAAAGCAGGGACCTGGCGCTTGCAAGCCATGCAGTTGTCATGGCAGCTCTCCCTGGAAGAACAGCAGGTGCCCTTGCAGCACAAGGAGCCGCACGGCTCAGCCACTTGCAGCATTGACCACAGGTTTCACTGCATTAGGAAGCCAAAGGGCTCCAGCCATCAATGAAATCCTTTTATTTTTATCTTACTGTCACGACAACAACCCACTCACATTTCCCAGAGATGTTTTAAGCTGTAGTTGAAACTGCTGATGGTGGTTTAACCAAAGAGGCAGTACCGATGGGATTCAAAAGGCTGTATAAATGTAAGAGTTTTGCTAACATGACATTTATTCCCCTCTGCCTAATAACTCACTCTGCTAATAAGGAAAGTCTACATTCCCAGAGATTTTTTTTTTATTTATTTTTTTTTCCCAAGAGCATCACCACTGAAGTAAGAGCTTGCTTTAGATACAAAGGCCAAATATCTTTCCCACCTACAAAGTGTAGGAGGGCAGAGAATTCAACAACCAGCTCAAAACCATCCTTATAAGAAAAGCTGTGGAAAACCTTTTAGAATAGTTACCCCAATCGCGCTGCTGTAAAAGGAGGGAAACGCTCCATGAAGCCCAAGCTCACATCTAAAGCCCCCAAACTGGGTGCCATTTTCATAAAGTCCGAGCACTGATCGCTGCCCTGCCTGTGCCCCCTGTGCCCTTGCAGTGCTCATTCAAGCAGGTTACAGCTGAATGTTGTCCTTTGGCAGTGCCTAAAGTGAATCCTTCTGTTCTGATTTAAAGCGCTGCGACTTCCACCTGTCCATCACAGGCCAAGGCTTCAGCTGACTGTAAAGGGTCTTAAGCTGTACTTATAACTGGACCCGGATAAATGCACCTGTGAGAAACATTTACATAGTTGCTCACTATACGCCAACAGTGAATACTGGAAGTCCTCCTTCTCCTTACAGTCTAGACTAGTTAACATGTAAAATGTACAAAAAAAGTATTGAAAAAGTTCAATCAACAAGGAACAAAGATCTGCTCAAATTTACCAAGCTTTCCCCCCCCAAAAAAAAAACAAATTACAAGGTAAGAATAGTGTTTCTAAAACCATGTTCACAGAAATTGTTCACTTTCCTAAAAGCATAATCTAATGGCTATTTTTCTAGGCCTTCATAATAAAGTCATTGAATCAGTTCCCAAGATGCAAGCAGATGCTAAAATGGTCTTTATTTCCCACAGAGTTCAAACTAATGTATATGCTGCAGTTAATGATAACAGTGCTCACTTAGCATGCAAAAATAGTACTGAGGTGTCCTGGTTTCAGTTAGCACAGAATTAATTTTCTTCCTAGTAGCTGGTGGAATGCTGTGTTTTGGCTTAGAATGAGAAGAGTGCTGATAACACCCCGATGCTTTAATTGTTGCAGAGCAGTGCTTATACTAAGCCAAGGACATCTCAGCCTTTGCTCTGTCCTGCCAACGGGTAGGCTGGGGGGGTGCAGTAAGAGCTGGGAGGGGACAGACCCAGGACAGGTGACCCAAACTAGCCAAAGGGGTATTCCATACCATCTGACGTCATGCTAAACAATATATAGGGGTGGCTAGCCGGGGGGAGGGGGCCGGACTGCTCGGGGTTAAGCTGGGCATCGGTCAGCGGGTGGTGAGCAATTGCATTGTGCATCACTTGTTTGTACATATTATTAGTAGTAGTACTATTATCATCATTGTATTATTATTATTATTATTATTATTATTTTCCTGTCTTATTAAACTGTCTTCATCTCAACTCACGAGCTTCACTTTCCGTTTCTCTCCCCCGTCCCAGAGAGGGAGGGGGGAGGGTGAGCGAACGGCTGCGTGGTGTTTAGCTGCCAGCCGGGTTAAACCACGACAGTCTTTTTGGCGCCCAACGTGGGGCACGAAAGGTTGAGATAACGGCAGATCTGACCAGAGTGTGTTAAACTAAAATTGGTATAAGTATTAGACCTGCTTAATAGTCACTTGTCATAATGCTGATTGCTTTAATCTCAACTGTGCTGCGCCTGTTTTCCAAATTGAGTATTATAGCACGTTATTTTCCGTATGTGCTCTCTGTCATGTTGTTTATCCTCTCCGGGCCCTGGTTTCAGACCATTATGGTACTGTGTGTTGTATCAGTGGCTTATGAGATGATGAAATATCTGGCCATGACTCTAACCTGGTATTTGTACTCAGTAACATCTTCGATTCTATACTTTGGAAACTGTATTTTGGAAACTATTAGCAATTGTATCTGTTGCCTTTTTTCATTAGGGAGTCAATCTGTGGAGGGGAAAGGGGAAGATAATTTTTCTTACTTGATCACTCTCCCTTTCTCCTTCACCACCCCTGTACCCTCCTTGATCACTCTCCCTTCCTCCTTCACCACCCTCTTATCCTCCGAGTTTATTACAATAGCTCTCCAAGATATTGAATATCCTTGGGATACTCAGACCAGCATAGTCCTGTTGTTCTGCCTCCTGAATGCACTTCAGGTTCTGCTTAAAGTTAAACAACTACTTATGAAGCTCATCCGGAGATCTGCCCGGAGGCAGTATAGTTGTGGGTGGCAGGGAGTATGGGTGGATATGGGCAGGCATCTAGAGCAGTTGGCACCCCCAGTGTGTTGGAAATTCACCCCTGAACAATGGCAAGCGCCACGTACTTACAATGGTGGAAGCAACCACCGGATGGCTGGAAACATATCCTGTGCCTCATGCTACCGCCCGGAACACCATCCTGGGCCTTGAAAAGCAAGTCCTATGGCGACATGGCACCCCAGAAAGAATAGAATCAGACAATGGGACTCACTTCCGAAACAACCTTATAGACACTTGGGCCAAAGAACATGGTATTGAATGGGTGTATCACATCCCCTATCATGCACCAGCCTCCGGGAAAGTTGAACGATACAATGGCCTGTTAAAGACTACCTTGAAAGCAATGGGCGCTGGGACGTTCAAAAACTGGGATACGCATTTGGCAAAGGCCACCTGGTTAGTCAATACTAGGGGATCTACCAACCGAGCTGGACCTGCCCAATCAAACCTGTTACGTACTGTAGATGGGGATAAAGTTCCTGTAGTGCATGTAAAAAATATGCTGGGTAAAACAGTCTGGGCTACTCCTGCCTCAGGAAAAGGCAAACCTATTCGTGGAATTGTTTTCGCTCAGGGACCTGGATATACTTGGTGGGTGATGCAAAAGAACGGAGAGGTCCGGTGTGTACCTCAAGGAGATTTAATACTGGGTGAGAATAGCCCATGAACTGAATTGCACCATGTTAAATAGTATATTATACTGTATGTTATCACTACCATGATTACTATAGGTGACTAATTAGAATGTATGGAAAAGAGTGTAACCTGAGCATGACATAAATGGTATGGAATAAGGGGTGGATAGATGTCCTGGTTTCAGTTAGCACAGAATTAATTTTCTTCCTAGTAGCTGGTGGAATGCTGTGTTTTGGCTTAGAATGAGAAGAGTGCTGATAACACCCCGATGCTTTAATTGTTGCAGAGCAGTGCTTATACTAAGCCAAGGACATCTCAGCCTTTGCTCTGTCCTGCCAACGGGTAGGCTGGGGGGGTGCAGTAAGAGCTGGGAGGGGACAGACCCAGGACAGGTGACCCAAACTAGCCAAAGGGGTATTCCATACCATCTGACGTCATGCTAAACAATATATAGGGGTGGCTAGCCGGGGGGAGGGGGCCGGACTGCTCGGGGTTAAGCTGGGCATCGGTCAGCGGGTGGTGAGCAATTGCATTGTGCATCACTTGTTTGTACATATTATTAGTAGTAGTACTATTATCATCATTGTATTATTATTATTATTATTATTATTATTTTCCTGTCTTATTAAACTGTCTTCATCTCAACTCACGAGCTTCACTTTCCGTTTCTCTCCCCCGTCCCAGAGAGGGAGGGGGGAGGGTGAGCGAACGGCTGCGTGGTGTTTAGCTGCCAGCCGGGTTAAACCACGACATGAGGGAAAGCTGAACTGAATAGTCTGCATGAGATTTTGCATGCTGCAGGTCCACTGTGGTCTCACTTGCAAATAACACAATTCTGCTCAGAAGAATATCTATATTTTGATCAAATATCAATATCTATATTTTGATCATATAGCAATTATTCATAGCTTCGAGCAGGATTCATCAGTTTAGAAATTTAAAAACAACTGAATTTTGAACATTACTTTTTTTTTTTTTTTTAACTTTCATTAACAGTAGAACTTTCATATATGAGAAATATTTCAGTAATCTAGTGAACAAAATTTGATTTATTGAACTAGTACATGATAAATACAGCTTTTCTCTCCACAAAGTGCCTGTCTGCTGTGCCTTACCCATTCTTTGTTTTGTTGCACATACGCATACCATAACAAAAACAGTAAAATAAGGAGTCATTCATTCTAGTAACAACTCTCTTGCTAGTCCTGATGCTGTGGGCTTTTGTGCATGATGTTTAAATTTGAAGAGCTGTAGACACCTTGACAAGGTCAAGCACCAGAACAATATCTAATTTTCAATACTATTGAGGGCTTTTTTAGAATTACATTCCTTATGTCATTTTGGAGATTTAGATCTGGCCAATTCCTAGGTTTAAGCACAAAAGCTCTACATGAATACTCAGAATGCTTGTTTTCCAGCAGTGGCCTGGCAGTAACACTCAATCAGAACATCTCTCCTCTCCTGTCTGTGGCTTAAATTACCACAGATAATGGTCTTGAATAAGAAGATGATGAATGTGATTTGCTCGTCTACAAAAATTTTAAAAGAAGGCATATACAGAGGTACATGAAGAAGCTTTGTAGAATTAATTACAGTTGACACTAGAAAGTCTTACACCAGTTTCATATTTCTTTGAATTCTTTTTTTTTTCCCAACAGAAAAATGAAAAATGTTTTTCTCAAAACACTTCAGGAATGCTTTAAAAGGAAAATTAGCTAATTAACTCTGAATTAATTAATTCTAATTCTAAGTAATGTGTTTTAAATGTGTTAAGCCCTATTTATTTCTAAAGACAACACCCTTTCTTAGACAAACATTGCCTATGTTCTGCTCCGTAACTCCATTACTTTCCCTTTATTTTGAATACAAAGTGACCCATTGGTGCTCCTCTGACAGCCCAGCCTGCTGTCAGGTTGTCTTGTTGCACAGCTTTTGTTCAAACACATCTATTTGAAAAATAAATTTCCTCATCCTCTGCTGTCCGCTGGTGCAGTGTTTCAATGCGTATACAACCATCACATTTACCTTTTAAATTGGTTTATATTTCTGACAAATATTTATAGCCAACCTAAGAAGTTTCCTCTTTACATAGAAGTATTTCAGTCAGATCAAGCTACAGGACTACATTATATAAAACTGTGACCTTTACAGAAGTCTCTTTCCCATTATTACCACCACCTCGGCCTAAAAATGTACTTTGCACCAACCCCTACTCCTACCCCTGAAAGTAACAAGCAGAAGATGCATCCCTTACAGAAGACACAAGAAAAATGATCCATCATTTATAGACAGAATTCAACAGGGATTTTATAATTAACCTTTATGACAAACTTACAATTAGAAGAGTTGAACAACGCTCTCGCCCACAAGGTATTTGTCCTCCCATCCTCCATAGGAAAAAAGCACTACAAGATTTTGAGAGGCTGATACTAAAGGATCTTATAAACTCATTAAAAAATACTAAAGAATTCAGCTCTTCTCAAATCTTTAACATGAAAGGGAGCCCTGTAACCAACTATAAATAATTTTTTTTTCCTTTTTTTTTTTTTTTTTCCCCTTGGATATTTCATAAAGAAACGGCATATATTTCACATGGCCTCTGTGAGTCAGAGGAAGGGCACATAACAGGCAGGAAGTGACAACTGGCAACTGGAGCGCCTCTTGAGCCACAGACTATGACAATGTCATTGCTACTTTATTCACATTAACCAACAGTGGAACAGTTCACAAAGGAAAGATACCTTTAAATATCCAGTTATCCCAAACACAGCTGTGCAGAATTGAAAGAAATTTACACAGAGAAGTGAGCAGTATGGTGTTCTTTAAAATCTTATTTGAGGACTTAACTAGTTTGAAGTTTTAGTTCAAAACAAAATTCAAGTATTTAACACATGCATTTATGATGTAACTTTAAAGCAGACTATCAGGTGACAAATTAAAACAAACAAAAAAAGCACACAGCAGATCCATATATCAAGACCCTTCAGCCAGGAGCCCACTGAATAAATTATATTTATTCCAGCTGTACAACTATGTTTCATTCTAAATGTAGAATGACAAGCTGTAAAGACAAACACTTTGGCTCAATTTAGTATGGCTGATTCAATTTAAGTAACAGCAACAGGACTGGATGGTTTAAGTCTTAAGAGCCGCACCCTGTGCCTAGGGAAAGCTGCTCTGGATGACAAAATCCCCACGTTAGATGAAAACTGAACTAAGACATCCAACCGGAAAAGATATAAAAGATTGTTTGTATTTTTTTAAAACAATGAAAAAAAATTATACCTACTGACTTCAAGAAATTAGGATAAGGTGTAAATATTTGAAAAAGGAAGTGCATAACATACGAGGCAAAAGGAAAACTAAGAGGAGCGGCATGCACAGCAACAGCTGGATCTGTGCATGTTTGCAGCTCAGCAGTAGTGACAGGCATTAGGGGCTGAAACTCTCAAAGATATGCAGTATGATCTTTTCCCAAAAAAAAATGCTAAAAAAAAAAAACACAAAAAACAACCAAACCACCAATAATTCACTGAATGTCAGCATGACAAAACCAGATCCAACCTCCCTGCTCATACCTTCTGTCTGACAGGTCTCTGCTTTTCCCTTGGGCAATGCTACTCCTCTTTGACGGGGGCAGATTACAACTATGCTATACTGACAGTGTTGCTCTTTGCCCCTCGCATCAACTTTTATTTCTGAGTAAGTAAAAGTAAAAGATTTGTCTATTTTGCCTGACAGGTCATTTTTGTGATCATCATTTTTGTTTCCCTTTTCAAATAAAGATAGCATTGCCACTTCCTTGTCACTGCAACATGAACAGTCTCATTAAAATTCTTGCAGTGTTTTTGGATCTGTCCCACTATAACTGTCAGGCTGACAGTTCAAGGGTTTATATGTGTCCTAAAGTACAAAATACAAGCAAAGAAGTCCTGCAGAAATAGGTCAGTTGTCCACGTTCTATTTCAGTTCAATCACCAGCAGGGGCAGACTTAACTTTCAAAAGCAAGAATTTCCTCCGGGCAGCCTCAGGAACTCAAAGAGGAAGGTGAAAAGGGCATTGCCACTCTTTTCTACTGAGCACTGTGATTTTAACACGGATTTTCTTAGCTTGGAATTTCCCCTGGGTCCCTATACTTCCACAGAACAGCTAGACCAAGGGAAAGGGGATGGATGCATTTAACCGTTATTAACTACTTACTGAAACCATAAATGTCCTTGAAGACTGAGCTAAGACTAAAACAAAAGATGTTCAGGACTAGCTTAAGGCAGCTATTTTCCCCCTTATACTGAGTCACGTTTCCTGACATGTCTTCAGTACATAGTAAGAGAACAACCAAATCAGTAGCCAGGATATATCCAGGAAGAAGATACACAGAGAAAAGTCATAAACCAATGAACCTTTGTTTTCCCTAATAATAATAATGATAATAATAAAAGTACTGTAACTGCCAGTATTCTTTTTATTCTTTTTTTTTTTTAATTAACACTTGGCAGAAATGACAGAGTCAAAGGCAGCAATAGTAAGTGATTTAGAAGCAGGTAAAAAAAAATAAAAATAAACTGAGCAAGAGCCAGGCAGGTATGGAAGCCCACATGAGAACATGAGAACAGCAACAAAACCACTGCTAGATCAGACAGACAGCAAGCCTGGAATATAAGACTGAGTAATAAGATTCCAGCTGGTACAGGAAAGAAGCACTTGCCACCTCTGAGGTTTAACTTGAACAGCAAAAACCTCTTCTGTTCCTCACCAGCTTATGTGCTCAGTGACAGCTCTAGTGCAGAATCGTGCTGGGATTCCCCACATTAAACAAAATTACAGAATACTAAAAGATGGATACACAAACTATTAGCCTCTGATGCAGCACTTGGAAGAGTCCTACTTGGAAGTAGGACTGGGCACCTTTGCCTGAAACAGCCACAGGGTAGAGGCTGGGGAGTCCTAAGGTTTGGGGACATACAGCCATGAGCTTGATAGACACTAGACACCTTTCCTACTGACTGTAGCTATGAGTACTATGCAATGCATGCCAGTGACTACCACAGCAGGCAATCTCTTCAAGGTCATTAGCAGACCAGGACCAAAAAAAATCTCATTTGTTTTTTATAAATAGTTGGGACTAGGCCAAATACATCCATTTCTGAAGCTCAAGTGCAGATTTATTTTTTTTTTTTGTCTGTGACTAAAACGTGAAACACAGTTAAAGATCATGTCATGCAGAAAGAATGCAAAACTAACACATGCTACAAAATGTCAAAAATCACTACCTGGTCTTCTGCTATAACCCTGTGCATCTTGGTGAGTATTTTGAGACTAGCAAATTAACTTCATATTTTAAAGACTGTGATTTTCCTTTACAATAACCTCCTATATTTCTGGACAAAATAAACCTTTTTAAAATGATACATACATATATTTTAGCAATTTTTCAGATGCTTTAACACCATCCTTACAATCTCAATATATCCATTTTTGAAAACATCTCAGTGTGTTTTTTTTCTACAGCTGGATCAAGCAGTGTCCCCTGCTTTCTGGTCTCAGTCCAGCAAAGCCCCTTTCTAAGCCAAGCTTCAAGCTTGTGAGCAGTTCTGCTGCAGTGAGTGAATTATTCGCATTCACAAAACTAAGCACAGCAGGAACTTGTGAAAGGCCTGAGGGCCTCCTCAGCTCTGCTGGACACTGCAGCAGAATTATATATTACATCTGATTTCTAGGTTAGGACTTCCATAAAGCACTGTCTGATTATCTTTGCCTTCAAGTCCATTAAATTCAATAAACAGTGATGGAAGAATTACACTTTCTGAATATATACAAAAAAAATGAAAATGTTGAATTTTCCTTGGATAAAGACAGCTTGTTATCCTATTCAGAAAAAGAGGGGGAAAAAAAAATGAAACAAAGACCATAATAAGAATAATGCTTCTAGGCCAGCTTCCTAACTGATTATTTAATCAATGGCTGTGACACATTATTACAGCCATCATCAGAAAATGAACCTCCTTTCACTGATACCCTGTAATGAGGAACAACAGTGAAAACGAAGGAGACAAAACCCTTCTGTCCCACAGGGAATCTGAAGAGTAAGAAAGAAAACAAATGTTAAGTCTTTGCCTGCTGCCTTGTAAACGGAAAAAGTCTGGCAGCAAGCCCAGGAAACGCCTAATACAGTATGACAATGCAGAAAGACTGCATAAACAGACTGGTCAGGTCACCACAACTCATACAGCTATGTGGAACAGATGACAGAATACAGCGCATACCACGTCTTAGTTTTATTTTAATTTTAAACAGATTTTTGCATATATTTTTTGATATCCCTAGAGTTTAATTCAGAAAACGAACACACATGGAAATAGGAGACTGCATTTGGGTGCATTTCAACAGACAGATCATCCTCACTGTACTGGAAATGCCTGTCAGAAAACTAAGCTCTAGAAATATGCACAAGTTTAAGTGTATTCCTACACGTAGCTGTATCCCAAAGCCTTCCAATACTGTAGGACTTTCTGGCAAGGGCCATTTGCTGGTCTTCCAAAGGACAGACCTGACTTCTTTCTGCAACACAGTATTTCAAAGATTGCACTGATTATGTGCAGCTATTTCGATATGGGAACAATTACAGTTGAGAAATCTAAAATTCTGTAAATTTTGAATAACTTGAATCACACCTTGAATCACAATACAAATCACATCATCATTCTCTGTAACAAAAAATAGCCCAGAACAACCCTTCCCTCAGTATTATCCTGTACTTGAACATCTCGGAGTAATATAAAATATAATATACTGAGTAGCTCAATATATTATACAACAGTGAAGTTTAACATCGCACTTCGCAATTTAAAGTTACACTTAGAAACAATAGCATTATTGAACAAGGAAATAAGTGGAAATTGGAAACAGAGAATTAACAAATGCAGCTCATGACCATAATCCAGCCTGTGTGAGGAAAAAAACATAGCATCTTCAGTTACAAGACAAGAATTATATCCTTGCCCATAGATGCATTAGTCACGGCAGCACAAGTAAGTCAGCATAACAGACTCTTTCCTTTAGTGGCATAACTGGGAAGACTAATACAGAACCAAAAATAGCCCCTGACTTCACACAGCTAACCTTCCATCTTAGCCCTGAGTAGCTAGTCTAAAAATAAAAGCTACTTGTATCAAGAAAGAACTTAAAAAGAAAAAGCATACTTATAAGGACAGACAGCTGGCTCATCCAGTTCAGTAAAATATTATGGATTCTGTGACACAACTGCTGTTAAATATAAGCTGTATCATTTTCCTCAGTACAACCTCTTTTGCATTATACAAGTCAGTGCCCTTAGCTAGAATCACCTTACTTGACAAATACAGCATTCACATACTACAGAGAACTCAGAAGAATGAAATCATAAGGCCAAATACTCCATCTACTTTCATTTCTTTGATTCTTTAGATCAGAAGACCTGCTGAGGCATGCTGCTATGATCTGCTACAATCCAAGGCCTCTACTGTTTGTGAACAGACACTGTTTCCTGGAGAGGTTACAAAATTTGATCTAAAAGATCAAATTAAATAACTCTTTAAGTTTCAATATTTTCAAATATTGAATATCAAATGCAAGACTCGCTGCAATTCAATATTGTTATGTGGAAATATAAAAAAACTATTGTTTTCTAAGTTCCTGTCTCAAGGTTTCAATCTGGTTCTCATTCAAAGCTGTTTCTCACAGCACTGCAATAGGAGGGGAAAACGTTTAGGTATTCTAGAAATTCACGTCTCTCTTTCAATTCTGTGATATATATATATATATATATATATTCTGTCCCATTTATATCACTTCACGTAACCAGAAGTCTTGCTAAAATCCATTGAGCTGCTTACAGAGTACAATAGTGGGTTTTGCATGCATTTTAAGCTTGGGTCAAGTGCCTCCATATATTAACATTTTTAAACATTAAGTTACTTCATTTAATCAGCTTTATACCTATTTTAATATAACAACCATGCTTCCAACTAAGCTTGTGGTTCCATTAGCTTTCAGGTTTTGTAATGCTAATTGCTTGCCATTACATTCAAACTGCACATACAGATCTTTCAAATGCTTTTGATTCTTGCAGTATCACAGAATCACAGAATGGTTTGGGTTGGAAGGGAACTTAAAGATCACCTAATACCAACCTCACTGTCATGGGCAGGGACACCTCCCACTAAATCTGGCTGCCCAAAGCCCCATCCAGCCTGACTTTGAACACTTTCAGGGAGGAGGCATCCACAGCTTCTCTAGGCAACCTGTTCCAGTGCCTCAGCACCCTCTGAGTGAAGAACATTTCATCTAAATCTACTCTCTTTTAGTTTAAAACCATCGCTCCTTGTCCTATCACTAAGCTCCCTGACAGAGTCCCTCGCCTAGTTTTCTTGTATCCTCCTCACTGAACTGCAATGTAAATACAGGAAGAAAATTAAACTTATGCATGGTCTCTACTCATTCTTTCAAAAAATGACATTTCACAGATAAAATAACAGAAATACTGTATAAAAATACTACCATATATACTGTGAAGGTATCAGTTTCCATGCTTTGCTTTGCCTGTCATGAGTCACACTGGCCTGTCAAACTTGCATGCAACATCCATAACAATTACGCTTGACTGCTGGCACCAAGTAGAAGCAATGAGGATATAACAGATTAATCAAGAGATTAGCTGCATAAAGGGTCATTATTCAGCAATAAACTACTGAAAATTAAAAAATCCTCAAGCCGCCTGGATCACTATTTCTGCTGAGAGAGAACATCAGGGACATTGTGTAAAATAAACATTTCAAGATGCAAAGACTGCTAAATTTTGGAAGCATCTGGTAACACTATCCTGTTTTGTGGACCTCTGCATCAATAATGTTATAGGTACTTTGGAAATGCATGAGAAACTTCATCCTGTTTTGAATTAATTACTTCAGAATTCCTTATTGGTATCTGAAAATAAATCTTAGGAGAGCAGGAACAACTGATACATCACAGATTGTTGCAGAAGATCCATTTCCAAAACACTGCATTTTTTATTTTTTTAAAGAAAGTTTAAAAATATTTTTCAGGCCTCCTTCTATAAGATACTGAATTATGGAGTGTAAAATGAAGCAAACACAGTCTTCAAATTCTAACATCAACCACAGTGAAACTCAACACTGAAGGCCAGTCATGTATTAGCTCTGCTACCCACAGAAACCAATACTGGTACTAAAATCATTTTCCTCTTTTTTCCACTTATATTTGGCAATACTCGATTCAATACTTTCTTCCAGACTCCTACCACCCACTGTAGAGCAAATACAAAACATACTTATTCCTGTAATATAAACCTCTTTTGACTTCAGAATTACATTAATGTGGAAAATACTAAATCTCAGTTTACATAATGGAATGCCCAATGCAAAATCTAGATCTGTATTATCTTAAATTTTGGCTAATCAAATATTTTCAGTGATTTTGCTTAGTTTATTTTTCCAAAATTTTAATTGTGATGTCTGCTGCTAACATGACAGTCTCCCAAGTTTGTGTTTCTGTCGTAATAAGTGTCAGAGTTCACTAAATGTATTATTTTATCCAAGGGCTGTTTTCCCAAACAACCATTTTTTCCTCTGCATCAAAACCTGTTTAGAAGCCCTCATACATTGTCAGCAGTTGTTTAAATACATTAAGAAATCTAAATTGGGATACAATTGTTGATTTCAAGGTTTGTTTGTTTTTAAATCACTAGTTCATCAAGCATTTCCTCATATTTTGTCTTCACAATGCTTAAAAATCTGTATCAGCCCTCATTATTTTCACTGCAGTGATTGCATTTTTTTCACATATGGAAAACAGTAAATCCAGCAGTCAGGTCCCCTCACATTCTTACTCATATCTTGTACAACAGCTAGTCCATCTGGAAGTCCTTAATCACCTATTTCTGGCTAAATAAACAAACACAAACAAAAAGTAAAACCCAGTCAGCTTCAGGCTAGAACTACGAACAGCCTATGGAAGCGGAAGAGCTATGGAGAGGCCATAATTTTTTCTCATTAATCATTCATCAACAAGAGCAGTTATGAGTCAATTTTGTGCCTAATAGTGCCGCTGTGTAATATAAATAGTATTGCTTCACTGTTCTGTGTTTTTTCCCCACTAAATTAGTTTTCTTTGGCATTTTAGTACGTCTATTTTACCCATTTTCAAAGTTGAGGGAAGAGGGTGTTTTCAAAACCATTACAGCTGACAACAAAAGCGGGAACAGATGAGAGTGCCTGGCTCCAATATGTGTGTTTCTACTGACATGGAGAACACCTCCAACCGTACCAAGGATGCTCCCTGTGTGAGCCCTGCCTGGTGGCAGATCCTGATCCTAAGCCAGCCTGATGCAATTGAGAATAGCAAATGAAGCCCCTACATGTGAACTGCTATTTTATTTTGCAAAGAACTGGAAGCTGCTGTAGCTGCAGCACCTCCTGTGATGTTCCTATCACAGCTGCCAACATGTGGAATTAATTAAAGTCCCACTCAGTCTGCCTGAATCTAAGCTGCAGTGCTCCAGACTCTATGCTGTGCTTTAAAGAGGCTGATATCAAGATGCTCAGTCTGGCTCAAAATGCACCTGTTGCTGCAGCTGATAGAAATACCAATGCAAACAAGATTTGGGAATCCTCAGATTACAGTTTTTTCATTACTATTAAAAGGATTAACTTGCAAAACAGCAAAAACTTCAGACTCTTCTCCCTTCCCTTAAAAAACAACAAAACCAAAGTTCTAACCAAGACTAAGCAGACATAAGATGATTTTAAAAAGAGCTAAAATGTATACTTGCAATGTTTTTTCAATTTATTCTACAGTTAGATAAAAACAATATTGAGGTTGGCGATGATGGCATGTTGTTGTAATTCTGGGGAACTATACCAGCCCAAAATATTAGACTGAAATATTATGCTCAGTGTTTGAAAAGGAATTCAAAACCACAAATAATATCCATATAAGCATACTTGAAATTTCTGAAAAATCGTATCATTAAATAATCTAAGCCAACAGTAAGTTTACAAAATGAAAGCCACAACACTTACTTCACCAATAGGACTGATGATCACCAGTTGTTTTTCAGTCCCCAGGTTTCTTCAGAGGAAAAATTATCAGGATTCTAGACACCATTATCATGACACCCCCATACACATTTAAGACAATACATAAATTAAACAAATATGATTCAGGTGCATTAATTTGTAATTACAGACAGAAGGACAAATATATTATTTTATCTTTGTGAAGACTTAGAACAAAGCCTCACTTACAGCTTTCCTTTCCCTTCCTTCTTACTCCCCAAAGTTCCAGGTCCTCCAGTTCAGTAAAGGGGCAGAGGTATGAAAGAGATGTGCTGACCTGGGATCAGTTATCAGTGTGAGGAAAGAGATACAACAATTTCCAAATGCTCTATTTGTAAGTTTGTGAAGATCTATTTGTTTCACTGGTACGTTGCCTGAAACATTTACTTTCCAGAAATATACATCTGTATGCAAGGTCTAAACGTGATTTTGCATTAAGGAAAAATAATGGCATTCTAGGTCCTACTGCCAGCAGCTGATACCTGGGACCCTGCCAGTTCTCTGCAGTTTGTGTCAGAGCCAACTAGAGACCAAAGCTGCAATTGCACCTCTTCAGTGCAGAGTGATCCTCCTGGGACCAAACGGTATTATAAATTCACCCCTGTTCCATGCAGTAGGAAGGTATGCACAAGACCACTGCACAGCTTGCACCTTGGGTATGCAACTGCACAGAACTGCACATCATACACTACAAACAGCTTGCAATACATTGGAATAAAAATAGTACGGGTGTTCTCAAAATCACAAACATACCTTGCAACCAGCAGCAGCACCAGGAAGTGCTGTTTAGTAGCAGATCAGGAGCAGATACTGCATCTGCTCAGAAGTGGAATTACATAGGCTTTGAAGTGAGCACTGTAGCAAGGCTGTCATTGTCACACACTTCCAATTACACATACAACGTGGCCCTAAACCCATTCCACCATTTTTCTGCAGTCTGGTCAAGGCTTTATTTGTTTCATCTTCAAAAGATAAGCAATGTCTGGGAAAGCATCCTAATTTAAGAAGCATCTAATGTGATTTGTCTGTTTTCATTCTGCTAACTTCCATTATTACATGTATGGTTTAACTTATCAGTTGTCTGATCCTGAACAAGCATTAAAACAAAAGAAATAGATTTTCTCTTTTGATTAATATTTTGTATAAGATTTATCATTCTCTTCCTCTTGAGGCCACAAGTACCTGATACTCTGCAAAACCAGAAATGCATTCTCAGTAATGATTTCTGACATTCTCTTCAATTGCTAAAATATCTCCATAGTCTTGAAATAACACAGACCATAAAAGGGGAAAACAGACTATTACACAAAAATGTGTCAGGATGTCGTCAATAAATCTCATGCATTAATTATACTAACAGATTCACTTTGCACTTTCCCCTCTTGCAATTCCTCCCATTGAGTGAATTTCTGTACACATGGGAGCTCTGGTGTAAATTTCAGCCACTCCTACACTTGCTTACAGCAGTATTAGCCTTAATCTATGTAGTCACTGTTGCTAAAGCAGGAGTGTAGTTCTGGCAACTGCTCCTTCATCAGGAGGTTACTGGTGTCCTTATTTCTACTCTCAAGGTCTAAAGCTTTTGTAGATATTCCTCAGTGCTTAAAGAGCCTCCTAAGCAGCTTCTGGGAACATATGTTGTTTTTACTCGCTCTGGGTTGAGTTTCACTATGTGTGCCAAGCAGATCTCTGTGGAGCCCTGTCAGCGATCAACTGATTTAGTATTCAAAATTAGAACCCAAGCCCAGCTACTTTTGGCAGATTCACAGGCAAGAGTCCTAATTCTTATCTACATCAGCGTATCCGGTCACAGTTATTTGATTTCAGTTACTCTGACATTTTCTGTACTGGTGCATTAAAATGGACTGGCAGTACAGTGCACTCTGTACAGTGCATTAAAAGGGGCTGGAAGATACCTGTCTGGCTTGCAAAGCCTTCCACAAACAAGCAGATCTCTTAGAAGCTGACTTAAGGAAAGTGTCTAGGGATATGGTTTGTATTGGTACACAAAGCCTTACTTACCATTAATAAGTCTGTTTTAAATTAATTGCAAGAGGAAGGTCTCAGGGACTAGAAGTAATGTGGTTCATTTATTCCCAAAATGAAGTCATAATCCTAAAAGTTTTCTAGAAAATATATATTGGATCAGTGCAATATTTTTCTGTTTTCTTTTTCTGAGGTCCCCCAGAAATATTTCCGATAGAGATACAGATTCCTGATAAGGGAATTTAAGATTATCAAATATTACTTTACTATTCCTAATTAGGTTTGTACAAACCATCTGTTTTCCATGAACACCATGTTGAAACTGCTGCTTCAAATACGGTATGGAAAAGTCAACTGCAGCTCTTCAGAAATCCATGGTTCACACTGCATCTGCTAAGTATTCCATACGTGTTTCCCTGCCAGGATTTTCTTTTGTTGAAAGAGGACTGTAGCAATATTATTTTTGTTCTAAAACTCTCTGCTTACTAGTCTAAACAATCCTTTGAAATTGTTACACAAATATTTACATTCAGTACATGGCAGTTACATAACGGTGCCTTTAAAGGAGTGAGAACTATTAATAAACTCAAAGTAACTCAGTCATCCTGAAATCTGGTTACACGCAAGGATCAAAAGAAGCTTTCTCCAAAGAGCTGTATTAAAGTCTAAATCTAAAACTGATTTTTTTTTTACTATTATTATTTTTTTTTACATTTAATACCCAGATCAAACAAAACATGACAGCTCAGTGCCTGCAACTGGGAGATGGTCAGGTTTTCTGGACTTGTGCTGAATTTTCTCAACTCAGCAATACCTATCACTATGGATATTTTGAAGGTACTCTGAAAACATTAGGCTTTTAAAAAAAATAACAGCAGAAATGCAATGACTCCCAGTTTCTCTTAATACGCTTCATCTTTCATTAAGCACCGTCACCCCAAATTTAAATTTGCATACATACTCCATAAAAGTTCAGGTATTCCCCTGTGTATTAGCAAGCTATTACTGCAAGAAGTATATGAAGGGAAGTAGCAAGCAGTGAGAGGCTCAGCAAGAACAAAAAAAGAAACAAAATTTAAGAATATAACAGTTATGAAAATCACATTACTTACAACATATACATGTTTCATCTACCTCCAAATCTGTGTTAGAGATAGGAAAGCTTAAAACATATAAATAGGTATTTCATTTGTATATCTTCCCTAGCACACACTAACATTACTAATGCTTAAAAACAACAGCAAAAAAGCCAGCTTTAGACTGAAATCATTCGAGGGATTTCCAAGACTACTAATTCTCCACAATAGTAGAAATAAAAGAAATGTAAATCACACACACACACACAAAAAAAACCAGTGAGGTGATGGAGAAGAGTCACAGTGAATTTGAGGAAGGTAGACATAGAGTTCTTGCTATAGAAATGAGGCGGAATTAGTAATTTGAAACCAGCAGTTTTATAACCACGGTTTTACAAGTGACTAATTTGTCAAGTGCTACATTTGGTTATAACCTTCTGCTTATTCTTTGTAAGAACCCAGCTGGAGATGACCCAGATGCTACCAAGAACTTCATATGTATCTATACATAGGTGCAGGTATTTTGGGAAATGAATTTCTCAGAGCTCAGATTTTGACAAGAGAATTTAATTTTTAAAATAGCTGGAAATGTGTTCAAGAATTTTGAGATTTTAAGTATAGCTTAATATTGATATTGAAAATTTGATAATTTTAGGAACTGGCAGCCAGATTTAACCATTAAAGAACCTACTGCAGATGGATATTAGAAATGAATGAACAATCTCCTTAAACTATACTTTCTATTTCTTTTAATACTTTATATTAAAAATACAATTTTTTGTTGTTTTGAGGATACAGGTTCATAAAATAAAAACTTTATGTATTTTGCAAAATAGGCAAACTCAAGTATGTGTATGATAAAGAATACTATTGATAAAGGTCACTTTTCTGATAATACAGTATTAGATTAAGAGTTTCCTTGTTAATATTCCATTTCACAGAAAACCTGCACTTTCTATTGTGGCAAATGATAATTAAAATTTTATAGAATAACACAAAATTATAACTTACTCCCTGCCAACTGAGGACACTTTACAAGAAAGTTCCTCTCACAAACATCCAGGTATCATACACTCAATATCTAGCCTTCAGTTAAAAATACTTTTAAGTAGGCTAGTCAGGCTGAAAATGACTCAGAGTATGATGCTGGATGAATCATTTAAAACATTTTAAAATTAATTATATATGGATATATAAAACAGTGAGGGGAAAAAAAGGTCACAAAGAACCTTTAACTTCAGTCTCATCCCTAGCAAAGACAATAATCACAGCAAAAATTAATATTTATAACTCATGACATACCTGACAAGTCTTTTTTATTTCAGTCCCCCATCATTTTGAACTTCACATAACCCCATAACCCCTCCTTCCATCATACAAACAAATATTGCAATTCTTATGTAGTGTACCAATATCCTAACAAGGATTCAGAGAAGGTTCTGCATGTGAAAATATTGGACCCTAGCTTTCCTTCTCTCCTTCCTCAAGATCTACAGCAACAAAGATTACATGTTCAGAGCAATGAGCAGCAATATTAACTGCTACCAAGATCTTTATCAGCTACCACTGGTTTTGGAGGGAAGACAGAAACAGAGAGACTACTACTTTGGAAAAGTTCTGGGAAAAAAATCCAGTCAAATGATAGATACACTTTCTAACTGTATCATGTAGTCACACCTGAGGCATATTTCTTCTCTAATGCGGATGTGATTTAAAGAGAATTTCACCAATAAACTCTGCTACAGATGAAGGTAAAAAAATATTAGGAGATCCGGAAGTTATTTTAAATATATGCTGTTTATGTCATGTTTAATGGAAATATCCAAAGCTCTTATTCTTGTAGCTTTTCAATTTTTCAGAAAGTGTATCTCATTGTGCAGTGAGTACTTGTATCCAAACATGTGAGAACAACCAAAGCAGGTATGCTTCTCATTTTTCTTAGCTTACCAGCTGACGTTTCCTAATTATAATTTTACCTTTTGTAACTAGAAGAGTAAGTAGAAAATGGTTTGTACAGGACAGTATCATTCTGCATATGACAACAACATAGACTTCCTGTTTCTTAGTTAAAAGGAAGGCTTTTGAAAAACAAAATGCCCCCAGCCATTAAAGGTAGTCCCTAGTGACAGGACTAACTCTATGAAACCTGCTTTTATTATCAATATTATTGTTAGTTTTTATTATAATTAAATAATGTTTATTTGAGGGAGATGGATAAGGTGAATCTTCTTCAATTGCAGAGAAGTGTTTAGGTGCTGGGCCTACATCCACCTCCCAGCAGATGAAGAAGGGTGGTCTTGGATGTTACACAAGAATCTTCCCACACAGTGAGTAACAAGTAAGGATCTCAGAGGCTGGGCTAGTAGTAGGTTTAGAGTCCCCCTCTTATTTTGGAAGCCAACTGGGTTTTGAGTTGAAAATTCACTGTAGTGTGTTTTTTTTTTTTTTTTTTTTTTTTTGCCACTAATATCAGAGCAGTGTACACATTAAAATAAGATGGATTAAGATTACCAGTGCAAATGATGAAGTATGTTTGAACAGCACTGTGTTCTGGCTGTTTTCTCTGCAATCAGAGGTAGCTCAGCAAAAGTCTAGATAGCTGCAAGTTCATCGTTTATTTCTGTAATGAGTACAGGAGTGAAAAAAATGGAAAAAGGTCTTTTCATTTCCATTAATAGACGTGTAATGTCAGTCATACTCATACTATGTTACATAGCTACTAAATGAAGACAAAAAACCTCCTTTAAAAAAAAAAGTTTATCTGTCTCATTTAATACCTGTACTTCTCTTCATGCAGTTTTTAGCAAGAAAATTGTTGCACAATATTATGACCAGTGCACACTCCTTATATTAGCATTTATTTCATATTTTCCATAAATTAAGATATAAATACATTGAAGACAGTTAAAAAAGGATCTTCTACTGTGTTGAGAAATAAAGTTCTAAAATAGAAGTTCACGGAATAGAAACTTTCACCTCACACATATTATTGCCAAAATATGCAAGCAAGCCATGAGAGTTACTTTGGAAATTCCAGCTAAGCGTATGCAATTCACAAGACGTGTTATCAAACACCCTCATTCATCCATTTACCATAACACAGTTCTGAATTTTGTAAGGCTTGAGGTTGTTTGGATATAAATGTTTTTTATATCCCAAATCATGTTTTTTCAAGTCCAATATCTCAAAAGTAGAAGATTGAAAAAAAAAATGTGCAAAAGGCTAAGTGTTCTGAAAGAAATCAAACTGTATTGATGTGTAAAGAATAACAAACCTGTACCCAAACTTCTAGTTTAAATAGTAGATAAAGCCCTCTCAGATCCTACAAACTTCTTGACACTATCTTCGCAACTTAGACTGAACCATCTCCCATGGGCTTCTAGACAGTTTGTGACAGAAGAAAACAGTGAGGTTCTCAATCCTCAAATAGATACATCAGTCCCAAACTAAGAACAATTCCATTCCAGTAAAGGAAAAATACCAATTGAACTAGATGTACATTCTTAAGCAGGCATCAGACTTCAAGGGCTATATAGGAAGTAACAAATCTATTGTCTATAGCAACAGCCCCTCTGATGTTAAAATTGCAAGGAATTTTATTGTTCGTATGTGAAAACAAAGAAGGACAAATACAGAATTGCAAGGACACTTTATGAATCAGATTTTATCCTTTGTTCATCTTCTTCCTCTTAGATTTCCCATAATTATAGGATTGGTTTTACTGTAGTTATGCTTTAAGAAAAAGTAATAGAAAGTATAATTGTATTATAAACTTTACAAGTATACATTAACACAAATGTTACAAATATGCCCTAATGTTTCTGCACATTAATCTGCTGTATCAGAGCTTGCATGGGGACCATCAAAAGATTTCCCTGCCTAACACCTACAGCTCCAGTGAAGTGAAGATTCCTTCCAAATATTCAGAACACTTATGTTTATAGAATAGTTTGTTAAAAGCGTAACTATATAGATTAGAAATAAACGGCACTAGAATATTAGAAAATACTTTAGTACAGCTAATCCAGAAACATAAATCGTATAGTCACATTGCCACAATTTTACAAAGGGTAGTACTCCAATTGCTGAATCAAATGCCCTTCATGAAAGTCACTCTTCATTTCTGCAGGAAAAGGAGGAACAAAAATCTGAAACTTAGTAAGAAAAGCCTTGTAAAAAGTTAGTGTTTTTCCTCCTGATGTGTTTGCTTTACTACTATCTGACACATGGTAAGGATGACTTAAAAAAAGAGAGACTGGAGAGAAAGAATACGAAAATAAATTTTCTCTGCTACCCCCATAGGAATCTGAAAAGTATCACAAAGCACACACAGTATATTCTCATCCTCTTCACAGAAAAAGTTTAATATTTCCTGCCTCAAAAAGGATTAGTTTCTTGACTGATTGAGAATATTTCTACCCACCTAAAAGTAAGTAGATGCAATGTCAGGTAGTCTGCAGTCCGACCAGACATAGACCATGTCCAGGTCTGCAAATTATACTGATCAAAGCTAGCTGTGGTCAGATGTCTGCCTGCACAACCAGGTAGGCATATTCTAAGGCTCCCTTGCAAAATATAGAGAGAATACGGCAAATACTTCATAAATAGGACCCAATTCCACATTTATCTGTGCTTAACCTCTCTGGTTCAATTTTACTTCCATCTAAATCAACCAGACTCTTACTTTAAAAGAGAAACTGCATGTTCTCAGCATGTAAAAAAAGGGCATCTTCATAAAGTGCTTACAAGAAGGATTCAGGTTCTGTCTCTCTGGTAACAAACTCTTTGTTTTTCTTTAACTAACTGGCTTATTTTCCAATAATTTTACTCAAAACACTGAAGTTATTTTAAATACAAAATACTAGTGCTATATTAACTAGTAATATATTAATAATGAATATATATATAGTAATTAATATTACTAGTTGAACTTTAAAGTTAGAGATAAGGACAAAACCAAGAAATGTCTACCCAGACCTCAGTCTAAAAACCTAACTTGCCCTGTATTTAATAAGTTATTTTCTATCCTTCTTTTTTTCTTCTGTATTATACTAGTTCAAAAAGTCTCCCATGATTGCAGTGACCCTGTGCCATATATCAGTAAATAAAATGTCAAGTAAATACAAACAAGTCGAATATTTAAGAACATGGCATAAATGGCACACTTACACAACAGAAGAAAATGGTGGTTGACCTTGTGAGAGAAGTGCTACAAGGACACCAAATTTCACTGCCTGCAGTGAAAACACCATCACCCCTTCCTATGCAGAGCTTACAACCTGACAGCCACAAAGAGGGTCATTACTCCATCTAAGTGCTGGAAAGCTCTCTTCTTTTAAAAGTTGGCTTCTATTGCTTACTTTATTACCTTCTCTTGAAACTACTGTGTTTAAAGGTTCACTGCAAATTAATCAGGTAGTAATATTTTAAACATTAAAGACGAATATTCCATTTCCTCTCTGACAAATCGTGTCATGTCTCCTGACGTGAATGTGTTATGAGTGAGAATGCCATTTTTCTTAGTAATTGGTATAAATCTAGCAGAAAAGTTCATACTTCAAGATTTCAGTATTATCGCTTCAGCATACCTAAGAGAAGCTGACCACCTGAATACAGCCTACCAAGCAGCAATTAGTACAACAGGTCCATCAGCCTGAAGTACAACAGGTCCATCAACCTGACAACCTGAAAGATCTTAAACAGAAAGACTGCTTATAGACTATTATGAACTGGAATAGCGAAAATTCGATCTTGAAACTCTTTCAAATGCAGTTGGTAAATAGCTTTACGATGTAAGGCATAACAGGCTTCTTAAAGGAAAGTTTGAATATTCAAATGTGATAATCGAAGGACTGTTTACTAAAGTAAAATAGGGTAATCTAACTATAGGGAAAAAAAATCCATGATCTCAAAGTAATAAGGGACATGTGACACAAATCCTAATCTGGCATATGACAGCTGCAGAATGAATTCAAAAGATTTTTACCAGACTAATTATCTGTTAATGGCTGGGCTCAGCGGGACACAACAAATTCCCAAGGTTTAGTTTCCAAGTCATGTGATTTGATCGTAGCATGGCAGATGGCAGACAATGACTACATACCCTTCATTTATTCTAAGAGCTACACACGCCATTTCGGTAACCCAGTGCTAAAATTATGGTAATCACACATCAGCAAATACACGTTTCTGCTGGTGACACCACTATTCTTGCAGCCATTGTTTCCCACACTGTGCAGCATGTCATTTTTATTAAGTGCCGTCAGCTCTTGGAGCGTACAGACAAAAATTGAGAACCCAGTAGGATTTACCCTCTCGGTGGATCCAGAAAGGTGCTGGCAAGTTGGATGTCAGTTTAACAGTACACGCATTTGCTTTTATTTAAAGTATCAGCAGCTTTTTTCAGTTGCCGTTGTCTAATTTAGAAGTGTTAACTTCATATCAGAGTTTGATTTTGCATTCATTTTGATAAATATTCTGCTATTTCGACAACCCACCTCACTAACCCATTAGTTTGATGACAATAGCTGCTAGTGTTTATATACCTAAACCTTACATCACTGAAAAAGATTAAATTTACCCCCAGTGGACCCCAGCCGTTACATTCTCAGTAATGCTATACCACATCCCCAAAGCTAGTTACATATCCCTGGGGGAGGCAACATACATTCTCCATGTTATCTGTAGTATATTTTAAATTATTGATTTCCAGAAAGTATAAGTATGAATACTACACAGATTCTTTGCCACCCTCCTCCTATCCCCAAACAAATTCTAAAGACTCGAAAGCCAAGTTTTGCAGTGCTAGACTTCAGTTATTCCACATGGCATGACCTTAATTTTTTGCACATGCA
The DNA here is from genome assembly GCF_964211825.1 of Aythya ferina. NCBI lineage: Eukaryota > Metazoa > Chordata > Aves > Anseriformes > Anatidae > Aythya > Aythya ferina. The sequence continues at coordinate 43,874,061 of NC_140300.1, read as the reverse complement.
ACAAAGCTGAAGAGCTTTCTCAGCATGACTGTTCGCTGCCAATTTAAGACACTCTTGTTAGATGACGCACAAGATGTTCAAGTTTGTTGTTGGTTTGTTGTTTTTTGTTTGTTTGTTTTTTACTACTTTAACACCACAGGCATCATCATTTTGATACTTCTAAATAAAATCCTTACCACTTCGCATTTTCATTGCTCGTCAAAATGGTAATGATCCTCTGACCACTGTGGTAAAAGCTGTAAATACTTTCTTGAGGTAAATCCTAAACCACACATCATCTACCTGTGGCCTTTGTGCTGCTACATTAAATGAAATTGCTTTAGGACGTATTCCCCTGCATGATTTGTAGGTGGAAAAATGTCTCTATTTTCATATTTAGGGTATTTTTCAGATCCCTACATCTATGACAGGGCACAGTTAATTTCAGGTTAGTTTCGGATAACACTGCCTTCCATAAATAACCACAGATGGGAAAACTTCTATATCCATGGATGAAGGCCAAAATTATCTCCTCTGAGTACACCATTTCCTCCTTCCCTCCAGCAATAAATATCCACTGCTTCCAGTTCCAGGCCTTCCGACTGAAAGTCTGAACAAAAAAGAAAAATACTGTGTAATGGTGTCCATAGATGAACTCATTTCCTGCCATACAGGCTTCCACAACGTTAGGGCCTCTTTAAGTCTTTTTTTTATTTTTATTTTTATTTTTTTATTTTTATTTTGAGTATTATGAGTATTTTTCTCATACTCATAAGATTTGTATCCTGCACCCAGCAGGCTGACATCTCTCCCCTGTTACTCTCTGAAACAATTGCACAAGCCCAGCTTCCCCTAAATCACGTTTCACTCCAAATGCTACCACCGGGTTTGAACTTACCCTAAACCTTGCTGTATGAATTTTAATAGGAGATGCAGGTGCGTATAGGTAGACATCTTAATGCTTACTGGCGTTCAGATTTTTATTACTTTGTCTTCAGCTCAACAATTCTTCCAAAGCTGTGAACAGCCTTTAGTTATGGAATTTTCAGGAACCTCAGAGACCATTAGACCCCATTTATCTACCCCACAGAAAGGCAAAATAACTCAAACTGCTCCTGAGTGATCTCTGACAAACCCATTCTTAAAGGAAAAATATAAAAAAGAAAGTAAAACAGTAAAATCACCTCTTCATTAACCTGAATTTAACAGTGACCGTTTGCCATGGAGTTCCTCTAGATCTGATTGAGCTTCAAGCCTCTACAATCTCCCTACTGAACCTTTGTTTCAGTTTGTAGGTAAACTTGCCATCTCTGATGAGTATCTTAACATCTGCAGTTGGTCTGTTCGAATTTCCCATACAAAACAAATACAAAATTCAGTGTTCAGAAGCCATTATCTCTTTACTAAGAGATTTCAAACTTGTCACGGGAAAATAAAAAAACTGAGTATGATAAGCCTGATGAATTCTTCCAACTGTAACATGTTTTCATTAATTTCCCATTTACTTTTAATGAGTCCTTTATAAAAAAATTTTATCAGAAAATTAGGGAGCTTTAGGTTTCAAAGAGAGCCATCAGCATACTTGTGGTTCATCAGGAAAAGAATTTCAAAAAAAGGTATGTTTTATCTTCAGCATGTTCTCAATGTTTTAGAAATGGAGTATAGAAGAGGTGGCTCATCCATCTCTTCAATCCTGTTACATGTTTTCATACATACAACTGCAACACAAGGCAAGCTTGAGAAGTTACTATCTTCCTGAAGTGAAGATTTCATTTTCTTTTAGTTGACAATAATTTATGCTTCAGAGCTCTGTACAGTTTTTGTGAGTTTCTCAAAGGAAATTCACCACCACTGTACTCTCAAAAAATTAGTAGGTAAATTACCATTATATTGCTACCCTACACTTCACAATAATTGTAACTTTAAGCTTGTTCATCTTCCCTTTGGAGATACGGAAGGGTTAACCTCCCAACTGCAGAAGCTGCAGTGTGACTGTCCTTGCTTCACAGTAGGGAAGTGACAGATTCCAGCAAAGAACAGAGGGGAAAAAATGCAGCCAAGTAAGGAAAGCACTCTGGTCAGGCAAATACATTAGGCAAACCTCAGTGTCAGAAGCACAAAGACTGGAATGGCAGAAGCCAGCCTACAAAGTTAAAGCCTAGCTGCTGTGAGGAATATTTTTCCTTGTACAAGCCATCACAAAAGTCTTATCCATTAGAAATTATCCAATTCAAACGTTAAGACAAAAGGAATCCTTGTTTATGTTACAAAATCTTTCAATTTAAGGGTAGATAATTCTCCATCTTCATACAAAACAATCAAAGAAAAGATCCAACATTGATATTATTCTCTGCTTTACTATTACCAAGGTCTTGTTATAGTAAAGATTAATGAAGTCAGATGAATATATAAAACTTATTCTGTAGACATCCTTTCCATTGTACTGATCAAAATTAAAAACAAGAGTTTGTCATAGATCACTGGTTTTGTGATTATTTCTTACTACCCATATTAAATACCTCAATGGAAGGCAAAATTTTCCCACAGGTTAATGAGAGAACATCACATTCCCTAATAACCTAATAAAAGGATACAACTTTTATACATGCATGTTTTATACATTTTATACACTTGTATTTCAACATAAATTCCATATTAAACAGGAGACACAACCTAAACCCACTGCATCTCATGAAAGGGAAAAAAAAATCTGTATTTCTTCAGAGATAAAAGGGAGGAGGCAGGCAGGGAGGGAACCCTGAGAATCACAAGAGCTACATTTATAAGATGCAGCCATTTACAAAGTGCCTTTTTTTTTTTTTTTTTTTTTTTAATGGTTGCCTTTCAAGCTGTGCCAACAATAGGATGAATATAAAAGATCTGCCTCCCTAGCAGATTTAGAAGAATAAGCAATTACCACATTAGAGAAAATAGGCTCAGAAATTTCCACCGATTGGTAATTGGCAGCAAAGCAACTCTTTATTTGCCAAACTCCACAAAGCCCTTGGGCACCAAACTCTACATATACCAGCAATGAACAGAGAAAGATGAAAAAAAAATCCCAACAGGGCTCATCCTTCAGGAAAACATCAACAAAAACCTCCAGAAGTCTCTATCCTCTAAGAGAAGCAGAAGGACGCTCTTATAATCAGGGTGTCTGAAGTCCTGGGTAGAAGACCTGTACCACATGATCCTCCAAAATCACAATTACATTGTGGTTGTACAAGGAAAAGCTCCTTCCTGAAGCCTAGCTGGAAGAGCAAAAGTCCTTTCTTCCGAACATGTGTAGGTTTCAACATTTATGCACTAGCACCACTGAAACATTTTACACAGACATGAGTATTACGGAGCAGCTACTCACAGTGTGAGTACTGCAGGCTGCTCACAGTGAGAACTAGGGATTTCTCTATTCCGAGAAGACAGCCATCATCCACCATGGGTGACATTAATGTGTACGCAACATATGTGAAATTTAACGTACGACTGCAAGTTATTTAATTTTATTGCTCCCTGATGTACCACTGCAGCTACCACATAAATGCAGACGGGTGAGTTTCCACAGTATCAACAATTTAGTAGAAGAAGCAAATCTGAACTGAGACTCCAAATCTTAGCAGTTGCCTTTCCTGACTATTCCCAAATCTTTTTTTATCTACTTGCTGGAGAAAATTAAAATCTCCCTGTATAGGACAGTAACAGAAGAATTCTTGGGTAGAAGAGACTAATTTCTGTATTATAAATATCCTCAAAGCTATCTTATAATGAATTAAATTTAACATGACTAAATCACATTTCAGGACTTTTAAAAAGAAAAGCACATTCCTAGAAAAGATTCTCTTGTAGCAAATTTCATTTAAAATAAAAGTATTAAAACTAAAAAGCATGTTATAGTGTCAAATATAGCAAATCAAGAGCCTCAGTGATGTATTTGCCTCACTATACTTAATACCAGAGAACAGAAGTAGTTGTTTCCAAGCATTTGATTATGAAAGGCGTATCCATAGCACACAGAATATAACTTGAGAAAGACCTCATGTTCAGATAATAATAAGTGCACTTTTTCTATGATACATTTGCTAGGAACTTGCAACATAAGAATGTGTTCTTTAATGCACATTATGAAAAGCTTGAGAATAAAAATTCCCAACTCTCCATATACAAAATTACAAGTTTTACTAGTACATGCAAACATACAGGTATGCAGATGTGCAAAAATACCTTCTGAATGAGCAAGGATCCTAATATTTAGTCAACAATACCATAGCCCAGGTATCAGATATCAAACATGATCTGCTCTGCAGCCTGTGCTGTTGAGGTCCTGCATGAGTGTCAAATAAAAGCATCAAGTATCGAAGTCCTGCACCGTGAAGAACTGAGCCATTCACTTGAATGATCAACAGCCAATGTATTACTGACACTTCTATCCAGTGCAGCATAATATTCTTTGGGTCTCTCCTTTGCATTTCTGTGTTACAATAAAAGATCTACTTTATCATTAATCCTGACAGCATGTTTTTGCAGTGGTAAACTAGAAGTAAAACCAAATTTCAAAGACATGAACCTCTGAGATACTAATTTCACATAAAATTATTGACCTTCGACCATCTTGGTTAGCATCTCCAGGATGACATTCCAATACCTTTGTTTCTTAAATACCAGTCTGTGGAAATGAAAGGGAAGGGGACAGCAGTATTTTTTTTTTTTTTTTATATACCACTCAGCACCTCATAGTAGTCTGAAAATATGACTGCTTCTGAAAACACACGTGTATTTTAACAATTTACTTTCAAATGTTTCAAACTGTATTACTGAACATAATCAAAAAGCACTTGGTTTAGCATATGAACAGGTTTTGTTTTTTTCTTTTACTTAACCTGGTAAATTTCTTCTGCAGTATAGACTTTTTTTTTTTTTTTTTTTTTTTAAGATGTTCATATCTGAATAGAAATTTCAAGAGTTGCAGTTTACTTAATTTTCCTTATTCAGAAGGAAGTAACACACATACAGTAACAAGAATTAAAGCTATAAAATCAAAGAAGCTTATTTAGATTAACTCATAATTATTGGATGTTCACAGCAATTTATTCTCCTACCTGCTTTCCATCCAGCGTACAGAGTCTCTTGACTACACCCGAATCTAACTTAATGGCTTCTGTGATGTCAGTCAAGACTTGTTCGAAGGAGTGAGCAGTCTTCTTGTTCAGCAGAATTCTCACAGCTTTTCGTGGTTTTACTCCACTCCTAATAACAGTCACCAATTTGGGTTTAATGAAATCTTTACTCTCCTTCACTTCACTCTTTGTGGATGTCAAAGATGTCAAGGATCGAGTAGATCCAGTCCTTATGTTCACGCACCAGTTTGGATTGACATTCTTGGTATAATCAACTTTGCGATATGGTTCATTGGATGCACATACATAACTTTCACCTGAAAAAAAAGATGACATTTTCTTAATTTAAGAGGTTTTGCAGCGATTTTTGCCAATTTAAAATGATAACAAATTTGTCAGAAGCAGTGACTTTCCTGTGTTTCAACTGCAGGTCATTTTAACTAAAGGACAGTAAATTAGAACTCTGTCCAAACAATAATCTCACAGAGTGGTGTCAACAGGTTTCAAAAGACTTTTGTTTAAGCAATAAAATGCAGTAAAAGATAACAAAGAGGTTGAAAATTTTTCCATTTCTTTTGGATCATAATTTCTGACTGCTAAGTCATTTTGCAAGTGATTAAATTATTTGAGCTCACAAGATCAAATGACATTAAGATCATTCTCCTATAGCAAACATGTGGGTCCTTCCCTATATATTCCTCAAATACATACTTAAACATGTGTACACACACACACACCCCTGTTTAATAACAAGTTATTTTAAAAGCAGCAAGTTTTAAGAGAACAAAATTCAAGCATCTCAATGTCCTTGTCCTGAAAGACACATCAGTCTACCAGCAGTATGTATACACTGCCTTTCTACCAAAGATACACTGTTGAAATGTAGTCACTGCAACATTTTTACACCAACAGCTCCTGCAGAGGCCACAAGACTACAGGACTAAGAAAGCGCAGACTTCCCCATTTTGATTTATTCCCTGGTTCAAAGCCTGCATCATTGCTGCTATCACCTGAATAGGAAGAAGGGATGTGAGAGAAAAACATCAACACAATACAGAACATGTTACTTATTACAGACAAGTAATACATACCCTTGCATCAAATTACCTAAAGAGAAACAACCAGGATGCAGATCTAAGGAGTCTAACTACTTTTCTCCATCTCCTAACATAACACAAGGCTAGAGACTCTCCAGCTTTCTAAAGCGGAAGGTTTTCTTTCCAAACTGCCATTTCTTGTTTAGTACAACCCTTTTAATATCTGCCAGCAATATGCAGACCATGACAAAGAACACCTTTAATTCTGTATGTTTTTTTTAACCTACACATTTAAGGGTTCACACAATGACTTCTAAAGACTTTCTCAAAGAGGCAGAGTGCTTACAAGGCTGGAAGCACCGAATGGTACAAACTTTCCACACTGGCCAGCACACCCTGCCTCTAGGCAGAAGAGCTAACTGTTGCTTAAAAACCTTATACTTTTCTGAGAATAAAGCTTTGTGCTGAAGATTGCTGCTGAAATAAAACAACCTATAACATACTGCAACAAATATCCTATATATACACTGCAAAAGGAGCAAAGAGTGCTAACATCTGTTGGACAGTACTGTAAAAGGTATAAAATGTACACCTATGTCTAGTTATACACTAATGGACTTTTAAGCAATGCTTTTACTTTCAGGTCTGTTGTTTGGAGAGCTGATCTTGCTTAAAAACTGTATAAGAGCAGGATAGCAAACTACTTTCAGACCCCTTAAGAATTACTGTAGTCTGAAAGATGTTTTCATGCTCCTTTTTTCCCATACCAATTACTGCTGTCTAATTTATCAAGTGTTTAGACCTTCTTGAAAGTTTACTTGCTGTATTTGAAAGAAAACAATGAAGTTGTTGTTCACTCAATGAATGAAGTTAAGTCAAGTTAACAAATGATTCTGTTCAAGAAAGTTTGGCAGCCAGTTCTGCTTCCACAAGCATCTGGGATGGTTCCCCTCTATGGTACAAGGAAACAAGTTGGTGTGAAGTTTCCCTGGTACCACTGTCTTGCCTGTGTCCTTCGTCTTCACACATCCCCACCATTCCTCCTCCTATTCAAAGATCAAATGGTGCACAAAATGGGAACTGATACAGACAGACTCCTTCTCTTCTCCCCAGAAATGAGAAAGAAAAATAAATAAATAAATAAACTGCTTTCAGCCCACAAGCTCCTTGAATGGAATATCCATATATCCATACACCCGCATACTCACACCAGCACTGCCCTACAGGTGGTGGGTGAACACAAAAAAAAAAAAAAACAACCACCAATGCACAGCTCAGGAAGAAGTGTGCTGGCCTAGGAGCTTATATTGCCACAGAACCACATAGTAAGTTGCAACAAGTCTGTAAGCAATACAATTTAATCACTCCAGTTTTGAGCAAGACACTGGATTAGATGACCTCCAGAGGTCTCTTCCAAACTGCATTACCCTACCGTTCTAAATAGGTGGAGAGCTTCTTCCAGCAGCCTGAGCTTCCAATAGACATTTCTCTACTCTATCCTGTTAGTGTGAAATACCACTACATCCCTACACCCGCTAAGATTCAAAAGATTCCTGATTATTTTCAGAATAATTTCTAATGAGCCACAAAGCTGTCTAGCTCTAAACATGGTGCTGCCAAATAAGAAGTATCTCAAAGAAGCTGGTGGTTCTGATTCATGCCAATAGACTTATTAACATTATAACTGCTAAGGAGTTACACAGACAACAGATGCAGTATGCCTTTGTTTTCCTTTAAGTCCCAAGATTTAATTTTTACAGACATCTATTTTTACTTTAAAGTCAGTTAACAGGAACAGCCTCTTCACTGTTGTTGATGTAGAATCAAGATGCAAGTTGAGAACAGGATACCAGATTCTGAGTGATAGTATATATTGAATAATAAAAGAAAGCCTCAGAAATCATTGTATTCTCCTCTCTGTGACTAGTTTTTTGTGTGATATAGAACCCTCAGGATATGTTTTTCCAATGTTATATGCTGAACTTTTTGTGGATACATCTAGCAAGTGGCTTTGGGTTGTTTTGTGTTTGTTTGTTGCTGGTTTTTTATGTGTGTGTGTGCACCTGCAGATTTTTAAGATACTTAAGAATGCTAATTATTATTTCCTCATACAAAAAAAAAAAAAAAAAAAAAAAGGTACCTTATGTACCTAGTATTATGTACCTTATTCAAGATACATAATACTAGGTATTCAACTTCGGATTGTCCCTGACATCTCACAGATGTGTAAAGAAATGAGAATATCCTGTGCATGAAGATATCTTTCTAAACACAGAAAGTGCCTCTAGCATCTCAAAAGTTTTCAAATAAGCTTCAATACATGAAGTCACCTATTAAGTCAGAGTAACCTCTGAAGTACTGACTGTAGATCAGTGCATAAGGAGTTAAAGTGTAGCAATCAGTACCACAAAATACCTCAAAGCTCACCACCATTGAGAATGTTCAGAAACAAATCCTTTCAAACTAGAAAAGGATGAATATCCTCCACCATTCAAAAAAAAAAAAAATAAAAAACACAAAACAAGATACCTAACACCCAACAAATAAGCAGTTATTATTAGAACAGGAAAGCAGTAACAGCCTTTTCCTGTAACACCCTGATTCAAAATAACACTCTGCACTTTTATCTCAGCAATCACCATGCATTGAAGGCTAAAAACAAAACAAAACAAACAAAACCAATAAATGCTTTCAAGATAATTCACATTTAAACCTCAGAGCTGAAGTTTAGATTAACAATGCTGGAAAACAAAATGATGACTATTCAGAAACAGGATCTCCAACTCAAACTGTTATACGCAAGTAGTAGAGGTAGAGAACAAGGAGACTCTCTGCTAGATTCACCAGAGAGGAACCTCAACAGCGTATTCTAATGTTGTCTTTTACAGACACACACATCCTAACAGAGTATCTTCCTAATGCTGTCACCGAACATGACCTACAACCTGTCAAATCATATTTCAACTCGCCTTTGAAAAGCAGAAATTCTTCTTTTATAAGATCTTCAGTCAGGACAGACTAAAAAAGATCTATATTTACTTACAACAGTAGCGTAAAACATCCTTGTTCCTACTGGTTCCTTTGCTTGAAGCATGTTTAAAATGAAATTTCCTGATGATCTGAACTTCAATACCCATTTATTACGGATTTCTTACTTCTTATACATTAAGCAGGTGTCTTAGTTTCCTTCTTTAGATGGAAAAAAAAGAAAGTGCTTTTAATTAAAAATAATGCAACACCTTAATAGAATTAATTTCAAATAACTCCTTTCAGCTGCATTTAACCAAACCTCAATGGGAAGTACTAACCGTGTTAGTTTCTCAAAAAGCATATCTGGCAAAAAGTTTCCCATAACTGGCAGACAGGGGAACAGACTAACTACTTGAGAATTGTAATGACCAATCTGTCATTTGTTATGTCTTTTAAATTCCATCCTTGCTTTCTTATATCAGTCATAAAAACTAAAATTAGTAACACAGGTTTTTACATGGAAAACAAATTTTACTACTACACCTGCAAGGCAGGCACATATGGCATTATGGCATATATGGATTAGAGAACACGCGAGAGGAAAACACATGAACTGAGTGACTTGCTTTGTTTGGAATTTAAAAGAGAAAGGATGTTTAGATACTAACTTCAGTAGAATAAAATCTTCTCATGAATTCACCACAACCAGGACCTCAGCCATAGTTTCTAAGTTCTACTGAGAACCTTGCAAAGTAGCCAGAAAACCACCATAAATAGAACATAATTAAGAAACCACTTGTTACATGCTGCATGAAGACTGATTTTCCAGGAATGGCCCACTCTAGGAATTAACCATTGATTTGGTTGGGTTAACACAGTATCCAACTGATTATTCAACAGAATAAAATATTTAAGGAAGAAAAAAAAATGGCGGGGTAAGCTAAATCACAGCTATAAAGCTCACTACAGGAAACTTTCCTAGAGAATGGTATATTCAGAAAGCAAGCCTAAGAAAATCACCTCTTGATGAACAAGCATTAATTTTAGAACATTGCGCTATTAAATTGTTATTTTAGCCACCCTTCCAAGTACAAAATGTATTTGCATGTCTACTGGCAAGAAGCTCCACATAATTTGTAAAAATGTCTCACATTATATTTTTTAGATAGAGAAACCTGCAATTGTAACGTTGCCTACAGTATTTGTCCACTGCTTTAACGTACGACCTGATTTTGAATCTGCTTGCAATTAATTTCAGTATAAATACACACTTCAGATAATCTTCACACGCTCCCAGAAAATCTTTGTTAAGCTGTAAAATACAGCACTGGTTTTTTGTTAATTTTTGGTTTGTTTTATTTAAACCAAATTGATTTCAAACATTGTTAAAAACATAACAAATCAATTTACAGTTCAAATCATATATACAAGTGAGTTTGCTGTTTCAGTAACTGCCTTAAGTGAGACTTTCATGCCTCTAACCTAAATATGTATCACCTCAATTACTAAAACAATCTTTTCTGAAGCTTCAGTGGCATTTTGAGCAAACTGTAGCTTTTAAAGTAATTTGCACGTCAACTTAGTAGGTCTGCGAGATTTAGCTCCACACACAGGAATAAACAATATTTCAAATATTTTTATTACTGACTTGGATACAGTCACATTTATGGTTTGAAAGCCCACTTCCCATTTGAAACCATCTTGAAATATTTTAAAGCTAATGCATACTAACCTTAACTGGCACCTGCTAGTAGCAATTGCACTACTGGAAATAAATAGCACATCTTTGACTTACAACATTGACAGGAAACAGTCAAGACCCTTGTTTTTCAACCAGATTGTAAAGTTAGTCACCAGTATTAAAGAGGTGTTTGAAGGTAAAAATGTAAAATATGGACTAATGAAGTAGAAAGATCTATTAAGCAATATATACATGTGTATTTTTTCTTTTTTAAAGAAAAAAAGGCAAGAATCAAATACACAGGTTACAGCTGGGGCTTTGAACCCAGCCAAACTACTCTACAGCGGAAAGCTCAGCCAGACTGCAGAGCAGTTTTGGCAGAGGCATGAAACCTCCTTTTAAGTTGGCATCATAATTTCAGCAGAGCATATGTGCCACCCATCCAACGCTTCATGACAGTACCCCGAGCAAGCTAAAAGTGTCACTTCTTCAATGAAGAAATCCTGCTACCACCAAAAATTCCTCAAATGGGGCATATGCTAACTCAAAAGGAATAACATCTGCTGACATTTTGAGTCACAATATGATCAACAAATGGATTAAGTTTACTTCTGACTCTGTATCTTATTGACACTAAAAATAAATAAATAAAAAAAATAGATAGACATGAAGTATTGCCTCTGAGCAAGGAAATACTACCTGCCTCTTCATAATTTACCTGCACTGCTTTAGTAACCAGGTGGACTGCTATTCAAGAAGCAAGACCCACATGTGTGCAGCATGTTTAAGTCCACGGTAGAAGGATTCCAGTTTCAGAGTGGACAGACTAAACATAATATTCACCATTCCCCCACCACAGGAAAGACAGATGACTAACAGAGAGAACGGATTAAAAGAGAAAACAAGACTATATTGGTCAATCCAACTGACAAACAGCCATAAACCATTATTTGCCTAAATACTGTTTTGCCTACTTAAAATCTTGTCCAGGAAAGTTTTCTTTTGCCATCTGCTTCTTCCACACTGTTATTCACAGGAAAGTTATCCAGCTCCTTTCAAAACATAAATGCAGTGATGAAGGAGTTAGGGTGTAAGTGAAATCTCCAAAATTCAGCCATGCAATTTTAGGTATGGATAGAAAAAGAGAGATGTATCTCGTCTTTTTTGGATCACAAGTGTACATCACTTATAAAAAATGTACAGTTTTGAGGAAACACAGCTGCCTTACAGCTTGAGGTTCTTCATGGCACAAGTTTTATGAGTTGAAGCCAACTTCAAGACATTTTAAAATATAGCCTAGAAACATTCAGACATACTGTCTTTAAAAACAGTGTCTGCTAATGAATGACTTGCAGATATTTCATTTTCTTTAGCATTAGATTAACAAAACAAAAAAGTGCATAAACCGTTTAGTGGGGGTTGTAAGGAAGAACAAGATTTTCTGGTTAGTGTTTTGCAAGGTGTGAACAATCACTATTGTCTTTTAAGAATCACATAAAGAACTGTTTTAAATGACACACTGCAGAACAGAAAATGGTATAGCTGACATGTAAAAAATATCTCTACAAAAACAAAACAGAAAAACAAAAAAAACATCATTTTTCTTCATATTTTTAAAAAGTGTTCCATTTTGGAGCACATAAGACAGGGCAGGTTTCTGAGTACACATATAACCATCCCACATCCCTCATCATCTTTTGGTGGAGCACGTTAACTTCAAGAGTGCCAAAAGTTGCTTGTTCAGTATAACGCAACAGTTATTAGGACAACTAACTTTGCAACTTAAGGATCACAGCAGAGCACCCTTTTTGTGTTCTGTGACACAAACCTGAGCAGGTTTCCAGAATAATGTATTTATGGCATGTATAAAAGGCCTGATCTAAAAATAAAACCTTCCCTTTTATGAAGGATTAGACTTTATTTAGATCTTTCTTTGCTTCATTTCTCTCAAAGGACTTCCTTCCTCATCAACCTCTTACAATTCTTTTACTTTCATGTCACCTCCATTAATCCTGTATGTGTCACCAGCATTCCTCATCTAGAGCATTTACGTTCCCCATGAACCGTTTAAAACCTGGGATGATGGCAAGAATTGTAGCAGATGACTAGCTGCTCCTAGTTCTCTTTTGACTTCAGTTAGTCAGGAGGTTCAGATGACAGCTTCCTACAGATGACAGCTTTCTCTGAATCACAGAGCGGTTGAGGTTGGAAGGGACCTCTGGTCCAACCCCTCATCTCAAGCTTTCTGAAAAGCTGTCAGAAGACAGTTAAGGGCACTTGGTACCAACCCTAATACCATGTGCCTCCTCTACAGTAAGCAACTCTTCTCAGGTAGGTTACACTTCTCCCCTCCCTGAAACTAGGATATGCACAGTGGTGGGACTATTTGATTTTGTTGGGATACAACAATTACATCAATATTTCACATCCACACCCCATTGCTCCAGGACTAGGGAACTACAGTGCTTTGAACATATAGTCTGAAACATGAACGCTTTAATTTTTTTAATCCCTTTATCCTTCCTTTTTATCCTTCTTTGTTAAACCTGCTACAGTTTTTCTGCCTTTGTTTAAAGTATTATAGCTTTTGTCTTTAGCACAGGAAGGCAATCATATCTTTTGCAACAAGCAAAATTACAAACTGCCTAATTGCTGTTACCATCTGCTTGCCCTGACAAGAGGAAATATATTCTTTACCTAATATAACAGTGTACTGAATAGAATCTCAGGTACTTAAGTAGGATTTTTAATTTTTATGTAACAATTTGTTACTACATATTTCATTTTATGTAATATACAGTGAAATGATAATGATCTCAGGCAGAAGGTACTTGGATTGTTCCATGTTTGGTTTCAAAACATTCTTTGACCCTGGGGCAGAGCCAATTTCCATAAGGCTGCTCCTGCCCTGTGCTGCACATCCTAGCCATGTATAAGGACTGCCTTGCTCTTAAACTTTTTCAATCTCTCCCCAAAGACTTTCTTACAGGTGCGTGCTGACTCCAGCTGTGCAGACAAAACTACCAACATTTCAGAAGGACTGTATCAATTAAGCATTGTGAAGAAACAAACACTCTAGCAGTGCTTCCTACCGAAGGAACTAGAAAAAGTCCCTATCACATAACAAATCGTGACTTTTCTTTTCCAGAAAGGAATCTATGGTTGCGTTCCTCTCCCAAAACCCAACAAAATCTCCCAACTTTGCAGCAGATCTTAACAACCAGGAGACTCCACGTTTTTCACCTCAAGACAATCAAACCATAGGACAGCAAGACAGGGCATGACTGGTATCAATGTAAAACAGAAACTTCAGCACTGAAGAACTGCACAGTTCTTTCTACTACCACAGTGTTATGTTTTAGACAGCTTACATTTTTAAAGAAAACTGAAGGATTTAGACAAATAGTTAATTAGCTGATTTTGGTATAGAATAGAAATGAACTATTATTCCATTACTGTTATTGAAGACATAAAATTGTGCAAGCAAACTACTACCCAAAAGTGAAGTATGCAATGTCAGACAGTGGAGTTGCATAACAATACTAGAAGACATTCATAATATTCCCAAACCCCATCCCCTCTCTGGATCAGAAAGAGCATCAGAAGCCAACACTGAAGTTCTTCACTCATCCCATTCTAAGAAAGCAATAGAAAGATGTCAAACACATGATCCATAATGTTCATTGATGTACAAGGGGCTAGAAACATAAATGAAATTTGCCTAAGACTGGACCAACAGAATATGTTTTGTTTTTTTTTTTGCCTGTTAGATCCAGTTAAGAAAAGCAGTATGATTAAAATGAAGCTCGTTAGTTTTCAATAAAAATGTGACCAGATCACATTTATTACCGTGACTCAATCTGTAATATTTGAAATCTACAATACATCTGCGCATTAGATATTTTTCCTTTTAGAATGGTAAACAGTAAAACAGACTGCCAAATACACCCAAATCCCCCAAAACATGCATCAGTGACTCAATTCAGCCAGTCTGGACTATTACAATATAGAATCTGATACTGCCAACTTTTGTATCTGAGACAGACACTAACCTGATAAACAGCTAACAGGCCTTATAGAGGTGCCTGCAGAGGCACATCAGTGGCCAAGAACAACACATGTAGGCTCAAGTTGGGGAATCACAGAATCACAGAATTTCTAGGTTGGAAGAGACCTCAAGATCATCGAGTCCAACCTCTGACCTAACACTAACAGTCCCCACTAAACCATATCCCTAAGCTCTACATCTAAGCGTCTTTTAAAGACCTCCAGGGATGGTGACTCCACCACTTCCCTGGGCAGCCTGTTCCAATGTCTATCAACCCTTTCAGTAAAGAAGTTCTTCCTAAGATCCAACCTAAAACTCCCCTGGCTCCACTTAAGCCCATTCCCCCTCGTCCTGTCACCAGGCACGTGGGAGAACAGACCAACCCCCACCTCGCTACAGCCTCCTTTAAGGTATCTGTAGAGAGCAATAAGGTCGCCCCTGAGCCGACCGATTAAACTGAGAAGTTTAATACTGATCTTGTTGGCTTGGTAAGGGTGGCCAAGGACTCACCTTTTGCTCTCTTCAAAGAGCTACCATGAATAAATCCGAGCTGCTGTGATTCCATGTACCCTTGCAGTAGCACTAATGATATATAAGCAAACTAGCCAGATAATTAGGCATTGTGTCAAGTAGCCATGTTTGGTCTGGTGTTCAGCCTGTAGCTGGCATGTGTAACAACACTTTAACATTCCCTTCCTTTCTGAAAATTAAAAAGCGACACAACAAAACACCATTCAAAACTATTTCTGGTATTGCAGTTCAAGAGTTTGCATATTACCAATCTTCAAGTACTTGTTAAAGAGCAAACGTTCAAGCTTGATGTGCTGCAAAAAAGTGAACTGTAAAAAAGAGGAAGCAAGCAAGGAAGAAACAAACAAACAACTCACCCTCTTCCAGGATCTCAAGAACAAAAAACAGCCGGCAAAGAATTCAGAGAATTTCAAGGAATTATGGATTCCCTGTTTGTTTGCTTTCTTCCCATCACTGTATATGGCAATTAGACTTACACTGGTAAAGTTTTTTGGGATGATAATTGGAGCACATACTAATCCAATTATAATGCTACAGGATTTTCTTAAGATTCCTGAGAGTTGTGTTGGTCATGGATAGATGACTAAGTAATTAGGACTCTTTTTTTCCCTTTTATTTTACACAGAAAGCATGTAAGTGGCATTTCAGTTGTGACATTTGCTTTGCTTTATTCTTCCAGTGAAAAACAATGACAAAGGTCACTCTTTCAATGTATTTGAGAGACAGGAAGTCAGTTTCTGCTTTCAGTTATTAACTTAAATAGAGTTGTGAGACTATAAACTGCATTTACACATCTGTCTAGCAAGTCACTGCCTTTTTTTTAAAGCCACAAAAACTTAAGAAGCATTCCTTCTGCAACATTTTATAAGTTGCCCCAAGTTATCATTAGTTTATCCAAGTTTTCCTTCATCTCATTTTCTTACCATCCTCACACCATTCACACCAGCTTCTTCCTTTTTTTTTTCTTTTTTTTTAAAAAAAAAAAAAAAAAAAAAAAAGCTATTTCTAAAAACACTGGCTGTATCATGGAATAGTTTCTGGTTGATTTCACATTTATTTTACCACCACAGAGTCAGTTTCTTACTCTGCAATCATTTCATGTTTTCTCTGTTTTGACTGCCTTATATATATAGTTATATATATAGAGAGAGAGTTATATATATAGTTATATATATATATATAACTGCCTTATATTGGATCAGGGGACAGGACTTTCCTCAGGCATTGTCACCACCATGAAGTGCACTTTTCTTTTTTTTTTTTTTTTTTTTTTGAGTTGGACCTTCTTGATGAAGCAAATGCCAAAGCCTCTCCCCTTTTGCATCATCTGGCATTGCTCGTCAACAAATTAAATATCTGCAAATCAGCTACACCTGGCATATAGGCCCACTGGCTGGAAGACTGCAGTATACATGAGATACCTGAGGAGAAACATTAAGTGCAAATCGCTTATGGGCCTTACATTGTGCACAACAGGACCAACACATTTTAAAAGATAATTTGTATAACGCTGAATTTAAATTCTATTTTAAAATATCACAAGAGAACACGAGAGAAGTTGCCTTAGCTAGCACATGCATGTATCCACTGGAAACTTGGCTTGTTGTGTACGTGTGCCTGCAGAAGCCAAGCAAACCTATACGCCTACCTTGAGGTATCTTGTCCCACTCCCAAATATGGCGCCCCAAATACACCTGAAATATTTTACTGCTTCAGACTTAAAAGGAGCTGTGGATTAAAATGGAAGCTACACAACAGGCTTGCAAACACTGTAAGTTAAGCTGGAAAAAAAAAAAAACTCAAAACAACAAACATTCAAATCTTATCTGCTCCTTGTCCACGTAATTCTCATCGCATACAAAGAAGAGGTGTACGTTTCACTCTGAAGTAGCACTACTGGCCCCATTTGGAAAGTAGTCAAGTGCTGCTCTACTCACACTTGCAAGGTCTATGTAATCGCTGCAGCTAACTTCCATTATCAAAAAACACCGAGGGCCAACTCCAAAAAGCATCTGATTCTTTAAAATGCTGTTGTAAGTCAGAAAAGGTAGCTAATTCCCCTTAAGAACACGGACTCTGATCATGTTTGAAAATGGGACTTCACACCAGCTTGTTTTAGCAAGTGGGAGGGTATAAACATCCCTTTTCACAGCACAGGGGCTTTCTGTGGGAAAGCTTAAGCCACCGTGAGGCATCAGTGACAGCGTAGTAACAGCTAGGGAACTAAATTAACACACTTCTCTCTCCCACAAACGGCGATGACTGCAAGGCAGCCAAGAACTTCCCTGCGGATCTTGGAGACGAGAAGTGTCCCCGCTGCCTACCCACCACCACAGCCAGCCCCCCGCACATGCCCCTGGGTCCCACTGCGGACACGAGGCCTGCCCCTGCCTCATGGCCCCTTTAGCCCCCCAATTTCACCAAGGGGACCCCCTCAGCCCCCCAGTCTCACCAAGGGGACCCCCTCAGCTTCTTCGAGTGCCCGCAGCCCACCGGGCCCCATGCCACCTTGCCACAGCAGGCAGGCCCACCAGCCACAGCCCCCTCACCTTCCAGCAGCTCGTCCAGGCTGGTGAGCTTCTTGCTGCCGTCGATGGTGTAGATGGTGCGGACACCCTGGGGCAGGTTGACGTTGTCCGACAGGGAGCGGGTGAGCTCGGCCAGGAGGGCGTCGAAGGAGCGGAAGCGGTCGGGGGAGATGGCGTAGACCAAGCCCTTGAAGTACTTGTCCCCATTGCGGTAGAAGCGGGCTTTGCGGGCTTTCTTCTCCGAGCTCAGCGCCTGCAGGGTGCGTGTCCGGTAGAGGCTGCAGTGGGCGCTGTGCGCCGGGCTGGGGATCAGCCCGTTACCCCGCGGCCCCCCGCCCGAGCCCGAGCCCGAGCCCGTGCCCGAGCCCGAGCCGCCGCGGCGGGGCCCGGCGCGCTGGTGCCTCTTGTCCCGCTCGTCGAAGTGCTCCAGCTCGATGCTGCGGCTGCTCGCCATCGGGCTGCCGAGCCCCGCCGGGCCCCGCGCTCGCAAGGGCTCCGGCCGCCTAATTCAGCATCCCCCGCCGGCAGGGCTGCGGCCACCTGCCCCGCAGTCGCTGGCTCCGCCGCTCGCCGCCGCCGCTCCCCTGGCACACAAAAGCATCCCTCACGCCTCGGCTCGGCGCCTCCCGGCGAACGGCGGCGGTGGGGAGGGAGGGAGCGAGCGCACGGCGGGGGGCGGGCGGCTCGGGGGAGCCCCGCGGCCGCGCCTCCGCGCCGTGCCCATACAATGCGGAGGATGCCGGGCGCGCTGCTCCCCGCCTCGCTCAGCCCCTTCCCTACCGGGGAGAACCGGGCCGCTCCCGGCCCCGCCACCGGCCGCCAGACAGCGCGGGGAGCGCCCGGGTCCTCCCCGGGCAAGGGCGCTGCTCGCTCCCGCCGCGCACCGAGAGCAGCCGCCGGCCGCGGCCCCGGCGGGAGGAGCGAGCGGCGGCCCCGCTGCTGGCGGCCGCCGGGCCCTAGCGCCGGGCTGCCCGGCACGGCACCGGGACTGCCCCCGAGCGGGGAGGGGGTGATGAAGCCGGTCGGTCACCTTACTGGGTCACTAGGCTGAGGCTGCAGGCTGCTGTCTTTTCTGTGCGGGCCTCCCGCAGTGCGTGAGCTCCGCAGAGCTCCGCATCCCTGTGGGTTTTAGTAATAGGGCTAGAAGGGGTGGCCTGGGTTGAACCAGGTTGGAAATGAGGAGACATCTCTTCTCAGAAAGAGCAGTCAGGCACTGGAATAGGTTGCCCAGGGAGGTGGTGGAGTCGCCGTCCCTGGGGGTGTTCAAGGAGAAGTTGGACCTGGCGCTTAGGGACATGGTTTAGTGGGTGACATTGGTGGTAGGGGGATGGTTGGACCAGGTGATCTTGGAGGGCTTTTCCAACCCTAATGATTCTGTGATGCTCTTCTTTTGATTGTGGATACCACCATGGCCTCCATTTACCTACCCGCCAGGTTTCCTGCTCTCTTAGAGGAACCAAATCAGCAGTAGCCCAGTGATAACCTCCTCAAAGGTAACCTCCTAAAATGGCTTTAGTTCAGTTTCCCCACATGGCTTTTAAATATTCCCTATGTTGCTCAAGTCAAATTTACTGTAGGTAGAAATGGCCTACAGATGCATCGAAATGGATGCAGGTTCAACTTTTATAAATAATTTCATTTAATTTTCAACTAACACTCAACATATTTTCTTGTCTTGACATAATGTGTATTTGAAAACAAAAGGTGCTTACAACTACGTACAAGTTTTCACTTTTTTTTTCAGGTCTTTCTCTTTCTTTGAGAAATTGCAGTTTTGGTACCTCATTACAGGTGGTCCTAAAGTCTGCTCTTTTGTCCAGGTCCCATAAAAACCTTTGTACATTCTTTATACTACTAACTCAGTGTCAAAAGGAGGTACTCAGTTTGATTCTTTGTGTTGCAAGTGTAGGTTCGGCATGTGGAGCTTTTCTATACAAAAAAATAAATCGGGAACTGAAAGACATACAGGAGAGGTTTATGAAAGTCCTTTTCACACTTAGGACAGAACTTTGTTCAGTAGAGAGAGACGTTCTACAAAGCTTAGATGTGGTTTTGTGTCTGTGAGTAGTGGAAAAGACAAAAGATTTGCTTACCTGTTTGGTTTTGTTTTAGTAGTTTTGGAAAATAACTTGCCATACTTCCTATGGATATATTATTTTTCACTTCTCATATTTTGAAGTATCACTAACTTAAAGCACTATCTCACCATTATTGCTGGAATTATTACAGAGTGGATTGAATATCTAGCTACAATATTCCTAGACAATACAAGGAAAATGTCAGCAAATCTCACTTTTTCTTGAAGTATCAACTTCTGTGATGCCTGGAAAGTTCCACAAGCAAAGGGAATTGATGAACCGCAGATCTAGATTATCCCCTTGTGGTAGAATCAACAGAAGGAACTGAAGTAGTTTTGTTACAGATAGGGCTCAGACTACTGAAAGCAGAAATACAGACCATGCCTAGAAACTACAAGAGTCAGTGAAAACTTCCTAGACTGCTTCTGATGTGTGGTTTGTAGTTCTGTTTTCAGGCAAAGTTAGAAAGTTTAAACTCATCTGACTAACTGCTCCAAAGTGGATTGGTGTCAGCTGTGAGGCTGCATTATTCTAAATACCATTTAATGGTACCACATTTCATGGGTGTGTTTCACCTTTGTGGTTGCAGAACAAGTCAAATTAATCATTTTAAGCCTCAACTGAATATTATTTAGACAAACTTTTTTTTCCTTTTCTTTCTTTCTTTCTTTTTTTTCTTCTCAGTTTGCCCTAAGGCAGGCCACAAGAGCTCAGGGACATTTAACCTGCCCCCTCACACACCTTCTGTCTCTTACCAGCTGTTAACTATTGCCCACGCCAATCTCCTACCAGCTGTTAACTATTGCCTACTATCTGTAGTGCTCAACAGGGTGTAGAGGATTCATGCAGGCTAACATGTAAAACATACATGTGAATTAATGTATTAACTGTGGCAGTGACTGAATTTAGGTTAGGGAGTTCAGTGTCAGGACAAACAATTTATTGGTTTTGGGCTGCTTTGCTGGGTGGTCATTTGCAGGACGTGCTCTGACTTCTGCATTCTGGAGATGGGATGAGGGGAGTTTTATTTCTATGGTAAAGTAAAACTAAAAGGGAATTCTTATACATTTAACCAGGGAATTTCCCTCTTCAAAGGGAGTCCTCACTACAGACTGTTTTATAACATCTGTACAACCACAGCATTTTATAGAGCATATAAACAAGAAATTAACTTCTGGCCTCTAAAACTCAACTACTGTGTTAAAAGGCTATTTATGGCTATTGCATGTATAACGGAGAGCTGCATGTGTAACTGTTGAAGAAATGCCTGGTGACACCTGAAACATGTTTCTACAACTTGTCTTCTTCCTTTTCGGTTCTCTGCAGATATTGTTTGTATTTTTAATAAGCTCTCTAATATCTGTGTGGGATTGGTGCTTCTATTCATAAATGTGCCTTTTCTTTGCCACCTCATTTCCCTTAAAGAGCTGTCTGTAGTCTAACAGATGTTCTGAAAGAATTTCAGAGGTGAGAGTCAAAACTCTAAAACAACTCAATTTGCTGCTTAGTTACATTTGCTTTTATGCATGGGAAAAACAGTATGCACAATGCAGTCCTATATGGAATTGAGCTATGCAATCCCATTGTCTTCTTCCCACTTGATCTACACAAATACGGTTCACAAAATAGCAGTTCACTTACAAGCATGCAAAGTTACAAGTATAATTTTACTTTGGTTATGAACTGAGATCTCCTGACAACATAATGAGTTAGTTTATCATTCATTTTTGGGATATTCTCATTCTCAGAATAAATATACATTTCCCATTTGAAAACAAAAGAGTGTCCAGTTTTAATGTCCACCTAATTAATCAATTCTCCTTTCTGTTTTGCTTTTTTTTTCCCCCCCCATATGCATAGAGATATGCATAATCAGTTCATGGTTTAAATCTCTCCCTGCATCTTATCTGTTTTGTAACAAGTAACCCCCCTAAAAAAAATGCTAAAAGAAAGTCAAAAAGACTTTGCCATCAGACACAATGTCTTTTCTTCTTCTGTTACCTAAACTCATTAGTTTCCTGATTGGAATCGGTAGAATTCAAGTTATGTAGCACATTTAACTGCTGAGTTATCAAAATCGAGTTCAGAATTGTAGTGAACCATGTATAAGCATGTTAGAAGAACATTTATGTATCTGGGCTTTGCATTCAGCGTACTGTATTCACCTTGAAAATGATAATACATCATATTGCTAAAGAAGAAAAAAATTGTGTAAGCTTGGCATCTGTTAGCTCAAGACTCAAATGTTCCTTGAATAATTCAATAAAAAAATGTTTATCTGTAGCACCAACAATGTCAAATTTGAGTATTTAAACAACAAAATTGTTACTTGTAATCATTTATTTTCAACTAAGAATGTCAAAATGCCTTTAAAATATTCATTCAGTAAAGCCTCGCAGCATCCCTGTGAGATGTTATGCCCTACTTCATAGACCCATAATATGGGAAAGCAACAGTTTAAGGAACTTGCCTAAGTAACAGAAAAGTCAGACTGGAACCAACAACCTTCTCTTCAACCCCATTCTTTTAAGCTCAACAGTGTCTCTATGAATCCCATGTAGAATACAGTATTGCTTTTAAAATGGCAGATGCAAATGTAAGCAACTGTACAGAAACAAAGCATAAAAAGAAGTAGAGCAGCACAGATAGATAGGAAAAGATACTTTAGCTTGAATCAGTAATAATTCCCATATGCTGCATGCTTGCTTGTGTCAATGCTTGTTGATTAGTGGGAATGTCAGTCTGAGGCTCATTAAATATTGAATTATCTTAATACATCTCAATGTATCATATTTAGAGAAACATTCAAATCCAGTATCAGTAATACTTATCTGTATTCAAAAGACCTCAGAACTGTTCATGTTTCAACAGATTACACACAAATACCATACAGGGCTTCAGCTACGTGTTAAAGAACTTGTACACTGGCCAAAGGATTCCCTTGCCCTTAAATATATCTTGAATAACATTATTTCTGAACATCTATGTAAGAGTCCTGAAAGTAGTAAAAACCATATGAATAAAAACTTTATAAAACTGATCTTGAACTCAAAACACAGAAATGTAGAGATGGAAAGATGTTCATGGTATGCTCTATTTCAATTTTCTGTACCCAGGAAGACTCAACTGCACTGAAACCATTCCCAGAAAACATTTGCACGTCCCGCTTTTAAAGACACTTCATATGTGAGATTTCTTATCAACCAGTAATGTGCTCAAAGGAATGATTTTCTTAATATTCAGTTATTTTCTCTTTCAGATTAGTGTTTTCCTATGGAACTTCTCTAGCACTTAGCTTTTATTCAGCAGAATCACTTTTGTCCCATTTTGCTGTCTTTCATAGGGGAATGGATAAGAGGAGAAGGATGCCACTTCCATCCAGAGCAGTATGAATGAAGTTGTAAAATTCTCAAAAGAAGTAAATACTTCATGTAGACCTAGTCTTTGTAATATCATGAACATCATGGAAAATAAAAGTTACCCTCCCGATAGACTCCTACTGAAGCCACCTGGGATCTGAATCTTTTTGCGGTCCAGTAAAAATCAGTTCCTATTTGTTGTTGCTTAGTGCCATGAGGTTCTGATCCTCACCCATTCAAATTTGAACTGATTAAATAAATTGTGTATGTGTTTATGATATGCACAAATGCCTAATTCCCAGAACCTTTCCTGGCAGATTATACGAAGATCTTCAGGTTCCTTTTCCTGTCAAATCCTCCAGATGTGATTCAGCATTGCCTTGAAAAGGAAAGTTTCCAAATAAAAACATACAGAATGTGCAGCTGAAAGCTTAAAAAGGAAGAGGCATTAGAAGAACTGTAAATCATACTTCTTCATTAGTGAATCTGCATTGCAAGACATTTGTTAATTTTTCTTTTTTCTTTTTTTTTTTTTTTTTTCTTGCCAACTGTTTAAGACAGCTACATTAATTAATATCAGTCATTTAGGCTTTGCATATGACAAGCCAAGGTTAATCAGAGGAACCCCAACTATCTAATACCACTGCAGCTAGACAAAAATAAAAATAAATTAGTATTCTTATTGAAGAGTAGAGCATTAGTCTGTTATCAGATTATATATCTGAGAATACAAATAGAAATACAAAAATAGACATTGTAATGCAGTTACCAATTTAACAATTCAGCTTATATAATTCAAAAAATATTAAGACATTTTGAATATTGGAGTTAGCAAGACTGCTTGGTATGTTTTATAGGAATTAAATACGTTATATATTCTAAGATTGGGATCTCAGTATAATTTATCTCCAAAAAACAACAAGAGAAAAAAAAAAAGGCATGATTTGCAGACAAAGAAATGCCTTGTATTTTTTTCCTCTAGGAAGAAGTCATTGGGGCTTTTAAAACATATCTAATACTGTCTTCCTGTTAACATTATCATCATTTTTTATATTATCCTTGATAATTTTAATTCCATCTGTTGCTGTTTAATATAAGACATCAAAATTCCGTATCTTTAGTCAAAATGACAGTCTGGCTAGTTGCTGTATGTCTAATTGAGCAATCCATGATCCATGACTGAATGGATTGTTTCATCAGTTCTCTTACTTTAAAGTTTGATTAGCCACACAGTCTTAAAAATAGGGGAAATGTAAGATCTTGCAAACAAAACTGAAGATGTATGTTATTTCAAAGTAAATTAATAACAAGAAGATTCAAGTAAGTTTTTTGAAGACTGATGCTAATGTTTGTTTGGTATAGTGAATTACCACTACACTTTAAATGAAAAATTGTGCTTTCTGACACAGCTACTTCAGCAAAGAGAACTGAAGTTCACTGATGACCAAAACCTGACAATATACTGACAAAACTAGAGATGGAAACAACAATATAGAACAATACATATTTTGCAACAAATGAACTGCTAAAGGAATTTTTGGAAACTGTAGTTTTATAATATGGTGGTTACTGAAATGAAGCCAACTACAAAAAATTCTCATGTATTCAGCCTTATGCCTAGATGTTTCTTCCCACCAGCTGGGGTTGCTGCCTTTGTTTTTTCAGATACAACCAACAGTGAAGTTATGATGTAAATTGGATGCGTGAAATGACCTCCAAAAATGAGAAAGGGCAGGAAGCTAGGATAGCATATTCTTCAGCTAACTTTGAAAACAAAGCTGTTGTGCAATGCAGCTCTATGCCATTAACTAACTTTTTAGGTCTGTCAAGAAGCAGGCAATAAAATGACTAGAGAAAGAAAATAAGTAATCATTTTTTCTAGTTGCTTTCTCCCAGTCTCACAAATGATTTCACTGGCTTCAGGGGTATTGTCATCCCTTACTGTTAGGATAAAAATATTCCAGAGGAATAAGGAGAGTGTACAAATTATATCTTTTGATAACTCTATCAAATTCCAAGAAAAGGAGACACAACGATGCCTTGTGTCAAAACAAACAAACAAACAAACAACCCTCTAAGTTTAAGTTAATTAAGGTAATCAAATTTAAGATCAGAGTAGCTTATTGACAAAGAAAAAGGCAATAAGCTTACTAGTCTCGTGGTACAAAGCGTAAAAATAGGTGATTTTTGCTTGTGGGAGACAGAGGCGTAATGAGAAACTGACTTCAAGAAAAACATATGAAAAAAAAAACTTAATTGAATATGTGAGTTTTAATATCTAGTTGAACTATAAATTTTACTTTCCAGGTTTACTTTTTGGATGAATTTTTTTAACTCTTGAATCAAAAATGCCTCTTTAAGAGGCACAATTAATGTAGCAGAGAATGATGACGTTTTACAGAAATACCTTGAAGACTGCAGAAACAGTGGAATAAAACATAGAAGTAAAGGTGTAAAGTCATACATTTAGGGATTAATTTATACTTCAAGGTGTGGGTGCACCTCTTGGAAATAACAGAAAGGAAGAAAGAGCAGAATGAACTATTGATTAGAGTTTTCTTTGATCTGCTAACATGATACAGATGTGAGAAAGGCAAATGTAATCAGGAATATCAAGTGAAATACTTAATTTGAAAAAAAAAAATGTTGGGGGAGCCTCTTTCTGATCATGCAATGATTGATTGCAACTGAAATTCTGATGAAGGAGATTTAAGCTGTAATTCTTTGCAGAGAGGAAGCAAACTACTGTGGATGGTATTTGTTGCTATGGCTAAAGTGAGCAGTGGTGTATGTGCATGCATCTCTCTCTTGGGAAGCCTCATGCCTTGCCATTGTTACTCGGTTGTGGAAGTCTTAGGTAACCGTGCTATAGCTGGTACGAGACTGCAAAGTGCGTGAGACTTTTCTTGTTTTGTACCCTACTAATATGCTGATGGACATAACTGAGAAGGGTCTGGAAATCACTGATGATAACTTCATAGCATTTTTTAAAGGCCTATTACCCAGCTAGGTATGGAGGGGTACTGTGAGTTGTATCCCCTTAGGATAGTGATTTCAACCTTTTTTTGTTAATATATGCTACACACACGTTACTGGTTTCAGCTTAGAGCTCTGACAACTTCTGTTAGAGAGTTGCATCTAAAGAGAAGCATTATTTTGGAGCTGAGAGGCCAAACCTAACCCTGCCCTTCTTGGTTTGTGCGACTGCTTTAGTAATTACAGCGTGGATGTTTTAATGTATGATGTCAGATTTTCTAGAGAATGGCATGCTGCTCTTTAGTTCTTAAGTAAAGGCAAAGGTTTCAGTTGAACTTAGTGAAATTATTTCTGTTCAGTGGCACGCTATAAAACGAAGTTCAATTAATGGTGTCAGTTCCTGTACAGAAAAGAGCTAGCAATCATTTGGCTTTCATTTTGTAAGAATATCGCCTTAATTTTTAAAAGGAGATCAGATACCATTCAGTGACTATTCCTTTAATCTTCATGTACTCTTTCTGTAACAGTGATACTCTAGCTTGTACATTTCAGTATTCTTTGTATCTTTGACAACAAATCCATACATTTGACTATTTTCTGCCAGCACAACCATTTATATTAGAGGAGAATTGTGTCTCTCAGCTGCTACAGCCAGCATGGTCAAAGCTTAGTCTGGAAGTCTGCCAAATTGCACTTTTGGCCTTAATAAAATAATAAACTGTTGCTTTGGGGCTTAATTGTTGGCATTAGCATTGTTGTGAATATCACCTTTATTCTCTACAGATGACTTAGACTGAGAATATTGTTACATCATGACTTCTCGATTTACCGTTTCCTTTAGGATCACTCATCCTGACAGATCTGAGGAGAGGAAAAGAATTTGTTTTATCAATAAAGAAGACACAAGAGGTAAGGAGGTAAGTGAGGGAAATTTGGTGAGTTTCTCAGGTTCTGGTAGTGTGAATGGGCTAGAAAGTGACAGCTGTAAAGCTAGTCATGTCTCTTCCAGAAATGGTAGGGGTCTGTTCTGCTTTGCAAAAAATAGGAAATAATATGGAATTCAAGTATTTTACATAGATTGTCAACTGTAGCCAGCTATTATTCTTGAGAAGCCAAAGCCTTAAACTAAATAATTTTAAGGTCAACCATGAATCAGTCAGGAATAACTCTTGGTCATACATCCAGCTGAAGGGCACGTGAAGCTAGCTGCTGACAAAAGAGCAAGTATGACTATAGGCATCAAGTAACCTTGAGCTGTTCCAGAATCCAGAAAAGTATTTGCTGAGGTCTGAATTTGGAAAGAAAGTAATAATTCTGACTTTTTTTTCCCTGCTGAAGTAGAAAGGTCAGACGCTAGGGTTTAGTTCCAAATCAAGCCTAGAGAAATTTTAGGAAATATGCTAGCTCTTACAGGTTTAAAACAAAACAACAACAACAAAAAGATTTTCAGCATGTGTGCTACTTTATAGAACAGAAAACTGTAACACTTGGAAACTAGTAGTTAGCCAGAGCAGATGACAGGGAATTAGGCTATTAATCTGCTTAACAAGGACATATGCCAAAGTAGTTTAAATTGTGCTGGTTTGTAATTCTGCTCTTATATAAGAGGAATTCAAATTTAGCAAGACATACAGGGGTGAAAAAGAGTATGAGCATACAAGTTCATTCCAAGTCCAAACACAGTAACTGCCCTATTTCAGTGTTTTAGCCATTAATATACAGGCTTATGGTCCCATGTTAGCTGGGTTTACACCAGCTGGTATATACTGTATATTTGATTGGTGTGCAAACCTACATATGTCAAAAGTTACTCCATCTGTTTTTCTTTTCTATTGTCTGATCTTTTACTGGCACGATAATCATGAGTCTGCTGTTACCATATTATAAAAGTACTTGTAGTCTGAATTTATTTTATATTTTTTTAATAAATTGAACATTTTTGCAGCACACTGACTTTCATTTCGAATAGCAGGAAAACAATTGTGCTGTGGACATGCTAGAACTCATGCCCCTCTGATGCTCTTTTACTGTAGAACAGGGTATTCTCAGAGGATTAGTAATGTTTGAAACTGCAGGTTGACGTTATTTGGCCTTGGAACATCTATTAAAGAATATAAGAATAAACTGTGGGTGAAACCAGTATAGGGAGTTAATATTTCACAGAATGATTTTTATTTTTAATTAGAGTAGAAAATGGTAGTACCAATGTTTCACTAGATTTTATTTTCTGTAATTTACCTACATGTCTTCAGAGTGGTAATAGTTTTGCAGTAGCAGAAATGTTCATGTTTTGCTTCTTTGTCTACAGTAATGATAGTTCCTTGCTTTTCAGGTAAAACATGATTTAATCTGGACAGTGAATGTCTGTGCAGCTAAATGCAGATGTGACTGTATGCAATGCAGGTGTTCTGTGTATGTTTAATATTGTTAGCATGAATGACAGCAGCAAGCTGAATGAAAACTAAGGGTATATGTGAAGTTCAGTTGAGTTGACAGCATATGTTATTTTGTATTCAATACTATTATTCCCTGTAATAGCTATATTAAACTAATACATGCGTTGCAACACCTGCACAATCATGCTTTTATTTTGCTGCATAGGCATATACAGAATGATAAATGATTATTACAATTCATCACCAGTTTGGATTAAGCTGTTGAGTGAGTACTGGATAGCTAGCCAGCTGTCTGGAGGAGATAAACCAACAAATTTAGCTGCCCTTGTATTACTTTGCACCAGAGATGAAGCCTGCAATTTTTTTATACGGTTCTGAGGCTAGCATGTTTACAGGAGTCAACCCCAAGACATTTTCTCCAAATTTGCTGTCAATTGACTGTTAGTCTGTAAAATGTAATATTACAGCATGATAAATAATGCTGAGCCAGCTGCTGAATGGTGAGGGTCTTGTCTGGATATGAAGAAAATACCATCTTCTGACAGCCGTATGCATAATTGCAGAGGGGGAAAAAGGTTGTACTGAAAATCGGTTAGGTCAGATTGTTCTGTATGATGCAAGCACTGCCATCTCGTGGGTAATTCGAGGATGTCAAGAATTCTAGGTTATTTATTTATTTAAGAAATATATGTTTTATATTTATTAATATTTACAAGAAGAAAATGTTAGTGTTGTTATAGGCAAGAAAAAAATGTGAAAATAACACAATTTCCAAGGATAGGGCATGAAACACATGGTTCTGTAGCTAATCATGTATTTGTATGATGTTATGTAGCTTAGTTGCTTCTTCCTCTTGTTATCGTTTGTAGGCAGGGGAAGATGTTTGCTACCTATGACATTTAACAGTAACAAAAAGGAATCTTAACCTCTCATTTCCTGGAGTACAATTATTTGTCTGTCAACACAAAAAATAAGGGGGTGGAGGGGAGGAGAAAACCCTTGGTGTCTTAAAGAATCCTTCTAGAATAGATTGCTTGACTATTATATCATTACATTTCCATCACTGAGAAGTAGTTTGTGAGCTATTGCTGCCACACTTAATATCAGTCCTGTTGTGGACTAGGCTGGTTCAAAACACGTTGTTGGATATTCCCTGAGATCTAGGAAGAGTTATGAGATGTGATCATGCACAGTCATAGGAATCTCTAGCTCACAAATTTCTGTTAAGCAGCTGTGCAGCTCTAGATAGCCATATCTATGTGCTTTTCTGTACTAAAAATAAAAGCAGTGTTTCATTTTGTGCAAGTCTCTGACATTCTCCATGCCAAAAAGAGTCAGGGGAAAGGAAATTTAGATATGTAGACATCAGCATAGCCTGCTAAAACTCATTAATCTAGACTTATTTTTCTGAGTTGCACAAAAAATAACACTTGGAAGATGTCAGGTGACTCCTTGTTGCTTTTATTATTGTTTGGGCAAATATGCTGGCCCTAGCTGAGAGTAACGAGCTGTAATAGGTGGTCTCCACATACATGGTGGGTCATACCCAGAGTTTACATTTAGAACAGGCTAGACAGAAAAAGGAAGGTGAAAAGGACAATTTTCTTCCCTTTAGAGAAGGGAATAAGTACCACACAGTACTTGATAAGATTCTTAGAGTTAGGAATTGTACCTCCTTTTTCCTATTCTGCATTCATCTTCCTGATTTTACATATTGCAAGCCATTTACAAAGGCAGCAAACAAATAAAAACCTGTGATTTATTCCTTATATAGATCTCGTATCTCCTACAGTAAGCTAAGTGAACAACTGTGTGGAAATAGTAGTTAAGCATTGTTATGGGAAAGAAAAAGAAATGTTACTGATTTATACTGTTGTGGAAGGGGATGTGTGCCAAGGTGAAGCTCTTCATGAGAGAACTGAGAAGTGGCTTGTAGTCATTAGATTAGAGCTATTTTGCAGGTTCAAACCAAGACAAGTGTGTTGGCTTGCAATATTTTGTTAATAATGTATGCCTAAATATAATAATGAATATGAATGTGAAGAACGGGGACCATGAACATTCAGACATCTTAAGTACTAATACTTTACTGCAGGTGTCAAGTACTTCAGTGCATTTCTGTTGAATGTGTCAGAATGTTTAGTTAGAACCCAGGCAGGGAAACAACAAAAAGCTTGGGGTGAACTAAAGGATAATCCTGAAGAATAAGGTAGAACTGGGGGCAGAATACATCTTAACCCCCCAAATTTGAACAATAACTATCTGGGAAGAAATAAGCCTGGAATTTAAAAAAAAAAAAAAAAAAAAAAAAAAAAAAGTGTAAATATTTCATTGAACTAAAAAGTTTGGTCTTGCTTTTGTTTTGTTCCTGCTCTTTCTCATGAAACGTGTCTTTTGTTTTTTTTTTTTTGGGAAAAAAAAAATAGTATGGATCCCTGTATTCACTTTTGGTCACAGTGCATGAGGGGAAAACATGTAGTCCAGTCAAGTCAGCTCTGTACTGATCACCTGTTGTTGATATTCTGGGTATGTCCTATATCTGGTCCCTATGTCCAGACTTTACAAAGCAACCAGTGAAGGGAGAGGCACCCTTGTTTGGCTGAGTATCCACAGAGAGAGATTTCGTAACAGCTACTACATACATGCTACGTACTTGCATCCACAGTACTTTTTTCCTGTTAATTTCTTTGTGTGGGTTATCTCTGAGAATGAAAGAATTGAAAGCTACTCCCTGGAAGGATAGAAATGCAGCTCTGAAGTCCATCTTGAAAGGGAGAAGGGGAGAAAAAAAAAAAAAAAAAAAAAAGACAGCTGAAGCTAGCAAGCATGGGGGTTTACCCTTGCAGGCTGTTTGCTCCTTGATAACTTTTCTCTGATGGAAAGCGAAGGGTGGGTAGGTATTACAAAAAAAAAAAAAAAAAAAAAAAAGCATAAAGTGCAACAGTTCCTTTTGAATGAGGTGTAAAGGCAGTGGGTTAATATAAATATAAAAGGCAGTGGCTTCTGCAACAAAGCTAGAGGTATGTTGCCTGAGAAAGATCTCTGTGCCTTCTTTCTGTTCTCAAAGGAAACATCGACTGCATGTGCTTTTTAAAAACATACAAAGGCTCCGACAGACATGTTCTGTTAGTTTTACCTCTGGTGCTTTAAGCTGCTACCTCCCCATCTATGTGTCTGCAGGTTACCTCTCCTGACAGCTCTTCAGCTCCCTCTGTTCCCTGCTGAAGGTACTAGCTGTGGTATTGTCTTTGCTGGTGAGCTAATCAACTGCAGCAGGCTCTGAATTGCAACACTTAAGTAGTTTCACAGATTTGCTCCTCTTGATTGTTACAGGGGAATATCTTATAGACAGGAAGATGGTAGGTGATGGTAACTGTTTAATCGAGTGCACTCCAGTTCAAAAGATCATAAACTAAAAGGCATGATGACCTGCAATTGATTTTCATCTGTAAATAGGGAAGTACTCCATAAATCCCAGACTCTTTCCAGCTCATCAGAAGTGGGCTTTGTGGTTTAGTTTTGTGGTTAAGTAGTTCTTTGAACCTCTAAGAGTAAATACTTTCAGTTGTGTTTGTTTCTTCCAGATGTAAAAAAAAAAAAAAAAAAAAAAAAAAAAAAAAAAAAAAAGACCTAAATGTATTAAATAAACAGCCATCTAGTTCCTAGGCAGTGTATTGTGGTTAGCAGCCAGAAATGGTAATTTACATTAAAGTTTTGAAAGTGCCCTTGGATGAATGTGGAATGACTGAAATAATAAAATTAGAAAAGCTGCAGTTGCAAGGATTTAAGAATCTCTTGCAAATATTGCAGAGAAAGCAGCAATAAAACAAAAACGTTGATGCTAGAGCATGATCAGCACAAGCCCTGACATTTGACAAATCATAAGATGTGTTGTCCTTGCTAAAAGGCAAATGAGATAATTATGAAGACACGGGTACATCAACAAAAATCAGAGGATTTGCAAGGTAACTCTCTGGGGGTGCCTTTAAAAAAAAAAAAAAAGTCCTAATTTTAGAACTGGAGTAAAAACCACTTACTTGTGACAATGTGATATCATAAAGACATTATCAGCCATTGTGTGTACTGATGTGCAAAGAGTTAGTTGAAATAAAAGTAATTCTTTTTTTTTTTTTTGAATTTTTATAACCCTGTTGGTTGCCTAAGAAGCTATTCAGATCTTTTAGTCAAGGAAGCTAATACGAGGTTGTCTCTTTGCTTTAAAATAAATCTATTCCATCCTGCTTCTCAGTTGATATTTTCTATGCTTTCAAGTTGTTTTCCCAGAGGAAAGAGAACAAACCACTTTGACTGGATACTGACTGACATCTAAACAAAACTGCAGCACTGGAGAAATCTCCCATGTTTGGTACTAGCAGCAAAGTTCAGAATTCTATGAAGTTTATTTTTTAAAACTAGATGTGTGATCTTTATTGTTAAACAGCTCCAGTTGTTTACAAATACGATTTACTTATTTACATGTAGTGAAGTCAATTGGAAGAAAGCACCCATTGAGAACAGCTGGGTGTTCTGTGCTGTGGAGGAAGGCTGTTTGCCAAGGCTTACTTTAAAAATTGTAATGATACCCAGTTGTCACTCCACGTATTATGATGCTTAAATGCTAAGGACCAGATTTTGCTGTTTAAAATTCAGTGTCTTACTAGGTTCTGCTTAGCTGCTGACTTTGGAAAGAGCCTAGCAATGCGTTGTATCAGGGGCTTGAAATCTGTACAATTCATATGTCCAGGCTGGGAAGCAGAGAGAGATGAAGCAAATTAGACTCGTGGAATAACATTAGATTGAAAGAGTCGTCTGGAGGTCATTTGGTCCCACCTTCCACTCAGTGCAAGGCCTGCTTTGGAGCTAGACCAGGCTTGGTCATGATCACGTAGCAGAGAATTACACGGCCATAATTAGAGTCCTGACATTCCTTTGATGTAAAGCTGCTAAACAAGTCACCAGAGTCTGTTTCACGTACTCCATCCGTGAGGCAGAGAGAATTTTTGTGTAAATAGCTGCAAAGTATTTTGATCTCTGAGTAAAATCAAAGCACTGGGCAGGAGTGATTTACTTTAGTACTAGGGTAAAACGATTTCTTTTCTTCTGTTATTGAAGATGTGGAGGAAAAAAAACCACAACTGTTACATTTCCTGTCAGTATCAGGGAGGATTACAGGAATTGCTAATATACTTTTCCTGGAGTAAATAGGTCAAATTTGCATTTTCTAGATTCTTGCTATTTAGAGGTTGAATTGCACTTTTTTGTTGTTTTGCCGCTTAGGGGAGATGCTGTGTTTGTGACTGCAAAACTTCTGAAAGCTTCTATTTCTGTTCACTTATGAAACTACTCACATCACGGAGAGTGCAAATACGATCTCATGACATTATTTATATGAACTGAAACAAAAAGGTCATATTCTAACCATGCTGATTTCAGTCTTCTCCCTGAACAGTGATGAATAAATAAGGAGACTTGAATAGTGCATGTTAGTAACAGTGGTTGAACAGGCAGCTAAATCCAAACAATCCCCACGCAGAAAGCAGAGTTGTACATACAGAGTGGGCAAATTGTTTCAGATTTATAGGTTTATATAGCACTGCTAAGACAATGTTTAAGTTTTCTACACGTATTAATTAATTCTCCAAAATGCTATCTGAAAATTCTTGTATTGCTAGCCCTTGGTCCTATTGCAAATGTGAGGAAATCCACAGAAAGTAATTTGACTAAGAATATAATGTACGTATCAGTCAGCGACAAGATCTTGTTATACCCTCTGCCTCATTCTTACCTGCATTTCGCTCTTTCTAGAGGAGATCGGCAGAACCTTGGGCAGGCACATCAACTGACATATATCATGGTTAGGACTGAAACAGCTAGAACAGATGTGAAGGATTTTGAATAGCAAAGTCAGGGCAAAGGATACTAGAAGGAATGATGGGACCACCTTTAAAATCTTCTTTCTTTCCCTTGTCTGGACTTCTGTTTTATAGCAACTTCTCACAATACTGTTATGCAGAAGTAAACTGAAATCCCTATATATTCCATGAAATAATTTTCAAAAGTTCTATTTCCTATTTCTCCATTTTTATTTTTATTTTTTTAAATGCATGTGTAAGGTGTTTATAAGCTGTACCCAATCATCCATATCCATGATGTTTCTGGATAACAGCTCACTTTACCTCCTACACAGTAAATGGTTTAATTCCATTATTTAGCCAGTAACTGGAGCTGGGTTTACTGATAACAATCACAAGGATTTTATTTGTATTTATTAAGGTGGTATCATATTTGCTTTCCACTTTCCCACCCTCTCCTGTAGTTTAGGTCTTAGGTATGTATGGTCCCATTTTCAAGTCCTCTCTTACCTACAATGCATTACATGTCTATACTACTTGATGACTTGCCAGTTCTCTTCTCAACTTGCCTCACAGAAGACATTTTTGTAAAGCAGTGCAGTATCTCAACCATTAGATGTGCCTCATTAATTTCAGCAGCCCTTTCATTTATTAAAAGTCCTTCGTTGTCTTCAGTTTTATTCTTTTCATGATTTGTTATAACCCATCCAATTTTCTCTAACTGATTTGACTGCACTAATTCATTTTGTGTTTTGGCTGCCCTTCTCTTTGCTGCAGTCACACACTCTGGATATTTGTGTTCTGTTGCTTCCATTACCCCATTTTCTTTTAGTCTTCGATGCACAATTAGTCCCTGATTGCTTCTGATTCCTTGTATTCTTTCCAGAAATGTATCTATACAGCTGATAATACCCTTGCTTGCAAAGGAATATTCACAAAACATTCCATTTCATCATTT
This sequence comes from Aythya ferina, assembly GCF_964211825.1. Classification (NCBI taxonomy): domain Eukaryota; kingdom Metazoa; phylum Chordata; class Aves; order Anseriformes; family Anatidae; genus Aythya; species Aythya ferina. The sequence continues at coordinate 43,838,557 of NC_140300.1, read as the reverse complement.
GTGTAACTTAAATGAGAAGTTATAGAAATGATAGTTTTTTGACAAGTCAATGAGAATCGATAATTCAAGTGGTTAGCTCTCAATAGAGGTTACTCTAGTCAGACTGAGTAGAGGTTACTAATATCAGTGGTCTGTATTTAAAACTCAGATGAAGTAAGGATTCTTGTACTTGACTAGACACGTCATAAATAATCTGTTAACCATGGATCTGTGTTTTTTTTTCCTTGATGTGCATCCCAGTATACTTGCCTTTTTAAATAATAATTTGCTGCATTTTGTGCCAGGTGTTAAATTAGGTAAACTTTACATTTTGATACCGAACAGCTGTTTTTTATCACTGTATGCTATTGAGATGTAGATGGTATTAACAGAGCAGATGGACAGCTACTCTGCAGTAAGTGCTCATCTCATTAAAGGACAAAAGGTCAAGAATCTGCCGTGTTCCTTTTGTGTGTTTTATTATTTCAGAGAGCAGTTTACACTCCACCTGGGGTTTAACAGGAGACCAAGACTCCCTGTCTATGGAGAGAATTCGTTTTTCATTCAGATGAACTATTTATGCTGTGATAACTACTGGAGCTGGGAACAGTTAGTTGCCAGCTGATCCTAAAACCTGACAGGAGTTTGCAGGTTGACTTCCACAAATTGTCAGAGCAACTGCTTATCATCAGATGCTTATTGCCAAGCCTCTATCAGCTGAATCCTAGTGAATCTCTCTGGTATTCTATTTTTTCCCATAGTTTCCTTCCTTCTTCCTTCATCCCATTTCTCTGCTTCATCTTCTCCTTCATTTCTCTTATCTGTTCGCTATAAGTAGTGTGCTGTGACCAGGCAAGCAGGGTGTAACGTTTCTCTAGCCACAGAAGTGTAGTGACTGGCTGGAAGATCTCAGTTTATTCTTGCAGTTAGTGAGTTTCCAAACCAAGCAGATCATTGCTATTCCACAGGCACACTCCCTCTCCGGACCACTCTAAGTGCTATATCTGTCAGTGCCAAGGTGTAAGTCAGGCCTGTGTGATGATAGGAGAGATGTGATTGAATTTTACCATGTAAAAAACAAAATTTGTCATATCTGTTCTGTGGGCAGGGTCATGTAAGACATGGTGACGAGGGCCTAAACCACTGCAAAACTGAAAGGTGAGGGACTGTCCCAGGCATGCTAGTCAACGTCAACTTAGGCAAACCTATCTTGGAAAGCTGGTAAGCTTGAGGGAGTTGGTAATGTGAGGAACACCATCAATAGAGCAGTTTATTGCAATACAGAGAATAGCAAGATCCTCATAGTCTACTACGTAGCACTGATGTTCACTCAGGTTAGACACTTGGAATACATTTGAACTGCTCTACTAGATTTGTTTTAACATCTCTGTGCCTTTTTGCTTTCCAAGAGGATTGTGCTCAATGGATAAGGCCTTGGATTTAGTTTAGGAAACTCCATGATGACAAATAGCAACTTGAAAGGGTTGACATTACTTTTCTTTCCCCTCCTCAAAGTTCAAATTGTTTGCATGTTTGAAGAGTGAAATAAGTTGCATATAAATTAGCAGAACTGATGAAAAAGTGAGCCCCCTCATGATCTAGCTAAATATTTAAGCCTAGGCTTCTTTTTGCTTCATTTCTCAAAACTTCCAGTTAAATGGGACACAGTCAGCACTAATTTACTGTTTTAATGGAAGACGTTTTTAAGCATTCCTTCCCTGCAAAGTCAGTTTATTTTATTTCTTTGTCTGGCAATTCACAGGCCAGAGGTAGTTATAAGCAGATATCCCAGAACAGGGGATTTAATTACATGTTGAATACCTGCTGGAGAGCCACAGGTCTCCCCTGTGCATCATTCAGCTGTTATCAGAAGATAAAGGAACGTAAGAGATGGGACTGTGAGAGACTTTATCACAGGGGGTCCTTCTAAATAGGTTTAATTTATGTTCCTAGTATTTTTACAGGAAAGAACACAAGGTCTCAGATACTACTGAATTCAGTAAAGGCTTGTGTTACTGTCTCCTTACACCACTGTCTATTAATGAGTGGGAGGCTGGGAAGAGATGGATGGAGTATAGAGCAGATTGGGATCATCTAACTGTGGTTATTCAAGAAGAGGGAAGTATCTTTCAGATCCTACACTTCTCAGCTATGCAACAAATATGATACCAAAAAAATATGATTGCTTTGTGGATTCCCCTGTGATGACTTATCTTCATTCTCACCCATGAGTCATAAAATATTATTGAATATCGAATAGTTGCCTTTAAGAAAAGACCAAGAGACTTGAATAAAGGTGAAAGAAATGTTGTTCTACAACTATTTCTGCTTATAAGAACAGAATTTATATTATTATTCCTTAAAACTAAGATGCAATTTTATATTATACTTAATACATTTAAAAAATAATTTTTTTAAGTTAAAATACCTAGTAAATTTAATTAACTAATGATCAATCCTGTAGGGATTAAAATCCCTACAGGAAATTTATTTATAGTACAAGGTTATATAAATAGCCTGGGTTAGTAAAACTGTTCTTTGATTTTGTGTGAAATATTTTATTATTTAAGTGTGCTTGTGCAGTTGTTATACTCAAACTATTTTAAATTATTCCAGTTACTGATATCTTTTATAAGAAGGGAACAGCTTTCTTACATCTATGGAAGGTAAGCTTTTATATTTTTCCTGATGTAGTGCAATTCTCTTTTCCTTTCTGCAGAACACTTAAATTTTGATCTCTGTTACTGGTCTTGTGTTGATATCATCACTTATACCTTGGACAGCTAGACTCTCAGAAGGAAGGCCAGGGAGAGGGAAGCTGGAAACTCTTCAGTGGCAAGCTGTGCAGGTCAGACTGTTGCAAGAAGTGATACTAGAGGTGGTAAACTGGATTAGTTGGCAAAGATTACAAAAGAGGGTAAAATGTATAAAAATTCAATTAACTACATGGATATCATTTGTGTGTGTTCATATCAAATGTGGATCACAACCATTTGCTGCGGAGCAGGCAATGATCAGTCTGCTCCAATATGTGTCTTAAGAAGAAGCTCTTGCTGGAACTGCGCTGGGATATTAATTCTTATTATAGCAAAAAATAGTTATTTGACTTACCATTTGGCAAAGGTATGCAACAGGTTATATATCTACATTCTCTTCAACTGCTACACTGTCTTTAAGAACACTGGAGAACAGATTCACTTCTGGTACATTTTCATTGGACTGGATCCTAAGTCCGCCATAAAGTAATGTCAACAGTGGAGCTTCAATAGGAAGCTCCTCTTGTTGTACTAGTTTTTGTGGAGTTTCCCTAGTGAAACAATGAAGTTGGGTTTAAATAGAGCATGAACTAATAAACAAATGATACTTTCATATTTAAAAGTCAACCTTTATTTTAAACCTGTTTCAAATAATGCTATCCTACAGAAGAATCTAGAAGATGGTTATGACTTTAAATTATCTAGTATCAATAAGGTTTTGAAAATTCATTTTTCTCAATTATTCACTATTCATGGCATTCACAAAGTTGATTTGCTCAGTGGCAATTATTCAGTGATACCACAAAAGAGCTAAATCATTCAACCTGGAGTAGTAGTGTGATCTTCTAATTGCTACCTCTGTTCTATAAATGTAAATCCTTTGCTTATGTTCACCGACTGTATATTGTAAGAAGCGTATGCTTACATATAACTTTTTTCCTTTTGTTTATATTTTATGTAAAACTGAAGATTACTGAAAGGAGAGGGGCTTTCAAGTGCACAAAATCAAAGTTTGATGCCTAAGCATCACTAAAAGTATAGTATAGAAAACTTTCCTTTTTCCTCCCTTAAATTTCCTTAACAAAACCTAAATAACAGTTAAAATCAGGAGAGACCTGCACTTTATAGCTGATCAGACCTGTAGTTCCAAATCACATTTTTATTGTTGCCAAGTTATTTGTATCCACGTTCCTGAGCAGATGGACATTGACCACTCTTTATGTGATGTTTATCACTCCAAATACTGTTGTTATGGTGTTCTCCACTATCCTTTAGTTGAGGTCAGGATTTGAATGAATGTCAAAAAGGTTGCTGTTTTTGTTTGTAATCCACCTACTTTGTAAAAGATAAAAACTTTGGTCATCAGGCCCCCTTCATATAGGAGAAGGCCTTCTTCAAAAACAACAAAACTCAAGCAAACAACCCAAACACACTAGAAGCTTTTAATAAGGAATTGTTGCTAATAGAGTTTCCGTGCTTTCCTTAAAGAATGGATGGGAAAGGTTACTGTGGCATTCTGAAAAAGGTGGCGTAAATGTAAAATAGAGAGGAGTGAGTGAATGGTTGAAGATTTATTTAGATAATGGTGAGCCTTGCTTGTGTTATACAAGCTATCACTTAAAAATGCCTTGGTACCATGGAAGGTGGAAAATGTGTCACCATTTTTTAAAAGGACTTTGGATTGCAAATATTCCTGACTGGTAAGTCTAATGTCTCCGTGGTGTAGTAAAGACATAGATAATGATAATACGTTCAGGAAGAGCCAGTGCAACTTCTGCAGGGGGGTCATGTCTCACCATTCTGTTGTAGTTCCCTGAAGGAATCACTGTTGTGTGCTTGACAAGGGTGATGTAATTCATGTTGACTTTAAAAGGCCTTCAGAAATACACCTCTGTCCCCCCGCCCTGATACTTAAAGGAAATCAAAACACCACAGGATAAAAGGAAAGGCCTTCATATAAATTTGTAACAGTTGAAAAGACAGAAGGCAGCAGATAAGAACAAATGCGTGGTTTTCCCAGTGTAGGATTTTCACCAGGCAAATTCCATTGAGATCTGCATTGAGGCCCGTGTTATTCAATGTCAGCAATCTAGGGAAGAGTAAAGAGGAAGGTGGCAATGTTTGCTGATGACATTAAGCTGTGCAGAGCCGTAAAAACTAAAGCTTATTGCAAAGAGCTGAAGAAGGGTGTTGTCAAATTGGTTGCATAAGAAATAATGAAGTTCACTGCAGTGAAAGGTAAAGCAACACAGATGAAGAAAATGATTCTTAACTTCCTATATATGTGATGAAGACTTCTGAATTAGCTATTGCCAATCAGGAAAGAGAGACTGTAGCTATGGGTAGTTCTACGAAAATGTCAGCTCAGTGCTCTGTGGTGTTTACAAAAATAGGTGTTAGGAAGCATTAACATGGAACATGAACAAAACAAGTACCATAACTTCTCTGATACAAAAAATCAAGAGCAAAAACAATAGCAAGGAAGATCAAAGTTGTGGAATGACTTCCACACATGAGAAGTGACTGCAAACCTGATTCTCCAGTCTGTGAAAGAGTTGTCTGGGGGGATACAATAGGATCTATAAAGTGTTGATTGCACCCTATCTGTAGTTTAAACATCAATTGGTCATTGTCTTTTCCAGTTTGTGAAAGAAGGGCATCCAAAGAAACTACAAGGAGTTTCAAAACAAAACGAAAAAAATTGTCTCATAGCGTACCCTGGAACTGTGGAGTTCACTGTTAAAGAACATTGTAGATGCCAAAAGGCTTGCACAGGTTCGGAGTCACGGAAGAGAAGCTCATTAAACACAACTATAACACTTACATATAAAGGAGTTAATTCTCCAAATCACGGGCTGCTGGAAGCTGGAGTACAGGGAATATATAACTGCATGCTTGTGCTGTTAACACTCTTCTGTAAGCATCTACTATTATACTGTTACTGGAGACAATAAACTGTCTGTTTCTATGATCTCAGATACTGAAGCTTGTAGAATAATTTTTTGTAAGCTGCTAATTTGTGTTTGTACAGTATATAACTAGATAGAACCTAAGCAAGCCCTTCTGTGTAAACTAGCATTTGGTGACATTAAGCTAGAGAAACACACAGATGCTGTATTGCGGGACATGGACAAACAAGAACATGACACAGTACGATTCAGAAGATGTGTCAGAATGGTTAGACTGTAACTTAAGGTCAAATTCCTGCAGTCTCTGAGGTCTAATTCTCAGTTAAAGTATTTTACTGGTATCGACAGGGACTTGCTTGAGCTAAAATTAAGCTCAGAGGTGATAAAGCAGAAAAGGAAGGAAAAGGAAGATTTGTCTTCTAGCCTGGTAAGCCTATATAATTCTTTTGTCAGTGCAGTTTTCTATTTCAAGTGACAGAATCTTTAAGCATTATGGTTGCTGAACGGTACAAATGTGGGGATCTGCTCTCAGAGACATGGAGCAGAAAATTATTGTGAGAAGCATGTTCCTGAGGCGGTATAGGCTGTAGAATAGCAGAACAGGAAAACAAACCTACTGCCTACTACCATCAAGACTATCTAGAGGATGTGCAATCTTTGTTGATTCTGTGCCTTATGAAGCTACCAACATGTTGTTCCAGAGTTGAAAATGTCCTCTTCCACAGAGAATGAATCTGACCATTTTTGGAGGAATTCATTGTTCCGTGGAATTGATCTGGTATCAACCATAATGTTGATGTTATTATATTGTTCTACATGTGAAAAGTTTCTTGGATACCAGATGCTTTGTGAGTTCTACATAGAGGACAAAGGCAGATTAAGTTTCCCTAGATGATACTTTTAATTACTGATTTTTTTTTTTTTTTGTTGTCTTACTGTTCTGGCCAGGTAGTGGTAGATAACTTGTCAGTTTACAACTGTTTTTTTCCTGGGAATCTCAAAGGTAATTTTGACATGACTTGGATAGCTGTGTTGCTTTTTTTTTTTTTTTCCCCCACCTGGGAGTGCTCCATTTCTTCCCTTAGGTGTCACTATTTATCGCTGCTAGACTTCCACAGGCTCCAAATTTGGCTGAATGGCACAGTTTTCCTCTATACTTCAGGCTTCTTGGCAAGTGTAGTGTGTATAGCCTGCTCTGCCAGTCTGTGCTGCCTCACATACTCGTCTCCCTCCTACATCAGAGAATAGCAGTGACAGCCTGTGTAAGGCTGTTACCAGAGATCTATATTAGTGCAATGTTATAAAAGATACCTTGCCAGTAATTTCTCAGGAAGGATTATGTCTTAAAATGGGGCTGAAAGTTGTATATACTTATTTTCTTAAAAAAGTGATATTGCTAGTAAGCATGAAATTCCTCAGAAATCTAATCTGAGTGCCTTTTGAGGGTTTTTTAAATACTTTTTTCTTTAGTTTTACTTCAGAAACATTTAGATTCTGGCTCCCCCCCCCCCCCTTTCATATCAGCATTTCTTGAGGGAAAAGGAGGAGATAGAAGGCTTATGGCTATTAGTGATGGTCAAAATATTGTTGCTTGTACCTGCTGTTTCCCTAAGAATCCATTCATCTTGACACATTGATGTGATGGCTTGGATCATAGTACTGACTTCTAAACAAGCCCCTGATTTTTCCTTTTTTATGCAACTACTGTATACTCTCATGCAACCTCAGAACTTGTGAAATTGCAAAAAGGGAGATATTTTTCCTGCTACTATCCATATATTCCTACAATGAATATCTAAACCTGTCACATGGGAACATTTGGTTATTTGCAGTTACATTCACTGGACCTCACTCACTGTGATAAAAGTTGGACTCCTGTGCAAAATCCTTGCTCTGTGTGCTACAAAGGCAGCAAGCAGTATCTGCTGCCATGTCCACAGGAGGGTGCTTTCTTGGTAGAGGGGAGTTTTAAATATTTCCTGGGACCTTGCCAGGAGATGTGGTCCCTGCAAGGTGTTGCACATGCTTCCTGTGACACAGCCCCTTCAGCCAGCATTACCCTTTTTTGTGGCTGGCACTACCTCTCTGCAGTTCACAAAGGCATGGGGAGGTTTCATCTAGTTTCTTGCAGTTCCAGTACCAGACTTTTTCCCAGTAAGTTTATGCTTGCAGAAACCTTCATTGTTCTGACATGAAGCACAAAAATCTTACAGTGCTACTGCAAAAGCTGAACTACCACATAAAACAAACCTACAATATTAAAAATATTGTAAAAATAAACCTAAAATAAAAATAATAAAGTAAACCTACAATATTAAATATTTACAGATTTAAAAATATAACTGCAAAAATGGTGATGAAAGACAAGAAGTAAATGAGCTGTAATAGTCTAGGTGATTGTTTTGGTTGTTTATTTGTCTGATGTGAAGGCATTAAAGAGAATTTCAGTCAGGGTGAAATCTTTTGTTTTTAATCCAAGAATGACCTAGAGCTGTGGCAGAACGAGGTAAACCAGACTGGCTAGCGGATTACCCAGGGAAAACTCTGGTATTTTTAACCATGCAAATAGCTAGTCATCTGTTTTGAAATAAAGAGGATTACTTTTGCTTGATAGCTCTGTGTTGTGTTTTTGCTGTGCCCGGAGTATGAACTCTGCAGTTACCAAAGATAGAAAAAAAAAAAATGGCTGTAGATCTCGTCATGCTGTAGCCCTAGGAAGAAAATGCAATGGTCATTTACAGTGTCTAATCTCGGTTTTGACAGTTGTGTGCATGCTAGGTCATTGGTGACTGTATAAGCAAGAAATGCAGCAAGGAGATGTGCATTTCTTATATGGGAACTTTTATCTTCAGCAAATGGAAAATAACAAAATCCATTTTGCTTTGCACAGGCAGAGTTTTTATTTATTTCACCAATAACTAAATCAAAGAGCCATCTGCATCTCCTGTGGGGTTCAATTCTCTCAGCTAGTTTCTCCAGGAGCTGGCAAGAATATACATGTACAAGAAGTAGTACAGAAGCAGAATGATGAGCACTATTTCTTTTAAATGACAAAAGGATTTTTTTTTTCCTCTCGTTGCTAAGCTATGTTTCTTGTTATAACTACCCTAACAATGCTGTTTTAGAAGACTTGTTGATTTGGCAAATTAATATTTCTAACAGTTATATATGGCAAAGAGCAAATTCTGCTCCTACTTGAGCAAGCTGAAAGGCCTGCAAATACATGCAGAGAACTATCTGCAAGCAGGGTGGCCCTCCTTCTGCATTTGCAAAGTACTGGCCAGCCTCCTCTTGGTATCAATAAAACTTACAATGCTATTGTATGACGAGGTACTCAGCTTAGTGGGGGTATTGGGAAGAAATTTTGTAATTTCAACTGAAAGGAAAATAAAGTTCTGTTACAGTATGCATATCATAAAGTTCAGGAACATGAGAGTTATCATGTGGAATTCAGGTTTTTATTTTATACTTAAGCTCTCTTTCTGATACTTTTCAAGAGGGATCCTAATAATATAGTGTTGTTTTTGCAGAGCAGAGGATACTGAATAAAACCTTTCTAATTGCAAACAGCAAAGCTAGGTCTATTGCAAGCAGTGCAAGTCATCTTTATGGAATGTAAGAGTAATTTTTTGTGTGTGTGTTTTAATAGTCATTGGCCACAGATTCTTTTACAACTTTTTCTCTTCTTTCTGCTTTAGTGATTAATTTTATCTGCCATCTGAATACACACATCTTCATATCTTGAATCTTGTGCATATGTCTTTGGTGTTTCACTGGAAGTATGTGTTTTCCAAGTAAATGTTACAAAGCAGCATAGGTGGAAAACTTAATTTGAAACTGTTTCTAACTATTTTGTTGAATGCATTTAATTAGAAAAGATGTCTGGCCAATTTTTCTCTTCCGTGTTTGGCTCCTGTTAAATCTTGAATTATAAGGTGTTCTGAGAAGGGCATGAAGCAGGAGAATGTTTACGTGTTGGCTGTGGATGTAAGATCTTATAACGAAGCAGTGTGAAGATAACTAATGTCGCTTATAAAATATCTCCACGAATTAACTAATTATAGATAGTATCATCTGCCATTAATTTTCAAGTATGTAGAAAAATAATGGTTTCTTAAGAGAATTTGGAACAATGCACTGTAAAAGCTGAATAACAAGAAAATCCCCGCCCTGTCTGCTTCTGCAGCGTGTTGGTTTTTTCAGTCCTGCTTCCATGAAGTCATTTTCTCTACTGTAGAGAGACTTGGTTTATGATTATTTTTGAAAGCCTGAGATTCACATTACTGCAGTGACAGGAGGGGAAGGGAATTAGTATGTGTGGAACAGCAGGTATGTCCCCACTCTTCCTTACCTATTTGGAAACTTCTGTTTCAATGAACCTGGCAGACCCTTGAATGTTTGTGTGGTAGAAGATCAAGGACTAAGAGCAGACTGGTCAGCATGAGCAAGACTGCTTTCTGCTATGTGATACGCATAGCAAACGAGAATCTAGTCTTGTGATAATGAGCTTGTGATAAGGAATTTGACCCAAGGATCTGCTTTTAGTATCTTAAGAAACTGCTTTGTTTCAAGAGCAAAGTCTGCGTCTTCCTATTGAGAATAATCCAATGATGAGTCTTTGACATAAGCACACTTTTCTCTTGTCTGTAAGTTCAATTTCATCTAGTTTAGTGTCAATATTTGTAGGTTGAACTGTGTTTATATTCATTTTATGAATATAATTATTCACTATTGCTCTCCTGCTTTAATTAAAATAAGATTGTAAGCTGTCTCCCTCAGCAACTTTACCAAAAAAAAAAAAAAAAAAAAAGGTAGAATTATTCAGGGACTTTATTTTCTTTAAAATAAAATCTCACCTTTACTCCAATGTACCAATCATATCTATTGTCCTTAACTCAGGGACTGCTCAGTCCCATATAGCTCTGTATCTGCTCCTTGGAGCCAGCTAAATTGTGTTTCCCTGCAGCTGTTAATGTAGCTTTAATGTTTAATGTTTAAAGTTAATGTTTAGGCAGCTTCTGTTGGCTGGCTAGGCAGCATGGTGAGAGGAGAAGGTGGATGGAGTACTGTTGCATCAGCAGAAGTGGGCAACTTGCCTCAGGAATCAGGTTGCTGTGAAGATAGCAGTGGCAACAGAAGCCCAGGCTACACTATGAGCTCAGCAAAGAGGGTTTGTAGACCAGTATGGTATGGCTACTAAGCAGGAGATGATGAAATAATTAGAGAGAAACCAAGAGGAGATTGAGGAGTGATTCTTGTGAGGGGACTAGGCTTTGAATAGCTCATTCAGTGGCAGATCTACAAATGAGGCTGTCCTGCAATGTACTTGGCTGAATGGGAGGGGTGAGAGCAGGTTGTCAGTCCAGCTTTTGACATCTATCATCTTAGGATACCTACTGAATAGTGTCAGGTGAATCCAGCTGCCCAAGTATGTTTGAAATTTTGCACAACGAAAGCAGAATTCCTCTCTAAAAGGCTTCTAACATCTAATGACAACCACAACTCTGTGAAATGAGAAGTTTGGCACAATCCTAAATAAGTCTCAGCAATACTAGATCTCTGCATTACACTAACTTTTGTCAGTTCCTGCTACTTGAGCACAGGCAGAAAGAACAAGACAAGGCTCAGAGCCTGGACTAAGACCTAGCAAGCACACTGCCCGGATGCGATGCAAGCCCATGGCAGCATGGCAAGCATTCACGTAGCATCAGATCTGCTTTTTTTAAATTTTTTTTTTAATTTATTATCTTATTTTTTTATCCCTTTAGCAAAAAAGGAGTCATCTATCCTATCTAAAGTGTGATTGCTGTTAAAAAGTTTAATAAGAAGTCTAATACGGTGAAGCGCCTGAATCTTGTAATAGCAACTCACAAAATTGCCTGGGATGAAGGTACTGTTTAATCTGCTTGAGCATTCTTGCCTCTACTGCCAAATACAGAGCTGACATGCAACTAATCTGCAGATTTATCTTAGGTATTTGCATCATCTTAGAATTCTAGATAAACTAGATAAAACAATAAAGTCAATATCTCATTTTAAGTGCCTCCCCCTCCATTCAGGTTCTGACTGGGATTATGAAGCAGCCCCAGAATATCTCTTTAACAATTTCCAGCTAAACATGAGAACAGTCATGCCAGCTAAGCTTTCCTTCCTATGGTTGCTACGTGTAGGTCAGCCTTGAGCAGGCGAGGGAGGTCATCTCTGACAAAAGACTCACTGGAGGTCTTGTCTCTGCTCCAGCCTCCCATATGCAGCAGCGGGACCAGCTCTGCCACAGTTTTGTCCAGCTGAGTCTTGAAATCTCACCAAGGACAGAGGTTTTACAGCCTCCGTGGGTAACCTGTTCCACTGCTGCAGGCACAAATCTCACACACCCGGCAAAAATCTTCACAAACTCTATCCTGAAGTCACAAGACTGATGTGTTTTGATAACATCAAACCTACCTTCTCATCAGCTGCCAGACTAAGGCTAGTGTCAACGTTGGGTTTCCGTCATTCAGATCCTGTCCTCCAGTGTCAACCAGGGAGAATTTGGCTGGATGCCTTCCCAGGTGTACAGCAAAGTTACAGTTTTCTAGCTACACTGGAAAAGAGTTCAAAGAAAAATCACTCACAAATATTCTTGATTGAAAGCCTCAAATGGGAATTTCTAGATAGTGTACATTTACTTCTGCTCCTAGTGTCCATGGCTTCTTTAGAAGTATTTTAAAATGCTCACCTTTTTCATATTTGCTCCCAGCTTAGGGTATGGAAGCTTGTTAACCTTTTTCCAGTCAACAGGAACTTTGATCTTTTCATATAATTGTAGTATTACCACTGCATCTTGGAGATCACTAAAATGGAAAACATTGACCAAGCCTGACATTTCCCAATTTAAGTGATTTTGTAACATCATGAATAATTACTACTCTTTACAGGTTGTTGTAATTTTAACAACCCTAAAATGAAAAAAAATTCAAAACCTTTTGTAATTTTCAGTGCAGAAGAAATGCTCCATGCTTAACACCAGCTAGTTGCTAAGCTAACAAAGGTTTTAGCATGGTAATCAGCAACAGATCCAGAAAATAATTTTGCTACATAAAATCCAGAAGTAGCCACCTTTCTCCACTGGCTACAGGGGTCCAGAATATCTTGCCTCCTTAACTAGGATGCCTTAGTCAAGCCCTAAAATTAGGTGACAGGGAATCTATGTCCAGTTGCTGTAATGCAGTTTGTTCAAGCTCTAACTGGGATCTGAGTGTACCAATTTGCAAGGGGGAGGAAAAATAAACATATCACCTTCTGCCCTTAAAACCAGAGCTGGCCCAGAAATCCCAAGCTAAGAGCTGCAGGGAGGATGCAGTGAGCATCAGTCATTCCCCAACACCCTTTCTTATACTCTTTCCTCATGACTGCGGGCAACAGAACACTGGTGTAGGCACATCTCCACTTTAATCTATGTTGCTTGGGTCTCTCCCAAGAATCTAATGCTTACCCATAGAGGTGATTTATGTGGGGGTTCACACCAAGGGAGATCATCCAGTTACGGAAAGTCCATTCCTCACGGGTCTCTCCTAAAAGAGAGTTCAATAAGACTTTCTGCAAGTTCAGAGCTGTATGGTTTCCCACCTTGTAAGACAGTAAGTTCTGAACAGCATAGCTCAACATTTTTCAGTGGAAAGAGATTTTTTCTGCCGTAACTTTTTCAAACAAAGAAGATTGCCCTGACCTCATGTTTTGGATGTCAGATTGATTCCACCAGACCTCAGAAGAACATGATTTTTGGAGGCCTTTTCAAAACTTAATGATTCTATGATTTTTGCACTTTCTTGCAGAAAGTGCAGCAAGAATGTCTTTCACATGGGAGTTAGCCAACTCAGTCTCTAATCCCAGTTGTGCCAAGAATTAGTGCTGCTACAAACATATCACTGCTTTACCAAGGTGCTCTTGCTTGCGTCAGGAAATTGCAAAGCTCAGAAGAGCTGAACAGGCCCTCGGGTACCCTCCTCATCTGCCCCAAATAAGTAAACCACCGTTTCAGCACTTAAACCTCAAATCATAGGTGTTCAACAAAAATGCCTCCACTGGGCATAGTCTCTTGTGGTCTAAGCGTTTACTTGAGATATTTTTCTCCTACTAATTTTGTGACTGATATCATCACATTCTAGTAGAGTCCAGTCAATGTCCTAGGTTTCAGGCTTGGCAAGTGCTGGGTACTTGTTGAACAGGTTTGCAACAAAGGCTAGATTCAGTTTGGGATTGCCACTGACCACATCAGCCGGCGTGACAAACTGCTGGCACCCAAGCCAGTCTGCCTGCTGAAGCATGTACATGTACTCTGCTCTTCACAAGTCGTCCTTCTCCTGCCTGAGACGCAGTGGAGAAGGTCTGTCAGGAAAGAGATCAAGCTACAAAGCAGATGGAAGCTCCTGACTGCTACCTGGAGCAATGTCACAACTCCACTTGCCTTCACTGGGCATCGGCTGCTAATCAAATGAAGGGACAAAGCATCCACACTAGTCCCTGCTGCTGTTGATACACTTGTCCAGGTTTGTCTCTACTTTTCCTGGCACGATCCTTTCCAATTTTGCATGCTTTGCAAGTGTTATGCTTTTTGAACTTGATGGTTCAAAATTAGAATACAGCATGCTCCCAAATGCAGCAAAAATCCAAAATATTTCTCAATCATACATGTTAATCGGGAGGTAGTGACCAGGCCTCACATAAAACCAACAAATCACAACAATAGTATCAGCTCTACTCTGGTTGAAACCCCTTTAGCAAGAAGGAAGAGTTTTAGGTTGGATGTTAGGAAGAATTTCTTTACTGAGAGGGGTGTGAGGCATTGGAATGGGCTGCCCAGGGAAGTGGTGGAGTCACCATCCCTGGAGGTCTTTAAAAGACGTTTAGATGTTGAACTTAGCGATATGGTTTAGTGGAGGACTTGTTGGCAATTTGGCATTGGCAATTTGCTTCAGAGGGGCAATGCTTTAGCTAGGAGGTGCAGATCACTTCGCAGCTTAGCAAACTTTCCTCTACCGCCCCCACACAGCTGACACGCAGCTGACCTGCGGCTACTAACTCGCTTTGCCCTGCAATTCTGCAGACCAAGGTAACGAAAAGCAGCCACCTGTGCGTGCCCCTTTTTGGTGGGGGGCTGCTGCTTCACGGCTCGTCACTTCTGGGGGGACACAGGGGTGTGTGGGGGGGCTCCGCGCCCCCCGTGCACCGCCTGACGGGGACGCGGCTTCCCGCGCCGCGCGCGAGCCCGTTGGCGGGCCGCTGACTGAAAGCCCTGCCCGCGCGCCAGTCAGCCGCAGGGGCTGAGGTGCGCTCCGTAGGGTTTCATAACAAACCTTAAAAAGTCGCCCGTGTGAGGAGCTGGGGGCCAGTACAGAAGGCACAAGTTAATTAGGGACCTTGGACAGTTATTTTAGAGAACAGCGTAGCATGTCGGGATAAGTTTTTTAAAATAAAAGTGGAGATAATTGAGGCGGGGTGGGGGAGGAGGGAGGGGAGGAGGGGGATCGGACCTGAGGTAACTTGGGACAAAATTAACATTTTTCAGGGAAAATCAGAGGTACTAGGTAGGGGCAGCACGTGCATTTTAGAGGGAAAACCGAAGAAAAATTAGAGTCAACATAGGTGACGTTTTGGGAGGGAAAAGCTGAGGTGATTTAGAGGGTATAGAATAAGCAGTTTGAGTAATTTAGTGGGCAAAAAATGGGCATTGCTTCCAAAGAAAAAGCTAAATTAGTAAATTAGAGGGTCAAAGATGGCACTTTTGAGGGAAAACTGAGGTAATTTGTGGGGAAAAACAAACAAACAAAAAACAAAACAAACAAAACATTTTTTTAGGGAAAAGCTGAAGTAAGTTAGAAGGATGAAAGGTGGCTTTATTTATTTATTTGTTTATTTTAAGGGAAATCTGAAGAAGCTTGGGCAAAAATGAGCGTTTTTTGTAGGGAAAAGCTAATGTAAATTAGAAGGGAAAATGGTGGCAGTTTTTGAAGGGAAATCTCAGATAACTGTAGCAAGAATCAGGTTTTGTTTTGTTTTCCCCCAGGGAAAAGCAGAGCCAAGTTAGAAGGGTCAAAAGTAGCATTCTTTGAGGAAAATTTTGAGGTAATATGTGGACAAAGATCAGCTTTTTTGTGGGGAAAAGCTAAGGTAAATTAGAAGGGTCAAAGGTAGCATTTGTTTTTGAAGGGAAATCTCAGGAAACAGGCAAAAATCAGCTTTTTTCTGTGGAAAAGCTAAGGTAAATTAAAGGGTCAAAGGTGGAATTTTCTGAGGAGAATTTTGAGGTAAATTGTGGACAAATATGAGCGTTTTCTCACTGAAAAGCTGAGGTAAGTGAGTGACTAGGGTCAAAGGTGTCTTTTTTTTTTTTTTCTTTTGGGAAATCTCAGGGGCAAAGCTTGGGCAAAAAATCAGCTTTTTTTTTTTTTTTTTTTTTTTTTTTTTTTTTTTTTTTTTTTTTTTCCCTCCTAGGAAAAGCTGAAGTAAGCTAGATAGCTAGATGGGAGAATGCTGGATTTTTTTTGAGGAAATTTTTGAGGTAATTTGTGGACGAAATTCAGCTTTTTTTTTTTTTTTTTTTTTTTTTTTTTTTTTTTCTGGGGAAAAAATGAAGTAAGTTAGAAGGGTCCAAGGTGGAATTTTTTGATGGAAATGTTGAGGTAATTTGTGGACAAAAATCCTCTTTTTTCCAGGGAAAAGCTGAAGTAAGTTAGAAGGGTCCAAGGTAGATTTTTCTGAGGAAAATGTAGAGGTAATTTGTGAGCAAATATCCTTTTTTTTTTTTTTTTTTTTTTTTTTTTTTTTTTCCTCTCCTTAGGAAAAAGCTGAAGCATGTTAAAAGCGTCAAAGGTGGAATGTTTTGAGGAAAATGTTGAGGTGTGGCAAAAATTAGCGTTTTTTCACTGAAAAGCTGAAGTGAGTGGGTGACTGGGGTCAAA
The DNA here is from genome assembly GCF_964211825.1 of Aythya ferina. Taxonomy (NCBI): domain Eukaryota; kingdom Metazoa; phylum Chordata; class Aves; order Anseriformes; family Anatidae; genus Aythya; species Aythya ferina. The sequence continues at coordinate 43,821,973 of NC_140300.1, read as the reverse complement.
GGTGGCTTTTTTTTTTTCTTTTTTTCTTTTTCCTGGGAAAAGATGAAATAAGTTAGAAGGGAGAAAGCTGGATTTTTCTGAGGAAGTTTTTGAGGTAATTTGTGGACAAAAATCAGATTTATTTATTTTTTTTAAGAGAAAAGCTGAAGTAAATTGAAGGGCCAAAGGTGGAATTTTTTTTTTTGAGGAAATTTTTAAGGTAATTTATGGGCAAAAATGAGCATATTTGTAGGGAATAGCTGAGGTAAATTAGAATGGTCAATAGTGGAATTCTTTTGAAAGGAAATGTTGAGGTAATTTCTGGGCAAAAATCAGCTTTCCCCCCCCCGGAAATAGCTGAAGTAAATTGAAGGGTCACAGGTAGGATGTTTTGAGGAAAATGCTGTATGCAAAAATAAGCACTTTTATCAGTGAACAGCTGAAGTAAGTGAGAAGGGTCAAAGGTGGCTGTTTTTTTGTTTTGTTTTCTTTTATGAGAGAAATGTCAGGGCAAAAAATCAGCTTTTTCTCATGGGAAAAACTGAAGTAAGTTAGAAGTGTGAAATCTGTAAATCTGTTTTTTTTTTTTTTTTTTTTTTTTGTTTTTTAAGGAAAATTTTTAGGTAATATGTGGACAAAAATCAGCTTTTTTTCTGAAGTTAGAAGAGTCAAAGGTGGATTTTTTTTTGAGGAAATTTTTGAGGAAATTTGTGAGCAAAAATGGGCTATTTTGTAGGAAAAAGGTGGAGTAAATTAGAGAGTCAAAGCTGGATTATTTATTTATTTATTTATTAAATTAAAAATGAGGTAACTTTGTGAGCAAAAATGAGCGTTTTTCCAGAGAAAAGGTTAAGTAGGTAACAAGGCTCAAACAGAATATTCGGAGAAAAAATTTCAAATAATTTGTGGGCAAAAAAAAATTTTTTTATAGGGAAAAGCTAAGGTAAATGCCACTATTCCTTCTAATTTATTTTGAAGGGAAATCTCATGTAACTAAGTAAATATGAGCATTTTCTTTTAGGGAAAGCTAAGATAAATTAGAAGGGATTGGATGGAAACTTTTGAAGGAAAATCTCAGGTAATAAGGGCAAAAATGAGCATTGCTTCTTTAGGGAAAATCTGACGAAATTAGAAGTATCTAATGTAGCATTTTTGAGAGGTGAGGTAAACTAGGAGGCAAAAAAAATATTTTTATTTTTATTTTTTTAATGAAGATGAGGTAGTGGAAAAAAAAGGAGAATAAAATGATAGAAAAAACCTCAGGTAACGTGGAGGGAAAAAAAGCATACTGTGACAGGAAATTCGAACAAAAACATGGATATTACATTATTTACATTATTATGCAACATTATGTTACATTACTATATAACTGTTTTCCCTCTAATTTATGGGGGGAAAGACACAACAAAGAAAAAGAAGTATTTATGTAACAAGTAAAAAACTAAAGTGAACAAGAAGGAGTAAAAGGGTAAAATAAACAGAAAATGAGAAGTAACAGGTAGAGTTTGCCTATGGGGACAGAGAGAGGAGTTAGTGCTTTGCTGGTCTAAGTGTCTTGTGCTTCCTTTGCAGCAGCAGCTGGTGGGGAAGGAAGAAGAGGGAGGCATTGTGTGGAACTGCACTGCAAGGCAAGAGTGATGAAGGCGAGGAGCAAAGAGAAAGGCACTCTGGGCAAAGGGCCGTCCCGGTCGTCAGGTCTGCGGACACGTAAGAAGAGCATGGCCGGCACCTTTGGTGTCCCGGCCGGCTTTGCACTGGGCAACCTCCCTGTAAGCAGGGTTCGGGTCTTTTGCTTTAGTCGGCCTTTTGCCATGCTGCTTCTTTGGCTGCCTCGTGGAAGAGGTGAGGAAGAGGCTTCATGTACAACTGCAAAGAGTAAGTGTTGACAAATTGGTTGTCTGAAATGGAGATATTTTTCAGTCATTTGTATTTAGTGCAATATGGAAAAATGAAGTAGACTGAATAAAGCCAATATTGGAATTTGTTTTTGAAAGCCTTTAAAGTACTGTCAAAACAGTTTTCAATTTTACAGTTTTCGATTGGGAATCTTTGACCCATAATGATCATCTCTCATCAATGCAAACATCTCTTTCCCCTCTGCAAAAAAAAAGTACTCAGAAGAACGGTTTAGACAGTAATTACCAACTTTGCAGCTGTAGCATCACATTATATAGACTCATAACCATCTTCTACTTTAAAATCTGCATGGTGAATCAACACTACTGTCCTGTTTTTTTTCTATGTTTCTTACACCCACAGCTGTATTCCTTAATACCAAAAATATGATTAGACGAGAGCTTGTGATGTCACTGTCATGTCTGTGTCCACTTCAGTATTGTGGTCGTCGTGCTGTGTAAGTGAAGGGTTTACAGCTGCAGTCGGGGGGTATTGTTCTATTGGTGTGAAGATGTGATGCTCAGAGGCAATGGCATTTCAGTGTGGTGTTTCCTATTGGGTAGTAGGGGAAGGTAAAACTAGTGTGGCTACTATATGGTGTGAATGTTGGTGTTCTCCAGCATTCCTTTCTAAATTTTGTGGTAGTAAATGTTGCTGCATTGTTATCATTGTGGTTTGATAGAAGTTGTCTGCTGACAGTGCAGAAGCGTAGCAGTGATGTATTTCATCTTCAGTTGGAACTGCAGGCAAGTCAACGCAAGCATAAGTGGACATAGTGAGCTCAGGTTAGTGAAGGTGGGCTAAAGCCCCACAGGGAAGCAGTGGTGCTGGTGGTGCAAAGCACTGGTGTCTTGCTGAAAATGCACAAAAATGCACTTTTTGTCAATAGAAAGCTCTTGCAGAGTGCAGAGGAAGTCCAGCCTTTGCTGTTACCGCAGCAACAGCCAATGGACAAACTGGGGCTGCACAATGAAACAACATCTTTTATCTGCTTCTGCATCAGATTCATGCTAAATTTGTGCCAAGTGTTAAATGGTCACTGTCCCTACCAAATTAAAAAAAAAAAAAAAAAATTAAACACAAAAACCATGTTTACTAACTGGTCATAAGAGGAGGTAATAGGAGGTGTGACAGACATACTGCATCTGTCCCTGACTTTAGATGAATTTTACGTGTTTTCAACAAGAAGCAAAGGTTTACTTTTCTCTTACCTCTCATTAGCTTGGTAAAAGAGGACATTTTGACAACAGCAACCTCACATGAGCACAGTAAGTCCGAATTTTGTTATTACTGCAGTACCAGTGAATGGACAAACCAGGGCTGCACAACAAAACAACACATGCTGCATCTTCTTGCTTATCAGATTTGTGATTAGAATCATGCCAAGTACTAAATGGTCGATGCATTTTTGATTTACCTTTTGTTTGCAATGTTTCTGCTTCAGTTCAGGGGTTTCAGTACAATCCTCACTTTCCTCAGCTTCAAGCACTTTGGGAAGTTGAAGGAAAACCTCCCATTTGCTTCTTGCTGTTGCATTCCTTTCTTCAATCTCTCTGCACTTCTGATTTGTGTCAGCTGCCGCTATCACACCCTCCCTCCTCCACTGACCTGGGCTCTCTGGTCATGATCCTGAATGGGTACAACCTTTTCTCCTACTTTTCCTAGTGGTTGCCCTAATGGGGCTTTTCCCCTACACCTTTGGGCATTATTGCCAGCCACACAGTAAGTCACAAGTGCGAGAGTAATGTTTTAGAGAAGCTATCATAAAGGTAACCCCTCACAAAAACACTGCCAATTAAAAAATCACTCACAACTAACAAAGAAAAAAAACCAAACACAAAACCACCCTCCTCCTCACCCCCTCAAGTACACCCTAGTCCCTAGTTCTAGGGATCTTAGAGACCAATGGGACCTGATGCAAAATACAAAAATCAACCAAAGCACTGCTAAAAGTAACTGACAACAGGCTACCATGCTGCGACAGTGTAAATAAGGAGAGAACCCTGGATTTAAATGTCTTTTTTTTTTTTTTTTAATTATTTTTTATTTTTTTATTTCAACGAATGCTTTTACACCATATTACATCATTTTGAATAGCTCAGAATAGCAACATGATCTCAAAATCTAGCAAACAGCTTGCCAAAGCAAGATGATATTAATTCCTATGGATACAGAATCTTCCTTCTTTGGTGACAACACTTCATTTTTTCTGTAAAAATAATTATATTCCAGTGCATTTGCTGTTCAGTTTATTGAACCCTGCTGTTCATAACATTTGCCTCTTCCCTGCACAAAACCTCCCCACAATGTAGTATGGTTTTATATCCAGCAACATTTTAAGTAAAATAGTTATATTTTTCATGCAGATTTTTGTAGAAATTACTTTCTAGGTACACACAACTGAACCAAGATGCATGCAAAAATACATTCACTTCCATTCTCAGGTGCAACTGTGCTATCAGCAACATGGTATCATGTTACTGTGTGCAGTCCAAGGATGGTGGTATTCTCATATACAGTCTAACTTAATACAAACAACCCCCCCCCCCTTTTTTTTTTTTTAAAAAAGCAGCAAGAGAAAAAACTGCTATGTTTTATTTGTAAAGTAATCAGAATAGTTAGATGTATAAAAAGAAGCACCATGCACAGAGAATACCAGAAGATCCATCTTCCAAAACATGTTTCTCATTTAGCCTTGCGAGCTGGTCTGTAGGTCCCAACTTGTACGGTAGCTTTGTTTGCAAAGTTAAGGAAGTGGTCAAACCCAGAATGCACTTGGACCAAATGACAGCAATTAAGCTGGATTGCAGAAAGAAATAAGATCCATTCCCATTACAACTCATACTGACTACCTCACAGCCCTTGGGGGTGGGGTAGGGTGGGGACAACACCAAGCATCAGAGAAATAACGTGTTGAAAACAGCTCCAGAGCAGCGTTCAGGGTGCTGGTCTGTTATGAATGCATTTCTGTGAGCTCTTGATAAGTCAAACTTTCATTTAGGAAAAGAGCACATCTGTTGGTTAAAACTCCTCTTCCTGAGAATTTTGGTATGAGTTTGTCTTGCAAAGCAAAACAACATCCTTTGAACTTGGCTAAGTGTTCCCTGTGGTACTTTTAGCCCTTGCACACTGCCCTGCCAGAGAACTGTTGGAATGTTTTTGTGTTATTTTAGTCCTTCTTCTTTCATCCCACATACATACAACTGGAAATTAGAATACAAGTCCAATGTGGTTAATATAGAAATTAGCAATGAGGAATAATGTCCTCAGGACTGGTGGAAGTCCTGGTGACATTAATTATTTTGCTTACAATCCATCTTTCTAAGATTCTGTTTTTCAGAGCTCTTGGAGAATGAAATTCCTATACCTTGGGTCTGTTCCTCATCAAAGGAATGATCTTGGCTCTGATCACTTCCAGCACCTTTTCCTTTCATGCTAGGGATAGTGACTGTACTATTCTAAACACAGAATGAATGACTGTCAAAGCACTGGGATACACCCAGAGATCTAATTGTCCTAGTTGAAAACTTGGCAAGAGCATACTGCAGCCCTCTTCAGCCCTTTATGTCTGGTTTTCTTCCCATGGGAAGCAAGGTGTGTGGAAAAGCGTAGAAGGAGCCAGGAACATTTGTGAAAACCTGTCTTGAAATGGGGTCAGGATGCAGACAGAGCCTGCAGCTAGACCAATGGGCTGGGAAGGGCTTCCAGACTCTCCAGTTTAGATATAGGAAATGTTGTATGTAAGAAAATACGAACTTAATGCTAGAAGCATGTACAAGGAATGTGACAATTGGGAGTCTTTTTTAACAGAGGCAAAAGCTTATGGAATTTTATCAGAAATAGAAGAAGTAAGTCACTGTTTCAGTTTGTCCATGGCTCACCATTTAAAGTTATCTCAGTAATTTGAGATTGTTTAACACAGAACTCATGGGTTACTTTCCAAGGTCCTCTCACTTAGCACAGGGATTTAGTAATGGATTGCTTGTGGAAATCAGGATTTGATGGAAAATGGAAGGGTGACTTAACTAGATATTCTGATAAGCTTTGCTTCTTAAGAAATCATAGCATTAGCGGGATACATTTCCAAGTCAGTCAACGAGACAACTTCCATATAGTCATTGGGATGCCAGATAATTCACATTAGTATACTTGTTTTTTTCCAAATCTAGGTCATATCAATCACGGAGCAGCATGAAATTTTTTGTTAATCACATGTATCCTATTTCAGCCTCTCTTCCGCCATGCTAACAATAAGGGAAAGGAAGAGCAGATCTGTGGCTAAGGGCTGTTAGATACATTAAACTTTTCTCTAGTAACCAGGTGCAGAATTCAGACGCAAAGCTACCATGATTCCAGAGCTTTGCTTCCAAAATCTGTTCGGTGCGAAATTCTGTCCCAGCAAGAGTGTTTCACTCTCTTGTAGGCCTGTCTGACTTTTCAGTAGGAATAATCAGACCTTTCAAAATAAATTACAGCATTTGGAAGCTATAAAGAATTGGCTTCTGCCCTTCTGCCTCGTTTCTCCCCCCCTTTTTGTTTCATGCTGTTCTTCTCGTTGATGCCTGACCAGAGTCAATTCCCGAATGTCTCATGTTTATTCACTAGGCTGCTGACGATAATCACAATGAAATCTCAGTAGCTTTCAGTTAGGGAAGTGTTATTTTTTCTGAAGGCATTTCTATTCCAAGTTACTGCATATGATATCTTAGGCCGTGATCTTATGAACATTATACTCGATGCCAGGAGGAGTCAGGCTGGTGAAGTCAAGCACGTACATAAATGCTGGCAGGATTTGTTCTTTCCTAAGCATAACACTGTAATAATTTAACAAAGTATGTCACACATGTAATGAGTGTTTATCAGGCCCACACAGAACAGCTGTTGGTATGTTAGAACTGTAATACATAAAAAATATCTGTGCCAAAATGTGTTTAAGCATGGCTGCATATGGCAGGTGAAGGCTTTTGGAAGCATCCAACATGCATTGTCTTGCAAAGTAAGCTAGAATACACTGCTGGCGTGCTCGTGTGTGATTAAAGTTTGGGGATTTCAGGACTGCATCTTGCCCCAGTTGCAAAAATAAAAATTAGTCCAGGTTCATTACAGTAAAGTGAGCTCCTGTCTGCCACCTTGTGTAACAATATCTAAAATACAAAATCGGATATTTAGAGGAAAACCGGTAACAATGGTTGTCTGCTTTTAGAAATAAGTGCTGTACTTTAGTATCACTGAGGGGTGGATTCCCTAGGAAAAACACTCAACATTAGGAAACGTAGGGAGAAGGGCATGCATACACACTGTGAATCCATAATGATTAGGAAAATCAAATTAAGATATTCCTGCATAGTGAAGCAATAAACGAAACACAGGTAATCTACCATGCTAACAGATCAGTCCAGATCCTGGGTGAGAGGAACTAGAAGTCTGTTTTTGCTTCCAAAAGGGATAAGGACATCCTATCTCTTTTCTCTAAATCATTGGTAACCTTAATTTCTTGTTCTCACAGTGGTGTGAATTTACCTCTGTCTGGGATATTACACTTAAACCTGTGGTGCATAGGTTTAAAGTGATTTTTCCTTGTTTTGTTCTAGGCTCTAATTTGTAAAACTTGTGAATTCTAACTGCGCAGTGCCACAGTGAGCTTCTGCTAATCTGCTCTTTATATCTTGCTTCCAAAGTAGTCTAGATGGTATCATCTGAGATCTTTTTTTCTTGTCCCCAAGATACATTTCCTGCTTCTATTGTTGTAGATTGAATGGACTCTGCACCTCTCTGTATAGCTGCGTTCCCAGCTATTGGTCCTTAGAGCTACCACCAGCTTTAAACGAGCTCAACATCCAGGCAGAGATGTGAGATGCTGGATGTCCTTGGCTCACACTGAAATCAGAAAAGGAGAAGGACTCTGAGGCCCAAGTCTCTGAAGGCTATTTAGTTCTCCAGACTTAAGCTTCTGATCCCCCGTAGATTTCAATGATGAATTAGCCATCTAATTCTGAGTCATTCAGACAACTTCAGCTGATATTACTTGCTTAAGTAATCTAGCAAAGGCTGTGGGACTGCATGACTAAATAAGGTGAAGTCTGTGGCTGTATACTGGTAATACTCAAACAAAGACACAAGTTGTCTACTTAGCTAAACTACCTTTGTTCAATATCTAAAACCCTTACCAATGCTTAAAAAGGCAATTAAATGAACGTAAAATCAAAACCAAGATACGCTAATCTAAAATTAGAAAACTAATTAGAGCTGTATTTCCTGGTTCCGAAGGGGAAAAGTTTGCCACCAGATTGAGAGAACCATGAAAACTTTCTCAATTAATAAATTATTCCAAGATAATCTTGAAAACTAGTGTACTTAAAATTTATCTTTAAAGATTTGTTTCTTTATAATGGTGATATTAAAGTAGGGTTTTCTTAAAAAAGCCTACTTTAAAAAAGCAACTTATTAAAGTTGTCTTTTCTTATGTAATATTGTTATACATGTACATGTATGTAGTGGCATGTACAAGAAAATCTTCAGGGTGAGTTTTCTGTGACACTCCAACTTTAAACGTTTAACTCCCTGAAGTTACACATCTACTCCAACCTCCTCATCTAGATTGCCTCATTAGTCAATAGAGAGAAATAAACAACTCCAAAATGTGTTTTTTGCCCTCCTATAAAAGATGGAACGAGTCGCAATTTGCAAGTTCTCTTCCTTCTGTTGTCTGTGGAGGGGAGTCTGGTCAGCCTGGCTGTTAGCTCTGGCACATGACTTTTCAGCAACTGATGTTTGAAAGCAGAAAAATTGCTCTTTTCTATAACACTGAAACCGTTTTTCTATAACATTGTCACTGTTTTTCCCCAAACAAAGAATTCATACTGTAACATTGAAACCTAGAGTTTTTAAAATGCTAAGAAATCTCTACCATCCCGACAACACAAGACTTTGGAAATATCTAAAGTGATGTGGGAGTAGGTTAAAATCAAAGACTTGAAGATAAATGTGTCTGTCCCCCAAATGTAAAAGCTACAATTCCTGCCTGTATCCATAATCCTTGGTGTAAGTTCTGAAAAATGCAAGAAGATAAAGTAGGAAAAAGTATTTCATTTATGTAGAAATGCTAGAATGGCTAAAAGATGAACAGAACCTTGTAAAATCAACCCCCTTAACACCAACCAACTTAATGAGCATTATCTCTGAACTGATCTATTCATTACTGCTGATCGAAATCTTGTACTTGCAGTATGTATACTGCCAGACATTCTACACCCCCAGAGTCGCCCTGTGCTATCATCCTACACTGAAAGTTTACACTTCCTCAGTCTGCTCTAGTTTATATCAAATGTAGATTATTAAGTTATACACAGGGGAACAGGTGGGTGGAGCAGCTGGCATGAGAAGTGAGCAGCCTGACAACAGAAAAAAATCAGGGTAGATTGCAGCACAAAATTTTTTCCTAGGAAATTGCAAATTTTACAATCTGTTCATGAGAATTGATGATACAGCTCATGTGCCAGGTAACAAGTCTAGGAGACTCTAGACTTCACTGGAAGCAGACTATTCAAGACCTTCAAAGATCTTGTTAGTTTTGGCTTCAGTCTATTACGTTATATCATGCAATCCTACTCATTCTGGAAAGCAATTCTTTATGAATTTCATAAGGAGATTGAAAAGGTCACAGTAGTTTTTCAGTCTTAATTAACTGACTGAATGATTTACTGTATTTCTCATTACAGATTAAGTTTTAAGGATGTCTCTGAACTCTTGAATTGTGTAGGATTTCAGGGGGAGGTTGTCTTTGTTTCCATTCACTGACATGACAACATCAGTTTGTGCTGGTTCTCATGTACCAGGTAAAGCAAGCTAATCAAGTGGATAAAACTCATCTGTTTTAGGTGCAGCGTGGAGGGTGACCTAGTAGAATGAAACATTCCTGATCCAGAAACATTGAACGTTTAGACTAGCATGACCAGGCATAGCCAAGGAGAATGTAGTGACAGTCAGGACAATCTGATAAGGCCAAAGTGGCAAAACTTCTACAGTAAGGAAGTTAGTAGATGACTGGAGGAAGCGGGTGAGATGATCAGAGCTGGAAAGAAAGATAAACCACCAGGTTATTATCAAATATCATGGCAATTTAGGCTGTCTCATGTATCAGTTACTAGGGAACCCAGACCAAAGCAGCCTCTTGGTTAGGCCGCTGTCTTAGGAGACAGCAGAGCAAGGTCTTACCTCTGTGAGCTCTCTGTTCGTCTCTCCCATTTTAACTTGAGAAACTTTCTCATGAAAATTTCATTAAAGCACATACATTTCTGTGCAAAGTTGCAGTTCTGACAAATCAGCATTTTTCAATGAAAAGCGTTTAATCGAGACATTTCCAGCCAAGTCTAATTATAGCATCCTCTTTAAACAGGGTTTCAGACAGCACTTCAAAAAGAAACACAATGAAACATCCATTATTGCTAGGTTTTTCATATTACTCAAATTACAAGAAACAATTACGTATGTCGTAAATGATATCTTGATAAGCGTTTGACATGCCACTGAATAACATTTGGTGGTGCGAGTTTCTACCATGTCTCCTTTAAATTCAAACTTCCTTCTAGTTCATATCTGAATTACAGTTGAACAGAAGCCAAAGTTCGTTCAGCATAAATTCAATTAAGAAATGTAAACATTTGGAGCCCTTCTTTAGAGGAGGAAAGAGTGAAGAAAAAAAAAAAAAGAAGAAAAAAAGTTGTCTGTGGGAAAGATGCATGGGGACCACAAGGAGAGAGGTATTTTTCTCTGGAGGAAAGAATCAGTAGTAACTTTTGACATGGACACAGTGACTTGTTACTGGAGGCAGCAGGTTTCTTGCTTATGACAGAAGACAGCCAGCTGTGTATTAGAGAAAAGTAATTCAAGTGTTTGTACAGTCACAGGGAACAGTATGCTGTTAATGGCAGGAGAGCATGCTTAGCTTTTGGAATTTTTTTTGGCTGTTGTGAAACATGTAGTGAACACTGGTTTCAAACAAAAGTGTTTTTGTTGTTGACATGCTGCTTCTCACAGGCTTTTGTAGAAGAACTTGCAAACTCCTGCTATAATCTGAGAGCCCACAGTAAATTTTACAGGAGCAAAGGTAAAGAGAAAAACAACAATGATAATGGAGAATAAAGCCAAAAAAGGGCTTAGTAGAAAGTAGAAAGGGCTTAGTAGAATGTAGAAAGTATGGATCTACACATTTTAAGGTACACTTAATCTGGTAGCGTGGAGATAGTGTAGTGGTCCTAAACCTGCACTGGCAAAAACTGGATAGTACATGCAAAGGCCAACACATTTCTGACTCACTGTCTAGAGTCTGGTAAAGCAAATGACAGCTGGTGGTGTTCTTAATATCAGCTTCAGATCCAAGGAAACCAGCTGAAGCATGTAGCTCAGAAAATTCATTACCCATTTTAAAAGTTTGAAGGGGATGTGAAGAAAGTTCAAGAAGGACGTTGGCTTCTGAACACTTAGCTCTTTCACAAGCTTTGGGAGTTGTAGTCTTATATAATAGTGCATGCTGGGAATATTTACAGCTTAAAGGTCTTTTGAAAGCTTGGCTTATACAAGGTGTGGATTCCAAGCAAACAGACAAAAGTCTCTAACTGAGATAGACAAAGCAAAAATAAAACAACAAACAAAACCCAAAACCAACTCCAATACCAATAGGTGCTTTGCTTGAATGCTTGAAATATATATATCTGCCTTTTTTTTGTTTTAGTTAAATATATTGATTGAAAAGAATGAGAAGCTTCTGCAAATGCCATCAAGAGATAATGACAAACTATGGGGTTCCAACATTCTGGTTAGGGATGGACATTGATTTGGGGTATACAATGGCAAAATGAATCTGTAGTGCAGCACTTCTCTGCCCACACTTGAAAGAGGAGGCTTATTCCAATGTGGTCTGGGAATAGGCTTTTTTTTTTTTTTTTTTTTTTTTTTTTTTTTTTAATTATGTTGTCAGTGTTGCTAGGATTAGACAGTATTTAGAAAGCATGGCCTGGGGCCTCTGAGAAGTCTCAGCATCTGTACTTGGGTGACCAGCTGGAAGATAATTGCAGGCTCAAAAAGGTGGTGTTGGGATGGCCACAATTATGAGGTCATTTTGGGCTGTAGGAAAGCTTTCTGTGCTGGAACTGGCCAGTAGGCAGCGTTTTACAGCATATTCATTCATAAACCAATTTTGGTTTTTAGATAATTCCTGGGCAGCTACTCAGAAGAGCAAGATTGATATTATCACTCAAATGTCAGATGGATTTAGAAGATATCAATATATTGTAGTTATCTGTTTTGTGGCATCAGTGCTGTGTTAACAAGAAGTGTGTTTTATCTGCTTTTAAATGTAACTTAACCAGAAAAAAAAATAATCTGAATCTAGATATGTGTACTTTAGCACATGCCTAACCTCAGTGGAATTGTACAGAAACAGCTGAACCAAATCTGTTTGATAGCTCAGAGGTTTATTCTTAGCTTTTGAAAGGGTGGGGCTGGTTCATCTCTGAGGAATTTATTGTAGAGTTACTCTCATGGATCCAGAAGCAAACTGGCTTCTCACTGCTATACTGTCCCTCTCCTATATAGTGTTTTGATAGTAGACCTAGCCCTTCATAATTCCTTGCATGTGGGTATCAATTATTACTGAGGCAGACTCCATGAGGATTTGAGCTTGTTTGGGACTTTATTTTGGGATTACATGGAGAGCAGACATTTTTCAGAGAAACAGGATGATCTTTATAAACAAGGCAGCTTTTGTTAGTTTATTGGAACACAGCGTTTCAAGGTCCTTAAGTCAGAATGGAAAAGCAGAGCTCATATGCACGTCCATATTGACAGCATGATATTTCCACACCATTAACAGCTCTTCAGAGCTCCTTAACACCACACAATGTTCATTTTCTACATGCTGACTATGTCAGTAAGAATTCAACCCTTCAGTGCCACCCTCCAGTGAAAACATACTTACCTTCTTTGACGGTGTAAATAGGGCTTCATTTTCAAGAAGAGTCTGCTTCTCAGAAGAAACCTGTCCGTGAACCTGAGCATGTGCTGCTGATCTCTTTCCCTGGTACTCTGCTTAAATGCAGTATGAATACATGCCTGAATCTTCCCTGAATTATGGCCCTTGCTGTTATTGGCAAGAATAGCAGTTCTATTATTTTAGTATTTTTTTTCTTTCTTGTGCTTGCTTTGATCTTCCAGATCGTGCTCTGCTGTATCTTCCAGAAGGTTGTCTTCATTTATAATTAACTGACCAAGCATTGTCAAAGCATAGTTGTATCCTCTCTGCTTTGCAGATGGGAAACTCAAACATCAGCAGAAGAGAATTGTCAATGGTGACAAAAAAGTCTTTGGTCACCTACAGAAATAGAAATCAGCCTTATATCTAGCCTGACATTATTAGGTGCTAAAAGGAAATGAGAATGAGTTTGTCTATTTTGTGTCCTCGGATGAGACAGGAGCCTTCTTGCTCTTTAACTTTATTTTCAGAATATGTGACTGTCCTTGATGATTAAAGCCCACACTTGAAGATTGATGTCATCTTTGGTCTTTTTTTGGCCACGATAATATGGCTGAATTTACTACCCTGTGCATCTTTTAGATATATATTTTGCTTTTTTAGGTTTTCAGTGTTGGAAACAGACATAGTATGGATGAAAATTGGCAGAAAAACATGAAAAGCTTCAGGATTTTGAGTCAGGTGGCAGAACATTCGGGAAGCTTCTGGCACACTACAGATGGTTGATATAAACTGTTGTGGCAGAGCGGCTCTGCCAGGAACCCCATGGAGTTTTTCTAAAGTAAACTTTTAAAAATACACAGAATATTAAAGCAGGAAAAAAATAATATCATTTGAAAACACAGTTAATATGTTACTGTGCTGTTGTGCAGTTCCATATAGCTTCCTCAATTCCTTTCCCAATTCCACCCTCTATGAGCTTCATACGCTTTTTTCAAACGAGTCATGTAGCTGGTCGGGGGGATATAACAGACTACGTCAAGAGCTGAACCGAACAGCAAATTTGTAGATACTTTCATATTTACAAACGAACTATGAATACTATTAAAGAGAAAAAGCATAGTTTTACATATGCCAGATTAGAGGCTTTTGAAGTGCACTTAATAGATATATATTTTTTAATATTTATGTAAAATCTGTGTAAAACTTAATATGTTCGTATATAAGAATATACACACAAATATTATGTAAGATAAGTTCTATCATATTAAATAACTAAAGTAAGTGTATTATGATATATAAAGTAAGTGTATTATGATATATAGTGTCAAACTCTTGGCAGAAGGATTGAGAATAAGAGAAGACCCATTTGTCTAATACGAACACTCCAGCATATATTATTTCCTCCTTTTTTATTTTAACAAAGGTTTTTAGAGTTTTGTTTTGTTTTGTTTTAACAAAGGAAAAAAATGTTCTTAAGAGGAAAACAACCTTCAACTGAAAAATTTCTAGGTACACAGACCAAATTAGATTAATAGAGTTTGGGAATTTGATTAAAAAAAAAAAAATTAAAAAATATTGCTCTATTTCTGCATTTATTGGAATTGTGATCAATGGTGCTTGGCAAATCTTAGCTGACAACTGATATTTCAAGAGGAAACCTGTATCCATAAAAATTGTGTTAGATCCTTGATCATTTTTTACTTCCCTTAATAGCTTAAGAAATTAGCATTTAGAGATGTCAGTCAAAACACATATATTTTTAAAAAAGTGATAAAGGCATCCCAAGCTGTGATTTATCTCTTCATGTTTCCTTTGTACACTACTGAAAAAAAAAAGTAAATAATGTTTAGGCAGTTTAGGTAGTGGCTAAAGCTTTCCATCTCCAAATATTTCTTTATATCCATTTCCAAATAATTTAGTTGTCAAAATAAGAGATTCACCTTTTGTACTAGTAAGACAATCCTCTAAAATGAAACAACATCCTCTCAAGTTCAAAACATTGCATATAATCTGTATTTTTCTACAGCATTTTGATGTGAAGTTTTCCTCAAGATTTCATTAAACTAGGTCATAAAGGAGGGCAAACCGAGGTTATCTGGCCTAATTTGATTGTCTCTAAAAGCAATACATCTGTTGAATTTTCAATGAGTTTTTTTGCCCTCTGCACCTCGGCCTTTCAATCTTGTGAAAGAAGTAGTTGTTCTGTCTTTAAGGCCAAGTCACGGGGAAGTCAGAAGAAAAATTCCATGTGCTTGAGGCTGGGCTTCTTGGGTCAGAGTATATGGATCTGTATTGGGAATTAATTTATAAGTTCAGTAGAATAGTTTTTGAGATTAGACTATATCATACCTAGGGATACCTGTTGTTTTTTTTTTTTTTTTTTTTCCCCCCCCCCCCCTTTTCTTGAAAAGAAGTCTAAGTCAGACAGCATGACGTATTATTCTTCTAAGAATGGACACAAAACGTGGAAGATCTCATAAGTGCATTACTGACGTAACACGAGGAGTTAAGGTAAAACTTGACTGATTACTAATTACATACAAGTAGCAGCAGTCGCATGCCTTTTCCATGGGTATGAGTGCTATGTCATGCATATTTGATTATCTTCTAGAATGGACCTGAGTAGGAAAAAACATACACCATAATAGATACAGTAACCTATTCTCATTGTAAAATTAGGTCTAATCATCCTATGAATTACTATAATGTGCCATTTGTGGTGAATCTATCTGTGAAGCCATATTCTTATGCTTCAGCTTTAAGACTGTTAGACTTGTATGTTATTTTTGTTGTTGTACCTTTCCACTACCACAGCAACAATTTTGCTATTCTCAGCTCATAGTAATTGTGAGAAAATCAAATTCCATCTGTTTTTGCAGAATGAAATCTGAATAAAACTTCACTTGTTAAACATCACTTTTTTCCACTCCAGGGCTGGTTGAGCAAACTGGGGTCTGGTGGTGGTGTACAAAGTAAACAAACTGTCCAGCTAGTGAGAAATACACATGGTCACTCAGTGTCAAAGCTAATTATATTGACTCCAGTTTTGCAGTATTAAACATTTATACACCTTGCAGGGGCAAATAGAGGATTGCTCATTTCACTTGATTTATTCTGCATGTAGAACTTGAACAGCAACTATATTTTAAAAATACGACCCTTGAATTTGCTAGCCATAACTAGCCAAGAGCACTGATCTTTTCAGTTTTCATAGGTTAAAACTGTTACCATTTTGTAGTAGGGAGCCTGAATGGGTTTTCATAACAATATGCATATTAAAAAAAATCATTATATCATTTACTCATGCAGTGGTGTAACACTGTTGAGATCAGGTCTCTCAGAAGGAAATGTGAAAAATCTCAACACAGAATGAGTAGAGTAAGTAGAATAAAATTAGTAGCTTTTGCTTACCCTGCAAGAAATACCTCTATTATTTTCTTTTTATCTTTTTGGAATGTAATAAGTTAATTTAGCAATTAGGCAGATTTTCTATGGTGAAACCAATATGTCACTTACAGAAACTACTCTTTCACTCAAGCCATGAATGTTTCTGAAAGCTCATTTGTGGCCCCATGCTACACAGTTGTAGGGCTCATCAGGAAATCTAGTTAAGTTTCAATTTCAATAGTGTTTAGGAATACATCAAAGTAAGAGATTTATTGTTACAAAAATTGGCAAAATGTAGTGTCTGCATCTTTCCCCACAGTCTTCCTTTCCCCTTCTTTTGTCTGCTTGCTTTTCTATGGCTTGTTGTTATTGAATAATGATAGTTTAGTTTCCACTGCAAAAACTTGAGGGGAGATCTAAGACCTTTCTATTTGCTATGAATTCTTTAATCAAGATGACATGTTACTGCTCCAGGCCAATCCTGTTGGCCTGGAGCAGTGATTTTGGCTGTTGTGTGCTCCTCAGGACACCTGATGCTGTAAACATTACTTTGCTTCTTCATGGGCAATTTTTTCAGTGACTTTCCTGTGCCTTGTTACTCCTATGAGACGCTCTTAGACTTTTCACAAGCATTTACGCTATTTGCAGTACCAGGAAGCAAGACTAAATTCTCTTCCTCATCTCTTTAGAAATGTACCACTGAATTCAGTGAGATCTCTGAAAACAGGATCTGTCTCTAACACCTTGACAGAGCAAGAATTTCAGATGCGACCTGTAAAACTCAGGGAGGCCTCCAGTCTCCCTGCTTCACAGGCAAGTGAAAATCAGGATGTTTCCACTCACCTATATTTTGCTGACTCTGTTTTGTACCTATCCTCTCTACCAGTGGCAAAAATGGAAAATCAAGACTTAACAACCACTTATTTCATGGCCACTTCAGCAGGCCCATCAGAATTCTGCAGCTGCTCTCCATTCAGGGCTCATCAAACACCTCTCCCTTCACAGTTTCTCAAACGCCTCCACCTCAGCATTTCAAGTAACTCAAGCTGCTTCCTTTCTTGCTTGCTCTCCTGCTTGTGTGCCAAAAACAGAAAGCCTTTATGAAGGGCTTCCCCGTCAATCATCCTGAAGGCCTCTTTGGAGGTCTGATTAGTATTTGCAGCCTATGTTCAGAAACAGGCTAAATCTATCTGGTACAATTTATACAAAGAGGGTATGAGGGAAGGGAACGATTTAACCAAAGGGTGAAGTCTTGTTTCTGTGCTGCAAGATATGTTATCATCTCTGTGAGCAGTGAGATATTTTCAGACTGTAAAGAGTTTTGCATGCAGGAATTTAAGATATGCTATGTCATTTGGGATTGTTAAGGCTTGCCTTTACAGCAGTACCTGAGAAGTGGGGTAAATTAGCCTGTACTGGAACTTGAGGCTGCTCTGTTGGAACTGCTGCTGTGGCATTGGTAATTTGCAGTGGACTTAGACGTGCCTACAGCCTGTACAATTGTATCAGTGCAGATATTCCCTTCATCCTTCTAAGCCCATACAGACTGGATAAAGCAATTCAGAGGAAAGAAAATGTCTTCTGTGATGTGACATGTGCTCTGGATCCCACACCTTATGATTTCACAAAAATATTAAAAATTGAATTCTGTTAATTCAGAAGAATGGAGAATGGTGAATGCTGAATAAGCCTTTCAGAGGCAGAGCTGGAGGCTTGAGAGATGGACAAGGCATGGGGAGAAAAGCTACCCTGCACTACCTGTCTGGGTAGGCTGCAGCTTGGCCAGCCTTACCTGCTAGACTTCATCCAACCAGAAGTGAATGACAATGCACCTGGCTAACAAACCAAACAACAAAAAGCAAGAGGAATAAATGACTTATTTGTGATGCTGAAGGGATCAGCTTGCATGCTGAAGGGTGAGATTTTATTTGGGTATACTTCTTTATTCAGACAATCCTGGTTAACCCAATAACCTTACTAAAACTACACTTACTTGAGTGCCTTATCTAACCTGTTGTGCTGTAAACTTTGCTTAGAAATCAGGCTGCAGAAAGTTGATAGTTCCTGATTTAATTATAAAGCAACTATTGGAGCAAAGTACACAGACCTAAGGCTGCCTGCCAGCTCCAGGTGCTGCTGAGCAACCTCTGCAGAGCCAGAGTGGTGGTGGCCATGGAACTGCTCCTCCTCACAGCCATGCTCAGCAGAAGCTGGCTGCTGTCAGGTAATGGGGACTGTTGCTTCTCCTTTCTCCAGAGGTTTCGCAAGCAGCTGAAGCAAACGATTTGGGGAGCAGCATAACGTTTAAACAGAACAAATAGTTGAAGAAAGAAGAGTGAGATGAGAGATAGTTACTTGGATACAGCAAGAGCCAACACAACAGAAGGAAGGGTTGGGAGGAGGGGCAAAGGAGAAACAACAGGAGGCATTTAAGGGCTGGAAGGATCTGTGTTTTCAGTGCTTGTGCACCTAGTGGCAAGGCAGTTCTATTACATTTACTGATCCAGAAACACTTTCAGTACATTAGTTATACAACTCTTTTATTCTTCCCCTTCCAGTCAGTTCCTCTTTCTTGGGGTTTCATGTTTATCTGTTTATCTTCTATCATATCTTTTTTTTTTTTTTTTTTTTTTTTTTTTTTTTTTTTTTTACTCTGTATTTGTTTCTTCTGTTATATTTTATACAAAGTGAGGGCACTACTATTTTCAAGAAACAGTAATTCCTTTGCGGCAACAGGAGCACTTGATACATCTGGTTGCTACTGCTGATTTCACCTGTCTGGTGCCTTGCTACAGGGGTTGTTACTTCGTCTGCACACCTGGAAGATTTTTTGTCATAATCACAAAGGCTGCAGACACTGATAGCAATGTTCCCTCATGAGCAAAAGAAGCCTTCACAGGACCATTCTTGATCAGAATACACAGGGAAAAAAAAAAAAAAAAAAAGCATTTTGCAGGCTGATTTCTGTAGAAGTGCTGGGTTTAGTTCCATTTCAGAGATGGAGGGAAATGCTGTTGGACTGCTCAGCTCAAATTTTCCCTGTTTTTCCTTGCCATCCATGTGGCAGATTTATGTAGCTAAATTATTCCAGGGAGTCAGGCCACAGAAACAATTGATCATATGAATGAATATAAAGTGAACAAGCTAATTTGTGATGACTTTACCATGTATAGTTCAGATAACTACAGTAGTTCACAGGGATATGAGTTACCCTAGAGCAGATGTCATGTTCTCAATGTATACTGTGGTTGCTAGTGGTACCTATATTGTATAGGTTGAAATTACATAGCATATTGTTTACTGTTGTTATATTTCTATTTTCACTTGCATGTGCAGACTTATCTTTCAGCTCAGCAATAGGTTGTGCAACTTCCTTTTTGGTTTCATACAGCATTTCTAATGGAAGTCTCCCAAAACATATCCCTAGAAGGAAATGCATCCTAAGGACTTATGCACGAATGCATTTGCCATTACAGTAGGTTTTGCAGGGTAACTTCTTGGTGCTGGTTTGTTACTGCTTTGCAGCAATGAGCAGTTATGCAGACAAGATACCTTAGTAGGTTTCTTTTCTGTGAGATGCTACATACCAACATGAAGGAGGGCTCTCAATCTGCACTCAGGATTTGACATCACCGTTGCACTGATACAATATGATTTTTTTCAGTCCTTGTTTTTTGACTCTAAAACCTCTAATTTTTTTGTCTGTTTTTGCTCCTTGTCATCCCTGTTTATGTATAAAGTTTCCTCCCTTGCAATTTTTCCCGACTTCCACATCATTTTTTCCATGTATAAAATCCTGGTTCTGCACAATCCTTTTTCTCGTATATATGAGTAGGTGTGAAAAGATAAATCAAATCTGTAAGGCTTGGAAAACCCAAAGCCCTTTTCTATGGCAGCAATATTTAGGTTCACTGCCTAACTGTCAGATTTATTCAGCCATCTCCTAAAGTTATTTCAGTCAACTATAATTCTTAGAAAGATCTTTTGGAAATTATTATCTTTTTCGTGAAGCAAAAGAAATGTGAAGTGCTCCAAAAATATTTTTATAGGACACAGTATAATTAATGTGTATTTTAAATACCATTAAAGAAGCAAAGACATGTTTTTTCCTATGGATTTGTATAACCTTATGTAGTATTGGAGCTCATTTCTTTTACTGTGTTGCTGTTACTTTTTAGCTATATTTATACTTGGCAATTAAAAGTATATATATCCTCAAAGAATAATGCAAGCGAAACTGTCAAAAATACTAGCATAATATTTTAAAAATTTTCTGTTAAGGAAAATAAAGGAGAACTTGTTCTCAAGAATGAGAATCGCTACTCCTGGCTTTCCTTTGTTTGACATATTTTAGACCTAATTCAGTAGTCATTGACATCTGTGGATCAGGCTTTTTATATGTCATGGCATTCATTGAACATACTGTACATGTCTCTCTTTTTTTAAACTACTTGTCATACTACTGGCCCCATAAGATGATACGTTTGCTTCTCTTCTTTGGGTCTAGAACTATTTTTCTGTAACTGTTACTGAAGTGACAGAATACCTTTACTTGGGAGATTTCCAGCTAACTTCTCTGAATGTATTTAAAGGGAAAGGCTATATTCAAGAACAGAATCTGCCATTTGTAAAAAGTTTTAAAATGGGTGGAATAATGAATTTGGGCAGTAATTTAAGTTCCCAGTGTGAGGTTACGCTGTTGGCTGTTATGCAGATAGTTCAAAACAAAACAAAGCAAACAAACAAAAACACCTGCTGTGGAAATGTCTTTTTAAATTGGGTGTTACTCCTAATTTCTAAAAGGATTATTATTAATCTTGAAAATATGTTACGTTATAAACATTTTTTATTGGTTGACTCTGCACCTTCATTCTCCAGCACAAAAATTTTGGTTGTACAGCAAATACAGGTTTGCGCTTAGACTGTATCTTAAAATGACCTGAAAATCTATAGATATTTTATTTTTCATTTCTCAAGATGATGAGCCAGCTGGCACAATTGATAGGACACTCATGTTGAGTTGTGACTCTTCCAGAAGGTTTCCTGTAAAACTGATCAGTGAGTATTGAGCTGTACTCAACTAAGATGATTTCTGTGTCACAAACCATTTTCAGGATATGGTATTTAAAACTTATTTGGTATTTTCAACTTGCTAAACTTTGAGATTCTTTTTTTTTTTTTTTTTTTTTTTTTTTTAATGACATAAAACCTAGCAGTTTTGGCTCTAAATATTCAGCTGTAAGAGCAACATCTTTTCCCAGAGATCTTGTAAGGTGCTTAAAAGCCAATGGAGTGCACTATTCTTTGTATTGTTAAAATAATTCATCAGAGTAGCAGATGTTCAACAAGTTACAAGCTGTCATGTCCTGGTGTATTATAGCTGCATGTGCAAGCCTAAAGAAGTGGACTGTTTTATACTTCTTAGTCCCTTGTGAACACATTCTCAACAATAAAATGAAACAAAATTGAAAGAACTAAACTAAAAGGAATGGACAAAGTCTTATCACATATCTAGAGCATGGTGATTGTAAAAAAAAATAAATAATCCTGTGTGCACAAGAACTTTCTTACTGTGATATAAAGAGCAGTCAGAAATGTATAAATAACCATAATCCAACAAAGGCTTGATTCTGACTAGAATGTTTTGGATGTGTTTGTGTTGTCAGATGGATGCAGTTAGCTCTCCTCCCAAGGTAGTACAGGGCTGAGGTGACTTCAGGTGCAGTACAGCACCATGTACAGCGTGGGTATGGAAAGTAGTACAACAGTGTTACTGCAGAACTGTGCCCAAGATAGTAAGTCCTTCCTTTCAGCAGTCCTTCCTTGAGTGCCATCAGGCAGAGCTGTGCTGCTTCTAGATTTGCAGATGGCACATAAAAGCCTTCTTTACGTTGCACTGTCACATGTCATAGATGTGTTAGCTTGGCTACTGCTAATTTGGGCACCTTAGTCCAAATTATAGGTACGAGAGCTAATCCCAGGACTGCCTAGATTTCCATCGATGCAGTCTGTGTCACACTTGCTTCTGGCAGTGCCTTGGAATTTTAAATCCTGACAAATCTGGGCATTTTGTTACTTGAATCTCACCACCACTAAAGTGGAAGATCCTCAGCCTCTTCCAGTCAGAGGCCAATGCTTAGTGATGCCACGCTCAACACAAGTAGGCACATGGGCACCCTGGGTACTGTTGGTTTAGCGATTGGGCTGCTTGTCTGGGGCATGAGAGACTGCAGTTAAAACATCTGTCTGATCTGGAGGCAGATCGGAGCATTAAATATTCATTAGGCCCCTGAGTGAAAAAGGGAGAGAAAATGACTGATTCTATTTCAGTAGACAAGCACTGGGGCACTTAACTGTGATATAGGAAAGTTATGGTCAGGTTCGTATTCCACTGGAAGAATTTAGGGTAAGATCAGATTGCACTTTCTATGATTTGTTTGTCTGTTCTCTCTCTGCTAAGTGTGAAATTTGTGCCTGTATTACATGTCCATGTCCTGTTCTTGCAGGTGTCTGTGGGAGTCTGCATTAGATACTGTGACAGACCACTGCCTATAGAGTCTGTTGTCATGCTTTTAATATCCATCAAAAAATCTATTTTCTCTTTATTTTTAATCAAATACTGCACCCAAACATTGTGCATATTACCACCCAAACATTGCACTGGGTTATGTCCAGCAGGTTAAAAGCTCTGTTAAATGATGGATCTCTGAAGATCTCTTAGATTCTTTTTACTTTCTTTTTTTTTTTTTTTTTCATCTCCAGACTGAGGTCAATGCCTGTGATATTAAATGAAGTGAGTTTTGTTGAAAATCTTTAAGGATATGAGAGCATATTAAATTGGCATCTTTCCTAGTGAGGGGAATTCAGTTCAAGGTTGTAGTTCAGTAGTTAATATCCTTCAAGGGAATAACTCTGTCTATATGTACCATCGCCTCTCCCTAGATAGCCTTAACCTTGGCAGACAGAACAGATAAACAGCTGACCAACCTGAAAAGGCTCAACAGTACTTCAGACAAAACCAGGAATTTGGACTGGGGAACTATCTTATACCACGGAAACTGTAAATGGAGCCTAAAATGCACCAAGCCAAGGACTTTCCACAGTAAATGTTGTAGGAGAGAGCGCAAAAAAGGTGTTGTTTTCAGTACCTTCCAAAAATTCTCAGCTGTGGCAGGGATACGTGAACATGGGCAGTTTACAACCAGACTGATATACATGTAGCAGTTCTTGCACCTTTCCCGTTTGGTCTCAGAAATATTAGCAGTGGTACAATGGTAGGTACTTGTCCTGCAAATCCTCGCTTCTGTGTATGCACAAAAATCCCCCTGGAGCAGCGGAGCGGGGGGACAGGCGTGAGGCCTTGGTGAGCCTGAAGGCCACGAGCACTGGAGTTAGGAAGCTGTCCACATCGCTGTAAGGTGGGAACTGGTAAAACCGCTGACTGCCAGAAGGTGGCAGCATTGACGAGGAAAACGAACACAAAACACGAATTAAGGTAAATATTGATGCACATACTGGCTTGAGCTTTTTTTTTTTTTTTTTTTTTTCTTTGAATAAAAGCATTATGGTACGAAGTTAATGGCAGTACAATAATTGAATGCAAAGCAAATGTTATTTCGGCTTTTTCTTTCTTGATGAGCTAGCCAGAGTTGAATGTTGCAGTATTGTGAAATGAGGCAGGATTTTCAGGGGTTGGCCACTTAAACACTGCACACTCCTAATATTTGCACGGAGTTCAGAGTTCATTCCTAGTGAATACAGTTACTAAAATCATGTTTGTGGTAAACAGACCCCCTTCTTTTGGATTAAACTTAACTTCTCACGAACAGAGGCTATGGTGAGACCTGCTGGTCCAACAGCAGGCTTAATCACATGTGATTTTGTTCACATCATTGGCTCTTAGATTCACTGTAGCTTGCTTGCACCGTAGGTAGAAAGCTTTTGTATTTGCCACTACTGGATTGTGATTTGTTTGGTGTTATTGATGCCTGACTTTTCAATAGTAAATGTTGAAAGCCTTGAGATTTGTGCAGAAATGGTAGAAGTGACCCCCAGCAGACTTGTTCTGTAGTTCATCCTAAACCTATTCAATGTAGATTTGCATGTGAACAATGTGCAAGTAAACAGAGCTTGCACTCTTCTACTAGGGGGAATATGGTATTTATCTAATTCTCACTGCAGCATCTTGGAACAACAAAGCATTTACTTTTATGACTGAGGTAGATGGTTTTTGAATGTAGCCTTCAGGGCATATGTACATGGAGCATAAATTTCTCTTAAAGAAAGAAACATTAATTTTGCTTTTATTGTTCTGAAAGACACTTCCTAATTGGGAGCCAGCTGTAACAGGCAGTGCATTCACTTCAAAAATTTGCAAACAGGTAACACAAACACTTTACCATTGCATTACTCCTTTCAAACTCTTCACTCAGTGACCTGAAAATATGTGGGTTCAAAAGACTGTTTGGGTTAATGAAATAAGGCTTTTGGATCAAATAAATAAATAAACTAGTGTTTATATATTTATGGCATTTTACAAGAAACACATATAGAAATCAACCATCCTGGTTGTAATGTTACCCCCAGTTTGCAGAGTGAACTATATGTTTGAGTGCAGCATACCCCCTCCATCTGCAAAGCACCAAAATAGTTGGCCAGCTCACCAACACAGCCTAGTGGTATCTGCCCTGTGTTCTTCTGGGCTGCACGTTTTTTATGCTAGCAGAAGATGTTAAAAAAACATGTTTGTTTGCCCATAAGCAATGCCTCTCTACCCTTATATACAATAAATATATGGTATGGAGGAAGTTCCTTACTTCCTCATTGCATCATCCCTCTATTTCCATGGTTCAAGCCTTGCATTTTGTGGTGCAACATTTTACAAAGGTTCATTGAAGAGTAGTGTCTCTGCAAAATTCACCATGTTGTGGAATACCAGGACTTGTCACTTGGAAAAAAGAAACTGAAGAGGTTAAATTCAAGACATGACTAAGTGAATGCATACAGCTATTTAATATGTTCAATTATGTTTTTGATTTGTTCACTTTATATGCTGTTCTTAGTTGGTATAGAAATGTACAGGACTGTCTTCTCTACCTTTCTCATTGTTGTAACTTCAGTAAAATGGCTCTCGCACCTGAGGCTAGCAGTCACATCTCTTCTGTTCATGTCAATGCTTCTCTTATTTTATTTATTAATTTTGCTTTTTCTCTTTCTTGTCAGAAGCAAATAAGCTATTTTCCTCTCTTTTCACCTTTGGCCTGTTTTTAGTTCTTACTCCGTGGGGTTTCAGTCTTGGTTATCACTGGCTACATTCTTTGCCAGTTTCATTCTTGCAACATCGCAGGTTCACAACAGTATAATTAAAAGGAATTAGATTTTTTCTGTGTGACAGCTAGTTGTTTAGCTTCTTACCTGCTTTCTGATAGCTTTATTTTGACTTTTTGTATTGGTTGGAGAATTCATGGAAATTTCCTATTGCTAGGATCTCATTAAAATATTTCATCTTTATTTTACATATCCAATTGGGTGATAATAAGTGATAATAGTGTGGTAAGCAAGAGCTGTAGAAGAATGTATGACAGGGGCTCCAATGTTTTTGATAAACCCTAACTGCTCAGTTAAAAAAAAAAAAAATCAAAAAATATTTTCTTTATTCTTTTCTCTCTTTGCACATCTTCAGATTACAATAACAGGAAGGCAATCAGATTTTGTTCTCACTCATACCTTGTTGATTTCTTGTTCCTGTCTTGGTAATTCCTGTCTTTCATAGCCTTCTTAAAAATTGTTCTTACAACTTAAGGATACTATGGCAGGATTTTGGACATATTATCTATCAGTTTCACTGAATCTTTTACCCTTTCTGCAACTACATTCAGCATTGCATGCTGAGCTATCAGCATTTGGAGAGAACGTATTTAACCTTATCTGTTTCTCAATATCTTTATTTTTTTTTTCTTGCCATTTTGTGCTCAGATTTTGGCATTCTCACTTGATACTTCTAAGCCTTTGCATTTTTTCTTATCATCAGGATATACACACACGCGTGTTTGTATGTCTATCAGAGGTCTTGATGTCTACTCTAGAGAACAAAGAATTGGATTTCTCCTGCTTGTGTCGTGTTGAGATTTTAGTACATCTTGTCAATGAAAATCTTGTCACTAACTTAATAGGTTTACTCCATAGCATCTACACTGAAAAACTTAACAAACTTGCCCCTTGGCAACAGGAATATTTGTTTGCTTTCTTATATGCTTTCGTATTCCTAATTACTGATGAGAAGGGTGAGAATATCCAACTAAATTTCTTATATCATCCCTATCCTACCCTAGATTATGATGCTGTTTTCTTTTTGCCAGTTTAGTTCTTTTGAACAGATAGGGCTGTTGAAAAGTGCCTTTAACAATCTGTGTGCTGTATTGCACATCATAGCTTGTCATCTAGGCTTTTTATCATTGCTGATGTGAGGTTGTGGTCATGATCAAGCAGTAAAATTCCATTATCATGGTACTGGCAGTTAGAAAAATTTATGCTTCAGGTCCTTTATGTTAATATGGAGCAAGTAGGGGACTGTGGCAATCTGGAAAGAGCACCATAGTTTTATGGTTACGTCAGCATGCCTGACAAGTTTGGTTTTGTATTCATTTTTACAATAAATTTACAGGTTTGGATTTTGCACTGCTCTTTGTACTTCTTGAATTACAATCTTTGCAAAGTTGGGAACAAAAGCCTTTTGCAGACTGAGTATAGTAGTTCCTTGCACGTAACTTTAAATCACTGAGCTCTTAAGCATCTGATTTGCCTGTGTATTAATTTAAAAGCAATACTAGAAGCCTGTTGGCCTTGCAGCTCCATTCTAATCAGCACGTAGTAGTAAAGTTTAAAATCAAATTCCTGCAGAAATTAAGTCTACCAGGAGTGTTACATACTTAAAATTAATTATAATTTCAAACCTTCTGTCCAAGTGCCTCAGATAGCTTTTCATGCTCTAACTTTTGTGTGTGCATAATTAGATTTTTATGGATTTCCTTCTGATATTGTGTTTATAATCTTATCAGGGCAATATATTGTGTCATTGTAAGTACTTATTATGTACTGCAAGTCATGAACAAGGCTTCTTTGTAACAGGTTACTTGTCTGGTAGTCAATGTATATTGAATCGTATGCTGTACACAGTGAAAGGGTTCAGTTTTTAGGTTACAAAATTAGCATTTATGAAAGATGGATTACAGAATATGAAGAACTTTTTGAAGATTCCTGGAACATCAAATTATTTTTGAATGAACATTTCATAGTAGATTAAACTACTCACAATCTCTGTCATTTTGAAAATAAATTACTATGGTAGACAAATGGGTGCTTCATAGTGAGTCTTACACTTTTCAGATTATCAGTGTATGTTCACCAGTGGAAGCTTCAGTAAAGACAAGGCACAAGATTGCTGTTGGGAGGGTCAAGTGTTGAGATGCTAAATATGCCCATCTCCAGATTGTACTAGCAGTACAATGCATGCTGCAAAAGTGTTAGAATAACAGTGATAATAACAGTGATAATACCTCTTATAAAGTAGGTGTAGTTGCTTAAGTTGCTTAAGTATAATAAATTTTGGTTATGCTATGGTGTAGAAATTAAGTTTTTTTTTTTTTTTTTTTTTTTTTTTTTTTTAATGTGGGTAAAGTTTTGTAGAAGTTGCCTGTGATCACATTTCATGTGAAAATTGTTTTTGTGACTACTTAGGTTACATGTCAGTATTAACTGAACTACTCTGATTTTAGATCTTTCTCTGAGATAAAGGGTAAAGAGGAAAGCATGTTTGTGGCTTTTTTTTTTTTTCTTTTTTTTTTTTTTTTCTGGTCAAATCATGGGTACAATATTTTGTTTTTAAGTTATGGCATCCTTATTTCTTGCCCCATATATTTACCTTGGAACAGTAAATCATAGTTCTCTTCATGTTGGTTTAGCAACAACTCCCCTATTTTCTTTGCTCAATTCAACATGATAAATGGAATTCTTGTTCTCTTGTGAAATTTTTGTATCCCACTGTTGCGTGGTAGCTGTCCCTTTTAAAGATCAATGGCTTCATTTTCTCTGGCAGTTGTCCCCCATACTATTCTGTGGAGGGAGGGTTCAAATCAATCTGCAGAGTGCTAGAGTCTCAGTCTAGAAATGGCTTAGGTCTTGGGGTGTTCAAGGAATTGCTCAACCTCTTGTGAAAGTATAAAAACTGTTATAAAGTATTGTTATATGCTTATAAGTGAGTTTGTTTCTTTCATTCTTCCTGTGCATTGACTTTCTCAGAAGCAATCTTGTATTCATGTACCTATTTCTACTTGCCAGGTTGACAAGTTCTCTCCACGTGTTTTTCTGCTCCAAATGTTGATTGGCGTTCCCTTTCTGTAGTGCTACCTCTCTACTTCCCCATCACTTTAACTAATATTATTTTGTTAGACTTAATCATGCAGAAATGAAACTATCAGGATGTTATCATATTAAGTTGTTGGGAGAATGGCTACAGATGAAAGTTTCAACAGGCACCATCTCTCAGTTCATTGCTGGATAGATTGACTATACATTTACTTGATGTTGATGGCTTTGCATCCAGGTGTCAGAGTCTGCGCATTGCCTGTTTTCCCATTCCAGTTTCCTTTTTTTTCTTTTTTTTTTTTTTTTTTTTCCCCCCAAATCAGAGTTCTGCCAACTAAAATTTTCGAGTTGAATGGATGAAATGTTTGGATAAGAGTACAATAAGCAAACATGCAGGGATATGTCACTGAAATTAATATTATGATTCATTTTGCTGAGCAGCTGATGATGGCTGTGGGTAGGAGGCTCTGCAGCAGCATGTTTGTCCAGTTAGGGTAGCTCTGGTTGGCAGTAAAGTAACTCTGAGTGCACTTTCTTCTTGACCCATGTGAGTTCTGATCTATATGCCAGCTGGAGCAAAAATGACACTGCACAATTTAAAATAGCCACCAATTTCCTCTACAAACTGATGTCAGAAATGGCAATAAGTGTTTTGTTACCAAACTGGATGGTGAGCTTTTCCTAACACTGTTTGTTAATGCTGGGGAGCTGGGTAGCACTCAGTTAATATCCTGGACTATTAGGCCTCACAAAATTATTATACAGTTACTCTGTCAGACTTTGCCATATCCAGTTATAAATGTTGTTGGGAACAAATACTGGAGCCGTGTTTTCTGATTGGTTTGGGGGCTTTTGCAGCTTTGCATTTCCTTTCTTCCATTCCTTTCTCTGTCCCACACTGGCCATCTTAGCTGTTCCTTACTGTTAGCTGCCAGCTGCTTTTGTTTGAAGAAACAAAACAGCTGCTTTTTGTTTGCTTTTTTGAAGAAATAGTTATTTCTTCACTGTCTCACAAAGAAGTGGGAAGGATGTGATTGCCCAGACTGCTATATTTCTTCCTCTTTTAAAATGGGCTCTGACTGACATTGAACAGGTTAGCAGAATCTTGATATTTTATGAGCCTTCAGATGTTTTGTGTTTTTGTTAAAGTAGAGTGACAATCTAAGACTTCTGGTTGGTTGGTTGGTTGATTTGTTTATTTTCTGAAAGCTATGTTTCAAGCTTTTCTGGTTCTGCAGAAAATACTGAAGTCGCAAAGACCCAAAGGCAAGTAAGAGGATCCCCCTGATTGTTCTCTAAAGCTCAGGACAATATCTCATGACTTTCAGTTCTTGAGATAGACAAATGTGGTACGTTCAATCTTGCTTCTCAGCTGTTAGCTGCTATGCAGTAGATGGGACAAGCTAGAGAGCTCAGTGGCAGGAGTCACTAAGCCTTTCCTAGTAGCAGAAGGTCTGCAGACAGCGAACAGCAAACCCAAAAAGAGTAGTGGAAGACCAAGTGATACAGTCAAGTTTGCAAGGGAAATGCATAACATACCAATACCTTGCCAAACTGTATTGCTGTGGCCATAAACTGAAGTGATTTGTAGTAAATGCACTTCTTTTTCACGTCTGATTTTCCCCCTTTCTGTCTTCAATTTCTGCTCAGAAAGTACTTTGCTTTTTCTTAAGACGCTTTGCAGTAGTACATCCAGAGCACAATTGGTATTTCCCCTTTTGCTTAAATAAAAGAAAGCTTTTGTTTGGCATAGAAATGGCAAAATAAATGAGAAAACAGTATTGTAAAGCTTCTCATTGAATTTCATGCTACAGCATTGCATCTCCAAAGTGTTTTTTTTTTTTTTTTTTTAAACAAAACAAAAAGAAAATTGAAGGTGAAACTTGTATACAGATTTTAGCTGTCTTGCTTGTGGGTGTCATTTTTGTGGATTCAGATCATGCTAGCAGAAAGGGTGGCACGTTTTTTGGTATCTGAGCATTGAAAGAAACCAGAATAGTGGAATCAAAACTGGAATCAAGGACCTAAATATGCAAACTAGCCTGCTAAAAACTAATGTATGAATTCTTGGCTAGACATTTAACTGTGAAGTCTAAAACTTTGTTGTACATAGCTGATTGGTTTTAGACAAATGTGTCCAGAATTGTGTTGTGTGGGTTTTTTGTTTCTTCTAACCAGTTTTAACTCCTACTAAGGCAGGCTCTTTGCAAGGATACTTAAAGGTTACTCACCTTTTAAATATATAAAGGCAAAAGCTTATATTTATGTAACTGCAAACCTGAATTTGAGAACTGTTAACAACTGCTCTAGAAAGCAATAATTGAGGTTGCTTGTATCTGTATATATGTACGAGCACTAAGCAAATTATTTTGGAATGGGAAGTGAAAAGTAGTTTACTGGAAACTGGGAGTATTATTATTCTGTTCTTCCTTAACCTTGCTTTAGTCATGTCAATTGCTGAGTATATAATTGATGAAATAGTTCATTTCTTCATATCAGTAATAATAAAAACCTTAAATTTGATGCACTTTGGTTTTCATCATTTTAGTTGAATGGCTGAGACAACCCCCTGTGTTTTACTGCACCCTTTTGGTAATACTGTTGTTGTGGTAATAAGAGGCAAATTGTTACCACTGCATGGGTGCGACTGAATTTCCAGAATGTAAGATCCATGAAGATACAACAGATTCTGTCTTACAGAGAGGGATGTCATCTTCCTTAGTAACTTGTTTTATATGGGTGCTCTATACAAGCCTTTGAGAGTCATTTTAGATTATGAACATAATATTCTTTATTATGTCTTACTATTATCATGCATTATTTACTATGTGTTAGCTAGTATTTATATATTTATTAATCTACTTTTGCCCAGACTATTTGATTTAATCTAACCCACTTTGGTTAATATCAATGGGATACAGAGATGGTGGTATTTCCATAGAACTG
This sequence comes from Aythya ferina, assembly GCF_964211825.1. NCBI lineage: Eukaryota > Metazoa > Chordata > Aves > Anseriformes > Anatidae > Aythya > Aythya ferina. The sequence goes on along the minus strand of NC_140300.1, from coordinate 43,790,430 downwards.
GTTAAAGCATAAAGAAAACGAAAGCTCATATACCTTTTTTACTTTGGTGTAATTCAAAGGAAGCACAGGCTGTGAAAAAAGATGCCTGTAATCTATCAGAGGCATACTACTCAGAGACTGTACAGAATCTTCTTGCTATACATTTTGGGTCATAAACATTACCAGATATAAAAAATTATGGCAAATATGACAAATTTAACAGCTACCATGTCTTTCTTCCTCCCCCTGAAATATCTCTCTAAGCAAGTTATAAAGAAGTTACTTAATACTCCTGTTTATGTCAGAACTCTGCATAGGTTCCTGCTAAGATTATTTCATGAGAAATATTTTTGTAAAGTACTTTAAATTTGCCTTGGTTATATATCACTTCTTTTGATCAAGGAGCACCTTCTGTACAAGCTGATATATGCAAACCTTTCTCATTGCAGAGGAAAAAAATTGTTGATGTCCTTTAGATAATTTGTTGCTTCACAGAGTTTTCACTGAGCATCCCTGTCATTCTATCTTGTGCATCCCTCTCTGCAGCAATCTCAATAGCTCTGTTTTGCCTTTAAAGAAAAGAAAAAAACCACAACAGTATATGCTTCATGGAAAGCTGGATGCAGCATTGAATATGGAAGGATGGAAAAATTAAAACCATTAGAGTACTGGTAAGAAGATTAGAGAGAAGATAAATTAGTGTTTTTTTTTTTTTTTTTTTTTTTTTTTCTTTTCCCAGTGAGACTGGGGAAAAGCCTGTGAAACCAGGGGAGATGAGAAAATTCATACCAAATATCATTAGTTTTTTAAGGAAAAAAAGGCTTAATATCTTTAAAACAATATTAACAAACATATATATATACGCACACACACACACACAAAAGGAATGAGAGTAGAGAAGACGAAGGACAGGAGATGTGAAAATTTGAATATCTAAAATAATTCATTTGGTTGCATGTTTTTTAAAATTTGGAAAACATGAAAGTGTTATTCACAGACTGGGAGGGAAAACAGATTCCCCAGTTTGAAGACTTTGGCTTGCTGTGCCTCACAGATTAGCAGAGGGTAAGTAAAAAGCATTTGACAAAAGGTCAGAGAGTCTAATAAATCTTTTTCCAGGACAATTTGATGAGGGCAAAAAGTCAGTCACTCTGTCACTGTTTCACCAAGAACTTTGCTAAAACCTTTCCAATAGCCAGTTCATTCCTTCCCCATACCAGTAGAACCTGTTTTCATGCATCATTGTCCTAAAAATAGAAACATCATCAGGTTTTTTGTTTGTTTGTTTTGTTTTTGAGATACTTTGAGCTAGAATATAATATTGTACCCACAGCTAGGAAGACTCCCTGTAGCATCTTGAGAATCAAGAGAGAAATATTAACTTAAAAAGTGATACACTGGTAAGTTATTGAAATGTCTTTGTATTTTGTATTTGTCATTTATGTCTCTGTCCCTGTCATGGAAGCTGCTGTTGAAATCTTTCAACATCAACACTCTGCCATTTAAAACTTACCCTGCCAGCATGCCATCTGTTTTGATCAGGGAACCACTTTCTACGTGAGCTGACTCCTACACACATTGCACTTTGCAATAGAAAAATGCATTTGCTGAAAAGTTTAAAAAATAAAATAAAAATCTAACCCCCACTTGAAAAAGCAAGGCTCCTTGACTCAATTTAAAAAAATAAAAAAATCTTAAAATTAAATAAGTACACTTTCTTCCCTCTCTCTCATTGTTTTTGATTTCTAGACAGTGGAAAAATCATAATAAAGTGAGTCAAGCTCTCTCAGTAATTGCATTTTGTACCCCTGAAGCTAGTTGCACGTGTTGATATATTTACAGACAGGGCAGAGATACTGGTCTGTGAGTTTCTTTCAATAGAAAGTTAACTTTGCAGGTTAAAAGAAGTGTTTTATTCAGTTCATGGCTTCTTCAAGGTGCAATTCGCAATGCTTTTCTAAATAAGTGAAAGTGATTGTAATCAATGTCATTTACTAATGGGTTATGTGATATTTTAAATAGCAGATGCCATTACTGTAGGTACATCTGGATGATATACTGGTGCTGATACTTAACCCCATTCTCCCTTGATAGGCTTGTCTGTTAACAGTATATCACATTTTACTGCCTTTCACAGTCTAAACAGAGCTCTGCTTTGTGGGTGGCGGGAGACGAAAGGGAGATGAGAAGTAGATCCATGTTCTACACTGAGGTAACATATTAACAATCCCATAGCTGGCTTTCTTGCCTTATACCCACAATTTCTAAGCCCTAACCCATGGATCCTGTCCCTAAAGTGGTGTGGTAGGTCATATTGATTACTTGATGGTTTTTCTTTTGGTTCACTTTGTGGCACTTAATGCAGATTTTGGGAGAAGTTCTATGTCAAAGTTCCTTGCTACAAGTATCTCTTGGCAATAAAGGGTCATGGGACAGCAAGTAAGCACTGAGCAACCACAATAAATGGTGATGGCAGTGGTAACTGCTGCTTTGTGGTGTGGAATGCCTGACTGCTAGCCTCTGCATGTGTTTTAAGCTGATTTACTGAGAAGGAGAACAATCACCAGGGGATAAAGTATTTGTGAAAACAATAGAGTCCTTTATTTAACCATAATAGGCTGTAAAGAACATGTAAAGGAACTGAGTTATTCTCTTACCCTTCTTTGCACCTCACACTGGAAACAAAGTAAGGACCTGCAGAAATATCAGATTCAGTTCCTTGTCTTTTCTGGAACTGCATCATGTAATCCCTTCCATAAAGTTATCAAATTCCATCTAGTAACTGCTTAGGTTCCTTATCAAGAGCTATGCTCTTCTAATGGCAAGAAACTTGTTTCTAGTTTTGAGCCTGATTTTTTTCATGGCTAGTTTATAACCAACTATTCTTGTGCTAACACTGTCATCTAGCTTAGGTGGTGTCTATAATTTACCCCCGTAACATAGTAATAGAGAACATATCTACATCATTTAGTGAAATGATGGGATATAAATAAAACCTAATTGTTTTGGTCTCCCCTCATTGAAGTCACTACTGGCAAGGTGTTTTTTCCTTTACAAGCTGAGCTTGTAAACAAGTAAAAGAAATTCAGCTTTGGTTGTTTCAGAGCAACATGGAATGTTGTGAGGCCACCAGGTCAGTCCTCCGGCCACTCTTCACCAAAAAGAAAGAAACACAACAAAAGATGCAGTGCCCCCCTTCTCCCATTCCACAAATTTCCCCTAGGTAGTTTCATAGAGTACTACCCTGAACTTTTATTTTTGTGTGTGTGTAGTTTATCTTAATAGTGCACTAAAATCCCCAATAGTGCTGATGAGGTAGATGAAATTCTCTATCCACAGAAATGTAAATGCTTTCTAGATAGCCACTGAAGAGTGGCTCAATGTTAGGAAAATGGTGAGACAAGCTGTTAGTGAATTATTGTCAAGGTCAGAGAATGCACATTTGTTTTTTTTTTTCTGGTAGTTGTATCATTATCAGGCTCTTATGATATATCCACTTGTACTGAAAATGTAGCTAACTTACCTTGGTGAATTTGATTTATTAACATTGCAACTGACAAGGTTGCCCATTTGTTAGTGCTTATTTTATATTTGAATAGCTTTTAGCACATAAATTTGAGGAATTGCTTGAAGACTTTAGCTGTTCCATATTTCATGGAGAAAGCTAGACCAGAAGAGTGGTACTGTTGATATTTCTATTTTGATACTGTCCACTTTTTATGAATTAATATTATGCCTGTATACATACTTAGGAATACCTCATGACCAGAATTTATTGCAAACAGTAAAACTTAAATGTGAAAGCTCATTAGCTTTATCCTGAACGAACTCTAAGTGGCATAACCTTGCAATACAGTTTATTTTGTCTTCAGAGCATATCATACAGGTCTTAAAAAAAGCACAACATTGAATTCAAAAGAAATAAACTAATTGCATGAGTTATTCATATTAAACTTAAGTAAAAGAATGAATAGAGAAAGAATATATGAGTAAGTATATAGTGCAGGAAGGAAGAAATTCTCAAATGGGGCCAGAAATAAAACCTTTAAGTTTCTTATTGACTTCACTGGTGTTACATCAGGCAGAGGAACACGGCTTAATTACAGCCAATATTAGCTCATTTTCTTCCCAGAAGGATGTACTTTTAAGTAAACACAATTGTATAAACAGCCAAATAAAGAAAAAGCAGAACTAATTACTTGCCCCTAACATCTTGTAACATCTTGCAAAGTTTCTTTAACACGTCTGTTCTTTTGGGTCTCCTTCCTTCCCGTGAGGAAGAATTGCTTCATTTAACTCACTTTATTCCACTGTATTGCTGTGGGCCATCACCCACATACCTCTAATTTCAGGATCTCAGCTTGTCCTGATTTTCTAGGGATTATGGGGGAGGCCATTCAGAAGCACAACCCACATAAACTCTGTGATGGGAAGAAGGGATAGATTTCTTTAGGGTCCTATGTCATCATGTTGACACTCAGGACTTCTCAACATCCAGGCTGTCTTGTCAATCAGTTCTTCTACGGTGACTGGGTTTCTAGTAATAGTGGAGAATGCAGACAGGAACAGTCCTCTTCAGTCTTCCTCTTTAATGAATATGTCTTTCCTAACAGAAAGCGAAGGTTGTATTTTAGTGACAACAACAGCAGTGACACTGACAATCACAATGCTAAGCATGATTGTCCAGCCATGCAATGACTTGGCTTCAATCAGGATAGGGATCATCTGGTTGAAACTAATCATGGAAAATCTGAGTTGATGTTGTTCAGCTAGCCCAAGAATTTGCCAGTTTATAACATCATTTACTACTGATGTCATTTTTCCTCAGATTATTAACACCACCATTGATATTATCTGGATTGCTCATTACTTCCAGCAACTCCGTAATTGGTAAAATGACTTTTTGGGGAGGAAGCTATCAGAAGGCTTCATTTTTTATTTTTATTTTTTTGTAGTATGACCCAGGCAGATGCTATCCACACACTTCATTGTGAACATCCATGTTTCTACTGTAGAAATCAAATGACATGTATACCATCCTAAACAGATTTGAATGTGAAAACTTAGTGGTTTTTGTTTGTTTGTTTGTTTTTCTCTGAAGAATAAAATCTAAAAAGAGAATTTAATCTCATTGCTCTTGTAATCTGATGGGTTGAATTCGGAAGTTGGGTTTCATACTTACAGGCCTCTGTTATATTAACATATAGTAACTGGGAAGTTGCCTTTCTGAGTGAGTTTCACCTCATATGAGAACTATACATGTATTCCAGTGGGACAATAAGATAGCCAACGTCAGCAGAGAAGCTTATGTATGTAGGAGGAAATGCCCAAAAATTCAGAAGGAAAAGCAGAGGTTTGCTGGTGAAGTGCTGGCCATCACACAAACAGGTTTGCCCCTGTGTTTCTTGCTGGGAATAGAACAACATGAAAAAATGTTCTGTTCCTGAGCCCATTAATAGTGCTTCTACTGGTGACTGTTGAATTGGTCTATATACAGAGCTTAGTTCAAATTTACATAAAGTTGTTTTAATTACAAAATATCCACTGTGTAATTAGCACCACTTAATATATAATGTGTTCAATATATTTTATATGTAATTGAAATTCTGTGGAATTAAACTGTAATAATATAAATATTCCAGGATGAAAAGTAGGTTAAGATAACCAAATTTCATGGTTTAAACATTGAGATAAATATTCCTTAGTGTATTAAAATGTTGTATTTTAGACTGTTAATCTTTTCATTGAATAATAAATATGAGCTTCCCTTTTATGTAATTAATGCAACCCATATTATTCAGTAGAGAAATGAAACATTGAATCATACATAGAAAGTAGCTATGAGTATTTCATTACCAAACTTAATTTAGTCATTTCCACAGACTTATGGAAAATGTTATTCACCTCTTGGGGAAAACTTTTGGCAGTGAAATGTAGTTTTGCTTGGCATATATTTTGAATTGCTTGAATCTCTGGTTAGTTAGTCCCTTCTGGGGGAGGCTATTGTACTCAGACTAGTTCAGAACAGTAGTTTGTTATTAACAGTATTTTGTATCTTCAAAGCCATGCTTCTAATATTAAATAAGTCATTCTTAATATAATTTCAGAAATAGTGGTTGAGAGGTTAACCTGCATTTTCTAATATTTTAGTTGTCACTTGGTCATAAAATCTTCACGGTAACATCATTGCGTGGAATCTATATGCAAGACTATCAATTTCCACAGCATGTTAGGACACTATGAGTTTTATTTCTCAGGCCACTGATAAATTTATATGTAATTGTTACTGTGGAGTAGAATAAGGACAACATTTGAAGTATGGTTATGCACTGAACACTCAGTGAAGCTTTTAAAATGATACCTGACATCCAGTTGCATAGCTATATGTAGACACTGATTGATTTTTATTCATTTTTTTACAACGAATATCTGTTAAAGTCAGAAATAGAGGAAAACAAACATTACTTCCCTTTCATGTAGCTGAGAAAAACTATTACAAAGATAATTCAGTTATACTTTACTGGGTCTGATTTGGCTTTTATATTGGAATTAACTGGATGTTGTTCTTTTCACTAAAATATTTCTGTTTATTAATACTAAGGGAAACCTATATCTGGCATCCTTAGGCAATATGGAAAACTATGGGCTTTGATTTATTACTACAGAATATACTCATCAAAGTAATATAGAGCTACACTGCAGTTTTAGATGGTCCAGGCTGGCTTCTGCTGGCAGCATAGCTGCAATGATGGAATTCTGTGTGGACTACAAAAATGTGCTCAGGGAGACTGGTGAATACTTTAGATGGTAGCCTTTTCTGAGCTTTGGTCTGTTACTGCTACCAGTAGAATCATAGAACCACAGAATGGTTTGGGTTGGAAGGGACCTTAAAGACCATCCAGCTCCAATCTCCCTGCCACAGGCAGGGACACCTTCCACCAGACTAGGTTGCTCAAAGCCCCACCCAGCCTGGCCTTGAATACTTCCATGGATGGGGCATCCACAGCTTCTCTGGGCAACCTGTACCAGTGCCTCACCACCCTTTTAAAGAATTTCTTTGTAATATCTCATCTAAATCTAACCTCTTTTAGTTTAAAGCCATTACTCCTTGTTCTGTCACCACATTCCCTGACAAAATGTCCCTCCCCAGCTTTCCCGTAGGTCATCCTTTAGGCACTGGAAGGCCATTATAAGGTCTTCCTGAAGCAGTCTCTTCTCCAGGTTGAACAACCCTAACTCTCTCATCCCATCTTCATAGGAGAAATTCTCAGGGTGGTTTATGTAACGTTGGTTCAGATGCATCTGCGTTGCAGTAGTTGTGCTTAGTGTACAAGTATTCCAAGGGAACCTGATGTGTATGCTCTCCAGAGAAAAGATTTTACAAGATCAGGCCCTAATTATTTTATAACTGTGCAAGGATTTAATCATAAGACCTTAATGACTGGCCTCATATGAAACACTTTAGGGATGTTGACTTACATAAAAAGCTGTTGTTGAATTATTTTCTTTCCCAGCAGTCTGAGGACTTTCTATTTCTTTCTCTCTGAGGAACCTGTGGTGCCTAGCAAACAGAGGAATGAGCCATGTAATTAAGAGATTCTGGGTGCAGGTTCTCTGATTATCCATACAGCTGCTCGACTGGTAGGCACAGGGCACCCAGTTTTCAAGGCATATGTTCCACTTCTTGTCTTAACTGATCTTAAACATTCCATGTTCTTTGATATACAGTAAAGAGAGTTGAAAATGTCCTTTAGAGTCAGTTGCTTCCGAACTTGGGGAAGAGAGGGCAGGAAATCCTAAGAAAATTTTGGTCAAGGTCACCAGTCAAAGACAATTGGTATCAGATCTCAATAAATCTGCATGCAAGGCACAGAGAATCTTCTTTTGTACAGGTGTCATCAGAAATAAGAGATCTGAATGCTGCTTTTTTAAAATATGTCCTGTACTTGGGTAAGTATTGCCTCTTCATATCTCAAGAGTGCATTGAGAGTACTGGAGCTAGAATGAAAACAATACAAACGAAATGTCATAAACCACTGCAGAATATTATCAGTGTGGGTGAAGGATAGCTTATGAGACATCATAAATACTTTGCTTAGACCTTACTGTTTTGAGGTTAAATTCCAACTTGAAATGCAAAACAGGTGAAAATATCTGATCTTGATAATCTGAGATCTTTGTAAGTAGCTGTTCAAGATGAGATGATGAAAAGTAAAATGGTATTGGTACAGTTCCTAGTACTGTAGTCTTGATGTCTATAAAGATATGCAATTGTGACAGCTACATTTCATTATAAGAAACAACTTCTAGCTTTCTTTAAGCTGGTCAAAATTCAGAATTTCTGTTCTGACCTTATATCCCAAATCAAAATAAGAAACTGAAGTGCGTGATAAAAAAGATTCCCAAAACTTTCATTTAGGGAATACTGAAAAGATTTTCTAGAAACATTTTGTTTCAATAAGAAACAAAACTCTTCAAGGCATATTTATAGTACAGATACATTTCGATAAAATATTTTGAATTCATTTAATAATCATGTTCAATAAAATCTGAAAAAACAATAAACAAAAACCAAATCTGAATAAAAGTAGATAGATTTTTTTTTTTTTTTTTAAGTTGGGCAGGTTGTAAAATCCTATGCTTATAAAAACTATAAAGTTGTATTTCTGGGGAAGAGATAAGTGACAACTACTTCTCCAGGTGGAAACCTTCTTTTGGGCATTTGAAGTCCTTGTGTTTGCCATTTTAAGTATCTTAGCTGGCTGTGGGCTGTACATCCTGCTGCTTCTCTTCTGCTCTATGTAAGCAATACTTGAGATACAAGTTGACAAATGAAAGATGAAGGTAAAATTCTGTGCTCTCTAGTAGAGAAATGCATATATATATATATATGTATATATATATAAAAGATTGAATCCATGTGCTTAAGCTCTTTGAAATTACATCAATATAATTAAATTTTGGAGTAGTGACTAGTGTTAGTGAATAATATTGATACACTCTAGAAAATGTATTTCAAGCATTACGCTGTTTTTGCTACCATAAGAAACAAAACAAAACCAACTATCAAAGAAAACAAATATCCTGTATTGAACAGCAATAAAATCATTAGCCATCACAATAATTCCTAAAATTACAACACCATTCAGTTTTAGATTGCGAACTTTATCAGTCCTTGATATGAATGTTTATATAGATGTTTAGATAAACTATTTTTTAAAATTTGTATATGAAATGAGTCTTTCCTCTTAGTTCTTGTTCCTGTCTGAAGTCCAACCCTTTTTTTTCCCCAAAAGAGCTTTTGTAATGCTGACCTTAACAGAACACCCTTGACAAGTAAAAGACTGATAACTCTTATTTATTAGGAATGATCATAACTACTAAAAAGAGGTCTTTCATATACCCAGGAGCCATCTTCATCTCAGTCCATAGAGTAGCATCATTGTTTTCAAGCACTGAACACAGGTTCTGAATCAAAACTCAAAAGTTGATGTTGCATATGTGATATACAAATTTAGCAGCTTAGGTATCTTTGCATCTTTTCCATGTTTAGTATAGAATGTCCTTTGGATGCCTTTCAGCTATGTGTTCTCTACCTACTAACTGCCTAACTTGACAGCCTGAGCCATCCTCAGAAGCTTTGCAAATAAGACAGTAATTATTCACTTTGGTTTGTATGATGTTGAAAATGTAAACCATATTGTTGCAGAGCTTGCTGAAATTAGCATAGATTGCAGGATCAGCTTTTCATCCATGCTTCAGGTAGAGGGCAATCAGTGAGACAAGATCTTTTTTTTTTTTTTTTTTTCTGGAAACATGGAAAAGAAATCAGACAGACTTGACCCTGTTACTTTCAATGCATTTTGTTCTCAGACTGATGAACATAACTGATAGAGTATTTCTAGCTCTTACAAAAACACATAAAAAACCTCTACCCCCCCCACCAAAGATGACAAGGACAACAATCAGTATAAACAAGCTCTTGAAGTAGGATCCTGAACATTCTGCTTGTTAGAGTTGAGGTCTTCTGCAACAGGTAATAAAAATCTCAAGCTTGTACTCCTGACATAGTTGCAGTCAGTCTATAAAATGACTTTAAACAGACCTAGATTGGCACCCCAAAAGGAAGACAAATAAGAGATTTAATGTAAGTTTTAATCTACAAGGAGCTGATTCTCTTCGTTCCCTTTCTCTTTCTTTGTGTTTCATACTCATCCGTGAAATGGTTTGGCTGAAATGGACTTCTTATGGTTTAAGAGAAATAGTGGTTTTATTCTTTATATAAAATTACAAATTTTAAGACTTAAGAGAAACCTTTAAACAAACCTGTTACAGAACATCAAGTTACGGAAATTTCCCCACTTACTTTTTGTAAGTCATCAAAATGTGGCCTTCTTTTCAGCTATCAGTCTTTCCTTTTTTTTTTTTTCTCTCTCTTTTTTTTTTTTTTTTTTTTTTACATGCTTTTTTTCCTTTCCTGTTGCAGGGAGAAACTAGTGATATTCAACTCTATTTCTCAGATGCCACTTTACTTGTTTACTAAAGAAGTAAAAACTGCTTCCTCAAGCACAACAGGAAGGAAAGAAATAGCAGTTTATTTTCTATTTCATTCTGGAATCCAAATAGTACACACTTTCTGATAGTCACAGGGCAAGTATTTCTCTTGCTGTTCCCCTAGCTTTTCTGGCTGTTTGTTTTGGCTGCTTCTATTCACATATCTATATATATTCATCAAATAATAACCAGGTCTCTGTTATCAGTCCCCAGTCTTCCTCAACGTTTAGTCTAACTAATGGGCAGATTTGTGTGAATGCTGTGTGTTAGGAGGAAAGTCTTACAGCTCTGGTTATTATTAAGCTTTTAAAAAGAGCTTAACTGCATTTGAAATGTACTCTAGAAAAAGGATGTTATTGTGCTACAAAGCTTCAATGAGAGTTCACCCAACCCCCTTTTTAGCAATTGCTTCTAAAAAGGCATCTTTTCTTTATTCAAGGGATAAAATGAGGAGGAATCCCCATTTTCTATATCAGGAAAATAATGATTAACCTGATAAGTGATTGACTAATTAATCATTTGAGTAAACTCATTGTTATACAGAAACTATGCCTTATTTTTTCTTCTGTATCTCATGTGAAAAAGCCCATAAAGTGAGCTGTGATGTGAAATATGTGCTTGTGCCAACATCAGTGTCTTATCAGGAGACTCATCTCTTTAGAAGAGGAATGGATTCTTGTTCCTGGCATCAGAACATGCCAAAAAAAAAGCTATGTAAACTGGATTTTTCTTAATGCCAAACCATTTCTTTTCTGTGAGATCAAAACTTGGGACGTGAGAGTATAGAAGGAAGATTGCAGATAGGAAATGCCTAGGCTTTCAGAAATGTTTACTTTAGAGTAAATAAGCTTGGGATTTAAGGAGCCAGCAAGATGAAGTGGCCACTGTATTTGAAATCTGCTCTTTAAGTTTAATTTTGGTTTCTTAACAAATTATCTTTTGAATTCTAGTTTCCCATGTTTTGGCTTAGTTTAGAGACAGATCTCTCTGTGTATGTGTCTGTGTGGGGGTGTATGTATATGTGTATGTACATGTCTGTATGTGTATATTTAAGACTTGAAAAATGCAAAGCCTGGATCCAAAAACCATTCATGTTAATATCTTTTGGCTTTATATCCATCATTATCTGGAATGTGAATAAATCTCTTTTACTTCACTGGGTCCAAAGCATGTGTTTAAAGTCAAGCATGTGCTTAAGTGTTTTCCTGAATAATGATGCTTTCCTGAATGAGAATTTAAAGTGAATGCACTCCAGTAAACATCTTTTTCCATATAATTGTTTTGTGTCTCACCAAAGACTGAGCTTCTGTTAATATATTTGTCTTTCTAGTGGATATAGGAAGAAACATTTGATCACAAAGGTTGAACTCCCATTTTAAGTGCCTAATTTCCTTGTAGTTACAGCATGCTATGTTCCTCTTGGAGCAAAATGCTATTTCAGGGCTGCAGTAAGATCAGAGGAAAAGAGAAATATTCTTTAAAATTAACTTGCATCTCATCATTGGTCTATAAATTTACTAACGTCCATGAATATTAGAGATTTGGTTCAGAGGCACCATTGTCTACTTTCAGTTATTTTGTGGAGAAACCTCATTCATTTGTCACCTGTGCAGCCATTTATAAAATGTTAAAGCTAATATGTAGCAAACTCAGCAAAAGAGTGTAGTTTAATGTAGTTTTTAAAGGTGATATATTTGTACCTTATTACTAGTTGGATAAATGGCTCTTTAGGATTAATTTATTGTTTGTCTGCAATTGCAGTGGCTGACATTTTTTAAAATGAAGGACAATATTTGTACTGTAAAAAATGAGATGTTTTCAGCAGCCAGTTTTAACCTGCTAATATTTTTGTGGTTGTGATCTAAAAAAACTGGCCACATATTGACTCCTTGTTATGGTAATGCAATTTGTAACGTTAAGAACATAAATAAAAAATCTAGTATCAGTTATCAGGATTCAGAAGGTATATAGAGAGGAATAGAGATTTTTTCCCCCCTAGGAATCTCTCTGTAATCATTTTTTTATGCATAACATAATTGCTTGTTATTTTTTATTGCAAATATTTATTTTCCAGAAAACACATTTGTGATTGTAAATAGTTTGTGCTAGTGAAATGGTTACCCTCATTTAAAGAATAAAAAAGGAAAAGGGGAAAAAAAGGAAAAAGAAAAGTCTTTGAGTCCATTATCTGATTTCTCATTCAATATCCTAGTGTACCCTGTAAGAAATTCAGATATTTTAAGACCTACAATGAAATGCTAACATTGTGGTCTTGAAAACTGACACACAGATTGGAGCCAGACTGCAGAAAAAAATACTAGTCCAGTGAATCTCAGTTTGTGTTTCAGTAAAGAATTCTAGTTCGCACCTCATTTAGAAAATAAACAACTGAAGTGATTGTGTTCTAGATCTATACATTAAATGGAGGCTTGGGATTTCAGGTTGTCTTGATTTGTCCGTGTTTTATTTCTGTGTTTATCTTGTTAGTTTTCAGTATGATCTGTATGTATTCTAATTCCCTCCTACACAAACACTTCCTGGAATGGTGATGGAGTGTTTTGATGCAAAGCTGTCTCAGTTGCCTTAGTGGTACCTGAATCTCAGAATAGCGGAAAGGTGGGATATTCTGAAAGATACAAATGCCTTTTCAGGAGTTGAAACAGTGGTGATGCTCCTTTTAAGAGTGTCTGATTCCTCTCAAATTCAGTTCAAAAGCCTGATTAAAATTTTAAGCAAAATGAGAACCTCCCTAATGCTTTCATTTTTACACTTTCTTTTAGATTTGGCATTTCCCCTATTTGCCCAATAGCTGTCATTTTAACGTGTATGCGTGCTCAAGTGTTTTCAAATCTGATTAATGCACAGAGTGTAAAATGTAACTCCTGAACCTTTCAGCAATTGCAGCACAGTTACTTATGGCATGAGAAGAATAGAAAAAGAAGATATATTTGAGGAGCTACTATAGTATTTTCGATGTCTTTGTAGAGCATCTGTAATAATCCTCTCTGAAACTTTTGGTACTGCAACATTTTATTTAAATTTTAAGGAACTTAAAATAGAACACTGCTGATCACTTTGTCCAGTGGACCACCAAACTAGCTGAATAGCTTCCTCCCTGTCTTGACAAAAGCTTGAGGTTGTTTTCAGCTGTTAACTATTTTCTCTGCTAGGAAAATTGAATTATGTGTAACTGTTTGCACAAATAAAAGGCTTTTACGCCAGGGTAGTGGATCTGATCAGACTGTCTTTAAGGTAGGTGGAGTAGATGGGCTTCTTCAGAAAGCAATTGGAAGAATTAATCTCCTTGTGGAGGAGCCTACATCTCCTCATTTACTAGAGAGGACACCTAGGAGATTTGCCTCCTTAGGCGAACCTTAGCTGTTTGGAACCCTGGGCAAAAATGACAAACAGCTGCATGATGGATTGCATTTTTGCCATGATATGCAAGGCTTTGGCAGCCATTAATTCCATTACTACTTTTGCTGATTATTTTCCACTGCAATTGCTTGTTGCTGTTTTCTATTTATATTCTGCTCATTTCACTGGTGCACAAGGTTATACCCAGAACATTCAGCATCTCTGCAAGTGCATTTTTGCAGAGGTATTAGGGATAGCATTTGATGTTAATCAGAAATGTGCAGATAGAGTTTGTTCTGGAGCCTCAGAGTCAGAGAAATATTTCGGTTTAGTTCTACGTATTTTGGGTCAGGCTCACGGTTCTGAAACTTCACTCTGAAAAATACTGGTCGTATATTTCATTGTCTGTGAGCATAAAAACTTTAGGCAATTCAGAGTTTTAAAAATAGGCCATGGTGTTACAATATATATGAAATGTATGAACTCTAATTTTTTATAGTTGTTTGCTATTATATGAATGTAATTTATTGTGCCTGCAGCAACCCGAGGACATGCTGGAAAATGAGATGATTCATTTCAAGTGTTTTATCCTAGTGAGCAAAATTTTAATCAGTCAGTTTTCTAATCCCAGCTCTGTTATTGGCACACTCTGTAAACTTGGCAAGGTCACAGAAGGACTCCATTGTAGACACAGTGTTGCATCTCAGCTAAATCATTGCTGCATATGTTTTAATTTATCTGCATTATAGAATTTTTAAACAGAACTGTAGAAAGGTGCTCTGAGTTATGCTAAAGGTAATCTGGTAACAAATTTTGATAAACGTGAGATTCCTCTTGAGCTATGGTTTCTATTTCCTATGTTTTGTTTGTTTGTTTGTTTTACTTCACCTTAAAACAAAACTCTCTAATCTAGTATTAAAGACATGAAACAACAACAACAATCACACTGACTACTGTTGTTTTTTCATTTTTACAGGTTTGTCACTACATTGTTCATTGAGCATTGTGAATTGTTCCATCCAGTGAACAGGAACTCTGTGATCCATTTCCTGTACATCAAAGCATCCTTTTTGCTTTTATCAAGAAGATGCTACCTTTGAGGATGTGAATGGTAATTCAGGAATATATTATAGTCCAATATCCAAAAATAGCTGAGTATGTCAAACGAATAGTGATGATATTGTAGAAGATTTTCTAATTGACTTAATTATAATGAGAATGGATATTTCAAAAAATTCTGCCCCCAGTGTGAACAATGTCTTAATTTTAAAAGGGATAAAGAAGTCCAAATGCCATTGACAGTTGATGGAACTAGAGTCCAAAAGACACAGCTGACTGCTGAAAATGTGACATAGATGTCTAAGGTATGTTATTATTTATTTATTTATTTTTTTCACCCACAGATAAATGTGAGAAACACAAGGTTTTCAGGATGATGGACTGACACAATCCAACAATATATAGAGAGTATGATCATGGAACATGTTCCATGCTGCTTTTTTGACATACGGGTTCAATTTGTTTACAAGGCAAATCTGGATTTTCCTTCAGCTGTCAGAAAGCAGAAATAATTTCAGATCAAGCACTGCATTAAAAACAAAACAACCCCCCAAACAACAAAACAATCCCAAGTGGTGGATAATAGAAAATTAAAGAAGAAGAGAGAAGGAGCCAAAAAAAAATATAAAAAAAGGTGTATAAAATGAAAATTATTTTACAAAGACACAGAAAAGTTTAGTGGAACATTAATTTAGGAAAATATGAAAGCATGTGTTTGAAGAATTTGAGTGACAAACCCCAAGTAAATTACTTCTAAGTAGGGAGGGAAAGAAGGATGTACATATATTTTAATATATATGTATGTATTATGACCACACGCCCCCCCATAAAAGCTTAAAAGAGTTGAAAAAAGAAAAGACTGGAATCATACATCCTGCAGGCCTTTCCAAAGAAGTCTTTAACAACTCAATTCAAATGATTGCTAAACAAGTTGACACATCTTCAGCTTTGAATATTATCTCATGACACATTGCTTTTCTATTCTGTAATTTTCAAAAATGTTATATACCACTGCTCTTAAACTCCTAATTTGCTTTTTGTACTGCATCACACATGCTGCTGTTGCGGTTTGTTGTATTCAGTTTATCAACCTTCCTTTCAAACAAGGTGGCAAACTCAGATTTCTGAGTGTCCCATGCCAGCAGTACCACTTTACTTCTGTAGAAATGATGGGACCTGGCAAGTAGGCAAGAACCATTAAGAAAACTGTGGAATATATCACAATTAAGATGCCAGCAATAAGATGCCCCAATCATATGAATGTGTGTTCAAACAGTAATTTTTGAAAGACAGATACTAATGGCTAACAGGAATTATGTCGGCCGTAGTGGTCCCGTTTTCTTGTTTTGCTATTGTGGTACACCCCATTTAGAGATTATCATCTTGCTATTATTTTATGAGATAGTTTGACCTTGATACAAAGAGAGTAATTTCAAAGTAACTACCTTTTATGAGACATATTAGATTCTTAAATCCTGTGCTGGACTTTACCAGCTGCAAAACAAAGAAAAATCTCTTGGGTCATCTCAACCACAAAAAGTGCCCAGAGACTGGGAAAACTAATGAGAATCCAGCAGCTTGGGAATGAATGTTTTCTAATAGAAATTACTTCATTTTAAGAGATAACACAGAAGTTGTGAAAAAATGAGAAAGATAAATTCAAAAATGCATGGGAACCACAAATTCATACAACATATTGGCAGTTGGATGGAATAACTGTCCCTAGCTCTTATCTTTCAGTGTCCTTTCATGCTGTTCCTGGTGCTTTAGTTTGGAGAAAATTAAATACCAGATTTTCGAGATGTTGAAACTATTGAGCCAGTTCTTTTTCTGCCTTATCACCTATTTATAACACTATAATCTGTAGGAGAGTCTGCTTACAAATTTTAGTAGCAGAAATCTTTCCACAGACATATAAAAGACCACAGAGCAAAAGATTAAATCAGCTTAGTATAGCAAGACTCTAACACATCCTTGTAGGTAAGCATATGAACATTCCCCTGGCTTTTAATGCAGACAGTAAACAAAGTTGATTCCAGTAAATATACCAGCCATTTCTTTCAATTTTGGGTATCTAAAGATGTACTCTAGTGTTCCTTGACAGAGGCTGTCTGAGAAGCTGAGCATAAAATGAACCTGTTGCAGAAAAATGCCCCTTTGTACACCTGACCTGCTACTTTTTCCAACTTTACTCATGTCTAACAAAATTACAGTGACTGGTTTTTAATTGTCTTTGCTAGCAGAACTGAAGCCAATACTCCAGTTTCCACCTAAGGCATGGTAGAGCCTTAGTGTTATCTCTGGTGACCTGTTTGAGGCTGTGGTGGCATGCCAATATTTTCTTTGTAGCAGCTCCAGACCTGGCTATCCTTACCTGCCTGGGCTTTCTGCGGCATAAGGGATTTGTTCTGCCCCATGCTGAGTAGCTTGTCTAGCTCTACTGCAGCACCTTCCCAGCTTGTACCTTTCCTAAGTGTGCTAAAACTTTGCTGACTTTAGTCTCCCATTTGCTAAAGTTTCCTGCTGGACTAGGCTATGTGTCTCCTCGGTGGTCTGCTTACTTGTGTTCCTGAGTGTTTATTTTTTAAACTATTTTTTCTTTCTTACCACCATGAGCATTCTTCCCAGCAGCCCTAGGGGAGAACCCTTCCTAGATGTGGCTGCAGGTGGCCTGAGCTTGGCCATGGGATAAGGTTGGGCAGCCCTCAGTTGTGCTTATGCTCTTCAGGGATGGGACATCATTGAGGATGGTTTCCTCAATGAGTTAAAACACTCCCTGCAGGCACAGGAAGCCTTGTGGGACTGCATTGGAAGACTCTGAGGGAGTCAAGGGAGCCAGACTTGATGTGGTCTAGTCTGTCTTCCAAGTAGGGCTGAAATTAGGCGGGCCCAGCTACTTCACTCAATTTCTTCTGGCAAGTGAAGCTGATTGTGCCAATGTCAGCTGTGCAGAAGATGGGTAGATGAAGACATCACCCTATTTCTGACTTTGCATTCATGGCAGTAAAGGTGCACTATGCTATTTTGTATAAGGGAAGCTCTGTGTAGAGAGAACATAAATATGCTGAGTGATTCTTCCATTTTTAAATACTTATTTCTAGGCTTGTGAAAACTGTAAGGAAAACTTATTATTCCTAATTATGTACAGGGTACTGGAAATGCAGGAAGTTAACAAAAGAAGGAAGAGAGGCAGTCCTTTTTAGAGACTTCAGACTTGTGATGAAATTGGTGAGTATGTGACTACCAAGTGGGATTATTCTTTGTCAAAGCGTTCAGCAGTGCAAGCAATGATCCCATGTGCAGCACAGGAGGGTTAACTGGCTGACTTCAGTATACAGCTGTACATTATGCCCCCCCGCTCCCTTTTTTCAGCAAGGAAATTAGGTCCCTGTGGAAAAAATAGGCCCTATCTCAAGTTCAGAAACTTATTTTCCTGAAGGGCAAGAGTAGAAGAGTTAACTTCCAGGCTTTTCGTTATTACATTTTATGGACCAGACCTACCTCAGCCTTAAGAGACATGATCCCGAATACAGGGAAAATAGATTGTTAGGAGTATTATCCATATAAATATCTTTAAATATTTCTTTTTAATGGCTAAAATAAACTACTAGAAATCATAGAATCATGGAGTGGTTTGATTTGGAAGGGACTTTAAAGATCATCTAATTCCAACCCTCCTGCCATGGGCAGGGATACCTCCCAGTAGATGAGGCTGCTCAGAGCCCCATCCAGCCTGGCATTGAACACTTCCAGGGATCCACAGCTTCTCTGGGCAACCTATTCCAGTGCCTCGCCACCCTCTGAGTAAATAATTTCTTCCTTAAATATAATACATGGCGATATTTTACTGGTTTTAACTATGCTGCTATCATTTCAACTGTAAACATCTATTTGCATGTGCTCTTAATTCAAAATGTCAAATAAATAAATAGTGGTTGTGTAAATTGGAATGAATTCACAGACTGTTTATTCTGGCAGATAATTCAGGTAATATTTTAATCCTCACAGAGGTGGAAAAGGAGGGGTAGAAAGGAAACTAATATTCCAGTGTTGTCACAAATTTGAGTGGATTTAAAAAATATATATATATATATCTGGGTGGGATTCTGTTGAGAAGCAAGGAGCATGAAACATGTCATGTGAGCTTGACCAAGCTTCAGATCCTTTACCGGTTACAGTTCTGCAGCTAGTCATGACCCATTATTTAATTGGACTTTTAACATTTTCTCAGTATTGATCTTGCATTTGTCTTGTTCATGTTAATCTCATGGATATTTCCCTTGCTCTTCTGAGATCATGATGGTATTTGATCCATATCCTATTTGTAACCTCATTTTGCATTTTCAAAAATCTGAAATCTGCTTTGCTGCTGTGGTCTGGCAGAGATCTATTGGTCATTAGTTAATAACTTAAGGACATGTCTTCTCAGGTCTCTCCTGGAACAAATAGAGTGGAATTGTGAGGAGTATTTTTTACATAGGCTGTTTTAGGTTGGAATTTCATTTAAGAGTTTTTGTAGTATTTTTAGTAATACTCATTACCTTGTTAAACACTGTGTCTAAATATTGTTAACAGAGATGGAAATCAAAAATGTATGTGTAAGGTTATATTACCTTATCTCATTCTTATTTCTTTTAACTGAATATACCTATTTTTCTCAGCCTTTCACCAAGGGCTTTTCTCAAAATACTTAGTCTTTTTTTTCTTTTTCTTTTTCATTTTTTTTTTTTTTTCATTTTTTCCCCTGCCTGTTAAATGTGAAGTCCCAAACACATGCTTAAATCTGATTATAGCAGAATATCTGCACTTCTTTGGAAGCCGTAATGAACACCCCCACAAAACAACAGCATACAGTATCTTGTTCTGTGGATGCGCACACAGATAGCTCTTTTCTAGCCTATTTTTACCTGTGTCTTCTGCCTTTCTGCAAAATCCCTGCAATTTTGAAGAATTCTTCAGAACTTGATATATTAAGTTCTGGCAGCTGAAAAGAATCACTGTTCCATTTTAATAAATACTGTATTGTCATGCATTTGCTATCTGATTTATCCAGTGATTCATCAGTTTAGCTTTCAATATACATAATACTGATATGATTTAGTAGATCATATATTTGATTCAAAAGATGTATTAGATTTGGTAGGTCCTGACTTCAATTCAGCATAGGATGACTTCATCTGTCTTATGAGGATATATGTGATTTCCAAAAGGAATGTATATTTTTGAAAAATCCTTCACTGAAAAGGGAAAAAAATAATTTATTGCAAGGGATAAAACATTCATTTCAGGAATCTGAATATAGAAATTACCCGCATTTATATTAGAATTTCATAGCAAAGCAATATATTGTGCGTGTCTTCACATTTCATCTACTGAAAGTATTATTTTGATCATGATCACTGTACGTACTGTTGAGTTCTGAACTGAAAAGCACTTTACTCTGTAGAATAGGAAAATCAATTTAGCATAAGGTGATCTCATTAAATTCTATTTATCCAAGATTACAACAATTTAGAAGAAGATTGAGAGTGAAAGTAATTGTTCTTTTATTAATCTGAGTAGCTTGTTAGAAGAAAAGTACTGATTAGAAAGCTGTGACTGCTTGACTTCTAGCTCAAATCTTCCAGCACTTATACCAGAAGGTTCTAATTTCAGTGATGTGTTCTGATGATGTCATAAGAAACTGCAGCCATGCCTCACTGCAGTCACAGCAACAAGATGGAGTGACAGGTTAACGTGATCTCTTAGTATATTTCAGAATTAATTTCTATGGAAATGTTAATATTTTTAAATGTTATGCATTTGGGCTCTCTTTGTCAACTAGTGATTTAAAATCTGAAGCTTAAACATTCAGTGGCATCTGACAATTTTTGTCTCCACTCTGGTGAATCAAACAATATACCTACTGAAGTGAGGTTAAAAAGTCTCTATAGGATTTTATTCATTAAACGTATTGATCTGGTAAAAACTAAAACCTACTAGTAGACTCACATAAAATTCAGCTGCTTGTTTGTGTGTGTGCATGCTTGTGTGTCTTTATGCATTAATTAACCAAATATTTTCTTATATTGAGGGGGAAAATGATGGACAGAGGGGTCAAGAATAACAGGAAGCTGCTGGTTTGTGTGAGCCAAAATATACAAGGATCTTTGCAACTGAGCAACCCCATGATTTTTGTGTCCCAGATCCCATACCACCTGGGATTGCAGTCAGTCCCTGGTACAGACCAGTAAGACTGGTAAAATGGAATATTAGTTTAGAGGTATCTTTCTTTTTTTTTTTTGAGATCTCAGTATAAAAACTGTACTGCTGTCTTGCAGATAGATTTATAATTTTGTATGTAAGATGCCATTACTAGAAAAGTTCCTTTTTGCTATATAATATGATGTCAGTTTTATGAGGCTGTATGAAAGATAACTGACTGTCAGATGTACTATCTATTGTGCTTTTTAAAGTTTTTGCTGCCAGATAGTACTTTAGTGTAGATCAAGGATGAGATTCCAGTGTTGATAGTCCATTGGACAGTGGGTCCAGTCCTCAGATGTAGCATAAAACCTGCAAAGAGGCTCCAAGAAAAGAAATCTTGATATATTTTTAACTAGTTTTTAGTTTTTCAAACTTGTGACATTTGGCTTTGAGAGGTCGAGTGAAAACATTTTATTAAGTGAAATTGTTTCTGTATAAATCTAAATGAAAGTTTTCAATAGTTAAAACCTGACTAGATGAGCAGGAAAAAAAAATATTTCTAATCCCTTCTCTCCTTTCTAGAATTAGACTGAGTTTTTTGTGCTGCATCAGTTTTACTTTCACAGAAACGGTCTTGAAAGAGGTAGTCTTTCTGATTTCTTAAGCATCTTTTATTGTAGTTACTGTTTTTATTTTATTATATTTTTTGATACAAGGTGTGAAAGAAGTGAAGAGTTGAGCTGAACTTGCAGAAAAGAGATTTATGGCCTTAGTTGGGTACTTGAGTGTAGTTGACATCAGAACAATGATGTCTTTAAATGGTGTAGGACTAAAGGAAGAGCTAAGCAAGCAATGTATGTTGCTTCAGAATGAGTCAATATCTATTGTGACTTCATAGAGACATCTAGAGACATCTTGATTTCCAGAAAATTGGTCCTAAAAGGAAATGTGATGCTTCACTTTGCATGGTAGGACAGATTCTGTAGTGCCTGGTAGAATGGTTACTGAAGGCACCCTAGTGAGCAAAAAGAGCGAGACTGGCAGAGTATCCTTAACACATTGTTTGGCAACCAGATTAGAAGTTATCCAAATGTCCCTGGCTGTGAAGAGCAAGCAGTTTATAGTTAATAATTCCTACCTCCTTTAACAAAATGCTTAGCAGGATCCCCTGCCTGGAAGTTTAAAGTAGCTAGCTGACTGTCATTCTGAGGAATTTCTCTACCATTAAGATACTCTATACTAACTTCTGACACAGTCCACACAGTGGTGAAAGTAGTATGTCTTTTACATCTTTTAAATATTTGTTAGCAAGATCTGTAAATCTAAAGCTCATACTTCCTGAAAGTTTCATTTGTTGAAGTATTTAGATAAACAGAGAGATTCACTTAAAAAAAAAAAAAAAAAAAAAAAAAAGAGCAAAACTGCAGTATCTCAATACTGGGGCTCTGGAGGGAAGATTATTCTGCATCTTTGAGTATTGAAACGCCCAGTGTTGCAAGGTTCTGAGGTTCTGATGGGGTACGTTGCTTCTGAAAAACTAAAATTTAGGTCTTTTTTGTCATGTTTTGAATTTAGCGTTTCTTTATGAAGGACTACTCTGTATATCCTTATGATGTGGATATAAACCTTGTGTGCATTGTTGAAGAGAAACTGTGCCCATCTTTGGATATTAATGATTTTCATTACCACAGTCCAACCTTAAGAAAGCTTCAGAAGTTTTGTTTTGAAAAGTGAAACTGCAGGTGCTCAGAGCTTTTACTAAAATCTCCCATGGCTTTATTTTTTGCTTCAAAGTACCTTTGTTTTGCCTCTTTTCGCTGTTCTTAGACATATCTCTACTAATTTGTTATTGTATTATTCCCATGCTGGACTTTCCCTGGTTATATGCCCTGTTGCTAACACCTTTCTACTATGGATCTACCTTTCTATTATGGACCTGTCTGTGGTGGGATACCTGTTCATTTGTGATGCTTTGCTGCGGTACTGCTTGTTATATTTTCCTTTCAATAGGTTTATGTATCTTCAGATTTACCAAAAAGCACTCAACTACAAAACAGAGACAAAACAAATCAAATCAAAACAAAACAAAACAAAAAACAAACAAACAAAACAACAACAACAAAAAACCAGTGCTTCATGTTTACCTCCTGGTACTTGTTTTGAACAGTTTTTTATGCTATGGTGACTTAGGGACTGATGATTGTAGATAACTGTGCTGCAGCACTTGGAAATTAACAGAAAAGTAAAGTAGATTCATTCAATTGTGGAAATAACAGGAGGAACACAGAGGTTCCTAAATCCCCAGGCATAGGTAAGGAAAAGGTGACAGATTTTAAAGGAAGGGAGCTAGCCTAAAAGTAAATCATTAGAGAGCAGAAAAAGGATAGCATCCTCAGGGATGTTCCTCCTACTGACAATTCAGCACTTAACTCTGTTTTACTAGCTATGTTATCAATTCTATCCACAGAAGGAGAAAGTATTAGTTATTCCTTTGGAAATTTTAGCTCTCTTTCTAGACGTCAATGTATTTCTTTGCTCATTGCTAGTCATATCCCATAAATGACGACAAGCTTTTGGCAATGAAAGAGAAACGTACCTTACCTCTTAATTTTTATTTTTGGAAAGAAGCCACTTGATCTAGCTGACCTGCACAGTATTTAATGTTCACCAGCATTTTTTTTTTGACATGCAGTATTTTTGTGCTGCTTTTCTCTCTCCAGCAAGGCCCAGAGATTTGGAGCTGACCCTATAGTTTCCTATTTTTTTCTTAGCCTTTAATATTTGCAGTTATGAGTCAACCTGATACTTTTATTTATTTTTTTTTTTCCAAGTGACTGCTTGCTAGAGCTAATACCATTTTGGGATTGATTTGCAGCTTTGCAGAGTATAGCATTACAATGACGTCATTGTATTTTTCTGCAATGACCAGTTTTCTCCTCTGCTGCACCTTGTATCAAACAAACAAACAAACAAAAAAATAAGCACAAATGTCTTGGAAGAACAGCCAAGATAAACTTTATTTAAAAGCATTATGTTCTTAAATGCTAGATCAACAAAGTTTTTAATAAAATAAACTGTAGGAAGTTGATTTTATATAAACAAAAATCTTGGGGGGAAAAAAGTTTTCTCACAAAGAATTTTTCTCACAAAGACTCCTGTCACATTTAGGTCTATTTCTTTGCATTGTTGCATTTTCTGTACTACTAAATAAAACTAAGACTGGGATCTGTTTCTGGTTCTTGATGTTATAAATGGCTAAGTCCCAAAATAGGATTATAATCAAAGTTTACAATTTATTAAAGGAATAGAGGTAAGCAAACAGCGCTGGGTGTGCCGAGAGTCTGCTCCACCACAAGGCACGCCAGTTACATCAAGTAGCTGATTTTTATGCTTCTAGGCTATATTCATTACTACGTCTAGAAAAAACAGGGTTATTATAATTAGTTCCCAGAATCCAAACCCTCCTACTGGAGCATGCGTATCAGTCTCTCTGGGGGTCTTTGGGGTCTCTCGTGGTGAAGGCTCATAGTCTTCCTCACAGGCTTTTTTTCTTGTCCTTCTCCTTTGTCCATCTTGGCTGTATGTCAGAGACTTGTGCGGTGTCCCCTCCAAGCTTTGTCTTTCAGTCGTCCTTCAGCTTTCCCCTTCTCCTTAATCTCTTGGCCAGATATCAGAGACTTGCATAGTGTCCCATGCAATAGTCATAATAGTTAGCAGTTATTCTGAAATCCCCCAGATATCAGAGACTTCAAGGAAAAGCCTACAAATATATTTCCCTTCAAGCTCTCTATTGACAAGAATTGTTAAAACATTTCTCACATTGAGGTCAAACAGCACAAACTTGCCACATCCATTTTTCTGAGCACTTGGCTCTAGTTTACTCTGAGCCCATGTTTATGCTGTCAAAGAAAAGAGAGACAGTCCAGCTCAAGTACTGGCCTCTTGCTGTCTGTGGTTTGTACCAGCAGCTTTCTCCAGGAGAAATCAGCATCTCTTGGCCTCAAAGCTGGATCTTGGTCCTGGACCACCACTTATTTATACGTAAGCACAGAGGCTTTTACAGATGTTCCCCTGACTCCAAAATGAGTGTTAAGCATTCACCTAGAAGAAGTGCCAAGTCTGGAAAAGGAATTCCAGAAAGTCCGTCCTGTAGTCCTCTGTTGAGAGCTACCTTACTAGCAGTCCTGTGTTAAGAAAAACTTTTCAGTCTCATCTGTCTGTAACACAATCTTAACAAGGAGTGGTAATTAGTAATTGAATTGTTTGCCTCCCAAGTGTTTCAGGTCATATAGTTTCTGAGCAGCCTTTATTTTTTTTTTTTCTATTTCCTTTTTTTTTTTTTTTTTTTTAATAAACCCATAAGAAAAACACAGCCGAGAAAGACCCGTGGGAGGTTTTCTGAAGCTGTGTTATTCAACCTCCAATCAGCTGATGTGTGGTAGTCCATAAAGCTTCTTAAAGTAATCCAAAGAGTGACTTCCAAATCCGAAAACCCTTGCACATATGAGCCAGTGAAATACAAACACGTTTATTGGAAAACAAAACAAAACATCATAATGTTCCATTAGAGAGCACGTTAGGAAGCAATTACATTTATTTACCTAAATACCTTTTCTTATAATAATTTTTCCACCCAAAGACAGGATCAACTGTAGCTCCACTGTCCTGTACGTGCTTGCCAAACATCCATCAATGGTGCTCAGCAGGTTCCTGTAACAATCTATTCCAGTTCTTTCTATCGATAACATTGCTTTTCCTCAAAATTAACATATATCTGTACTGGTATATTTTTTATACTATGTAACTATGTATAAAAGCTTTTTGATTTTCCCATTCAATTGTTATAATAATTGTCCCTGTGATGCTCTGGTATCTTTGTTTGTGTGTACAAAAAAGCTATTTTCCATAAACAGAAGTAGAGGGAGAAAGGTGAATTACACGACACTGACCCTGAAAGTCTGCTTTTGCTTTCATCCTAGACATTGTGTACCTTCCCACCAGCTAACTTCCAAACATATTGTGAGAAGCAACATCTTTAATGACAGCACTCCAAGGTTATTCCTTGCTGTTTAATAACCAGTAGGGAGCACAGTTAGAGTGAGTTTAATCTGGGTTAGAAATAACAGTTTGGAGGTAAAAAGTGTGTGGTGAATTTATAAGCAATTGCAGATACATTTTTCAGAGGCATCCTAGAAAAATAATGCCCTGCTTACTGCATCTGCTCATACTAAAATTCTCCCTTGACTGAGTGCAGCTACTTCAACATTGTCATTTTCAAGAATCAGATCTGGAATTCCAGGGTCATTTTGATGGAGAATTATTTTCAACTATTAGAATTAAGAGATTTCTCACTGAGTCTCCTGCTGCTCAACTAGTCATTGTTTCAAAAACAAGAAGTTATCCTGCAGTGATGGTATCAAACTTTTTGCTTCCTACGGTGCATTCAAAGGTCAGCTGCATGGAGAATACAGAAGTCTGTCTGACAGAATACAAAGAAAACTGCAACCTTATAAATCACCACAAAAGAGTTATCTCTGATGTCTTAAGAAAATGGGATTACTTTTTTGCTCAGATATGAGGATAAGGGAACAGATTATATTTCTGGACATCTTTGAGAAAAGAGAGTAAAGGTGCTGCAGAATTTACAGTCACATAAAGTAGTGTTGGTTTTGGCTGGAACTGCCAAGTGTGACAGGTTGAACTTTTTCTGCATGCCCCTTCATATTTAGAAAAATTATTTTCACCTGTGATGTAATTCTAAGATTATTTTTGAGAAAAAGAACCCATAAAGCTTCACATTCTGGAATAAGAATGTTGACGACAGTGTATTTTCAAATACAGTAGTTCATATTTAGGAGGAAAATGCTTCTGTCATACAACTAAATATCCTATCATTTTCCCTCTGATCCTTTGCCTCTCTCCACTTCTTACAATTTATCTATCATGGAATCTACTGTCAAGAAAATATTATTATTTTTTACTTAATTGTATATCTTCATATATTTTTCCCAGCATAAATTATTAACCACATTACTATTTTTTGCAATAAGCAAAAATGTATTTTACAAAATAAAATCAGCATTATCTCAAATATGTTCCTGCAACTTAGCATTTCATATTGCTCACTGTTACAGAGAATCTTTTAAAAACATCACATGGAATACTTCAGACTTTATTATAAACAATATTTAAACCTTTAAAAATGAGGATGTTGAAAGCCTAAGAAATTAAAAGTATTTCTAGGCGATTAAACAGTGTGTACAGAAAATTAAATGCTTTGTCCTTTATTATGAGTGTCCTTGGAATTGCTAGATGCAGTTTGAAGAAGTATGAACACATACATATAAATATTCATTTTAATTTCTGATGCCCTCTTAGCCTTTTGAATCTTCCTTCTGCATGGTCACCCTATAAAATGCATTTTCAAAGAAGCCAGGAAGTGATGGATCGTCTGCCCCTCAGTAGCAGATGAGGATTCATTTAGGATTTATACCTGTCTAGATGTTCTACCATTCCTCTCTGATGCATCTTACTTTTGCTGTTGCAGTGGGATTCAGGAATGCCTGAATTCTTAGCTTCAGAGAATTCAAAGCTGGAAGGAACGGTTAAAATACTCTAGACTGCCTTCCTTCATAACATGGCTGAGGAATTCTTGTATTTCATTTTTATTCTACTTGTTGGGTTTTGCCACACCTCTCTGTGTCTAATTAAAAAGACAGTATTTGATATCATCTTAAAATGTAGTCATATGCAAACTGTGATTTGTTGCACAAAACTTATTCAGTTATTGCAGACAATTTTATTCCCCACAGTAAATAGGGAAATGAAAAGTTGATAGTGGAAACACAAAGTTTACTATTTGAACCTTTGTTTATTGGGAGCAACACAGTAAGTGCTCTTGGTTTACAAGCAAGTAATTCAATTTTTAATGATTTCTTTAGAGATATTGTCTGTATTTGCTGAGAAGGTTCTTAAAGAATTCTCCTTTCAACTTTTCTTGGATTTTCCTTTATTTCTAATGGTGTGGTAGTTTTAAACAGACAACCCAACAAGCAAAAACACAAACACCCCAAAACAAAATAAATAAACTACCAAAAACCACAACAACACCCCAAAGCCTTCCCTCTAAACCTCATTCGATATCTTTATACACTGTTTCATACTCTTTTCAAATCTGAATTTATCTTACTCCTTATTTGACTGGCTAATCCAGATTCCTTTGTCCCTCATTTTTGACAGACTGGTGAAAGAAAATACATTCTTCACAGTGTTTTCAGCTGGTGACTAACATATTTTTTCATACCTAGTCTGAACATGAGTGGTGATTGGTGATAAGGCAATAACTTTGTTAAGTCTGTTATTTGTTTCCCCAGTTTCTTTGGAATTAATGTCACCAATCCCTTTCAACCGAGAGAAATGATACCTTTTATAGAGAATATTGTGTATGTAACATCTATGTATATGACCTCTGTATATGTAGCATGCACGTACTTCTCTAAGCAGCTGAGATTTTCTCACGTTTTAAGGCTTTCAGCTGGTTTACTCCAGCTTCTCTCAATATGAAAAAATCACTTTCTAGTGTTCTGTTGATTAAACTAAAAATATTGACCTTCTCTGGCCTTAAGGTAGATTTTTCAAGTGTCTAATGATCCTTTAATTCACTTCTGAATCCTTTTAGTTTTTTTGCTATGTTTTTAAAAATGGAAATGTCAGGCTAAAAAGAGTGATCTAGAATTGGTGGCATCAGTATGAATATGGAAATAATGCAAGGCAGCTACTTCTTTCTAATATTCCTTTAATTTTTAGAGGATCAATTCAGTTCATTTATCATCAGCTTTGTACTGGAAGTTGACAGTTTCTTACCCACCTGAAGTTTTAGAATCACTTTTCTCATTTGACATCCTATAAATGTGACCTGCATTCCCTGTTCCTAGATTTATGACTTTGCATTTGTTTTTATTAAAATTTATCTTGTTCAAATGAAGCCACCTAACCAATTGAATCAGATCATTCTATAGAACATTTGCCTTATTACTTGCCAGTCCACCAGTTTTTGCGTGCTCTGCAAGTTTTGCTGGCAATCACTTTGTATTTTCTTCCAGATCATTGAAATTTGATCTGACGATTGGTACTGGGGACTTAAGACATAGATACTGGCTAACCCATATTATAAATGCTGTAATTAGATAGACATTTCTCATTTATAGCAGAAGACAAGTGTATAATATATTTACAACATTTATAACTAATTATTTTTTTTAAAGAAACTTTAATAATCTGTATATGATTTAAGTTATTGTATTTAAACTATCCACCCCTCACCCCAAGAACGTGACAGATATGTGGAAAAAAGCCAAGCGCCTTAAAGTCATGTAAGTCTATCAACCAATTTCTTTCTTCCATGAAAAACTCTAAAGTTTGCAGCAATAGTGCTCAAGGTACAATCCTCCATTTCCATAAAATCAATTAAACTTTTGGGGAAGATAAGAAAGCCACATTTCACAATCCTTTTTTTCTTAAATGAAGGATACAAGCTCCGAAAAGTTATTTATATTTTAAAATAGCAATTCGTTCTAAGCTTGCAGGAGATCACTGCATTTCGATGTCCTCCTGGATCATGAAGAATGAAATCTGAAGCTAGAAAATGTTGTCAGTGTTTTGGTTATGACACCGGTGGCACTTCTCTCCTTGATCTGTTCCTATTGAAGGAGCTCCAAAACAGAGAAAGCTGATTTAAATCAGAGCTGCTATAGTCCTTTTTCCCTCCCATTGCAGAGCTGCTATCAATATCAATGTTGATCTGCATATTTAATAAGCATGCTTGTGGAGTTAAACTGGCTCAAAACTATGAGGATGGTCATGTAGGATACGTGTACAGCTCAGCTGTGCAGGAGTGTGAGAACATGGGCTGAATTGAGGTCAGCATCAGAATAAACTGGGTTTAGAAGCCTGCATAAATTTTCTTAGGTCTCTGTTTTGTAAATTCTGAAGTAATGTGATTTTCCAGTTCTTACATTAGACCCTGGTTAATCTCAAAAACAGATGGAGAAGACCTAGTTTTGTTTTGCACTTGCAACTTTTGCTTTCAAGCAACTTTTGCTTTCAAGCAACTTTTGCTTTCAGTAATCTTTGGTGGCTAATACAATGACTGGTTCCTGTTCTTTAGACTCAGAAAATACAGGAAGTTACATTACCTGAACCATTTAATATCTACTGATTTAAAGTCTTGTTAGTTTGCTGGCTGCACTGATTCTTCTTTGTAAACAGAAGTTTGTAAATCAGCCAGACCTGGGAAAAAAGAATTTTGCAGTTAATTAGAAAAGTAATGTTTCATAAAGCTCCTCAACTGTTTACCTAGAAGGAGGTTTACCCTTGCCTACTTATTTTTTTTTTTCCTTCTCCTTAAAGCCTGCCAGTTAACTGAAGTAACATTCATATAGTAAACTTATTGACCAGGTTACATATAATATTACAAAATTATAGAGGAGCATCTTGTTTGTATGTACAAATTTGTTTCTTTCTAATTGTTTGCCTTTTATTACCTGAAAGACTGCTGAAGGGCTTCCGCAATATATAGGGATAATTACACTTTCTTGTTAGAACTAGTGATTGGGATATTCATCACTCATCTGACGTTTTCTGAATATAAATGGCTAGTGCTCACAAAATAGTTCAAATGTATAAGCAGCTGGAAGGAGAATAGATAAGTCATTCTGTATCACACTGCACATTAATATGGAGGAGCTGTTTTGATAATTCATTTTTTATTTGTAATTAACAAAGCTATGCTACTTGAATAAACATAAAACAAATTATTACGCAGAGAGGTGTGATATGTCACTTGGCCATTTACAATATGAAATGATGTGCATTCACAGAGAATTCTTTCTGCAGGTAAATGATTTGAAATTAAGTACACAACATGGTTTTCCATAGGTATATATACACTATAAGAAGTGTTTCAATTTGATTAAGCAGTTTATAGATGCTGTGGGCCCAAAATTGTATGTCTGTACACAATACTTCAAGCTGTAACACATAGGCAAATGTCCCATCAGTAATTTCCAGTGCTCCATCTCTTTAGAAATCTATATTCATTGGCACTGCAAACAAAGGCATTTACTTCATTTCTGTTCTTGCAACTGCACCACGAGTCACCTCTAGTCAGCTTCCTATCTCAATACTTTCCTGAAATTTCTTTCAGCTAGCCAAATCTTGGAGTTGCTCGCAATGTCTTCCACTTTTTTCTCCTTTATTTTCTTTATGCCCTTCACACTGCTAATGCAGTCTTCTCTTTGAAAATAATATCTTTTGTAGTGTTTGGTGAAACTTTCTTGCAATTTTCTGTGCACTTCTTTACTTAATTCCACAACTCTTTCAGCACATTGTCTTTTTGTACTGCAAGATTGCTGGGGACTTTGTCAATCCCTGAAGAGCTTTTCCTCTGCACTGCATTCTCTGCCATTTCTATATTGTTGACTTATTTTTGACCCATCCCCTGCAACAATTGATGCTGTTTTTCATCACCTGAATGCATCTCCCTCCAGAACATCTCTATTGCCCATCATACTCTTTCAATCCTTTTACTGTCTCTCTGACTAAATTACATTGTTTCCATTCATTATCTTTTCTATGTGCTATATTTGAGTTTCTTCTACAGCTTTACTTTTGTTGTATATACTTTTACCTCTATTTACCTCATCAATACTCTCTAAGCCTCTAATAAAAACAGATTTGACAAGCACTATTTTTTGTGCCTCTCCAATGGCTGACAAGATCATATCCTTGTTGAGTCAAACTATTCAGGAAACTGCTGCTTTTTGCATCAAAATCTGGTATAAAATTATTTTTTTCATGAAAATAATTAATTCAAAATGTTTAGGGAAGAGGCAGTTGAAGATAGCTGCGCTTTCTTCCTTTTCCCTCATTTAATGTTGCTTGTCTTTGATTGTAAGTGCTTTGAATTTGGGATTGCATCTGTACACAAGTTTGGAAAGTGACTAGCCCAGGATGCAGATAATTTTTAGAATGGATTCTTTTGAGTTATGAAGAACAAAACCCGTCATCATTGCACAATATTTAAAATATTACTTCTTACTGTGTTTGGTACATACAGCCAAATAATTGCTAGCTGTCTTCTCCAAACAGTTCATTGTGATGGTGATTTTTATTAAATACTTGAAAACTCATGTGATTTCTCCAATTTAGAATCCAAATAGGCATCATTAAGCCAACAAGCTCTGAAAGTGTAAATATCACCCAGCACCTCTAACTTAATAAGCAGAAGACAATTCAGATTTTGAACATTGATAGTTTTCTCATCTGGGAACTGGAGAAAGGAAAGGATGTGGCCCCCAGAAGATTTCAAAATCTTGAAGTCAACAGATGAATGAAAAGTCTCCCTTATAGCATCTTGAGTGAAGTGTTGGTGGGGGAAGAAGCCACAAGCTTTGAAAAACCTACCAAAAAATCAGATTAAGGATAAACGTCTTGGGGAAGGTTTTGGATGATACAAATTATGGTAGAACAGATGAAAATTTACCACTTTTCCATCACCTTTGACTATTAAGTAAGTATTAACTTATATTCACATGGAAAGGGGCAGCCCAGGTATATCTTGAACATATCAATCTACTTTATTTATGCAGTGAAAAGATGTGTTAAACTTTCTTGTAGCTTGGAGAAGCATGCACCACCATACAGAGCAATACAAACATGGCTTTTGTTGGGTGCAATGAGGGCTAGCAGCTCCCAAAGAAAGGGAGCTGGGGGCCTGCTCTGGGCCCACCAGCTAGTCTCATCCCTTCACCACTGCACCCTTCACCACAGTCCCCAGGGGCAGTCAGGGCCAGCCTGGGATGGCAGGACCATGTGTATGGGGTACACCCGAAGATGCTCCGGAAAGCTCACCTGTGTGTTGGTGTCGGGTCTGGATCTGTGGGTCTGTAGTGGGCCACATGCCTGAGAGGGAGTCTTCCCCCAGGGCTGGGCCTCAGGCTTATAAGGTACTATGGCAGTGGCAGAAGCACATGTATCATCTGCTGAGTGCCCAGGAGGAAAGGGAGAATTTTGGTGTCATTCATTTCAAATCTAGAAATTCTGGGACACTGACTGCATTGATACATTTCTTTTTGAAGAAAATAAATGTGTTCTCTGTTCTACAAAACCTCTCTCTGTTATTTTTTTTCCTGCTCATATACTGCCATTCTTCAGTCTGGTCCTGTGCTGTCTGTGCCAAAGGAACAGTCCTTTGCAGCCCTTTTGTACTGTTCTAATAGGAACTGGCTTGGTTGCAGAAGACCTTTAGGATGTTTTCACCTAGTGCTAGAGTAGTTCAGGCAAGGTGAATGTACCCCTTCTTTGTTAGGGTGGTGTTATAGTCTGTGGCAAAATGAGGCTCAGAATTTAGATGGAAGAGGAACTTTCCAAAATATTGTAATTGCTACTGACATTCACCTTTGCTGTAATTCACCTATGAATGTGTGTTTAAAATGAAAGTCTATTAAGCTTTTCTTCATTAATTTTACCTACATGAGCATTACAAAATGCACTAATATAGTGATCCTTGTTAGAACAGAGACCTGAACTGTGTTCTCTAGATAAGACAGGGATTGCTTTACTTCATATCTGTAAGCTACCAACCATGTTGTGGATGGGGTAGAATACTAAATAGCAGTAATTTGTTAAAAATATAATTACAAGTATTTGACTACATTCATCCATGGCATAATGGGGCAGCCGTATTATTAGGCTGTCCTTAGGAAATTGAATTACTCTGATGATAATAAATGGAAATGACTGTTATTTAAATGGAAGACTATTTGTATAAAATAGGCCAATGGTAAGTGACCAGCTGTTAAGTAGGTGTGAAATCTAACCTCATAGTTCTGGGTCAAGGATGGATGGGTTCTTGCCAAAGATTTTCATATTACAGCGCTTAACCTGTATATAAGGATTCTAAAGTCAGAAGAGGTTTGAAGATCTGAAAACTGCAGCTCAACTTATAATTTTCCTCTTTCATATTTTTTATTTAAGAACAAATTAATGATTTTTATTGAACAAAATTAAAAATTTCTCTTAAATGGAATTAAAACATAAGAAGTTAGTTCATATAGCTTCACTTCTGAAGGGAAATATTGTCAACTTGTGGCATTCCAGAGATAAATTTTCATAATTTTATATCAGAGGCTTAGAGATAATTTAGTGTGAAATAAATAATTTAAAATTATCAGCGTCTTAATAATATATATTTACTTCATCAACAGAAATGCAATGGGTCCATGTCTTCCCAGAAACTTTCAGTGCCTTATTGCAGCTGGGGCTCAACTCAGACTCCTGTGAGTGCTTCTTGTATTTTGGAAAATGCCAACTCATGACAATGAAGTGTTTGGAATTGAAAGACCAAAAAGAAATTTTCAGCAAGATTCTTGGCTAGAAGAAAAGTTCTACAAGGCACTTGAAACACCACTTACTGTAATGTACAACCGTGCATTTCCTGACAAAGCTGTCAAACGTTATAAGGCTTATATCTACCTGTCTCCACAGTACACTGTAGAGCAAGAAGGTGAGAAGTCTTTCCTTTCACATGTAATTTTTAAAACAGGAGGAAATTCAGCACTTCACTGTTTGTCCACTGTTGCTTCTTTTGGCATGATTCCACATTTTTATGAGATTTAACATAGGTATTTTTCTATGTTAGTTAATAGATGTATGCAGATGGTGAGCTTCTTTATAATCTTCTCAAAGTGTGAGCATAGTATAAACTGGTTTATAAGTAATATACATTAGAAAAAGTGCATAGTGGAAAAAATCTTGAGAAGACCTCAATTGTGAAGAGGATTTTTTTGTTTCTCACCAAAACAAAGAAAAACCAAAACTTTCTGCAGAAAGCAGGTGATTTAGAGATAAAATATTATAACAGCCAGTTTCTGTCAAAATAGTATATTTTCAGCCAATATTTTTATATGCATTTTCTCATATTTTTATATATATTTCTGTTGAATATTACGATATAGAATATGAATATTCTATTGAAGAAGAAAACCCCTATAATAAAGGGAATGTGTAGAAATATTTCCAGCATTTTCAGATCTAGCCAGCTGATAAGTTTAAAAAGTGCCACTGGTTCTACTTGAGCTAAAACAAAACTCATATAGGGCTATAAAGGGCTGTTCTGAAGGAGAGTATCTGTACATCTGATTTTTCCTTTTACGTAGAGCAAATGTTCAAGCTATTCACCATTGAGGAAACTGTTTGCTTTTTGGCAAAAATGCCTTCAAGTTTTACTCCTTTGGTCTTGACAAGTATTCATTTAGAGATAAAAGAGATGAAACCACTAAATACTGCAAGATATAAACCAAATCCAGCTTCCTGTCATCTGTAACCTTTAGACTTTTATCTGTGTTCTGTACAGGTGGCCTAAGTTCCACAATACAATGCAATCTGGCAAGTTCTCAGGGAAAAACAAAATCTCCTTTGCATCTTGATAAAAATGTTGAGAAAGTCTACCTGGCAGTGCTGAAGCCCTAAAGACTGTTTTTACATTCAGATTTGTTATTTACTGCTTTTTTTTTTTTTTTTTCTTCTTTTTTTTTCTTTTTCTTCTTTTTTTTGTTTGTTTGTATGTTTCTGTCAAGGTAGAATGTACCTACCTTTGGCAGATTACACTTCGAGTGCTCTGAATCAAACAGTTTCTCCATAAATATCTGTCTAGATATTTAGATAGATAACTGAAACTAAATTTATTTACTTAAATTTGGATATTTAAACATTTTAGAGTCAAACCACAACTAATAAGGAAAAGTGGAAGAGACTGCTATATGTAGGTGAATATGTCAGTGAATGCTTTGTAAAAAGGTGACATGGTGGCATGTACTGACTCATTTCATTGGCTTAAGTGGAAGTCCAGCAAAGAGATTTTGGTGAATACCTGCTATTGTATTGAATTGTACGTGGTTAACTAGTTCTCTTGAGGCATGAGAGGAAATAAGAGTGTTTCTGCAGAGAGAAAAGGTGGTCTAGGGCAGAGTTGTTTCTAAAAGAAGAATCTCTGAACAACAAAGAAAGGGAAGAAAGTCGTCTGAAATTTCTATGTTCATGAACACATACTTCCAGTTTTGATACCCTGTTCCTTGACTTAGTAACACAAACATAGCTTAAATTATCTCCTTTACTGTGTGTCTTTTTGTATTGGTAGAACTGCAGAATGGACAGTATCAGCTCTTCTCTGCCTCAGTTAGAATTCTGTTTCTCTAGTAGATAAGGGGCCAGCCAGCTGAGAGGTTTCAGTCTCACCCCTGAAGAGTGCCTTATGAAACCATGAATTGCCAAAGTGAGAAGAGTTATTGGATTGCATCTCTTTCAATATTTTGTTAATTTGGGAGCCTTTTTTTTCTGGAATACAAGGACAGGATAGAAACAAACAGGATAGCGTGACCATAACTGTAGTAGCACACTGTGGTAACCTTTCATGTGCAGCATGAAAACCCTGTTTACACATGTAGGGATAGTCTTGAACTGCTACTGAAGTGAACTCACTAAAGGTTCAGGGACTTCTAGTATAAGACATCCTGAGTGTATTTGCTCGCCTAAGTGACTATTTCAGGAGTTTTGGTGCACTTATTTATCAGAAAAGGGATGGCACAGGATGTGTGAGTAGTCCCATTTTCTTTGCTCTATTTATAAAACTGCCCAAATTCCATTAAATGAACTTTTCCCTTAAATAACCGGTCTCATAACTTACAGTAACCTTCAGTACTCACCTTTTTTATATACTTGTGAAATTGGATCTGCTGAGCCTTCCATGATATAATCAGAAATATATAATGCATTAGCATTGTACTTGTTTAACTGCATAAGTACAGGCAAGCAGAATTATTCATTTCAAATCTTGGTATCTGCAGTCTTTCAGAGTACTCTCCTCCCCATTAAGTATTTCTAAAGACACTGTTGTTTTTTCCTAAATGTAAGTGGCAGAGAAAACTGTCCCAGGCATGTAATTTCAGTAGTATCTTCTTCCCTTATGACTCATAACTGCTGAAATCAACACAACTTGGGATCTGCTCAGGAACTTCAGTACCTCTTTAATGTTTTCAAATAGTAACATCTGTGCATGTTTATGACTTCATGCTTTGCCTTAGAGTTAGTCTTAGCCAATGTTTCTGGCTGTTAAATGGTCGTACTTTTTGAAAGTAAGGTCCCTGTGCATTGTAAGTAAGAGAGTTATCATTATTGAATATTTCTTTGAGCAGAACAGCAGAAATGCTGCAAAATCAGGCCAACTTTTGTCAAAACCTTGCAGATTTGTTTAGAACTTGCACCATGTATTCTGAGGTAACTTTTTTTTTTTCTTTTTTTTTTTTTTTTTTCTTCCCCCCTTTCTTCCTTCATTTAGAGACGTTAATGACTCTGGTTTTGAACACCTCTGGGTCTTGCAGACTCACCTATTTCAGCCTGCCATCCACCAGAGTGGCTGGCTGAGGGTAGAAGAGAGAGGTGAAGAAAAGGGTTGGCTTGAAATTAGGTAATGAGAAAGAGATAGCGGATTCAGTGAATGATAGTGACCTAAAATACTCCTCGTTTAGGAGGTGGCTGGGAGGGAATCTCTGCCAGAGGAAGCCTGCAACCATTCTTGCTTGTTTTTATACAACTGTATATTAGTACAGAGGCAATATAAAAGAAATATATTAAAAGACAATTACACATAGTCTTGATGGAACTTTTGTCATCGCCTGCCACTGTATCCTGTGCATTAGTATCAGCATGGTTGATCTTTCAACAAACAATACAATGAAGAAGTTTTCAGACAGGAAAACTGCAGACATGAATCTGCAGTCTGGCAGGACTGCTGTTTTTGGTATTCTAGACAAAGGGCAATTATACTGTATCGGTTTCTGGAATCCTATCAAGGTAATTATCTGTGTCTGACTGTACTCCATCACTATCTTGCTCTAAATCTTTATATAGTGTATTCAAAGTTTTGTGGCATCTAGGTATAGCAAATAAATGAGCTATCTTTCAAAGCTCAAAGTGCTAATAAAACTGTGAAGTATGAAATGAAAGTGCCAAAACGTGAGAAAGATGTTGCAAACTTGCGTGCAAAGAGGAAAGACTATATCAGCTGGAAAGGCCATTAGATTAACACTAATATTAAGTCTTATAAAAGATGTGTACCTGGCATTCAGAACAGTAGCATTGCATGCTAGGCAAGTTGAAAGATGTGCTGTAAACCTTTTCTGTGTACTTGATGATACATAAAGAAATCTTGAAAGCTTTATGCCAAAGAGAGAATTTTTCTGCTTGGTTTCAACATTTGAAATTCATATTTTCCATGGAAAATTCTCTGTTGATTGAGGAGCTAATGATATGTTAATAATCAGAAGATCAAAGCGACGGAACGCTGTACAACTCAGAAAAGGTGGGGTTTAGGGTCATTCCAAGACAAACACTACAGTGTTTGTAAAAATGCATAAACTTATTGAACACAAAACTAGGGAAATACAGAGAACTCCAGAAATATGGAGCCAACCTAAGTCCCCCTGTGGATTATGTGAATTTACTTACAGCATTGAAAGTGAAAAATATGTTATACCTGTCTGAAATCAATGTATACACATTGTAAATGCAAAAGAATGATCTATGAAATCAAAATGATATATTAAGAAGTACAAAATATCAGGGGGAACTTATAATTCTAACTAGGTACACATCAAGATACCAGCACTGTTCCTGGGGGTTTGGCACTTCACCTACTGGAGATTCATCATTTGGTGGTAATTTTTTTCTGTCTGATACTTCAGCGTGGGAAGACTGCATGGGCATGTTGCCGGGCTAACAGGAGTGAGCTGTTACTGGGTGGAAATTGCATGTGCTGCATTGCATCTGCTGCAATGAATTGAGAGGAGCTCACAGGATCTGTTGGAGTTGACTGATTTCTGGACTAGTCTGATTTTTTCTGCCTATATTTTCTATTTTCAAAATACAGCTCATGCTTGTCGTATTCCAATTTGCTTTTCTGGAATTAAGGGACCTAATTTGTTTCTTTCACACTTTTGTATCTCTCTGAAAAGTATGGATGTTTGCAAGAGAGAGACTTAAATAATGATCAGTTTGCCAGTGTGTTGAACCGGTCTGGTGGGGCTTGGAAGAATGAACATTCTCAGTTCTACTTTGCCCGTAATGCACTGTGTTGTGATTACATGGGTACTAAAAGGAACAGTTTCCAAATTCCTCTGCTTTTAAGAGAACAGAGTACAAAATGGAAAGCAGCGCACACACACACACACACACACACAAATAATTAAAAAAGAAACAGAGTATGTTAATTTGGGGAAGTAAATACTGAGGGAACAATTTTACTTTTTTAAGGAAAACTTGTGGAGGGAGAGGACACATGAGGGAAAAAGAAACGGTACTTATATAGAGTATGTATTTGAAGTCTATTGAAAGCTATTGCTATCTTTGGCTCTTCTAAAACAATTGCTCTATGTGTACATTTCTAAAAAGATCTTTTTTAAAGCAATTTTTGTGCTTAAAAATGTTTTAGTTTTCACCGTGGTTGTGAATATAAAACAGAGATGTGTGGAGTGTGTGGTCCACTTGCATAATTGTTTGGAGTCCAAAATTAATTGCAGAGCGACATTGGAGAGAACGTCTGTTTGCAGTATGTGCATATGTTTGTAGTTTCCCTGAGAAATTTCTCATACTCTTCTTTACTGAAAACAAAAACAAAAACAATAACAAAAACGTAATGACTTGGTGTCTCTCTTGGGTTTCTTGGGCTAGCTGTGCTTATACATATACAAATTAATATATTCTAACTCTTTTTTAATATTACTTCCCTTTTTCATAGAGAGAATAAGTATAACTGAGTTGTTGTCTGGGATTGACACAGTGAGTAGAGCTTTGAAGAATGAGAAAAAGGAGAAATTTTCATCTCTCAGGTAAGATATGAGAGAGGTAAACTATTACTTGTTTTCCCTCTCAAAGGCAAATAAAGAAGTTCACGTTCTCTTTTTACAGACTATATATTATACTTGCTGTAAATTTCATACTGCAAATTCTTTGAGAAATTACAGAAATTTGTTTTCTGAAGGTTCCAGGAAAAATGTTCTGTAGTTCTGTTTGATTTCTTGTTTATTTTTATGGAGTTCTGTAGTGCCTCTTGAATAGATAGATTAGTCCCAAGATCTGACTGAAAAATGCAGGAGAAGCTATTTTTCTGATGATATACTTGAAAGGGTTGTGCAGCATTGGAATAAGCTGCCCTGAGATGCGGTTAGGTCACCATCCCTGGAGGTCTTAAAAAAATGTGTAGATGTAGAACTTAGTAGCATGGTTTAGTGGTAGTCTTGTTAGTGCTGGACTAGTTAATCTTAGAGGTCTTTTCCAACCTGAATGATTCTGGCCCAGTTCATGAGTGGTGACCTTGGACAGAATGGTGATCTTCTTTACCACAGGCCCAGTTCTGCTCCTCAGAGTGAACTTTTCTCTTCATTCTGTTCTGATCAGTATGGCCTAATCATTCCATGGCACATTTCTCCCTTATGGCAGTATCACCTCTTGTGAACAGACACAGACCTGGGCTGTGCAGCTCCTAACTGAATAAGCGTTTACTCGTGGCTGCAGCCCATGTGTGTGAACACATGCCCACCCGGTAACATGAGTAATGAAGCCCACTATGGATATTTATTTGCCTTCTTGGAAGACACTTTGCAAGTTAAATCTTACCAAAAGTTGCTTTATGCTTTTGGTAATTTTGAAGATTCCTCAAACATCCTTATTATCATTTTAAACACCTTTCTAATAATAATACCTCAAAACTGTTGACAATACCTTCCTTTTATCATCTGAATCCTAGCACTTTAAGGAACACTCCTGGTGGAAGATTTTCAATTTCAATTTGAGATTGAAATATTGGTAGGAGAATATAGAGATCTAACTGTGTAGTCTTACAGACTTGTTTTATCTATTTCACAGGGTAATTATATTTGCCTTGGAATGAGCACAATGAATATGGCTGCTCACAGGAAACGTTTCAGCTCTATCAGTGAGCTTTGGCTGCTTGTTTCCACAAATCCTCAAAGGGAGACAAAATTGCAGTTTGTGAAACACTTTTCATTTGCTCCTGCTTCCCAAAAGAACAAACCTTAACATAATTACTAAATTTTTTATCTGATGATTTTGCAGGGTTTCCACTATTTAGTATCCCCTTTGCTCCTCCCACTTCTTGTGTGCATTTAGATAGAAAGTAGAAGTGGAATCATAAAACTTAAAAATATCACTAAAAGGCCACTAAGCAGAAAAAGCAGGGGGAGGATGGTCATGAGCAAATGGATGTTGTATTGAGGTCTCTAATCCTGAATATTTTTGACTACTTTGAGTTTACTGGCATCTTTGTGACAACAGATTGCAGACAACCCTGCTTTATTTGAATTTTTTCTGTATGCCTGTTACATTCTCCTATTCTTGTGGTTGTATTTGCACCTTCTAATGTGTTTTCTAAGTGAAAATAGTAACATTACCTGGCTACTTGAAGGGCACACATTACAATTGTATATATTTATTTAAGTGTAGAGACCTGGCTGGAAATAAAACTGGTACTGTCCCACCTTAATAAGTAGTGCATGAACATGAACCCTTAACTAAAAATTGATGGAAAAACCTGTTTGGAATTTCTCTTTTGCCTTCTCTTACATAAGGCTCTTATGATTCTTCAGAATAGCAGGAAAGCTCATTTAGTCTTCCAAAGTCCTTGTGAATTTATTTATGGTTCCAGTGGTGGTACTCCCAAGAAAATTAAATTATAGCTGTACTTCTGATTTCATCTTATATTACTTTCAGTGTAATCTCTTTTCAGCCTAAGCATCTCAAGTAACCACCTTTTCCTTCATATTTAAAATTCAGAAACAATTTAAGATCAGCTTGCTGATCACTCCTGGAGTGTATTATAAAGGAACATGAAGGTTTTAAAACTAAGGTGTATAATCTGGATTTTATTTTTGGAAAGTGTAATGTAGCTCAGTGATAAAGCAGAATTAGGTGCTATGCTTCCAAATGATAACAGTTTCCTTGGTGGCTGTTACAAGATATTGGGATAAGCAAAAGGCTAAGGATAAAAACCTTTAACACTGATGAAGTCTTATAAACCTCAAGAAGTAGCTTTCTATACATATTGGATCCTGTATCTTGATATTATGAACACAAATTTGGCTATTAAATAAATAAAAAGAAAAATACAATTTTGTATGATAGCATACCTAAATACCAAACTCAATTACATACATTGTATGTTGTGATAGTGATTTTCTTTCTATGAGTTTCCTATTCATCTTTCACAAATACCTGGATTCCTGGTTGCACAGCAGGTCTGGAAAAAACATGCTCAAGTTTTAAAAGCACTTGGTGTTGCTATCATCTGTGGCAGTTCCTGTTAGGCTCATTTGCAAACCAGAGCTGAAAATGAGATGTGTTTATCCCATGGAGGCTCTTGTGGCTGTTTGTAATTTCAGAACAGTTCTAGAAACCGGCCATGGAAACAAACTTGCTTCCCAGTGTGAGCAAGTTTTCAGTGCCCAGCATTATGCAAAACTAACTATAGTTAAGCAGCTAGGTTAAAACATTTTAGAGAAACACATTTATGTTAACATATTTATATATTTAATGAAGCCCATAAGCACAATCTCCCTGACTAAATATACATGTAATTCAGCAAACAAGTGAACACTGAGTAGTTTTCAGTAACTGATTTTTCTGGTGGAATATACTTTTTTATTTCTGAAATTATTCAGTGTGACAGCTACATACAACATTGTTTTAATGGTAAGATAAACAAAACATCTGGAACTGCTGGAATTATTCTGCAGAGCAGCCTGTGAACAGATGAGCAGACAGATTGGCATTACTATGAAGAGGCAGAGGCCAGAGGAGCCTGCTCCCACCCATTCAAAAGAGAAGGAAGCTTCACAGAAGTCACTCCTGTCTCACTGATGCCTGTTAAAGTAACATCCACAGTATATCTGTAGGCAATGCTGCTTGCCCAGACTTTACCAATACAGATAAATTTGTGTTTTACAGTTCTACTATAGAAAATATTTGTTTACTTTCATTCTTTGACTTTCATAGTCACAATACCATGTGACAGCTAATTGCAATCACAATGACAGAAGTCAGTCTGTGAAGAACTAGAATGAAGCTATCTATTTATTTTCTATTATTACAAAGTAGTTTTTAGATTATAATGACTTTTAAGTACATCTTAAAAGGACAGCTATTTTGGAAATTAAACACTCCTCAATTAGCAGGTTCCCAACCCAAAAGCTACTGTTTATTCGAATGGTTCACTTAGACTTTCAAGTGTTTTAAAACATATTTCAAAGTGATATTTTACACAATATGAAGGTTTAGTTTGCAATGTGATCTTCTAGAAATAGAGACAAGATTGTTATTTTATTTTTTTTTAAAGCAGATCCTTGGATTCACCCAGTGCTTCTCCTAGACCATGCGATATTCCTGGGTTTCAGATCACACACAAAGGTAAAGAGGTGTAAATCCCATTGTGGTGCAGAGAGTAGATAATCTATGTATATTAGGAGTATTAGGAAAAAAAAATTACCTTTTAGGTCGGTTGTTTTCTTTGTTTTTGAGAGAGGTATTTTCAAAGAACAATCCTCATAATTATTTTTTTTCTAATGTTCTGCAAAACTTGAAAATGTTTAGAATGATGCTAGACCAATTTAGATTTTTTTTTTTTGTAACTTTCAGATTTTATTTGTAAATCCAAGTATCTCAGGGACAATACTCTGTATTTATCTCCTAACCCTTTCCCAGTGAACAGGGTTTACTAGTTTACGTGAAACCTTTGTGCTCTAGCCTTCAAAGCCAAAGTGAAAGGTGTCTTACTGTGTTTTGCTGTGTGCCATTACACATATTTCTTTGTACACATGACCATGTACTAAGAACTTGTATGACTGACTGTACTGCTATGAAGTCCCATTCTTGAGCAATTCTGGCATGCATGAACTCTCTTCCAAACCTCACTTGGATACTCAGATATCTTATCACTGTCAATCCGAACAGTCAAATGGCCTGGCCACAGTCAGTTCCCCAGGGACATAGATACTGGCCTGAAATCTTGACTGATGTTGTGCTGGGTCTATCTGTGATGGAGTTAACTTTCCCTGCAGCAGCCCACACAGTGCTGTGCTCTGCACTCGTAGATGTTTTTTCCAGTGTATTGCATGTGGCACTAGTGGGGCTCTGTGATCCTGAAGCCTAACGTGCTTCTGTCTGCTTCAGCCTTGGTTCTTGATCTTGACTTTTGGATCTTTGTCCTTCTATCCTACCCTCTGTCCCAGCTGTTTCCTGCTGCCAAACAGCCTGCCTAATAATACTGCAGCAGCCTTCTTTGTTTTGATCCATCCCACTTTGCAGGATGGATCTTCTGACCCTCATCTGGGCCTTGCCTTTGCCACTGACTGCTTGAATCCTGACTTCTGCTTCTATTAGCTTATCACTAGCCTGAGCTGCTGTAGTAGAAGGGCCAGCTGAAAGACTGAACTACTCCTCCATGCAAACACACTAAAAATAATGTGATGGCAAGAGATTTACAGTTAAAGTTTCTGGTGCAAAATTGGAGACATAATACTTTTGAGACCTAAAGAACTTAATCAGTTTCAAAGGGCACTGAGAATCAGGTAAAAAGGTTTGACTTGTGAAAATAAGACGCTCATTTGACCTGAATTTT
Organism: Aythya ferina; assembly: GCF_964211825.1. Taxonomy (NCBI): domain Eukaryota; kingdom Metazoa; phylum Chordata; class Aves; order Anseriformes; family Anatidae; genus Aythya; species Aythya ferina. Next base: position 43,745,552 of record NC_140300.1, on the reverse strand, counting down.
CCTTGATAAACAGAAACAATAACAAAAATAAGTTTGCCATAAATGCCTCTTAGGGCTTTCACAGACTTAACTGGGCTCTGAATCATATTAGTCACTAAACATTTTCTTAATCTACTGCACTTAAAAGTCCCCAGGCAGTCTGTTGCTAGCAGCAAAATGATCTGTCTGCTCTGATCTTCCCCTTTTCTCTACACTCTAGAGACTTAGTACAAGGAAATGCAAGGCTATGATAAAAACAATGGATTCTGAAACAATCAGGTATTGAGAATGAGTTAATATCCATGCCTTCTGTTTAGGGCTTTTACACATTTCAACATCTAAATTTTCATGCAAGCAGACAAAAAAGAGATGATTTAAGGTACTATCAATAGGATACTGCTGTCTCAATGAACCTGAATGTTAATAGTATATCCACAATGTGTTTACCGATATTGTTAAAAATGGCAAAGAAAGGCTCTGAAAAGCTTTACCTGTTTGCTCTTTAGGATTAAATTGCAGTATGGCCACTTGCCTTAAACTCACTCAGCAGCAACCTATGGTTGTCCACTTTCCCGGGTCAGATTGGGCAGAGAGTAGGTCTCAATTATGGTTTGTGTTTTGCTCCTCCCTCTATTACAAGGAGGAAGCAATCTGTAACTGTCCATTCAGCACAGGATTACTTTTCCATCCTAGCTGGCCCAGATCTGCTGGTCAGCAAGACTGGATATCCTGCTCCAACCATTCCTGCTGTGCACATCTACTCTCTGATGAAGAATAGAAACCTTTGTGGTATCAGCGAGAGAGATGAAACGCTATTCAGTGGAACATAAGAATGTGAGACAATCTTGCAAAAAAAATTCTGACTGTGCTTTTGAAAGGACATAGTTGTTTTTACTTTCAGATATTGTCATATTTGGTTCTTTGAACTGATATATGTGAGCAAGCCCTAGATGTGTGCAAAATCATTGATTTCGCTATGCGAATGCTTGCAGATTAGATTGCAGTGCAGGGGTCATGAATGAAAAGAGAGAGAAACATAATCTAACAGCATATTTTAAAACAAAATAGTGTATTATTTTATTGGTATTATTTTTACATTTATTCTCTTGGTAGTGAAAGTTGAGGGTGAGCATCAGATCAGCTATGTGATTAAGTTTGTTACACATCTTTATAAGACAGCCCCATAATTATACCCTTGCAATATCTGCCAAAATGGTGATTTCTAATAATACATATTTTAAATCTATTTAATGTTTTCTAATATTTTTATTGCATACATTTGTAAAAATATTCCTCTTTGGTTTTGTTTACTAAAAGAATACAAACTGCAAGATAACACCCTTCTTGAGCTAAAAGTGCTTCTTAGTTTTAGTGGATTTTGTCATGAAAAACTAGGAACTGACAAATAGTGATGGAAATGGCTAGGAATATAAAATATATAGATATATATTTTCTAATAATTTATTCAGTGATTAGTGCCAATATTCTTCAAACCACATTCAAGCAACTGTCAGACTATCTGAATACCTAAGTCTTCAGTAAAAAACAGTAAATTATTTGATGAAAAATGTCAGGATTCATTCTAAAATGTTTTCAGCAAATGGCATTAGTCCAGCTGTCTTGTAAAGTAAGATGGCCAGAGCTTTTTCCATATCTTCTGGGAACAAAAATTGACTAATTTTGTAAATGTTTGTACAGATTTGGTCATATTCCTCTGCGTCTGAACTGCATATTAAATTGTGAATATCATAATTACTCTTGTAGAAGAGGCTGATACATTGTTAGGAAAGCTAAATCATTCATTCAATTAAAAATATGAGAAAGAGCTTGAAGACTATAGACAAATATCAGTTCTTGTAAATTACTATGTTTGTGTGTATATCACTACATAAAAACATACTTGAGCTCCTGACATCTATTGATCCACTGCTTACAGATACAGTTTATATGTGTAGTACACAATTAATATGATCCATTTATTTGTTAATGCCAAATAAGTATCAGCCTATCTTTCTTTTTTTTTCAAATGATAAGAAGAGTAATGGTCACTGATCGCCTCTGAGCTTATTGATATATATAGCTCCTTACACTATTTCCATGACCCTGTTAGGGTTCATACTGCCATCTTGTATGACAGAGAGGCGGCATATTTATGTCATTATTTCTTGGTGGCAGTCTTACTCTGGGACTCTGGAGAGACATTCCACAAGCAGAGACAAGGAGAGAGGAATACAAGTGCTTCTTCTGCTGTCCTCTACCCAACATTGCTAAATAAAGTTCATATAAGTGATAGGTTACAGGGGAACTAGATGGGATTAGGGCCATGTAAACTCTGAAGTAGCCTGATTCTTTTCTTCTGGAGAACCACTGTGACCTGCAAGAGCCTAAGCAGCTTGAAAGTTGGCCTATAGTCTGTTTTTCATTCCTCCTCCTCTCAGCAAAAGTCTGAATTTTTTGAACAGAACTCTCATACTGTCTTTTCTCTTTTTCTGCTATAAGTTATTCCTCATATAAAGGTGGTTGAATGCAGAATATTTCTCTTTCAGTGAGCTAGATAGTTAAATGCTGAGTTAAATCAAGGGTCTAGCTTATCTCCATCAGCCAAAAACAATCCAAGCCAAAGGAACTGATGACAAATATGTGAAAAATCAAACATATTTGATGATAAGGAAATAATGCCAGAAACCTTGCACTGACTTGGTTCATCCTTATTCATGAACAGAGATGAGTCACAATCAAGCATTGGCTTGAACTTAGTTCAGCTTTTTCATTCTGTTGCCCACCTCTATTTCTGTCTTATGGAATAATGATTTTCTAGCAGAATACGAGGGGGAAAGTTGGAATTCATCTTTTGTCTAGGGGATGTTTTGTTTGTTTGTTTGGTTGGTTGGTGTTGATTTAGTTGTTGATTTGTTTTTAAGACGTGTATGCTCAACAAAGAGAACTTCAGATTCAGTACTTGAAGTTTTCTTTTAAGTAGCTGTAAATGGGACATTGTAATGGAAAAGCATTGACTGATTTTGATGGGAAGGGCTGGTAACAACATTCATTTTGCCCATTTTTGCAAAACCATGGCTAAAGATAGACTCACTGAATATATCAGCAGCACTCTTAGTAATGTGTGAGGTGTTTCAAGAAAGCCAGTTATTTTATACTTAGAAATGATGTGATTGGAACACCTGCAAGACCACCTAGTTTTTATGGTTGGACTTGCTCAATAAAGTAATACTGCATTCTCCACAGTGGTTCATCCTGGATAACAAAGCCTGGTTCAGGTCCTTCATCTTTCTGTTACTGAGTTAAAACAGTGTACTGCTTCCAAGTCACTGTTCATGTATATATAGCTGGTAGTTGATAGAAAAAAGAATCTCAGAAGCCATATATATCTAAATTTTTGCCAAACCTATATTTTCCACAAATAGATCCTCTATGAAAACACATATTAACATTAGCACTTCTGAATGCACTGTTGAAAAATATCTTTTACAGGGAAAGTCATTTTTTCTTTTCTGGCTTAACAGATGACACTAATAAGAAATCTGCTTTCTGAATAAAAGACTTGGTGCAATAAAGGCCAGAAGCTGAAAGGCCAAGTGTTGGATGGTACTGCATTATCTATGACAGCTGAACAGTTTTGAAAATCTGATCTTTAGAGCTGAAGGACTGCCAAAAGATGGAGGCCTTAGTATGTGACTTGGGCTCACTTCTAAACAGGATTTGTTGCAGAATCATACTGCATCCAAAGTTCACTCATTGTGAAAATATCTGCACCCTCTTTTTCCCCTTTAAAGGGACACTGGCTAGTTGCTGGGCTTCAGCAGCAGCATAAGTCTAGCTCTAATTCTCTTTTGTGTCACCATTTTAGATAATCTATAGTCAGTCACACCTAGGTAGAATGGAAAAAAAAAATCATTTTTCCAAGGCTGGGATTCAATTTGAGTCCTCAATATAAATGGGTTTTTAAGAAACAATCAAATTACTCCCGTCTGCTTCAGGCACATTTACCTAATTTTTTCTTATTGTATAAGAGAAATGACCAATTTTTCTGTCAAAAAAAAAAAAATAATAAAAAAATAGTGTCAGATGAAGATATGTGATCATTTTTAGATACCATTGTAACTGGCTTTTCAATTATGTGCTTCTAAAATGCTGGGGTTATTGGTAATTAACACTAGAACAAGTATAATTTCAAGCCATCTAGCACAATTTGTGGGTGTTATGTTTTATGATGGCTCACTTCCATCTTATAAGAGGGAATTTGGGAACCGGCTATTTTTCTTGCTTGATTCAACACAGTTAATGGTCATACATCTATCAGAAAAAAAAAAACCTCACACTTGTTTAATAACATAAAGATACACAGCTGACGGGGCTTTTTCATGGAAAAGTATGTGAAACATTGATTCATTTCATAAGGGAGACTGTTAGCTGGAAATAAGTTTTGAAGGAAGGAAAGGAGAAAACCCACCCATAGTGCTGCAAATAAAGAGTGCATTTTCAAATAGAGCTCAAATCATGAAATAAAAAGATAAGGAGATTTCAGATTACAAGGCAGAACAATTTGACCTTTATGAAAGATATTCACATGATATATTGCTCAGGCCCTTTGATGTTTTGTTGATACAATCAAAGGCTTTTACGAGCAAATTAGAGGTAGCTTGATTTTGAGATGTTTGAAAAAATGAGATTAGTTTGCAGCAGCGATAAAATAGTCTTCTGCTCTCCTGACCAAGGCCATGGTTATTTGAACTACAGTCTTTATTCTTTCCTCTTTTTCTCCTGCCCTAGAGTTATTTCTTGTATTTCTGCATTACAGCTTAATAGAAAAGCTTCACTGATTGGAACAGGATTTGTTTTGGGGACTACAGCTTTGTATGTATTTCTAAAGGTTTTACAGGCAGTCTTTGAGTGCTGCTATATTTTTAGTAGTCCTCTCACATGCCTATTACATACAGGGCTGAACAATAGTAATTACTGCACAAATACCAAGGTCCCAAAGTAGTAGCATTCACTTCAGTGAAGAGCTGCTGTGAAAGCACATTTCAAAAAGAACCCATGGTGACAAGAGAAGGGGAAGGAGGGAAGGAAAAATGCAGTTCAAAGATTTTTTTTCTGAGGGAACATAATTCATTCATATGTATACAAGATTCTTTTCCCTGTTTGCATTTTCAGTAAAATAAAATAGGCCCAAAGAAGTGCCTTGTGGGCACAAAGTGAGTTCATTAATGGAAGGGTTTATATGACTGAGGTAAAGAATGGTCATGAAATAGGGTATCACTGGGTGGTTGGAACTGAACTGGATCTGCTACACAAAGGGATGAAGGGGGAAGATTAGCTGGTAGGATCAGGACAGGGCGTTCAACAGAAGACCTACAAGGTGTAGCAGGAGAGATCTGAAGAAGTGCGAATGGAAACGGTATCTTTTCTGAACTGGAAGTTTTAGGGACATCTTCCATCAATGTCCCCACGACGATACAGTTTTAATGAAGGACCCCTAGGATATTAAGATGTGTGCTGAGATAAACTGTGTTTTGTTCATTGAAATTGTAAATCCAGTATTGCTTTGATGAAGCTGCCATTGTAGCAGCATAATATTTTCATCATCAGTAAGCACTAGTTTTATGCAATGGAAAACTCTATATTATTTTTATTTGCCAAAAAGCTTTTTTTTTTTTTTTTTTTTTTTTTTTTAATATATATATTTATTTTCTGTCACCTTCAAGTTGTAAAAAGTATTAGTGAAAAAAATAAAGAATGAGAAAAAGTCATGTTTCTTTTTCTCCCAAAATGTCAAGAAGCAAAGATGATAGGACATTTGTCAATGATTTTTCTCATTCTAACAATTCACATGTCATGCTTTCATATGTTATGCACTCCAGACCTCAAACTTTTTTTTTCTAGACCTTTCTGTGTACATGTTATTCTGTGTACATATTCTCAAGCATCTAGAGACAGCTCCTGTTCCTGGTTCAGAAGACCAAATCATCACTGAACTCTGGAACTAGGTGGAAAAAAAAAAAGGTCAGTGGGATTTGCAACACCTTTCATTTTAAACAGGATTGCTCTGTAGATCTTCATCATCCCATGGTTAACTAATGAAGCAAAAGTCGTCACACATGCACAGACATATGCACAACCTCATTTTCCCCCAAATTACAAAACCCTATTTGCAAATGCTATATAGGAATCCTAATTATAATTAGATTTCCTCTATTCAGATTGAAGACTCCATTCTTTTCCCTTGGGAGGTGTGGGTAAGCTAACAAAGCAGCTGAACTGGGTGAATAATGCTCTGATATTATAGACACTTGAAAGAAAACTCAGGATTTCTAGTACACAGAAATAAAGCTGATGAGACCATCATACGATATAAACACTTACTATTTTCCTTAACACAAGCAGGAAATGTGACTAAATTTCAGATGTATTCTTGAATTACTCTGGTTTTCTAAGCACATTTGAAATGTGTTGCTTGTAAACAAACCCATTCTCTGGGTTGGATAACTGGACAAACACATGCATTCTTGATTCTTCGAAGTAATAATTATTAATTCCTACTCTCACTCTTGATTCCAATGTTTAGGAAGAGTTTAAGGATGTATAACTTCAGCATATCTTTTTTTTTTTTTTTTTTTTTGACCAAAATATAAAATGCAGTCTGAATTGCTTATGAATTGAAATATGCTTAGAAAAAAAAAAGAAATCTTTAGGTGAAAGTAAATTTATTATAATTCCAGTATGAGCCCACTCAGTTGCAATATATACCAGCTTTGCCACCAGACATTTTTATCAGTTTGTGTGAATCAGAGAGCACCATAATAGAAAGTTCAGTGTATTTTTATAGATGTTTATTTCAAATATTTCATGCATGCAGATGTTTTCAAAAGAAGCTGGCAAAAACATTTTAAATAAAATGTGCAACAATGCAACTACCTTTCATAAACAAAACAAGGTTGTTCTGTTTGCTTGTTAAGTCAACTTTAGCAGTTCCTAGAAATGTCATTTATTAAATGTCAGGCTAATTACTTGTAATATCAACCCTGAAAAACAGACCTTTGAGAGTGCACTTTCAGAAGCTTTTTCTTCCTGTTCACAGTCTGTCTGGTACATTTTTGGTGAGCAAATTGATGTTTTCGCAAAGATATTAAGCTATTTTCTAAATATGTATCTTTGTTTAGAATATAGAAGGATGTTTCATGATACTTTAATGAAAATAAATGAATATATTCTTAATTTGAATATCCAGGTTTATAAAACCTGGCTGTGGTATGCAACTGATGAATTCTACAAAATACCCTGTGTCTGGCAGGGACCAATACTTTTTCTGTGGGAAGAAGTGCTTGTTTTTTTTCTACATACTTGCCCTTGCTGCTGAACCTGACATGAAAAGTACAATTACTGCAAATTCAATAGCTATTTCTATACTGTGAATCATTACATCTTACATTGGCCACTTGGCACTGAAATTGTGTTACCAGTAGTAGCTGTGATATTAGAAAGAGTAACAGATCTGCTTTTGTTGAGGAAAAGAAGTTACCAGAAAGAAAATAGTTTTCAGTGTTACTAGTGCTTTGTCTACAAGAACACGCCAATCAGTAAAAATGAAATGAAAGCTATCAATCAGTAGGAATATAAGAAATGTACTAAGAACCTCTGTACCATCTAGACTAAAAACATTTGTATTAGAAATTTCTTGCATTTGAATACTCTTAACAAGCTCTGAAGTATAAAGTATATTAAGTATAAATCCACAAGAGAAAATGAAGATGAGCCCTGTCATGGTGCATTAGTTAAATCCAGGTTACATAGATAACCATAAGATAAAAATGCAGCAATCCAAAGGAGTTTGCATAGGTTGAAAGTTGAAACTGGAAGTGGCAAAGGTTGAGACTTGGAGGTGAAAGAGCTTGGAGGTGAAAGAAGCAGTAATTTTTTAATTATGGTAGCTGCTGTACCTACATGGGGGCACAGGTAGTTCCCATTCTGTGAAGTTGTATTGTCCACATCAAAAAAAGGCAAGGAAATGTAATGTATTCAAAAAATAGACCAAAACTGGAGGCTAAGAAGTCAGACTTTTTGTTTAGGCATGTAAATATAAATAAATAAATATATATATATATATAAATAAAATGTTTGGACATGTAAAAATGAAGTCTGAGCCCTGAACATTTTAGGAAATCCTAAAATCCTACCAGGTTTTGATTGTTCTATTGGTCTGCCTGGAAGTTGAGTTCTTAGATTGTTCAAAATCCAAGTAGACATCTGAGATTTTGTTTACTTTTACAGTTTGCCTCAAACAAATTATGTGTCAAGGAAAAAAGTTAATTGGCAAGATTAAGTTCAAATTAAGTTTTGAAAACAAAAATAATTTGCAACAAAGAAATCTGTTAATACAATGCATGTTTAAATATTACAAATTTCTAATGTGATCTTGAATACATGTACTCTTATGTTACCTGAGAATTTAAAAGATAGCTTAACTTTATATTCATTCTGGAATATCTAGTGACTTTTTTGCTGCAATGAAGTTGTATTTAGTGATTCTTGTATATGTATGTAATCACTTACTGTATGTATGCATAAATATTTATAAAACAATTTATATAAATACAAATATGTTTATATAAAATTACATTACAACATCCTAATTCTGTTATGATGTCAGTCACCAGAGACATATAGAAAATACTTATTTTTTGTTGTAGAAACTTATTTAAATATAATGAACATTGTATTCTAGGCAGGGATTACAATCATGTATTTGGTGCTCTGATGAGCCCCAATCTTATTTGTGCTATCCTGTCAGTGTAAAAGATGTCAAAGTGGATATAAACTTCAATCTCATGCATTCTATGACTGAATTCATGGATAAAATTGAAATACTTTGAATTAATTCTCCAGCACCAATTCATTAAACTCGTGCCCCCTGCCCCCCATTTAAATTATACATATACTTAAACTATGAACTGCTAATTCTATCATCTAGCTAATAATTGCTTGTAAGCACTATAGATTAAATCTGAGTGTCCCATTTAAAAAGGCATTAGCTAGCTGTGAGTTTTCATTAACTGCCTCTTCTTCCTTTCCAATGGACTTATTTTTGGATTGAAATACATGTAGTAACTGGGAAAAAAGTGCTTTTGGGAGAAGCTTCATTTAAACACTTCTTTTTTTCTCATCTGTTTATTGGATCACACAGATATATCTTTCACAGGATTCCTGTGACAATCTTTGACTTTAAAAAAGGTCTGTGGAGGTTAGAAGTGCTTGTCTGACCTTCCTGAAATGTTCTTTATGGGAAGGGACTAGATAAAAGTGCCTGAGATCAAAACGGGCCATGATCAAATTCAGAAGTGATATTAATTTGGGACCTGAGAAAACTCAGCATCAGAGAACCTGAGAAGGTATAAAGAACAGGAATTTATTTCTTTTTTAAACTGAATTATGACTTACTGGCCCCTGGAATTGCAAAGTGAATGGTGCTGAAAGGTGGGAAAAAACAATCTAGCAGAGAGCTCCAGCCTGTTCCAGTCTCTGAATGTCTCTGCGTTAGGATATTTGCCTGCAGTCATTACACAACTCCTTTATCTTTCTTGCCTAGCTACATGTATATCAGGCATTCTTCATGTATGACTTCATTTGGTAGACAAGGGATTAATGCAAACAGAGGCAACAGACAATGTTCTGTTGTATTTCCTAACTGATCAGGGTTTCTAGAAGTAGCTCAAATAACTGAATTTTGCAGTGGATTCCCTGAATTAGGCATTCATACAGAGAGTTAGAAGCCATAAAATCCATCCCATTGAACAAAAACCTGCTTAACCAAATATATAAAAGGTTGAAAAGAAAGAGATGTATCTTTAAATCCTGTTCTCTCTTGCAAGTAGAGGCTTAACATCATTTAGCTGCATGTTTTCTAACATTATGCTGTGCCTGCTCTATCAAATACAGAGATGAATTTGTGGTGTTTTTTAGAATGTAGTCTAAGAGGTCACTCTGTCCTAAATAACTTTGTAGTTAGAAAACTCATCTTTCCTGAGAGTAGCTGGGAGACTAGCTTCAGTTCCATGCAGAAATTCAAGCAATGTTAGAGAGAAGGCTGGATCTGGCTGGCAGTGGTGGCAGCTCCTAGGTTGGTGGAAGAGGTTATAGTAAGTATCTGACAGGAAAACAGATGAGCATGACCTGAGTCTTAACCATTGTATCACACCTATTTTTTGATGTAGTTATCATTCCCTAGTACTTTTGATCTTTTTTCATCAGTAAATCCATAACAGAATTACACAATTTCTGTTGGTTTAGGATAGAGGGCCAAGCTCTTGTGCTCTCATGTGCTATTACATGTAAACATTGTGACCAGTAGAATAGAAGTAAGCATATTGTTTTGTTAAGGGCTAATATAAATGTCCTGGACTCGGCATTCCAAAAAAAAAAAAATGTGTGGCAGAAACAGAATTGTCCTTTTACAGTCCAAGGCCTGGACAAAATCAATCTGGAAATAGCTTCAGAGAAGGGGAATGTACTACCAAAAGGGGACAGTTAAACAGGTACATCTGTCTCAGGCATGCTGAGTAGTAAAGAAAAGATGGATCAGGAAGTTCCATCTTTGTGTGCTCCCTTCTTCCTAACAGAAAAATGAAAGGGATTTTTAAAACTAAAAACTAAAAACAAACAAACAAACAAACAAAAAAAAATGGCAACAAAAAAACCCACATACTTTTCACAAAACTGCAATTACTTTTTGAACTTGTTTCTTCGTGAAATTATTGATAGCAAAATGTAAACCAGCAAGAATAACTAGAGTCATTATGGATGATAACACTAAAATGTGCTAGTGACATTAAACTTCATGACTGAAGAGCTCGGCCAATCTAGAGAGAAGGGGGCTTCTGCTGATTGCAAATGTCTCTGTACCTGTTAACAGTTAGAGTTTTCTCAGAAGTGATGGAGTGTGCTATTTTTGGAGAATGAATTGTAGACAAGAAAGGCTGTTGATCCCTTCCAATATGGCAGCTCTGTTGTTATGTAGCTAACAAGCAAAACTGGCATAATTGAGATTTTTATTTCACTCACTAGCCAAATTTGTTTCAGATTTTCTGAAATGGTCTCCTTTACTGCAAGAGATATAAAGCTTTTTTGATCTCCCTGGTGTTTCAGTGCACTCATTGAAGTCAAGGTTTTATGTTTTCAAAATGTAGAACAGAAAATTCTTTCACCCTGTCAGTTTCAAAATTATTGTGATATTTAAGCATGTTACCTTTAAAATTTGTGATATGTTATACAGAACATAACAATCACTATTACACATAATCACATGGAAGAACTGCTTACAGTTGTTCATTTGTACAAAGAGGTAAGATTTATTTTTAATTATTTTTGCGAACTTTATAACTAAATATTTTACAATGTAAGCTGGCAATTTGTGATTTTAACTTATGCATTCATTTTTCATTAAATGAAGTTGTATTGGAACCAGGAATTCAGTGTAGTTGAAACTGATAGGAAAGTAAAGTAGTGTGTGTGTACTTTACTATTCGGAACATTTTAAAGATATTAACACATGATAGTGAGAACTAGGTTGTGACTTGGCACAAGGCACACATATTATACCGGCTGTGGTTTAGTTGTAGTTAGATGGGAAATCAGCCTGGCTCTTTAAAATACCTTCAAAAAGCAGCCTTGTTCATGGTTTCAGCCCTGATCTGAAAAGAGACATCCAAATCAAGTAATTTTCAGGAGATGAAAGAACAGAACGTCTTGCAGCCAACATGCTTCAAGAGAGGAACAGGAAGCCATGCTGATTCTTTCCATGGTAAAGTGAATGGAATAATACAGAGCTGTTTTACACCTTTCTATGAAGGATATCTGGATAAAATGAGACTTTATTTTTTCTTTGAAAATACCAAAGGGACGGTATTAAAAGCTATGCAATGAGATGCAGACTTTGAGGTTTTGCTAGTTTTGTTGTCATTGATCCAGGCAATGCGCCTGAAAATATTTGAAGTGTTTTACGGAAAATCCTGTCTGACCCCATCGGAAGCAAATGTCAATTCCAGTTCCGCAAGCTGAAACTACCAATTCAGTAGATAGAAAGTAAATAAATAATGTGAAGTAATTTGGATAAATGACATATTTTTCAAGACCATACTAATCTTCCCAACAGGCAAAGTATACCAGGACTGGAGAGGTGTGATTGTACCAAATCCTGAGAAGGAGCATGACCAAATGAGGCAAAAATGCATAAGAGTGAAGGGTAAGAAGGTATGTAAACTGACCAAGTATCAGTGAGATCAGCTCTATGTACATTAAAAATGAGAAACATTCTAGCAATAAACTTTGCTTTCTGCATAAGAGGTCTATAATATAGGTGGTGTTATTATCAAAATGGGAGAACAAATTTTATAGTTGGAGCAGTAGCCAAGATTTTGGACCCCAAAAATTCTTGTCTTACGTTCGATTATTATATGTACAACACTCTACCAACTACTATGGACGAAGTGGTGCTTCACTGTCAGTGTACTTCAATATCATGAGTGGAATCTCTATGAATTCTGTCATTTATAGAACGTACATGAGTATTGCATGTGTTATACGGGCCCTGCTACAGAGAAGAGATCCCTGTTAAACTAAAACAAACAGTAGTGTAAACTTCTGGAGTACGTAGACTTTTAAATGCTAATAGTCACCAAGTATTAGATAACAACTGCTAATGTCAAAACTGAAATCAGTTGTGTAGATGTACCCTTTCTTTAAGAAGGGGGACTGATAGTTTGGTATTTAATTTTCAGAATTTGTACCATCATGGCATGGCTATCTCGTTTTGCCAGCTTGATTTTTACAATGTACTATCCAGAAGCATAAGCTTTTCTCCCAGTGGCCTAATAAAGCTGAAATTATTTGACCCAACTTCATGAAATGTTATGCAGTAACTGGATAGCTAAAATTACCATACCTCCACAGTAGTTTTAACAAATATTTCTTTAAAAATATCAAACACTTCAAAGATAACTGATTCTCTCTTTTTTTTTTTTTATATTATTATTATTACAAATGAAGTAAAGTCCAGAAAGAAATAGAAACATTTAACAAAACTTAAATACCACCACATTCCGTATGGATTTGAGGTACAAAGATTAAATGTTAAATGTAATTTAAGGCAGCAAGCAGCTGTTGGAGGTAACTTCCCTACTTAAAATTTTCTATTTGGCCTTAGAAGTGAATAGATCCTACTACTTAAAACAATTGTAAATTCATTTTAGGCTCTCAAAAAACACTTGTGAAGACTAAAAGTCTTGAAAGAAACAAGAGTGAAAAGTTTCTTTTTTATTTTTTGTTGTTGTTTGTTCTGAAAAGGAAATTATCTATAATTAAAGAATAATGTAAAAGAAGAGAGAAGGCTTGATAGCTTAAATGGAGTCAGACAGGATTCTGGATCTTGGCAGTTGAAATTCTAGCACCTCTCCAACTGAGAGATGTTTTCACTAAAAGCATAATTATAGTTTCTTCTAAATGAGTCATCCTCAGATAAATACAGTTGGATAATTGTTCTCTGTATTCTTTGGAAAACACTATGAACCCAGGCTTTGTATAAACAAACTTTTATTTCTTTACTGTAATTCAGTCCTGTTTGTAAATTGTCCTAAGACTCAGTTAATTCACAAAGAGAGTGACTTTGGACTGAGAAAGACATTTTCATCTGATAAAACCAGGATCTACTTATTGCTGAAGGCAACCGTGCCATTTACATATATATTGAGCAGATTTTCACCTGGTTGGTTTATTCATTTATTTTTGCTCCCACTAATTCCATGGGAAAGCAGCTCTAGTCTCTTTTGGTGGATAGAAACTTCCAGTTTTCACCCTAAATTTAAGTATGCTGAGTTTGTACTGACTATATTGTGCCAACATTGTCATTTAGAGTTATAGCTCTTCTCCATCCTTGACTTGTCACGCCCACTCCTGCCTGAATCAATTGTGTCCACTGTCAGCCTTTGTCTCTCTGGGCTGAAAAAGGTCAAACTATTTCTTGCTTCCTCTCATCTGAGACACTCTTCATTGCCCTGATTATCTGAACAGCTATTTCTTCATACTTTATCCAGTCAGAATTCACCTTGCTTGAATGCTGAGTGACCACAGTGATACAGAATATAACATCCCACAGGGTAGCATGTGTTTCTATGCTTATTAAACATGTTATGGTTGTATTTTGGGGATTACTTGTTCTCCATCTAAAACTGTATTTTACAAGTTGCCTCTCAGAAGTTAACTGCAAATTGGTGCCTCATATGGTTTGAAAATTGTACTAGGAAGTTTGTTTTTCTAAAGATCTCTTGGATGATATTCATCAGTAAAGACAAGGAGACTAAAATTTAGTTTACATCTTGGGATAGACTTATTGAAGAGCGTGTGTTTTCGGAGACCTGTTTTGGTAATGGTTCATTAAATGTTTTGTAAATCAGTCAAAATGATACAAGATTCCAGGGTCAGAAACAATGTCAGCATGTCTCTAGAGGTAATTCAATGAAACTACTGTATTCCTAAGTGTGTCGTGAATATGAATGGCATGTCCTAGGATGTCACATTTACTCTCTGGTACAAGCTTAGATTGATAGTGACTAAAAGCTAAGTGAAATATATGCAAAATGATACTTGGTTACAAACATTGTAATGTTCAGCCTTAAAAGTGTTCTAAGAATTGCTATGTCTTAGGAATTTATGTTAAGATCATTTAAGCTACAAGAAATACGTTATCTGAAGAATCCTGTAGACGTATGAAATGATTAGTGAAGAAAACCTTGCTAGCTCATGATGAGCAAGCCTTTCTGAGGAAGCCTTTCTGAGGAAGAGTGAAAATTACACAACGTATTTAAATTGCTGTCCTTGTCTATTCAGAAGTATCCTGGTATGCAGTAAATTTCCAACTTTGAAGTCATAGAAAAATCTTGGCGAGTCTAGATACAAGAGGTTACCTTTTGCCTAGAGAGGCACCTGATCTTTACATTTAAATTAGAATTGTGTTTTATACTTAGTTTCATTTTGTTATTTCTAATTTTGCATGAAAATTCCTCACCTGAAAATTCTTATTAAGTAGAGAGTTAGTTTCTTATTATTGTCTATTTGGTGTTGAGGATGAGATAAGACTGAAAGCTGTATCTCCATGGAAGGATTGAAAAGACTAAGTGTCATGAGTAGACGTTGCTGAGAAACTGTGTCCCAGGGAATTTAGGGAATCAGACTATCTCCTGCTACACTACAAACAATTGCATTAGAAACAGAGGCTGACTACTGCGTAGCACTTACTGAAAAATGCTCATTTCAGCAAGGGTAAGCTAGCATTTCCTCTGCAAGGAGCAATTTACAGAGAAATATACCCTGCCTTTAGGCAAATCCCAGAGCTCTCTAGTTGAAGTGTTTTCCCCCAGAAATGAGTTTCAAAGGCATTTTTTGTCAAGAAGAATTTCTCAGGCCTTGAATATCTGCTGTAGGGAGAAAAGGAGAAAAACAGAAATGCTAACTCACTATTGAAACCAAGTATGCAAGGGAGTTTTTTGGGTAAGCTGAAGTTGAAAATCGCTGTGCTGATTCATTCAGGGCATTCTATTTTATAGGAGAGTCTGGCATCCTGAGTGAATGCCCTTGCCACTGCATTGAATCTCTTGATTTTGTTTTGCAACAGAACAAAACTAAGCTTTAAAATCTTGAAATGTCATGTAATGTTACGAGTGAGCCTGCAGTGAATACATTATCCAAAGACAGGACAGTGCTTTATTTGCATAGATAACGTGGCTAAACTATCTTCTCCAAAGAGTCACTGAGCTTAGGCCTGTATTGCCAGTGCAGTTAGGTTGTTTTCACAACTGATTCTGAGGCACGTTCTTTCAATTATTTTTAAAATCGGTTCAACTTTCTATTTACAATACCCATGTTTTTGGTAGGTGAGTTGCTATGTATACCGTTGCCTCATGGCTCTTTCATTTGATAAAAGCCAGCTGTACAGTCTAATCTAGCAAGATGAAAAACTAGCCTGGATCAAAATACAGACAAGTGGGGAAGAAGGAGTAGAAAGCTTGTCATGCACAGACATCTTTGTTAATGAACATTTCACATGAAAGAAAATAGTCTTTCAGAATATTTCTATGTCTGATTTTATTTTATTCAATGAGAAAAGACAACAGAGATTACTATAGCATGTGAATCTGGATAAAACAGGGAGTGTGCTTAGAAAGTACCCACAGCTCTGCTTATGTCTACACACAAGCGTTTATTGTTTCTTTAGAATGGCTTTCATGTATTCTCTGAAAAATTATCCAAAACAAAAAAAATAAGAGTAGTTCATTAAACTTTTAAATATGCTTAATAAAATCTTTCCCCAAAAGGCACATGAGGAACAGTGGGTTATAGACAAGGTGTTACCTTATCAGAATCATTATTTTCAATTACTGATTTGTTTTCTTTAGGAGGAGATAGGATATAGTGGTGGTATTTTAAGAGCTGAGATAGCTTAGTTGCAATTTGCACTTTACTAGGGTTTTGTACTTGACCTAAAATAGGAGACAGTTATTTAAATCTAAAGCTCTTTCAAAGCTAGCTGCGAATTAACCATTCCTTCATTAGGGTTCAGAGCTGACAAAGAGTTCTACTGTTTATCATGCGAAGTGTTTCTATGGTTGAAATTCACCAGTTTAGACAGAATACCATAATAATCTGAATTGAACAAAATATGAAATATCCATTTCCACTCTATCATCTCTGATTCACAATAGAATGATCAGCTTCTATTCTTCCTGTTGATGAATGATGCCAGCTTTAACGTTCCTTCATGCAACTGTAGGTGTTTTTCCTGTGCTACCTTGTAGGCTTAGCAGAAACTCTTTGTAGATGGTTGAAAACAACCTCCTTAATGCACTTTCTTTTCATACTTAAGGTTAAGCTTTACCACGCTGTCTGTTCAAGTTCCTGATGTACTGTGACAATTCTGTATCATGCCAACCAAAATCAATTCACTATTTCCTCATGTTACATTGTTACTTCATCCATCTGATCCATCTGTATTCTACTGTTGCCTCTTCCTTTTTTTTTTTTTTTTTTAATGCAATTTGAAATTACCTGGGTTAGTGATTGTCCTCTACTTATTGTATTTAAGCAGTGTCCATCACCATCTTGGGGCCCTGGGACCGAGACTAAGTTCATGAGTTTCTGTGGCATGGTGCCACTAGCTGTAATAGACAAGGTGGATTTTGTTCCTGGTTTCAACCTAGCCACCTCTTCCAGTGCTTTATATGCCACCCTTCATTCAATTTCTACTGGGATGCAGTGATCTGTATTCTAATTGCAGATTTTTCCTTTTTTTTTTCTTTCTTAATTTTAGGACATAAGTCTTAAGTCTTTTGAGTCATCAGAGTCCTTCATTGCATCTTCTCCTGAGTTCCAGATATTCTGGAAACATTAAAGGTTTTAATATGATATTTTGAATAATTCTTTCATTCCTTTTGCAGATTAATGCAATTATTATATCCATGTATATCCTGTTTTACTGAGGAAAACTTGAAGTTTTCACAAATAGATCTTGATCCCCATACAAAACAGGAAGCAGAGTAGTAGAGCTAGAATCAAATAAATTAGTTCGCTACCCCAATTCTGGAGTAGCTTTCTATGCAGACATTATTCTTAAATAAAAGTTACTTTTATTCCAGAATAATTATTCTGCTCACAAAACAGCATCGGCTCTGAGACAAAGCTGAGACTTCTAACACTTTGTAAGTTTATCTCTGAATTCCTGCTGTGCAGATGGCACAGTGGGCTGGGGAGCAGCAGGACTGGGAAGCAATAGAGAAGTTGGCAGGTTGGTGAAGAAGATAACAGGTGGCTTGTGAAGTGGAAGCAAGGTCTTTATTGCAGGCCACCCTTGTCTCAGGCAGAATAAAACTTTGAATTCAAGGCGGGGGAGGCAGCCTCAGATGAAAGCATACACAACATGCTGGACCTCATACTGGAGACTTCAAAGATATTTTCAGAAGTAAAGGAAATGAACTGTGAACTTTCGGATGGCTCCAGGTAGAATCCAGGTAGAAATGGGAAATCTAGAGAAAGCAATGGCTGTTCGAAGGGTGACTAAACACTGAAATGGTGGACCAGCACAAATAGAGGGCTGTGGAAGAAAAACACTATGTAAGGTCTTCAGATGAGACAGGCGCTTTTTTTTTTTCTTTTTTTTTTTTTTTTTTTTCCCTCTCAGCAACCTTATCAGAGTACAGATTGCTGTAACAGCCAATTAAATTCCTTTTGCAAGTGGGAGGCAGGAGGCTGAACTCAATTGGCAAGTGGCTCATCATAGTGTGAAGTGGGAACAGCTCATTCTGAGTCAAACACATGCTTCACTGCACTGTCTTATGTGGAAGATTCTGAGAAGATAAAACCATTTGACTCCTTTGTTATAGCAGTGTATCAAATATAATGGTGAGTGCAGATTGTAAAGAAAACCTTTGTGTGTATTTCGTGTCTCCCACTTTTCAGGGGTTAGTGATATGATTTTCCTTATTGTTAAAAGGGAACATAATTCAAGTTATGTGGCCAACTTACTTTAAGAAAGTAATGTAAGATATATCTTACTTTAAAAAGAAATTACGGTGAAAAATTTTTTTCTCTCTGCTGTATAAAACCTTGTAGGTAGCAGTCTGCTGATCAAAATGTTCATTTTGAAATGAACAGTCTTTACAGATGTTTGATACTTGTTTTATGAATATCAGATATACTTAGAGATATGTTCCTGGCAAATCCTGATCACATGCATAGTAATATATTAATTTTCATTGTCAGCTCATAATCCTCACCACATACTGATAAGCACAGCTGGAGGACCCAAGAAAACCTTGGATAATGACTTGATAGCATTTCGTAAATCTATTGTTAATTGTTAAGATACATTTGAAGCAACTTAAAACATCATCAAGCATCTATCTTGCACTGAATTCATACATTTATAGTATGAATAGAAATGTGCAAAGTTGCTTACTTTAGTGTTGGACCTTTGCCCAGAATTTAGTTTTTGGAGATCGGCTCTTGAGGTCTTATGCAGATAGTATGCTTATTGCACTTCTGTGTCCACCCTTTTCTCATGTTTTCTCCCAGGCAGCTGGTGTTAATGCTTAGATTGTATAAAATTATCTAGTCATATCTCAATTGTACAAGAAGTGTAGTTTCATCTTCATATTAAATCCTAGCAGGTGACTTTATTAGGCATTGGCATGGCATTAGACCACATGAACTAAAAGGTAGACTGCCTTTCAGCATATGCCTTATATCCCATACAGTGTTTCCAAATGAATGAATGGGGGTGATAAAATCAGGCATTTTATCTCCCACTTTAGGTCTTGGAGGAGCAATTTCAGGACTCAAATTCCTAGATGAAAAACAGAAGACCAAAATACAGCAAACTAGTATGAAATCAAACCAGACAAGGCTGCTCAGTGATAACAGAGAACGTCTTAAATAAATTACCAAGGAACCATACACCTATAAAATGAGGTGTTAAATAAGGCTATTCCTGAGCATGCACATGCATTTTAGCTCTCTCAGCAGATAACATTTAATTGGTGGCTAATAATCCAAAAACATACAAAGTGAGAAGAGCCAGGCCCTCTGATTACGATAGCAATTGCTTGAAGTGTAGTACCCTCATAAGAAGAATGTTTTTTCTTTAACATTTGGATAACCCATACCTCACTGATTGAAATCAGTAATACAAGTCAGTACAGTAACTTGCAACCTTTAAAACCTGCACTCTGATTAAAAAATGATAATCAGTGTCTAGCATTTAGGCTCTGTGGGTAGATTTGCTAAATATCATTCCTGAAATAGTGGTGTAGATATACTAAATGCATTGCCAATGTTAATCTAGCACATACTACTTATGATTTTTCAAAAAAAAAATTATTTTGTTATTTGCTCATCAAAACATTCTGGTGACTGAAAAAGTAATGAAAATGTTTGGTGGAAGAAATTACTATATATATGTATACCTAAATGTGCTCTAAATTTTGCATTTTCACACAGGCAAGAACTTGGAATCATTGTGGTTAGTTCTCTGAAATTGTAAACTTGGCACCAAATGGAGCACAAAATATAACAGAAGGTTGGGTATAGTAAGAAAAATAATTCAGGGGTGAACACATCATGTCTGTGTACCTTGAGAAAGGTGGCAGTGTGCAGAGGGGCTACAGTAGGGAGTTAGTGACTGAAATCAAGCACAACAGGTCAGAAGAATAATCAGTAGAAGCGTCATTCCAAAAACTGGGAGCTGAGCCAAAATATTAGGAAGTCCATAGAGCAAGGTAGGACCTAAGGTGGTAGATAATAGGCAAAGCTAGTATACATTTGAATATCAGACTTTGGTTTTAGTAAATGGGACTAGGGTCTATGATATAGCCAAAAACGTACGGAATGGTAACATGCAACCAATAGGACTTGTCCACGAGGTGGATAGGAGCAAAATACTTGTCAGGCATGCAGTCTTTCCTTTAGCTGGTCAAATGTGCCTGGTCTTTAATTGACGGGAAGTCTCCTGAGACCAGCTGTAGCACTGATAACCTAGCTGGAATTTACTAAGGATGTGAAAGTGCCCATGTAGCTGGCTAGTAATCAACACATAGTTCTCAACTACATCCATAGTATACATGTATCTTAAATATCACATGCCATTCAGACCATTCAAAAAAGATAGAGTCTAGAAGGTAGTGTGTGGAATTGCCAGATGTGTGGAATAGTTTCTTTTATAAGACAGACAAAATAAATCGGGATTCATAAGGACAGAAAATGTATCATGCTGTATTTACTGATGATGAATATGATATACCATTTTACCATCCATTGATTCAGTATCATAAGATCTAGGTAACTGAGCAGCAATACGATCTTGAAAGTGGGGGTAAGGCTAATAAAGAATATTGATATTTATTATTTCTGTAGCTCAAGTACTAGAGGGACATGATTAAATTAGCAGGTAGTAAATTTAAAACAAAAATCCAAGTCTTTTTCATATAATGCAAAATTAAATTATGGCTCTGTTAGTCACAGGTGTTGCGAAGTCTGAAAATATATAGGGGATCGAAAAGGGGATTAGGCAATTTGATGTCTGATTAGTTATTCAGTGGCTATTAAACACAAGGGTAGAGATGCTGCCTGTAGTTCGGTTACTAAGCGGCCAATGACCAGAAGTCTGTAATGGAGACAAATCACTCCAAATGTATGGTGTTTCTTACACCTGTCTAGATTCCTTTGCTGGCTATTGTCAGGGAGAGCACACTGGAATGGGTGCTTTTTCAGTGTAATGCCAGATACATGTTTTTTATGATGCTTCATTCATAACTGTACTCCAGGAACACAAGAATTAAAATATGTATGGGAAAAGCCATATTTCATACTAGGGGAGGACAGTTGAGGTGGCTAAAGTTATATGTTTCCATTACATTCTGTTTTTTCTTTCCTCTCAGTCTTTTACCAGATTATGTGTCCTTTTAAAGAGTTAGCCTGATCAGAAATGCAGTACAACAAAAGCCAACCAACCTGATCTACGCAAGTGGCTCTAAGAGGAAAAATATGATACCAAATATTAGTCTTCTGTGTTTTCATAATGAATGCATTGCTAGATTAATAATCAAAAGTAGCTGGACAGGGAGCAGTCCTGGAGGAGATGGAATTGGGAAAACAAAATTTACACTTTCTGAAGCTGTACATCTGAGCTTAAAGGAAGGTATTGCTAGGTTTATCCCTAACATAACACATAGGTTGGATTAATTTCTTTGAACTTTTAATTTTGCTCAATAAAGCAGCAAGTCCTATCTAAATTGTGAACCTTTTAAAGTATATGTACAATTCTTGAATTATATGGCAGTTGTGAGCTGTCTTAAATTTTAAATATCATCTAATTCACTAGATCTTTCTTTTTTCTTTCCAGATAGACTTCCCAGTCTACAAGAAGAAAAGTGCTGCATCAGGTGCTAAGTCAGAAAGGAGAGAAAATTGTCAGAAATTCAGTCAGAAAGTCAGAAATTTGAGGTGCTTTTTTTTCCTACTCATCTTTTGTAAAAAAATGACAGCAGATGAAACTGATTTATTTTAATGTTTTTCTTTTTGAAATTAATATAGAAACTGAGAAAGGCATTGGAAAGCATGAATGGGCCTTAGCCATGCATTTAATTTTTTTTCCAAATAGAATCTAAAGATTTTCAATGGCATTAAGTTACAAAACTTCAGAATGGTGTTTCTGGGTCTGATTTGTATGATCTGAGGAACCAGATCCATTTGTTTGATGTGTATTGAAACCTCCTATTAACATCATCATGGCCTCAGAAAACTAGGCAAATTTAAAATTTGAAAATTTTAAGTTTGCCTAGTATCAGGCCCTGAGACCAACTAAATTGGGCTCTCTGAAGTTAATAACTGTCTTCAGCTGGAAGTTAAAGCTGTTGTTGTGCTTGTCATTAGGGCTTCTATTTATGACTCCATGTTGCTTCTCTGTCATATTTTGTCTTCTATGAACATCCTGAGTGAATAATTTAGGATGTGTCTTTGAGTTTAAGCAGTGTTTCATCATCTTCTTAATTTATGTCTGCATGAATTCTAATTAGCTGGTCATCAAAATTCTACTCAGCCATACATTGATTATGTATATGCGTATCTTCAGATTTTATTTGTATAGTGATAATTTCTGGATTGAGAACATACTGACACTTATGAGTAATCACTGGGCTACAGTTCAGCACTCCATCTGTATTCAGCAAAACACTTAAGCATATGCTTAATTTTGACTTTAGCTCAGGTAAGCATGCCTCCATCCCAATTCAGCATAGCGTTTTAAGTACGTGCCTAACTTTAGGCATATCCTTAAGTCCCACTAAAGCTAAAATCAAACACACCCTTAAGTGTTTCATGAATATGTATAACTGCTGAAATTGGTTCGATGAGATGAACTCTGTCGGCCATTAAGTAACAAGAAATGCCTGGCCATGATTTCATTACTGTCCTAAAGGCAGGGAAAATATAACAGAGAACAATTTATTTGTGCCTCAAAATTGTAAAAGCTAAGCTGTGTACTGTTGAAGATAAAATATTTTATAAACTCTTCCTATCCATTAAAGAATACTATCAGGAAGAAATCAAGATTCCATTCTCAATGTTTCATTAGGTTCTGAATGTTCAATAATGTTTTGTTTCATTCTTGAAAAACATTTCAGATAATGTATCTAAATGTGTTTGAAATTACAAATGAGAATGAGAGGACAACTGGTTGCAGAAACAAAGAAAATGAGTAAACTGTATACAGGTGTTGAGGATGTTACAGCTTATAGCACGTTTCTTAAAATTTTGTTTTATTTTCGATCCTGACGTGCTTGATTCACATCACCAGTCTTTGTTTCAATTCCTTTTTGCTTTTGCTGCTTCAACCTCTACAGTCCTTCTGCACTATTTATGTGAAAAGCTCTTTGCATTTTTTATTTCAGATCCTCTCCTATTGCAGTTCATGAAGTCTTTCAACAGTAGGCTGTTAATCCTTTGCAGATTAATATGATTTCAGTGATAATCCTTTCATTTGTTGAATTTTAAGACATATAATCATTAAAGAAAGTGCTTGACAGATTTTCCATTAGAGAAGTACAAAGCAGGTGGTATGTCTTTAATGTATGTCGGTAGCACTTTATGTTGCTCATTTATAAAATTAAATTTGCAGATGAAGCAAAGAAGTCTAGGGTTAGTTACTGCTCTTTTCCCTTTGATATTACATTTGAAATCCAATTAAGGAAAAAGTTATTCAGGGGGTTTCAGACCAAGCAGTGTTAGAATATCTGGTTGAAAACTTTTTTCACATCTCCATTGTTACATTTCTTCTGGAATAAGGGTCAGCTTGGGTTCTACCCTAACACGGTAAAGCATTGAGTTATTATGTGGAGAAAGGGCAGGATATAATCTAAGACGTGAGATTTACCTTCAGGTAGGCTGTAGGATGTAAATAGTATACAGGAGTCATTCCAGCTCTTTGTACGAGGTTTATTCAGACCTTCATTTAAGTTAAATATATGACTGAAATACTATTCCCTAGATTGAACTGAAGGCTTGAGTTATCTCACAATAATGGCACACACAAATCTCTTGCTATTAGAGTTTTTGGTTTTCTGTTATTTCCAGCTCACTCTCCATGACAGTACTTCTCATCCAATACTTTACCCTCTTTTTTTCTTCTCTTTTTCCTCCTGATATTTCCCATATTGACCTATTTCTTCTTTTTCTGCTCTTTTATGCAAACTGATGAAAAAATAGGCAGGAAGAGAAGGCATAGATATTAAAATATTATGATACTGAGTACTCTTTTAAGACACGTTTTATTTAAGATCTCAGAAGCAATGCTTCAGGGTTAATATACAAACAGCAGAAATGTTCTTTTTTATTGTTTTTAGCCACAGATTAAAAAACAACAACAAACAAAAAACCTCTGCAAACATTTAAAGTTTATTAAAACCTCTGTTTAAATAAATAGATAACAGGTGTGGCCTATCGTTACTAGGCTGAATTTTTTGCTTTTATATACTGAAAATGTATAAAAGTTTTATGCAGGAAGGAAAGGAAGCAGACACCACAAGTCTTTAGGAAAATCAGGTCCTGAACTTGGCAAACCTTTAGCTGATTTTGTCACATATTTGCAGCTTTAATATGATTTGGCCTTTGCAACAGCCAAAATAAGTGTCCTTTAATCACTTCCAACCTATTAACAGATGGGCAAACAGCTTTTATAAATGGGGCATACAAAATACTCCAATATCAGCCAAAACTAATTAGTAACAATATCTGAAATGCAATTTATAAGTGATGGAATATATATTAATGCAGATAAACTGATGGTTTGATAGAAATTCCTTTTCAAACATTATGTCTGGTATTTGTTCTGCTCTGTTATGTTCTAAATATTCAAAAAAAAAAAAAAAACACACACTTTTTTCTGTCTAGCTATTTTCTTCTGTTAAAACATCTTGTTTAAAGGTAGCGCAACTGATAGAAATCACATTAAGCAAGAGGTAGTTTAGTACGTGTTTTTGTTTTTTTTTTGTGGTGTATTAGAGAAAGGACAGTGTAACTTGAACACAACATTAAAAGAAGTTAATCTTTAAGAACGGCCCAAAGTACTGATATAAGACATTATTTATCCACCAGTGCCAGATCATATTAAATATATCTTTACACTGCAGTATTAATCAGCATATCTAAATTGCATGAAATTAAATTGCGAGATTATAGAAAAATTGCCACATGCATAATTCAGTAGGAAGAGCCATTCAATGCATTGCCATCAGATCTATGGCATGAATTTGATTTTACAAAGACATCTGTAGTGCAGACAGCTGCTGTACCTAAGTGAGGATTTGATTGTACACTCAATATTTCAAAGAAGCACTTGTCCATATCTTCCGTATAATTTTTGTTATCCTGGCTCTAAAAAAGAATGTAAGTGGTTGCAAACTCAGAATTGTTCTGAAACATGTTTTCATAAAAAAGAAGTAATTCAAAACTTGCTGGTTTTAGGAAAATTTTCCTTTCACCCGAGTGCCCTGTCTTTCACAAACAACCTACCTCTCCATCTCAATTGATGCAGTGATTTGGGGGTCTTCCTTGGAAAGTCAAACTATATCTAGAATACTAACAAATTTGAAGACAATGTTAAGAAAACTTTTCAAATCTTTCTTCCTGTAAGGTAACACAAAGGGACCTGCTGTCTCACTTTCATAATTGCCTCTGATAATCTTTTTCTCAACTTTTGGAGAAAAGGAGCAATAGAAGTAGTGTGTACATTCTATATGCCCATGTTTCTCATAAGTCAGGTAGTTCTCTTCTTGTCCATCCAACATAATGATATTCCATGGTCTTTGAAGACAGTGGATCTCATCAGCCCAGTACTGTAACCTTTGGATAGCCTCATGCTCAGCATATTCAGGTGTTTCAGAGTAGATAGTCATCACCTGCAAACTGGCTAGACCTGTCTAGAAATGGCTCTGGAGGCGAGTTCACTCAAGGCATCCCTGCAACTAAGGAAACTGTAATTTCTTTGAAACCGTAACAGCAAATTAAAACGCTGTTCTCTGATAGAATCTCCGAGGAGAAAAATGAATGAATAACCTTTGCTGGAATGGAGCAGAATTAAGCCAGTAGAGGGGTGAATTCTTTCTTTAGTGCAGAAGATTTGGAGGTTGTATAATGTTATAAGTGAGAGGTGAGATTGTGGTCCCAAACTGAGAAGTCATATGAAATACCTGAAAGTTTTTTTAGCCAGTAGAGAGATCAAGATCGATGGGACAGATTTGTCTTTGTGGCACAATCTGGAATGATGAATAAGTGCAAATGATATTTTTTAATTATAAGAAGATGGTCTGATGAGAAATCCTGCAGGCTCTTGGCTAGAAGGAGAAAATACTACAGAATACCAGAAAATAACCAGTTTAGAATTCATTGTTAGTTCCAAAACAACTGATCATAACCTCAAAATAATGAAACCAAGACAAAAGAAAAAAAAGGAAAATACAAGTTTTTTGAGAAATGCTCTGATCTCCATTTCTCACGCATTTTTATCTGACTAGCACCTTGCTTAATTAAGACCAGACATCAAAAAACGTTTTTCTCTCAAATGATATTTGAAGCAGATTGGTTTAGTCTTAGCACAATCTGGATGTAGTAAGTAAAATTGCAACTGACTCTACAGCACATAGTTACTTATGACCTTAACTATAAAATGACTATTTCTATTCATAATTGCACCTTCAGAAAAAAAAAACAAAAAACAAAAAACAAAACAAAACAAAACAAAAAACCTCTAGATGTGGTATATAATAAATTCTTCAGCTATATTTTAGTTTACATTTCTGCCAGTTACACAGCTTGGAATGCAAAATCTAATGACTTGATTAACCACCACGAATTGTTTTGACCATTCCATTGGACATAGTCAAGTAGGAGAACTGTAGAGGTGAGACATTGGAGAATTCCTTGTTCTTTATCAAGACAAAATTGAGAGATTTTATTGTTTTAAAATTATTAATTTTACTGTAGTAAATACCTCTACAATTCATATTATTGGATATCTTGGCTTTTCTGCTGTTTCTACTCTCCTGTTTTGAATGGAAAATCTCCAATACAGCCTGTCTAGGTATGTTCTTTTAAAAAGGATTGACTTAAACACATTTATCTGTTCTTGTAAAATTTATTTTTTGTTTGTTTTTAATTGGAAATTAATATAGAAGACACATTTAAAGGTTTCAGTGTGCCTATCTACTAGATATTATCTCAATGGTAAGAAACATGTATACATATAACATAAGTCATTTTTTAGTCTGACAAATTCATTACTTAAAAAAATGTTTTTCACAGTCAGTATGACTTTTTACATCCTCCTTTCTGTAAAAGTCAAAGTAGACATAAAAAAATAAGCTATATGGTTGGTTGGGAATCCAAAATATTAAGATAATATTATTTAAAATAATAGCTTAATCCTTATAGTTTAGAAAGTCATGGGAATTGTGGAGATCTACACATCTGTACAAAACATTTGTCAAGCAGATTTGGATGCTAATTCTGTAAATGTAGTTAGTAAATGACCAGCAGTTCCTTTTCAATCTTTTCAAGCTGTTCCTGTAAGTGAAATGATTCTACATGATTCTGTACTTATTTTAGGTGAAAATTACAATTTGTCTACTAACATTTTGATTCATAGTTCAAGCATTTCTCTATGAAACTGAAAAACAAATATTCTGTACTTTAATTTCTAGTGACAAACGCCTTTCTCTTCAAACCCACATGAAGGAAAAGAAAAATGTAACTCACCTGGAAGACTTTGGAGCTTTTTGTGATTGTACAAAGGATCCTGGCAGCAGAGAAGTACTTAAAGCAGTCATTTGCATTCAGAGATATGTGAGAGGGTGGCTTGTACGCAGGGCATTCAAGAGGCTAAAAATTAAGGTAATGTCTTGGTTGTTTAATCCACATACCGCTTGCATTTTAGTAGTGTAAGATTTCTTGATTATTAATATTTAGCTGTGGAAAACAAAACAAAACAAAACACATGCTGAGCTAGTCCGTATGCCATCTCTGTAGTGCACCTTCAAGGTCAGAGACAATTCAATGATACTGCTCTGCTGGGACCTGTTTCCATCACTTAATTGTAGGAAGGCTCTCATTTTTAGAAAAGAATGTCCTTTGCGATGTGTGATCCCTTTACCTTTTAATAGTCTTGGTGTATATGCATATTGTATTGTTAATTCTGGGGCCTGCAGATGAGGTAGAGAAACAGGCTTTAGCTAACAGACTGCTTATTGCACCCTTCTCCCACTCTCTTTTAAGCTTAAGTTACTGAAGAAAAGAAAAAAACAAAAAACAAAAAACACAACATGGATTCTATAGTATAAATACTGTTTTTCATATTTGTCATCTCATGTTGCTAAATGAAATGCCAGTTTCTAAGAAATGGTATACCAAAATGCTATAATACGCACTTCTGCTTTCAATCTCGGAGTTTATACCAACTTAAAAGAGCTTATAAATATTGAAGGCTGGCTGCTAATGGAGGCTGCATAACTTCAGTTAAGATATCATTTTTTAGTGATTTCTAAGCCTTCTATCTAAGGAGTAAACCCTAAGAAAACTTGTAACTAATTCAAATAAGTGGGTCAAATAGGAACTGAGACATCCATTAAACTATCTTTTTTATTAGTTTTCCAGAATCCTAAAATAGGGTAGTAAAAATCAGGTCATATTATTTGGTAATCATCAACCTTTAAAAATATTCCTTCACTTTATATATTGGAAGAGAGGGAGATTAATGATGAGGTGAAACTGCATTTCTTGATATCTACTCCTGGGCTGTAGGAAACAAATATATAATTTTCCTCCCATGACATACTTTTAATCAAAAAATGGATGTTGAACACAAAGTTTCTCACCTTGCCAAGTTTCACTATTCCACTTTTCCTCTACTGAGATACAAAATCTTGTCTTTCCTCCCAGATTCTGATTGTGTGCAGATAGTATTTTCCATCTCATACAATTTGTGATCTACTTCTGTAATTTGGAATAAAATGTGTTTATCTAAAAATAGTTCTATCCAATAGTTTTATCTAGTCATCTCTGGAAAGAATCATCCCTTATCAAAACTATGGAGTAGTTGTTTTTACATATCTGTCCACTTATGTTTACAGCGATGCAATTTATTCTTGCTTTTATTTAAGATTTTCTCATACACTGAATACCTTTCAGTTCTAACTCCTCATCTGTTTTTTAGTCACCTTTCACTTGTTTCTTACAGTAATAAAAGTGAAATATATCTGTAATTACAGTCAGCAAGTCATGGGCCATCCTTACTAGCAGTTGTAAGGTACTATCGTAAAATGATGGCACGCATTAAACATCGAGCTGGTGTTTTGGATCTGTCTACACCACTTCATTATTTTGAATTAGAGGAGTGGATGGACAAGAAAAAATGTAAGTCATGCCATTTTTGTACGCAATTTCTTCTGTTTTAATTTCAGTGGTTTGTCTACTAAGTAATATTCCAAGTCTGCAACACAGTTATTTTAAAATGACTTCTGGTGCAAGGCAGATTTGATGTCTCCATATGTGCAACTGCAGTTCTACAGTGTTGTACCAATTGTTGGATTTAGTATGAATAAAAAGATTCTTCTGGTCACTTGATAAAGAAAGTAATTATTAACTGTTATCATTAACTGTTTTAACTCTTGTGTGCTGCACATTGTGATTGTGTCATCATGTTGTGGGTGCTTGACTATTAAGTGTCATGAAAAGTCAGGAAGGAGGAGTCTAATGAAATGGTAGATAAGGAAGTGCAAAACTAAGTATCATCGTAATTACCTTAACACTTTATCCTTTTCAGTCATTATGGCAGTGATTTTTTTTATCTAGTATTATTGTTCTTTTTTTAAACAATTCCTCCCCCCCTCAAAAAAAAAAAAAAAAAAAAAAAGGATAGCGCTCACATCTCCCACAAAGAAATAAGTCATTTGTATGTTTAGAAAGCCTCTTAAAAGAAGATCCCTTTGCAGATTTTGTGAGCGATCCATGTATTAGAAATTTTATTCATGAAACTAGTTTTTACACTTGCTTTTGTTTTTTGATGGCTGACTGTACAGTCAAGCAAGTGTGGTAGAGAGCATGGTTCGGGGCTCTCTACTACATGGTTCAGTGTGGTTCAGCTGCATGGTGGAAAACTCAGACATGCTCTTACAATAGGATGAACTGCAATGGTCAGGAGAAGCATAAATGTCACTAGCTTGAAGTCAAGAATGTCACTAGCTTGAATCAAGAAGGCACAGACAGGAGAGCTGCTTCTCCTGATGGTTCTTCTGATAAGTAAGCAGAGTAAGTGTTGCAAGAAAAGGAAACAGTTGACTAATACCAAAGCTGCCTGTTCCTTAGCTGCAGATGCTCGCTGACTGCTTTCTGCATCCTTTTGAATATTACTATTCATGTAGTTCTTATTCTCTAAGGATTATAGGAAGATACTAAGGAAAAGAAAAAGCAGTTTAAACTGCAAAATATAATCTAATCTTCCTTTTTATGTAATCCATTGCCCTTCAAATTCCTCTTCCAGAGTAAGAAGTAGCTGCCTCATCATAGAGGATATTTAAGATTAGATGAGTGCATACTGTGGAAAATAGCTTTCCTGGTGGGGAAAAAGCTGAGAAAAAGAGAATTAGGTTGAGTTTTCAACTGTGCATCAAAAATGCAATACAATATGTTGGACTTAGATGACCATCTTCCTACCTAAGATTTAGGAATGTGCTGCTTTATTTTTTATCCTTTAAATAGGCATTAGCATTCCAGAGAAATGAAAATATACCACCCATTAAACACTGCAAGCAGGTTCTAATTGATTCTTGCACCTTTTGAGCATGCTATGTATTAGTTGTTTATATCTTGTTTCCCATTTCCATTCAGTCCTTTAATTCTGCATCCATAAAGTTTTATGCTTTGGTCTAAAGGAGGAGGATTTTAATACTTAATTTAAAAATATTCCATGGATAGGTTTTGAGTTCCCTGTAAACGCTTTATTGATACAAATCATGTAATGAATGTGTCTTTGAATCTTCCAAAGATTCATGATATAGTCTCAGATTTGACTTCTGAAATTCTGTAATCAGGTCTTATATTCCTATCACCACATAGGAAATACGTATGTGCGTGTATATGTACATGTATATCTATACATATATGTATGTGTGTGTGTATATATACACACACAAACTATATATGTGTGTATATATATATAGTTTTTTTCCCCTGTACATTACAAAAACTATATCAATAAAATTATTTAACTTATAAAACATAACCTATATCCTCCTGAAAAAGTGCATCCTTTTCCCAGGCTGAATAGCTCCTAACATTACTGTCTGGTGACTGAAAAGTTTGTACTACTCTTCATATTGTGATGAAATGCTGGTCAATGGTTGAGTCACTGATGCTTTCAGTAGGAAGACTTCAACTTATACTTTCAAAGCTTCTTTGTTTGCAGATGTGATAGGGTGTTGCAACCCAGTATATTGTCCTGTATTGTTGTTTTGTCTTTATGCCTTCAAAAATCAGGGTGAAAAGTCTGAGTTAAAAAGCATATGCTGTTTTTCTGAAATGTTAAATTGACATTAATTTGCTCTTCTATGATGAAGACAGAAACAGACATGTTCTAGATGTTCATGCATAACAAAGAGTGTAATTTGATTTATTGCTGTTAACCCTTGCAGGAAAACTAGTGGTTCTGGTGATAAATAATAAATTAGCTACACTGTCTCTCAGGTAGGAAGATTTCTGGCACGAATTCTGAAAAAAATCTGTAAGCTAGGTAGATCAACTGGAGTGTTCTGTGGACATTAGAGTAAAGAAGACCAAAGATTTTCGTTTTTAATCTGTACTTTTCCCTCCCTGAACAATGCAAAAGAAACCACATAATGTCTTTAACTGGATCTATATTATTTAATATACACAATTTGTCAAGAAAATAATTGACTGTTAGCCCCCTAATATATGTCCTTGTTCTTTTCTAATTAGCTTTGGTAAGGCATCTATAGAAACTTCTATTACGATATTGCTTGGGACAATGTCTTGAGCACATCTGCCAAGTCAAGAAGAGTACTATTAACTACTATTGGCCTACATTTCCATACATAATTTATCAAGAATATTAACTTGATTCTAAAGAAAATGTTTCTAGAAAAATCAGTATCCAGTAACATACTGTAAATGTGTATCTGATGGAAGCTTCTCTTCTTCAGTTTATGAAGCGATGTTTTTCAAGAGAGAGCTTGACAAAAAGATGGACAGAAAGCAGTTGTCTGAATTTTTTAGAGACTGTGGATATTTTATACCTGCCAGTGGAATACACTGGGTCTTCCAGCTGGTCTCTCCAGGTAAGCTGATTCTTAAAAATGCTTTGCAATGGTACAAAAAAATTATACTGCAGATGTCGTAGGCTTTGGGTTGTTTGTTTACACTGTATAAAGAAGCTACTACTCTTAAAAGCACAGTCAAGACAAACCCTACCTGATGTTGATGTTCTTTTTCAAAATGGACCATTTTATCTTTATACTTGAAATAAAGTAGATTTTGTAGAGTTGTACTGTGTCTAACAATGCTGGACTACAGTCCCATACTGTTTTGAAATGTAGTAAGAGGGCATAGATCAATTTTGTAGCAGGTTTCCACTTGCAGGTGTCTCCAGTCAAAATATTAGCCTTATTCCACACTTTGTAATGTCAGTGGTGTTAGCCTTCCATCTCAGCCCAACTGACTTTTAAAAACATTCTCAAAGGAATACATTCATAGTTGAATGTAAATAGAACAAGACATCATGAATCAAGGTACCCTGTACTGTAAATAGGAGAGAAAACATTGCTCTTTAAAAATAGAAATAAAATTGTAATCAGTTAAGTCCTTCAAAAAAACCTAGACTCATCTTCCTTCTGGCTTTTCTCATTCCCAGGGCAGCCAGTGGGAGTGTCTGCAATGCTCTGCTCTTACAGCAGAGCAGCAATGGCTGCTTCTGGGTGAGACTTATGTAGGCAGCCTCACTGGACACCTCACAGGGTGGGGTGGGAGATGCCATTTCCCATTTCTCCTCAACAGTAGCACACTTTTGTTTTGTACTGACATACATAGATGCTGTGAACCAAAGCTGGCCTAAGCATAGATTAATATTACCTCTGTGTCTTCTTAAGTTTAACATCCATCCCAACTGCAGCTTCTTGCAGATGGTGATCTTCTTTGGAGACTACATTTAATTTCATGTACCAGCATTTGGAAAGAATAATTTTAAAGTACAACGTCCTTTAGTGAGAGAGAACCATGTTTAATTGGTGCTTTTGTTTTGTTAATGACCTACGTGCAGGTTCTTTCTATGATTTTTTTTGTTGTCTTCCAGCCAGCTCTCTGTTAAAGCTGCATCTTTGAGAGGAAGGCGGTCTCTCTGAGTGTCTGACCACACATCATACTTGCACGTTAGGCTGCTTCTCAGTGTTGGCTCCTAGCAAATGCAATTAATTTATCATGGAAAATCATGTATTACATGTCATTTAGGTCACATTCCTAAGACAGTGTGAATAAGACCAGGTATTTTTAGTCATTTGCTCAGTCCCCATCACTATGGTAACAGGAGATTTTGTGACTGCGAGACAGATTTCTGTCTTATATCCTAGATTTGGGAGACTATTGCTACTTTTTGCTATGTTCACAGAGTAGGAAAGGTTTATGCTTCCCCACTTATTATTTAATTTATTTAGTGTCTCTTAGGTATGAGGTGTTATCAAGACTGGTTCGCTTATTTGAAGCAGGGCGTGGGCTTCTTATTTATTTCAAATTCAAAACTCTCTCAAATTATGAATGTATAAATGATGAATAACTGCTGAAACATAAAGATGTGCTTATGTCTAAAGGGCACCCATAAAATGATTTCTAACATGAAAGCATTTTGAATAAATGGCACTTATCTGTAAAGTGTCCTCTCTTTCTCAATTTTATAATACAAACGTCATTATTTCTGAAGATAAGTTATTAATAGAGTACAACCTTGCTAAATTGCCTTGGAGAGACACTGCAACTGGCTGAATGTTTTGAATTGCTTAATATGGATTTGATGCAGCTATCTCCTGTGCAAATACAGAGCATCCCATATGATCAGACTGCTTATTCAGGAATGGGACTATAAGTGTCTGTGTATATATGTGTGGGCAGAGTGGTAGAGAGATCTAGTAATTACCATATTGATCTTTTTGGGTGATCATTGCGTCTTTTATGGCCATGTTACTGATCCATGGAAGGTTAAAATAGAGAAGTACCCTTGCCTTGTGACTATTTATTCTGAGCATGGAGGGAGAAAAAGGATTCAAATTTTTAAATTAATTTTTTTCTATCTCATTTTACTCTTACTGTTGCCTGCCTACCTGCTTGCCCACCTTCCTTGCTTGCTTGCTTCCTTCCTTCCATTTTGTTCCCCCCAAATGACTCTAAATACCTCTAAAAGAACGGGACCTATGAAAATAAGTACCCAGATGTTAAATGTCCTGTCACCTTTCCATTTCCAGTAATGAAATGGTGAGTACTGTCTTTGGCTAAGAATAATTTTAACAGTAAAAGCTTAAGTCTTTTTTATTTTACATGTTCTCTTGAGAGTTTTAATTACATCTGCATAACTACAAATCTGATTTGTATGGATCTGTTTACTTTTTGTAAAAGTTAGTGAATAAGATAGTAAAATTCTCATCAGAATAAAGCAAGAATATTTGTAGCAGAATGCTAATATGCATTTATATAACAATGAGCTTGCTGTCAAAATAGAAAAGTAGACTATCCATTGTAAAGTACCTGCAATGTGAATTAGAAGTATCAGGTAGAACAGAGAAAAAAAAAGAATGTATGGATGGCTACTAGACACAGTGTTTTGAGTTGCTTTGCTTATACAAGCAAAGCTAATACAATAATTTGACCAAATGTGACAATTGTGGTGGCTCTCTTGGGAGCTAAAAAAGGCATTGGTACCTGGTGTGAGCGTATGGGTGCTTAATGGACACTTACAAGGAAAGGCATGTTTGTGATTTTCTTTTGAATTCTGATTTTTAACCTCTGGGAAACAAAGTGAGCTTCTTTAGATCAAATGAATTTGACCAGGGATGGTCAAATAAAACTATTTGAGAGCACATAAAACTATCAGAGAGCTTCCAAAGGCAGGCTGCACAGCTGGCAAAAGTCTAGAGGGGAAGATGTATGAGGAGCAGCTGAGGTCCCTTGGTTTGTTCAGCACAGAGCAGAGGGGAGGCCTCATGGCAGCCTGCAGGTCCCTCATGAGGGGAGCGGAGGGGCAGGCGCTGAGCTCTGCTCTCTGCGGACCGCGACAGGACCTGAGGGCATGGCATGGAGCTGGGACAGGGGAAGGTCAGGCTGGGGGTTAGGGAAAGGTTCTGCACCCAGAGAGTGGCTGGGCACTGGGACAGGCTCCCCAGGGCAGTGGTCATGGCACCGAGCCTGCTGGATTTCAAGAAGCATTTGGACAATGCTCTCAGACACAGGATTTGATTTTTGGGTGGTCCCGTGTGTTGCCACGAGTTGGACGGGACCCACAAGGATCGTGAGTCCAACTTGGATCACAGAATCACAGAATTTCTAGGTTGGAAGAGACCTCAAGATCATCGAGTCCAACCTCTGACCTAACGCTAGCAGTCCCCACTAAACCATATCCCTAAGCTCTACATCTAAACGTCTTTTGAAGACTTCCTTGAAGGATATTCTATGGTTCTTTATCTTGCTCCACACAGTGGGAGGAAAAGTATGTGGCTGAGTTACTAGCTAACACATTGCTTACTGAGTAGTTAAGAACTGACTAGGATTAATCAAAGGGTTTTCTGTCAGTGGTGAGGTTTAGCTACTGTTTTAAGAAAAAGCCAATTACAATTAAGGTCATAGTGCGGTGGTTTTTAGATTCCATATACAAATAATAATGCTGTTTCATCATATTTCATAACAATTTGTGCTACTACTTATTGCTGATGAGAGAAAACCTCACTGCTGTACCTCATCTCAATAAAGTAAGAAAATCAGAGGTAATTAACCAATCTATTTTTTTGGCCATATGTTTGAAATATCCATTGGAATTATACACAGTAGTCTGAAGAATATGTCTATAAATGTTTTTCAGAAAGCAGTGTAGTAGACTGTTTAAAAATACCTTTTTTCTCTGATTGACTCAAAGTGCTATGTGTCCTATTCAGGTAAATATTTACTCTGAGTTCAGTGAAACTATGCACACATGTAGGTTGGATACTGGGACTTCTAGTTATTTCACTTTTAGATTTGCTGAAGAGTCTGGCAATAATATTTTGTTATTTAATTCATTCTGCAGTTACTGGAATTACTACTGTTAATGCTGGTTGAGGCTGTGAGGTACACAGTTGTGATCTGATCCCAGTACCTTTTGTTAGAGGCAAAATGTTGATGTCTGCAGCATACTGGTAATTGGAGTATTTTCAAATGAAATGTAAACACAGTAAGGATTTTCTCTACAATTGGCCCTTCTAAGCAGCCTGTACTAAAAAACAGATTTCTACATCTTTGTATTTGTGATCTTGATAACTACTTGTGTTTATACAAAATATACAGTGTTTAGGCTAAGAATATGAAACATCACATATTCTACTCAAATTTGAATCACTGCCTATAAGCCATCTCAATTTATATCAGCCTTGCCTCATGGCTTATTGTTCTGCATTTACAGAAAGGTAATAAACCATCTCTTCATTTAAGTACAGAAATGTGCTCAGTACTGCAGTGGTTAATTGGCAAATATTGCTGGAATTTACATATATTAGTGGAAGGAAAGTTTTCCTTTTTACAGGAGCTTTTAGGTTGCAAACTGGTCTGGCTTGATTTGAAACAACTAATGATAGTGCAAAACACTGAGCTCTAACAGACATGTCAAAGCAATATGTCTTCATTAAAGTCAATGCCAATTCCCTATCAAGCTCCAGACAAAGGGGGGGGGGGGGGGGGGGGGGAGGGGGATGCAGGAGTTCAGAGTTCCCCGGAGAATACTTCCCTGCATGAAGTTGATAGAGGGTAGCAAAGCAGTCTGACTGCCCTCCTCACAGCTTGTGGTTTAAAGCTTGACTCCTGCTGAACCTTCATCATTTTTTGGTCCCACTGGGCCATTCCATGATAACTAGTGCCTGTTACTGGGTTTTTTGGAAAGCTCTCATATGTTTGGAGGTCCAGCTCAGAAATGGCACTGTGGCACTGTATGACTCTGAAGCCTTCCCCAGTGCCACTCTGCAGTTAATTTCTCTCTCAACTTTTTCCCACTGTGGTTCATATTTGTGACATCTTATGCATAAATTGTTAAAAATAAACAACACCTAATAGCAATTTCTGTTGCAATGATGCCAGAAAAGCCTTATTTATAGAGCAGGACCCTTCTGTGTTGAGTTCTGTACACATTCTGAAGAAAAATATGCTTCCTGCATCACTGATAGGAAATAGCCTCCTAAAACTGTTTATTTATCATTAAACAAAATATTACAGGATGAGCAACAGGAACCCATAAATACTGTAAAAAGAACAGAAGTGTAACAGCACTCATGCATCTGGCAAAACACAACAGTATGTAGTTTCCTTCACAGTACTGTTGTTTAATAATGTTCTCCACACCTATGTGGCAATGAGCCCTAAGGCAGACATGGACTACCATTCTGACCATTTAAGCTAAATATAACATCAAGAAATTGAAATTCCACCTTGGAAGAACTCTATGAGTGAGTTAGTGATAATGAATAGAAGCATTAATAAAATGCCTTGCTAGAGCTATTGCAAAACTTTGCATTTTCTACATAATATTTGCTGGATCAAGGCTAAATACAAAGCTGATCTAATGATCCCTTCAGGCCTTAAAGACTGCGGGTCATTCACCATCAACTACAGCAAAAGCAAATAAAATCTGTATAGTATGCTCCTCACTCTGATACCTGGTTCCCTCCCAAAAGATTTACAGATTAGTATGAGCTTAAAAGGTTTCAGATCTTCCACACTGCTGGAACATTTGTCAACGAGCATGCAAAGGCCCCTGCTGGATCCAAATGCTGTCTGATCAATGCTTGTCCACAAGCATCCTTTCTAACATACCACACACATACAAACAGAAGCCTATGTTTCTCTCTCTTTTTCCTTTTAAAGGAAGGTAAATGTTGTGCTTAAAAACTTAATTTGATTGTGTGTTTTTCTGTTAGCATGTCATCAGTATGCTCTTCCTGAGGTTGGCAAATCGGAACAGAAAATTCTATTTGGGTTACCCACACAGCTTGGAGTACTCTAGGCCAGCCACCAACCTTGTTTTAACATGATTAAAATGTTACTTTTTTTTGACAGTATCTATAGTCCAAAACATCATTATGGATTTATTAAGATGCCTTGATAATAAAGTTGAGATGAATGACCTATTCAGTTGATGAAAAGAGTTTTTGCATGTCTGTTCACATTTGGCATGACATTTAGAATTATTCTAAAAAAATACTTTGAAACAACAATGCAACTATCAGAGAAGAAAATTTTCGCTTTAAATTCTGCTTTGCTGCAATGCCTACAGAATAGTTTGCAATAGTTGAACTAGTTATATGCTGACACTGCTGCCTGTTATCCAGATTGACACTGTCTAATTTATATTCTCCTATCTGTCTCTTCATCTTATACCTAAACTATAAAATCTTGGACTGCCTTTTTGTTTCATCTGTGTTAGAGTCTGACACGGAGGGTCCTGTTCTGCACCTAGAGCTCTGGAGCACTATCCTTATACAAATAGTTTGTACAAATGCTGATACGTTGTCAAATCTGTTTTAAAGAAAGTTGAAGAACTTTAAAATTTAAATGGTATAACTTACCTACACCATATTACAGAATCACAGAATGGTTGAGATTGGAAGGAACCTCTGGAGGTCATCTAGTCTAACCCTTCTGCCAAGCAGGGCCACCTAGAACATACTGCACACAATTGCACACAGGCAGGTTTTGAATATCTCCAAAGCAGGAGAGTCCACAGCCTCCCTGGGCAACCTGTTCCAGTGCTCTGTCACCCTCACAGTGAAGAAGTTTTTTCTCATATTCAGCAGGAACTTGCCATGTTTCAGTTTTGTGGCCGTTGCCTCTTGTCCTGTCACTGGGCACCACTGAACAGAGTGTGGGAAACACTGAAAAGTCTTTGTCTATAGACAAAGTCCTTACATTTGACTGGTTTTCTATGCCAGACACCATCCTCCACCCCCAAAATATAAGGAGGGATGGTACTTTTCACTGTGAATCCAATGGCAGGTTATGAGTGGGAGGCATTTCACAACACCATTGTACTTAACCATCACTGTATGTCCAGTGCTGGAACACAGACCAGTGTCTATGCTGGTCAGGTTTCTGGGAACAGCTAGCTGCAGATTAGGCAGAAAGGACTTTCTCTGGGGCAGCATTCTTCACTGCATGTACTTATCAAAAACTCGTGAGGCATCACCCCTCAACTGAAGCTTAGGATGTGTTTGGTTTTTTTTTTTACTATTTAGGATCACTGGAATATTGTGGCTAGATCAGGTTGCCCATCTGCTGTCTTATCACTTTGGCCTGTCTCAGGCCAAGAAGGACAATCTCAGTGGACACCTTTCTTTTCCACCTGGCAGTTTGTGTTTTCATTAATGTCACTACAAGGAATTTGTATTTTTATATAGATATTAGCAGCTTAGTTTGCTAGTACATTTTATGCAATAATATCAAGTGCAATTCATTCCCTTGATACAATAGCACACATTTTCAAACCTGTTTAAAGGTACAAGCATATTAACATGTTTGCCCCACTGATATGCTGCTTTGTCTATTTTACATTTTCAGACTCTTTATCTAGGTTATATTC
This sequence comes from Aythya ferina, assembly GCF_964211825.1. Classification (NCBI taxonomy): domain Eukaryota; kingdom Metazoa; phylum Chordata; class Aves; order Anseriformes; family Anatidae; genus Aythya; species Aythya ferina. The sequence continues at coordinate 43,705,609 of NC_140300.1, read as the reverse complement.
CAAATCACCAACTGGTCCATGTAGGTAGTCCCCTTTTCATTATTATGGATCAACATGAAAAGACTGTTGCAGTGTGTACTTGCTGATTTGTCTCCAGCTCATTCTTATCAGTGTCTTGCCTCGTCTTTTCTCTTAGCTGTAGCTAGACTGTATTAATCTGTTGAAATCTCTGGCCGTTAGCACATTAGTTTCCACACTAAGTAAATAAATGAAGTCCCTTCCACTAAAAGAACTCATCAAGTTCCCTTGTCTTGTAGGGGAATTAGCTTTTTTAACCTTTCCCACGTAGGATTTAGCTTTAATTCTTTAATTGGCTGAACAGTTCTTGAAGGCCCACCAGTATTGATGGAGCAGGTTCATTGCTTCCTATGCCTGAATGGCAAGTGTACCTAATAAAACAACTCAGGATGACATTTGACCTTTTTGCAATTGCATTGTTATCTGCTCTTCCAATTGTGGTCCTCTGTAACACAAAAGACTTTATGGCTGCCTATACAGTTTCCCCAATTTTTGAGCTCTTGATTATTCCTTTCCAAGTTTAGTACTTTGCACTTACCTGTATTGAATTTTGTCTTATTGATTTTGGGCCTTTTCTCCGATTTATCAAGATTATTTTGAGTTTGAATGCTCTCCTGTAAAGTGCTTGTAACTGCTTCTAGTATATTGTCATCTACAGACTTTATAAGTGTCTTCTCTATTCCATGATCTCAGTCATTGTTAATGAAAACATTGAATAAAAAAGGACTCAGCTCAACAACCAGCTCTGAGACCTCACTTTATACTTCTTCTCATTTTTGACAGGAAGCTATTTAATGACCCTTTGAGTTGGATAGTTTGATCTTTAATAAGAAAAAATGAATAAGCAGAAAATATGTTCATAAAGACTAGGGAGCTATTAAGAAATTCACATAGAAATTTTAGCATAGAATAATAGTATATGGGAGAGAAATTAAATGTTCATCATTTATTGCTACAAATATGTCTTTTATATGATTTAAGAAAGTTTCTTCTCCACTAAGATGTGAAGAGTTTTATGACTGCAGTAGTCTGGGTCAGAAGGGTATGTATCAGGTTTCTAAAGTTCAAAGAACATCTTGCTGTCTGTGGGGAGATGGACCATATAAACTGACTTAACTATCACTCCTATTAAAATATATATTTCAGTATTTATTTTTTAGCATATGCATAGTACAATATGTCTATAAATGTATATGGATGGGTGTTACAGAAAATACAAAAATAGAAGACCTGTAATGTATCTTGAAAAAAAAAAAAAAGGAAGGAAAAAGAGATGTATATCCAGTGAACAGAAATAATTTTCTGAATAAATCTGAATAATCACTGCATCCATACTGCAAGATCTCTTTGACAAGGCGATGAATGTAAAGATCTTAAACATCTAATTTAATAAATATAAAAGGAGAATTATTCTAATATGCATTTTATGGATTAATTTATAGAATATATGGGTTTAATCTTTTTTGCTGATTTTTATCTATACTTTCAAAGCATAATATTTTTTCCAATACTGCGTTGTTATAGATAAGTATATATTTTCCTCATTTCTTAGATGGAGAAATAAGAAAAAGAGCTTAAATGGTTTGTCTCTTATCATATATTGAATTAGTGGTAGAAGTTTAGCCAGAATTGTTTAAAGTTGGCTGAGAACTGGTTCTAGCTTCCATGGTCATGAGATAGATGTATATTCAAAGAAGCATCTTATATTTTTATCTATCTGTTACATATACATGTGTTTGCACACTCACACTTAGCCGTCCTCCAAAGACATATACTTAAAAATTTTGATTTTTATAAGATTGTTCTATTCTGTCATCAGCTTAACACTTACTTTTCAATATTTTCTTAAACCTAATTCATATTCAGGTAATTCCTTATGTGTGCAAAGATAGTCTTTGCTTCCTACCACGATGTAGATTATCTGAATAACGTTTTGTTATTTAAAACATCCTTTTGCATGACCCTGTAATCTATTTTTTTGCATTTTAAACTCTCTCAAGTTAGATGGCATAAATTTGAACAATCACTTGGTTGACATAGATATGCTTCATTTTTTGAAGAATAACCCTCTAGAGAACAACTTGCCCACCCTTCAAAACTAAAGCAAAAGATAATTTTAAAGCAAAATGATGTTGTGCAATATCATCACACCAAACACTTGTGATACCAACAATTTATGTTGGTGTAAACCATTTAAGTTCATTTCCAGACAAATATCTTGAAGTTACAGGTTGTTAAGATTCTGTCCTTTTCAAATCTGATTTTAAAATTACATATTATAATTAAAGAGCTTTATAATTAGATGAATCCTATTATTTAGGAATTCTGTGCATCAAGACTTACCAAGACCTTTTATTTATTTCCTATCAGACTATGATCTTTTGGCATTCTGTTTTGTAGTATTCCTCAGCCTAGAAACTACTTAATTTTTTTTTATCTAAATTATCTTCTACATTCTGTTCAGTAGAAGGATTAAATACTTGTCTGGTTGTCATCTGTTATAGCTGCTTGTCCAAAACTGACACAAAACATCCTCTTTAACCATATGACTCTCCTGAGAATTACCAGTCCTCTACCAGCATGTGATTTGGCTATCAATGTTTGTGTTTCTCCTAAAGAAAACAAACTTGGTTGTCAGTTTTGATGATGAGTAACTTTTATAACTGTTATTTGGCTTGCTGTGATTACATTTTGGTCTCAGTTCTGTTATTCTATCTGAAATTGAGTTTTAGTGTAGTCTTGCTAATGTTGTCTGTCACCCAGCAAGCAGCTATGTTTCTGCACTGGGTGACATCTATCACTGTGACCGTCGTTGGAGGTCATGATATCTGGTTCATGAATTATTATTTTTAGTTCTTTAAGTTGTACTGAAAGCTGTATAATTGTGTTAATTAATTTTTAATCTAATATTTGAAACTGCAACCCTTGTGTTGGATGCCTTCACATGTTATTGGGATAACCATCAAACTTGAAAGAAAAAGTCTCTGGAACATATGTGGAAGATAAGATCCAAAATGTCTCTCTGCTGTAGTTCAAGACAGCATCTAATAAATCTCTGTGAAGTAGATGACTGAATACTTTGGGATACCCATTAACAGACTGCTTTTTCTTAAAGAAATAAGTTAACACTGTAAGCTAAAAGTTGAATTTAATGTATTTTTGCTGCTTGGAAAGCTATAGAAAACTATGGTTTTCTGCATTTATATGTTATACATGTTTTCTTTTAAATTTAAATATAAAAATAAATAACACCTATCTGCATATTTCTTAGTTTCTTATCCAAGAACATGCAATTAAGAGTATATGTAATTTAATACAGTGATGGATAAAATATCTGTAACTCTTTTGTTTTAAAACCATCCAGACTAAATGATTAAGTCTCAAATAGGTATTTCAAAGTGTATTGTCTTCTAAATACACAGACAGGCCTTCACTTGTAGGATTTAATCTAGAGGCCAATGACATCAGTAGAGGAACTGATTAAGCTCATCACTCTGAATATTTTGACTTGGCTGTAGGTTCAGAGAAATATGGGTATCTCTCATTTAAGTATTGGTAGAGTACTGTCACACTACATTAAATATTTTTTGAGAGTAATTAAATAATAAATTAAGTCACTTCATATCCCTTTTTTAAAAAGACTTCATGATATCAATCAGATTAAATCTCTGTAAAACTTAAGTTGAAAGTTTATGCTAGTATAATGGATATAGTTACTAAAGCTGCTTTTGCTTTTGTATTCTTTCCACTACTGGAAGGCTATTTGAATGTAACAGAAATGGTCCAGGTTATAAAAATAAATAAATAAAGATTTTTTTAAATGTCTTTAATCTGGAAAAAAAATAAGCAGCTATGTTACGTAGCTTTTCTTAGGGTTCAGTCTGTTTAAATTCTGTAGAAAAACTTTGCAACAAAGTCCCTGGAAATTTTGCAAAGATCTATCGATTTCATCAATATTTCTTGATCAAGGAAAAAGGTGGCAATATATTATGAGATGGTATTTTGACAGTAGCCTATTTTATTGGCCATTTCTGGACTTTCTTTTCTCCAGAACTTTCTTCTAATGAGGAGTAGGAAAAGAATCCCATTTGTAGAGTAACTAGTGGGAACTGCTCTGTTTTAGTTCTACAGATGTAACAGGGTTAATGATATGTTTTCTGTTAAAGACATGTAAACATTTGAAATTGCATGATCTAGAATAGCAATTATATTTTTATTAATTTTGCTATTTGACATATCCTTTCCATTTTGAAACAAAATGGCACCCGGTACAGTTAAAAGCTGTTTAGACTTCCATAGCTTGAGCCTGTGTTTGCTAAGTTGAAGTCAAATCTTCCACTGACAGAAATGATAAAAGAAAAAACATTTTTTACTTTCAGAAATTACCAGGAAGCCACTGGTTTGTGTAAACTAATATTTCTAATATTTAAGCCACTGCTAATAGATTTCCAAGTCCACGTGGAACATCCATACATGGAAGTGAGATTTTGAGAAGCTCACAGATCTGTGTTTATGCTGTGTGTCAGCTTATGGTGTGGTACCATCTAAGACTGTAGACCCTGGCACAACCAGGGCAGAATCATGCCTTTCATGAACAAAAGTACTTATTACATTGGTTCTTCCTTTCCCTTGAATGTGAAGTCATTCAAGCAATACTTCATGCAGAGGAAATCTACGTGCACATTTTCTGTTATTAAATACATTGTCAGAGATACCTGAACATAATAAGTCATGAAATGTACTGGCCACAAATATAATTATAGAAATAACAAGGAAAGGGGAGAATGTAGATAACTACCAAAATTGTCTGAATATGAGTGTAACAGGGAAATCATTTTTTTGGTGCAAAAAGTACAAAGTTCAATTTGGAACAATATCGAATTCTTTTATTCTTCTGAGTTCAGCTAGTACATAATTAAAATTTATAAGAAATATCACCTGCATGACATTTCAGCCAAATAGTGAAACATTTGGCATAGTAGCATATAATCTGCTATATTTAAAGATAGGAAGTTTATTAAGTTTTGGAGGATCTTTGTTTATAATCTTGGCTCTGCCAAATGCAAACCCTTCCTAATTATCTTCAGACTTCATTTATAACCTAAACAGTTTTGAAGGCATATAATTATCTCTTCATCCCAAATCTTCTGACAGTGTTTGTATGTATACACCAACAAGGAGGTATTGAAACACACAGAATAATTTTACTCTTTTTCTAGCTTGGTGTAAAACATCCATCCTTTTAAATGAATATGACGTTGAGGTAGATCTTTTCTTAAATGTTCACAAGGAATAATTTGCCATTGTGTTGTAGAAAACCCGAGATGGAACAACCTGTGTAGTATGTTTCCCTTTGTTACCTTAGGAGATGTATCTCATCAATGTTTTCCATTTAACCCTTCCCTAAAGCATGGTATGTCCTTGAAAGAATAGATTTCAGCTAGTACGTTTTTGAAAAAAAACACAACAATTGTATACTGTATGAAATATAAATATGTATCACTTGCTTAATTACTGAAAACTGTGTAACATTTCAGGCTATCAGAAAAGCCATTTTAGAGTATGGTGAGCTTTAGATGCTTTTACAGAACATTAAATACAAAACCATATTTTAAAGTACGAGCCAGGACTGGAATTAGGACTTGGTCTATTCAAAAGCACTGGCAAAGTTCTCGTTAACAGCAAAGTTAAATAATTAGGGGATTACGTAGGAAACTCAAAGTTGACACTCATGTACCATCTATACGTTCCCCACCACTATGCTGTCCTCAGTCAACATGGGAGATGAGGTTAATTTATGTGAGGTAACAGCTGAAAGTGAAATTCTGATGTCTTTTGTTGGTTTGTGTCACAACCTGAGTGTTGTTTAAACATTTTTTTTCTTCATATTTAATAGTAGATAATACTCTAAAGGCCTCTTTTAAACAGCTAATGTTCCCTTTGGCACTGAAATCCACTTACCTTAACTGACTTCTGTTATACTTCAACCCGATTCTCAGAGTCACAATGGTAATGTTCATTTTAATGTCCCAATAGGCTCTTAGTATTCATCAAATATTTGATTTACATTTTCTAATAAGGTTTATGGAATGCAGAAACATGAAACCCATACTCTGCCATGATTCTAACTACCATGTCTTTCATTAACATTGTGAATTATTTCTCCAAAATAATTAAAATCTGTAATTGAATATACTAGAATAATTTTGGAAAATTACTTTAATTATTCCAGTGCTTCTATTTGGAAAGATCACATCATTTATAAAAACAGAATAGGCAAATATGAATTTACTTTCCCAGTGTCCTGTTGATTAAAGTCACTTTTTAAGAAAACATATATACTTGAAATGCGTATGCTTGTTAAGCACCAGGGTTACAATACAGATGTTTTCTGCTGTAGAATTCTACTGAAAAAAATAATAATTAATTTTCATCTCAGAATTATTTCAGCAATTAATAAGTGTGTTCTCCTCTTTAGGAATTTGTGGCTTATGATTTTCTGTATGCATATTGTAATATAGAAAGTATTCTCTAACTCAGCTAGCCGTTGTATATTTAGTGACAGTAAAACTGAGTGCACAAATGAAGCATGTATACTATACAAAGTATTATTTATACTTGAGAAATCACTACACTGTATACAGAGACAAAAGTGCAACTGAAATAACCAGAAATTGAATTGAAAGGGTTAAAAATTCCTTGCCTTTATGCAGTTTTGGAAGTATACTGCTGCTGTGTGGGCAACTGCAAAGACTTGCTAGAGTTCATCAGTGGCTTCCTGTGCAAGAAGCTAAAGAGGTTTGTGATTCATCAGGGACATGACCAGAAAGTCTGAAAACTGTCCATAAACCTCTGAACAGCACTTTGCAGCTGTTGCTGCAACCTCTTGGGTTGTGGGACTGAGTGGTATTTTGGCCATTATAAATGGGGATGGGAAGTATAATGAAGAGAGCAGAAAAATTAGGCTAAAAGAAAACCTGACCTGGATAAATTGTAGTGACAGAGGAGGAAGGGGAGATCAATACAGTGAATAAGACAACCTTGGTAACTTAAAAAAAAAAAAAAAATACATATAGATATCTGTGTCTCTAGCTGCTCTGGTGATACCAGTCATTTCTTTGGCCTGATGTCAAATGGTACCAGCTGGGGGCTTGCTCCCAGCAATCGTTGTGTCTGAATTTTCTAAGTTACTAGGCTGATACAGCATGAGCAAGCATAGGGCACACACAGTTACACCAATGCATTGCTCCCCTGTCTAACCAGCTACACAGAGGGCTGGCAAGTGAACGCCTTCCAGGCTGGTCATACCACCATGCATAGAAGCAAAGGCCTCACAAACTGCACATTCTAGTTGTGGCAGTCCTTGTGTGGCACATTTCTCATGTGATGTACCCAGCACTTCTCACAAGCTGAACCAATTCCTGTATTTCTTTCAGTATGGTTTGTAGTGCTAAAATTACAGAAGTTTAAATGGCTCATGTTTGTGTTCCTTCAGGTGTAGCCTCTGCCGTGTGATGGAATATAGTTTATATCACTGCCTATGCTAGCTCTTGAACCAAAACAGTATCACCAAGTCAGCACCCATGCAGATCTTAATTAGCCTTGCTGAGAGATGTGACTAATTAGTCCAGATTTAACACATCTCTCACCTTGCTTCTGGGAGCTGAGCTGGTATTGCCATGTGGTACTGTGTCAGCATGCTTGTTCAGTCATGGGGGATAAACGAGTGAGCTGGGTCACCAGCTACTGCTCCCACTTTGTGAGACCTTATGGCACAGAGGTGCTTGGGCTCTCACCAGGTTTAACCTCAAGGAACAGACAAAGGTGTCTTACGTGGCACCCTTCTTCTAAATTTTGTTTCCACACTTAGCCTGCCAACATTTTGTGTTGTTCAGTTCATGTCAGAGGATTTTTTGTTCATCCAGACACTTGATCTTTCCATTCTTCTCTGTCTTGCTTGCCTACGAGGTGGACCTGCAATGTCAGAATCCCCTTTCCAGTCCCAACAGGAGCACAAGCCCTGTGGGGACACTACTCATGAAGGCTTCCAGCTTTCATGATTTGCCTTAGATGTCATGAGGTAAGTTCTGAGAGCAGAGACAGTGAGCAGGGCAGAGGGGCAACTGCTGGGCCAGGCACCTGCCAGGGATGTCCTTTGCAATATCCTTCTCAAACCCCGTATCAGGAAAAGTGGAATCAGATGTTTTGTCTAAAGACAATTATTTTCTATGGTAGTGGTACAAGAGAGGAGGGAGAGAATCTGTTTGATCCTACCTTGTTTTAGTCTGCTTCAGTTTCAAATCACTGGCTGGTATTTTGTCCCCTAACCTTGCTCAGTTTCATATGTGGCTCCTGCAGAGTGTATGAAAATGTTGCTGACTGCAGCACAGGAAGGACAAATAAAAGCCATGTAAGGGGAAGATGGGGTATATAATAGGAGAGGAATGGGAGACTATTTCACTGTGTTCTTCCCTCCAGGCAAACAATGTTAAGTGGTTGAATTGCTTAGTGAATATTACTCTTTTCATCTGGTCTTATTCCATACATTCCACCAAACTGAATAGTGATTGTTATTAATAAGTGAGATTTTAATAGGTCTTATAAAAATACTGTTCCATGCAAAGATTGCTGATTTGGCCCGAAAAGCTATTACAACAGCTGCATATAAACTTTTTTTTTTTTTTTTTTTTTTTTTTTTTTTTTTTTTGAGAGAGGGAGAGGAATACTAGAGTTTGGACAGCTGGGGCTGTGTGTGTGCAGTTAGGGCAGAAAATGGCTTTTATTGTTGTCCTATTGTTTCAAGAAAGGCGACCATTGAGTAACCTAAGAATTCTTGGAGCTCTTTAACACTTTCCCTGTTCATGCTAGAGAAGATCACACATATACTGCTAATGAGCAGAATGCGGCTTTATGAATTTGTCTGAATATTTTCCCTGAGACAATTTCCTTTAGTACTGAAATCGTTGGCAGAACCCCTCCCGTTGGTTTTAATGAGGAAGGATTGGACCTTTAATAAGCATCATAGTCACGTAAGCTTGGGATTTGTTTTTTTAGCATCATGCTTTTTAAGTGATTTTAGTTACTGCCTGCAGTGTATACAGCTGTGAACTTGGATAATAAATAAGGATTATTTCTATGAAGAAACCTTTGGCAGCAATTTTTGCTTTGCTGAGGTAAGCTGTTAGTCATCTGCCACCAAAGGGTAATCAGCTAGATTTTAAATATTGCTGTGTCTTTCTACTTTTACTGTATTTTTGATTAGTCAATAAATATATGTTCAGTCTATTTCCAAAGCCCAGCAATCACTATAGAGGCAAGATAGATAGCTGAAAAGAAACAAACTAACAGCAGCTAATTGTAAAGCTTTTGGTTGTTTTAAGAAAAGGTTGGCCTCACATAGAAATTAGTGGAAGGTGGTAAAACTTCATTATAAAAAAATCACAACCAAAAAATTGTGTTGACAGGTGGTAAAGTGTGTTCTCAAGACTGAATAATCTTATTCACTGACACTAAAAGGGAAGCCAGAAAAGCTACAGTCCCTGATATGAAGGGTGAATTTGAGCTTGAGAACCCTGCAGGCAAACACAGCTCAGATTCAAGAACCTAAATTTAGGCTTTTAAATCCATATTTAGGAACCTGCCTGATTCTCAGAAGAGCTTACTACCCAGTCAAGGACAGTGTCTTGTTTAATAAAATAAATATAGAGATTAGAGAAGAATCACAGTTTTCTATTCTTCATTGTTGTAAAATAATTCAGAGCCAAAAATCTGTAGCATCCTAACTCTCTATATCTCAAAACAAAAAGTGCTGAAAAATTCTAAGAAGTTATTGTTAAATGGACTGTGTGAGTGGAAGTGTTAGGCATATTGAGGGGGAAAAAGGGAATGGCCCGACAAGGTTAAGCAACAATAGTCGTATCCTGGCTTACAGGTAGAGAGCAAAGAAATAAGCAGTTTGGGTTCTTACTCAGCCAAAAAGAGAGTTTGACTGTGATGCACTGGCTATATTCAGTCATTGGATGCACCTCAACAAGGCATCACAAAAAAGTAATGGCTTATCCACATCTATAGAAATCCTTCTGATAAATAAGGAACATGGTGTATCAGCAGGTATTTTTCTGAAACCTCTGCTGTTTTTCATCTGTGATATGGATGCAGATGAGGAGGTGCACTATGCGGATGATTTTTTTTGTTCAAATATGGTTTCAATAAACCTCCAGTTGGTATTTTAACTTGTAAAGCTGATAGCTGAGATGCAAAATATTGCTTCACCTCAATACAAGTCTTTCCTTAAGAGAATTTCATTCATCATCAGGATCCCATCTGTTGTCATGCAGCAAAGCCTTTCTCTTTTTCACCCAGTTCAGTATGAGGAATTTTCATTTAAAAACCAAAAGGCAAATAAATAAAATAAAGAATTGCTGTTGCACAAAATAGTTAGGTTTGATTATGCAGTTATAACAGATATAAAACTGGGAGCACTTTAAGGTCCATGGATAAAACTGTGGAGAGAAACTGATCAAATATGCTACTTCCAAAATATCAGTCAAGTTTGCATTTGTGGATGTTCACAGATGTTCAGCTATTGATTTTTGAGCACTAAATCTGCACTAGTGCATAAGAATATATGTCATACAGTATTTCAAATGATAGAATTTAAGGTTTCAGTTAGATGACAACTTTTACTGCATGCCACTTTTTTCTATGTCAGTTTTCAGGAGAAAGCTGACTCCCTCAACTCTTTGGGCTATATTCAGCCATTGGCTATATTTCAACAATACATCAAATGAATTGTGCAGTCTGAGCATGGAAGATGAACTAGGAGTGTGCACCACATTGTTCATTTTGCATATCCCAGTTTTTCTGAATCTGTGGAATGTAGGAATGCCTTAGAGGACATCAGCAGATAATAGTAGTCCAACCTGTGAATCTGTAAATGGTCTTTGTTGGAAAAAGCAAAACAACAAAAACACCAAACCAAAAGAAACCAAAAAAAAACACGGCAGTAATCAGAAAAACTGAAATACCTACGAAGTTGCAAAATGTATTACAGCCAGACAATGCTTAGCTGTCACGGGCAGCAGATAAACACACAAAAGGATTAGTTTGCAGCAAGGCCTGGGGAGTAGCGCACAAGACCTGCACTGCAGAATTCTGCACATTATACCCAGCTTCACTGTGGGCTTGCTGGGCAACCTGAATAGTTGTTTCATATTTTTGTTTCTTCCCAACACTCTGTCTCAACTATTTTTGAGCTGTTGTGACAATGAGGAAGTTGATGGAAAATCAAGGTTCAGACTGTAAATGCCCCAGGGCAGAGGACCATCTTGTGTGATGGTACAATGCCTGGCACAATAAGGCTGGTATCTCCATGGGGGACTGAAGGCATTACTATAATGTAAGTATCAATATTTTAATCACCTGCCTTATTTCATCCGTTATCTCACAATTGTTTAGAGTAATTTGGTCATTTGTTTCCTTTGCACGTTTAAAATGGTCCCAGGGAGACATCACTGGATTGAAGTTCAGGGATTATGAGGACCTGATTATTTAAATTCCCTGAACCTGTGGGGGTTTCTTTTTGATATTGCATGTTTCAAACTGAATGTTCACTAAATACAATGAATTTAAAATATGGAAAAAATGAATTAAATGAAAACATTAGAACTGCATCTAAGTTTATAATCAGCATGATGTGGGGGATGGAAATGAATGTGGAACCCAGCTGAACAGTGTGTTGGCATAAGAACTCTTGACTTACAGCTGTTCCTTTGTTCTTTTTTGTTAGTTTTACAGCATTTTTTTCCAGAAAACCTTACTTTGCATGAAAGACAAATTCATATGAGAAGATTGTTTAGCTTTGTGCATCATAATTTAAGCAGAGTGAACTGAAATCTGTTAAAGTTGCACAGCATTCTGATGGAGTGGGCAGTTTAGCCTAATAGGTCATTTCTGTCCAAAATTCAGAAGTAATCTTTTTCTGAAATGTAAAAATGAACCTGGAAATATTCTCACTCTCTAGTAAGGCTAACATGTCTTTATTACCAGAATTACTGGGATAAAAGAAGAGAATAAAAATCTGTTACAAGATACATGGAAATAGCTTGTAAATAGCTTCTTCAGACACTGAAATAATCAGACAGATGGGGAAGGGTGAACGACTCTGTCTGGTAAGCATTCATAATCTACTATGTGAGTAGTTCTGGGGTCCTCATAAGATTTGGTTTCAACTTTTCCTTTTTCCAGAGTAAGCAGTGAAGAAAGCTACCATTCACTTTTCCTGTGGGAGCATAGAATAATGCAGGTTGGTAGGAACCTCAGGAGGTCTTGTATTCTCCCCTCTGCTGAAAGAAGACTTAGCTATGAGGTCAGAACAGGTTGCTAAGGATTTAATCTATTATGAACTTGAAAACCTTCAAGAAGGGAAACTGCAAAACCTTGGTGAAGCCGTTCACTTCCTTGACTGCCCTCATGGTGAATAAGTTTTTCCTTTTATCACGTTAGTCTACTTTGCTACTTTTTTTTTTTTTTTTTAATTATTTGGGATTTTAAAGTTCCTATGCTTTACCTATCCTGAAAAGATTCAAATCTGTTTCCAGCCTTTCAAATTAATCTCTTAATCACTGTGGTATATGCTAGTTTGTTGAGTTGGGGTGTATTACTTTTTGAAATTGTTCTGCTGGGCAGAAAGAGCACTATGAGTCACTAGATTAGAGAAAGAGATCTAGGGCGAGCAGGAGCCCAGTCTTGGGGCTCAGGGACTCAGGGGCCATGAGGAAGAGGAGTTTGGTTTCTGGTCCATACTGTCATAATTGTTGTTACGTATTTCATGTTAAATAGTCACTGGATAATGTACATAAACAAAATCAGAACCAAACCTTTCTTGCCCCCCAGCAGAGTATCTTATTTAGTGCATTAAAAAGTCATGTCATGGTTTTAGGATTTATTTTTTTCCCCACAATTTCATCTTGTAGATTGAATGTTATTTGTTGACGTTGTCCGGATCAAACATGAAAAATAATGTATCCTGCATAGCCAGGTGGTGAGTGATCTATTTGAATAGATGAACTTTGAGCCTTCTCTCCCTAAAGTGGTTTAGTTGATGCTTTAGCATCCGTGTTTAATCACTTGCCTGTTACAGAACACAAAACACTTTTACTAACCTTTCTTCAGGACATCTTAAGTGAATGTGGCCACATTCACCACTTGGTGTCTAGCCATTACTGCAGCTGTGTCAGGCCATGCTCTCAGGACACCCACTGACTGGCTCTGTTATAGGGCATGTTTGTTCCCTGCCAATTTGTGAGTTTGGGTCAGGTTTGGGTATAAAAAAAGACAACCTTCATTAGATTCAATGGCAGTGGTGTTAAATGAACAGTAGAAGTGTCTTTCCCACCAATATCTGTCCCCAGGTTCTCCAATTTACAATGAAATTAGAAAACACAATTAAAAAAAAAATCTCAAATTTCTCAGGTTATTAATATTTTTTTCCTTCCCACCAATCTTCATTCCCACAGCAATGTGATTGCTGGTTCATTTGTTACAGAAATTGAAGTGCACAAGGCACAGAAGTGTAAGAGTGGAAGGGATTGTCTCATGGTTCAGGTGGCTGAATGCCACTGTGGGGACTGGATTCTTCTCCTACCTTCAGCACCATATGCTAATGAGATCATAAGCAGATCTCCTCAATGAGAGTTTTCACAGACTTTTTACAGATATTTTCTGTTTATGGGCATGCTAAAAGCTCGTATATAAAGTACAAGTAAACAGGGGCTACATAAATAATGACTTTTTCCCCCCTTAGAATACTTAGTTGTATCAAAGCAGGCACACGAATTAGTGAATATGTAGCAATGTAGCCTTAATCTCTCTGTGCTTCAATTATATGATTTCTTAGAGGTGTTGTGAGGATAGATTAATTATAGTGAGAGCTGAGAGCACCACAAAAAAGCTGAGAAAACCACAAAAAAGCCTATGAAGAAATTGGTAATTTTGTATTCAGCGCAGGGTTTTGATGATGTATGCTAAATAAGGTCTGGAATCAAATACAGAAGGATGAAGATAAAAAGAAAAACTGAATAGCTCCCCATTCAGTTGGTGTCCATTTTATACACTGAATAAGTCCTGTAAGTGGAAAAAATGCAACATTAGTTCTCACATTTTATAACTTTTGAGTTCTTCAATCTGTAAATTTAATATTTGTGTAGCATGAGATTAAAGAAAATGCACAGAAGAAATGGCACAAAAGAGTGTTCCTCCATGAGGACATCTCATAGATTTCAGTTAAGCAAGATATAAGAGTTTGTGCAAATTTTTATGTACAAAGAGCTTTTGTTATTGTTGTTGTTAGTGCCGGAAATGAAGCTGCTTGTTATCAGGAAACTTCTCAGCAGCTGCCTAGCCAGCAGGCTGCCACATTTCCTTGTCCAGCTACACGGTGCTGTGCATAGCAAGATCATCTGGGGGTAGCAAATACCCTTGGAAGGGATCTAAAATTCCTGACCAGACCTGATGGGTCTTCCTTTTTGTGAAAAAGAATTGAAGTGTAGGATTCAGATACATTGGAGCTTAATTTTGAAGCTTTATGATTAGATGTACAGTCTTTACTGCCCTCACCTGTACTCTAAGCTTCCTGTGTGAATCACAGTCCTCTCTGGAACCAAAAGGCAAAAGAAGTTTCAGTTTTTAATTTCTGCCTGTCAGTCACTCGAGCAGAATTGATAACCCATTCACAGGGATTACTAAAGCTACACATTTCACAGGTAAAGGAAAACTCCCTTTTTGTTTGGTAGCTTCGTGGCTGTAATTAACATTTCTGTTTAGGTCTAATTATAGTTTTTGTATCTTAGCCATTATGCTAATGGTGTTGTTCAGTAGTATGTGAGATTGCATTCATTATCACTGGTGAATTAAACCTTTATTAAAGAAAAAATCCCCCAGGCCTCATTCTGAAGTTAAGTAATTATTCATTTGGTTTTATCCTGGCAATTAGCTTATATACTGTAGCACTCATGATTGAGTCTCTATACCTCCCTAGATGAGATTAACCCACCATGGTAAATAAATGCCTAACAGCTCCCAACATATTGTTTTAACCACATTATTATATAGCAAAAATAATAACAATAATAAAAAATCATCATTCAGTAAAACAGCTTTCTTGTTCCTAGCAGACAGTACAGTCTGAAAGAAATTGTGCTGGACGTTTGGGGCTCTGTGCAGCAAAAGTAATAATAAATGAGTTTATGAAGCCCTCCAACAGAGCAGTTAATTCTTTCTTCAACTGCAATGACTTCCTTGGTCAATGTGCTTTCTAACTGAGATATGCACTATACTTGGCCACACTCGCATAGTAAATCAAGCCTTCTGAAAGCTTCCAGACATAAATAAATTTCCTGGGTGAGGTAGCCTAGCTCTCAGTCATGAGAAGAAAAAGAATATCGAGGAAATTCTTATTGTCCTGCCTCGACATATCAATAGGTTGTGAGTGTCTCACATGCACTATTGAATTCAACTATACTTCACTGAACAAAGATTAATTTTTATGCCTGTGTTACCAGTAGAACATGGAGGCATGGGGAAATTAGGTGATTTACCAACAGTCACACAAGAAATCATCAATAGAAACAGATGCTGAATGTGGTTTCTTGGTGGCCTAATCGGATGTTTTACTGGTGTTAACAGTTTTCTTTCTCATATCTCTTTCAAGCACACATTCAATTTAGAAATCTCTTACAAAATTTCAGTCAAATGCAGGAGTCTTTATTCTATTTCGAATCTCTTTCTACTACCCAAATCATGTTATAATTCTCCATAATTGGGGCAGCCATTGTACTGCCTTTAATTATAGCTACAGTTTTTTGAAGCATTTTAACATGGAAACACCTTAAAAGCATTAAATGCATCAATCAAACATCCTTAATTCCATACAAGCCTTCACTGATAGCTCATATATAATCATTGCGTAACGTAAAACCTAACATACTACCACAGTCAAAACATTAATCATCTATCTGGGAGTTTTGCCTCAAGAAGTAATTTAGGATTTGACCTTGAATTTGAGTAGCTAGCATATATGAAATGCAGGCATTATGTTCACTGTGTTTTGAACCCAGGCTATTTAGTCTGTCTATAGACAGATAGAAAAAATTAGTATACATTTATTTTTGATAAGCATCATTTAATCTCTTGTATATTCTGGCAATATCTGTCATATACCCACAGGATCTAGGAACCGCCTTAAATATCTCCACTTTCAATTCCAAATGCAAGCTGCTTGTCATTAACCTTGCCTCAATATCAAACATGTGAAGCACAGCAGACATTAAATAAATAAATGAAAAATAATTTTGAAAACTGTCACATAATTTCCCATTGGAGAAAAAAAGAGAAAAAGTGAAAGGGAACCATAGTGCTGTTCCTGTCCTTTAATGCATTTCATGAAAATATTTTACTTCAGATTCTCAAAAGTTATCAGCTGCACCTGCATTACCATCAATGTAAACTGCAAGCCTAAATATCTTTGAGTATCTGGGCTTCAGCTCCATGCAGCCGAAGTTAGGATAAGAATCTGAATGGAATTCAAGGTCATTAATAAATCCTATTAAATTATTATTAAATTATGAAGTTTATGTGGAATTATAGATTGCATGAAAACACAATATTATTTACAGTAGACATTATCCCACCTCTTGGGATACTAAAAAGGTTGCTTAATTAATATTCATAAAGTGTTTAAAAATAATAGTGATAAATAAGTGCTGAATTTTATTGTACTATACTAGACATCATTACTCTAATGGATTTCAGCTGTGTACTGTAAGGCTTCCACAGAGAAGTCATTCTCATCCAAATGTGCTTTCCAGATCAGTGCATATCTTGAGGGCTCAGTAGCAATGTGACACAATGATTAGGGAGGTGCAACTTAGTCCCTAACTTTGTGGAGTAGCAAAAACATTGCTATGGAAAAGAAGCTCACAATGAGAAAAAAGGAAGTGCATATATGACCTGCTAATCAAGCCATGATGAGTGCTAACTGCTGTTCAGGGGAAAGGAGGAGAAAATATGTGTTTTAGCTGAAAAATCATCCTGTCAGATTGCATTAAGAAGGCTTCTTTATTTAACTGTGTGTCAGTAATTTTGTGGCAAACCTCTCAGTTTAGGAGTAAATCTATTTTTTATTTCCACAACAGGAAAATAAATCAGGCTTTGTTTTTATCCCTCCTGCATTATCAGGAATCATGCTTTCATGGTAATTAATATCCTAAAGACCAAATGCTTTCTTCACTAATACCTATTTAAGTGAAATGCTGCCTGTCCCCTGACCAATCACTGTTGGGATGCCAGCATGTAATGCCATAACTCAAGGCATCCATTGCAGTTGTGCAAAAAAGAGGTACATTTCCTCCATGTAGAAATTGATTCGATTGCAGCCTTTTAAATCACGGCCCCTCAGGGTTTTCCAAAAAGGAAAGATAAAAAAGATGGCAGAAGGAAAACTAAAACTCCAGATTTTCCCACTGCTGAATATTTCTTCTGTTTACTTACTGTGGATTTTTTCCCCTGGAAAAATAGGTGGCCTAAGCCTGCATTCTTAATCAGAGAGAGGCTTTTTTTTTTTTTTTTT
The DNA here is from genome assembly GCF_964211825.1 of Aythya ferina. Taxonomy (NCBI): domain Eukaryota; kingdom Metazoa; phylum Chordata; class Aves; order Anseriformes; family Anatidae; genus Aythya; species Aythya ferina. The sequence continues at coordinate 43,687,965 of NC_140300.1, read as the reverse complement.
TTAAATAAAAAATGACACAACTGAAGTTCTTCTATTCTTTCCTGATGGGACATCAGACACACTGAGACAGGCAGTGAGCTGTTAGGTAGAGCCTGTCTACCCATTAGCTCTGTTTCCAGACACTTTTTCCCTCTACTGAGAAGTCCATTAGCTGCTGTGAGTGCTTCTACTGTAGCCGATTAATTTTTACAAGCTTATTCAGTTAGCAGCACTGATTGTTTTTCTCTCTTCCATAGGGAAGAAAGCATTCCTGTTTCTTCTTTTGAAAGTTACCTTCTTACTCAAATACTGAATTTCTGTTAATTTTGTCATACCTGTAATTAGCATAAACAGAAAACATTTGTACTTCAAATCAGGCTATCACATAAACATGGTAGATATTTCATAGAGAGAATTTTGAGAGAGATCGATTAGAATGCTCAGCTTCTTTTATGATAGTACTGTGGAGAAGGTGCTAGAAGGTTTTGACAGGAGGAAAGAAGGGTTGGTTTGAGCATTTTATTGCCTCTGGTAGATACTACAACAGTAAAACTTGTGTGAGCTATTTGAAATTGTTTTCATCATTGAAGTATAAAAAATGTTCAGTTTGAAAACCATATTCAGTTGGAGAGGGAAGGACATGTAAAGATTCTCAAAGCTAGTTACTTGGTAGGCAGCATATTTCTCTCAAAGAGGGCCTTGTGTGATAAAGTGTTGAAATACATCAACATTACACTAAAAAATTTTATAAATAAGATGGAAAGCAGAGCAACTCCAGGTTGATCACTGCTTTGCATCACAATCTTCAGTGGTGATAATAACAACATACACAATCATAACAATAGTGTTTAACTTTTAACAAGTAGAAACATTTTCTTACTAATAGAAGATATTGTTGATTTTCTGTTAGGCTACAAATCCCTGAAGCTTCTCTGCAAACTGTGGTTTTGATGATGACTAGAGTTTGATAAGAAAAATAGGCCTTGCTTTGTAGGCACAACACACAAGGGTTATCAGTACTGTTCTCCTAAGGAAATCTGGACATCTTGGGGACAGCCATTGCAGTAAAAAGGTGTTCAAAAATATATTTGACTATTATAAAAAATGTTTGTTTCATATTTAATATGCCATCTCTTCATTCATATCTGAATCACACTGATTCTTTGAAATGTTCAGAAAATAAATGCTAGTCCATTATTTTTTTTCACATTTCCTTATATTTACAAAATATGGAATTTCTAAAAATTTTAGCTGGTTGTTTCTTCATTAGGCTGCTCTTCAACTGTAGTATACAGCACATTTTTAAAATATATTAGAAAAAAATATCAATCTCAAAAGAGTATTCCAGAATTTAGCTACAACGGGGAAGTTCTGGACTCCTTTTTTTTTTTTTTAATTTTTATTTTTTAACTTTTTTTATTTTGTTTTAAAAATCCACTTAGAAAGTTGGTCCTTAACCATGGTCATCTTGAAAATACTGGTGCCCAATGCTGATGAAGTCGAGAACCTTAATTCTGCAGTATACCAAACCTGCTACCTACAGTTAGGGTATAGAGGATATTAGTCAAATTTTCCCCTGAAATTTCCTTTGTAAATACAGTGAAAGTTTGACATGCTACAATTCTGCTGTCATAACTCTCCACAAATGTTGGCTTGAATAGTGGCCACTATAATGTGCTTTTGCAAGAGTGAAATATAGTTTCACCTCCGTTTGTCTCTGTCTCTTAATTTTCTAGACATACATCCATGTATTTACTTTCACTGTAAACATTAAGAGAGTACTAGGGAAGTTATAGTAGATTATCAACCCTACCTTTTATAAAATTGTAAAGGTGTTTCAAATTTCTGTTGACGTGACAAGAACTAATCTGCAAGTAAAAATATCACGATATGCTGTGCATATGAGCAAAAGAAAAATTGTTTACTCTTGGCCGATAACTATTCTTTACCAGATTCCCTTAGAAGGAACTGGAACCAGGCAGAAATTTTACCATTCCCAAGTCTTACTGACGCACACTTGAGTTCCACTGTAATAATGACCAAATTAAGCTTTCTCTATCTTCAAACTGGGAATGGATTTCCTGGAGAAACAGAGATAAAAATAGCTTTAAATAAGGACAATCTTTTGTTTACCCTTTCCACAGTCCAGTGAAGTAGGACCTTAGAAGGTTCCAAAAGAGGAATGGAAAAACTGTAAATGGCTTTGCAACAAGCAACTGTATAGTAATGTTAAAATATATTTTTAAATTGTATTAGAATATTTTAGGAGGTTGTAGGTCAATAAACAGAATTTTCAGGAGGTCAGAATATCAAAGCATATTTTTAAATCACTTTGACATATTAGTGTTTTTACTGCACACAGTACAGTAATGGCTTGCTGCCAGTCAGACACATTGTGTTTGCTTTATTTACACATTAAGGTCAATGAGATTCCAAAGCAGGATTACTCATTTGTCCTTAACAAGTAGATTTACCAGTGAAATGACCTATGTTGCAAGCAGGATTGTCTTAAACCAAAGATCTTGAGTCTGTGCTGCATGAGTTAAAGGGGTTACTAGTATGAATGGTGATAATAACATCTTCGGTGGACCTACACTCTTTAGTTTGTTTAAAGAGCACCAGTTATTGTGTTAACATGATATTATAACAGTAGTATTGCTAACAGTACATGACATTGCTGGCATTTTAATGACCTCTTTTCAATTTCTGGAATCCTTAGTCATGGTTATGAATGGTCAAGCATCTCCCATTGCCTGACTGGTGCCAAGCTTCAAGCTTGGAGTGACTTTGAATCCTTTGGTGATTCTTGTTTGTTTGTCTTGTCTTTGCGGGTAATTTTTGTTCCAAGATTGGTCAACACACAACAGAAAATAGAAATTTTAGATCACTTCTATAATTCCTAATGCTGGGAAACTTATGTGTTAAGACCACAAGAACATGCATTTATGCAGTTTCTGTTTGCATACCGGAAATACTATGTCTTTACATGTTTTCTTTTCACTTTTCTCTCACATAAGGTATACTGCTTCTCTTTCAGTGTTGGGTTAAGCTAAGAAGTATATTAGCCTGGAAGAGAGAAATTACTTAATATAATTTAGCAGCTATGTATGGTCTTTGTCATACTTGGAGGCTTGTTATTTACCCATCCTAATTGTACAACCAATTGTTCTCATAATCCCCAGCATTAGAGAATAAGGTTTCCATGGTAATCTTAGATTTTTAAATGCTTATCATCTCTCTAAATGGGTAGTTGAAATAAATAAGTGATCAGCTATCTTGTAGCCAGAATATACTTTATGGGTATAAAAAGCAGAAATATACCTCTGTTATAAAAATAGACTAGTTTGTTCAGCCATAATAAGTTCACAATCTGCAGAATCATGACCCTACTGATAGTGTTAATAAAAGCTTGCTCCTTAATTATCTGCATTGCATTCAGCTGCTGTTTCCCTCCTAAACTCAATTATAATTCTAATAGCAGCTGTGCTGCCATTGTTTGTTGCAATTCATTTTAAAGAACTTTGATTGGATGTCATTGGTCTTTTTGACTAAATGTGCAAGGTTCAAAGTATCCACTGCCACTAATAGCCCTCATCTCATCTCAAGATTATACTAATTATTTACATAATTATATATTGTACATTATAGAGCTATTATGTATTATTTCTAAATGATAGTTCTTCATCAAAGATGTTGAACAAGAGAATATATATAGTTTTATTGTCCTTACACATATTTCAGTGTCGGTGAAGATATACTTACCGTTATCCTCTGTTTCAGTGTTAGCCAACAACTGAAGTATCCTTCCAGTACACAGGAAATTTGCTAGAGCATTCAAGAGTCTCTATTACTTGCACTGATGATTCTTCATTTATTATTTTTTCTGTATATCTGTGTCTGCATCAGGTGTGATAAGCAAATACTTTTACAGGAAAAAATAAAGTCCTTTGATGTCCTTCAGGTTTTGTTGTCCTATCATATGACAGATAATATTTTGATGATATAATGTAATAATTACAACTGCTAGTATAAATACACTTCTTTATTGCCACCTATATAATTGTAAAAAGCCAGCTCATCTCTAGTACAATATTAGAATTCATATAGTAATTCAGGTTATCTATATAGGACTAGACAAAAATAAATGATGGACTTGCTGCAGATGTTGGATGTTGGATTGGGTTCCCTGTGTGGAACTAGTTCTATTGACTTTATATCACTATGACAAATATGACTTCATTTCAGGATGACTCATACATTACAAAGAAAAGAAAGAAGGAAAAGAAAAAAAATGTGTATAATCTGTGATTGTTTTAATAATAGACTATTTGTTTAGTTACAGAACTGAATTTCATTGGTGTTTATAGGCAGTTTTATTGAGACTGTGGGAGCATGAAGTTTGGTTTGAATACCACCAACACAAAGGCCATGAATTCTGCCTTTTGCTCATGGCAATAGTTATTATGACCACCTGCACACTCTTGCCTTTTTGTTTGTTTGTTTATATTATTCCTGTTTGTTCTCCCTAATATCTTAAGTGTTAACAATATTTTAAAAAACAAAAACAAAATGACATAAAAAACCAATGCCTCAAAACATTCAAAGAACCCTGTTGTACTTCCAAAGTCAAATGATCTATAGCATGCACATCAGTTGCACTGCATATGCAAATTGGCCTCTATGTATATACATAGAGTAATGGTCCGCCATTGCATAATCATGTACTTATTTGCATTAAGTTTCTGCCCCATTCAGTACACAAGAGATTCAGAGTTAATGGTGAAGGAGAATGCAGTCAAGACAACTTTTTTTTTTTTTAGGAAGTAAAAGTTATGTGCTTACATATTTGATTTTTTCTCACAGCAGCTCCACAAGAGTTTCTTTTTGCTGATAGTTCATTTATGTAAAAGTGTTTGTAGAGGTGTTCAGTATTTTTGGATGCCTGACTTGGGATCTTGATGACTGATTTGCAAAAATGCTGAGAATTCAGACTTAGATTTCTGTTGCAGCATGAAGTTTGTGTTTAAAACATATAAAATCTTAGTAGAATGCCAAACACCCTGAAAATGAGATCCAAGGTATCTGGGACTGGACCCCACAATTCATGGATACCATCATTCTTAATCAGTGTTGGTCAGATTTTAAAATGTATTTGCATAGCTAGTGATTTGGATATTCTCAGAAGAAATTTCAGAAGTACCTGCATGCTGAAAATGGAGTATTTTAGCACTTTTGGGAAAACGGTTAGGCTCCTTCTTGCATTTTTGTGTACCAACTTAACTGAAAAACCTGATCCTATATTCCTTAGCTCCTAAGCAGTAAAATGGCCATAAATAAAACCTGTTCCTCCATTAGTTTGTTGGAAAGGTTAACTTGTTATTGTCTGTGAACAGCTGATAACTCTCATTGTGAGTCCCATGAAGAAGCTCACAATGAAATCACCAATTCTGTCTTCAGCTCAGAGCATGAGTGCTGTATGGTAATGAAGTCCTGGGATAACATACTGAAAAAGGATAAAACAAAATATCACGTAACTATTCATAAGGTGAATACTGTGAGCTTGATGCAATGAAGGAGATAGAAATCATGTGTATTGTGAAGTTAAAGACCATAGCACATGGCAAAGGGATTGTAATGATTAAGTACTTGAGTTTGCATCCTTAGTAATCATATCAGTTCTTTTATATGTAATATTCTATAAAATTTTGTTTGAGAGTTGGTTGAGAAAATACATATATCAAACTCACAGGTCTGCCACCTGTTATTAATATAGTTATCCTAAGCTGGAGGCAATACAAGCTTTACTGCACCTCAGGCTGTCATATATCTATATTAGGGGAGTGATGAATGCACTTTTTCTTTTTTTTTGAGAGTTGGCTACCAAACACATACAGTCGAAGTCCTCTGGAAGACAAATATGAATCTGGATAATGAGACAAGTTTGCCATGTTGATGAAAATAAATGTAAAGTTTATTCTAACAGAGCTTCAGAAGCACAATCCATTTAGAGGCATATTGTATATCTGTTCTGACTATCTCATTGTATGGAATATGAAAATGTATTTTAGAGTTATGCATGGCATTTCATATTGAATACAAACTTTAATCACAGTTTAAGATTTGAAGTGTAACTTTTTAAGAAAAACATATATTTTGAGTGTGGAGTTGAAATTTTCCCCTCTTTTTTTTTTTTTTTTTAAACTTGGAATCTCTGCATATTGGAGCTGTGGTCTGGACTTGGTAAATTCTGTGGATTTCCTTGGATTTCTGTTCCAATACTATCAAGTAATTATTGGGTTTTGGCCCTTCATCCTATGAGTCTATTTCTAAATACTTACGGAAGGCAACAAGTATGTGGGTTTCATAGTCATTTGAATGTTACTCCTGCTTCTTTATGTTTGAGCAGTAGACAAGAAAGAGCTAGTAGCTGTACCATGCTACTCCTGTTTGAGGCACAAGCCTTTACATGTCTTATTTTTGACACATAAATCAACATTGTAAAATAATTTAAAATTAACTGAGGATTTTCTTTGGTTCCACGGATAGTTTACATCCGTTCTTGAAGAACTGAAGGAAAAGAAACTGAAGGGAACAAAACTGAAGCACACTGCAAAACATTAAAAAATGGAAATTACAGCCTAACCTGCATCTGTTTTTCTTGTATATTCTATTTGGCTTGGATTTCTCTTACATTTCTGTTTACATTTCTATTTATCAGATATCTCTGATTCCACATATTTTCTTCTACTAACAAACTAAATGCAAAGTGGTGTGTGATGTCAGGTACCAGATGTGGATTGCTTTCATACCCTTGAAATTAATAACACATAACTACAAAAATCAGGGAAAAATAGTAATACCTTGTATTGGATTACAATTGTGGTTCAGAACATACAGACAAATATTCAGAAAAACTAATATCTAGGATGAGAAAAATTACAAAAGTAAAAAAGCAAGTAATGGTGGATACATTTTTATGAATACGTCAGTGTGTTTTTCAAAAGAGATGCAACCATAATAGTAGGCAAATGCATTCTTTTCTTCATTGTATTACTGATCATCCTCATCAGCTTTAACCATTCTAGATTATTTTCTCTTATATTAGAGAGAATTAATGTTATTGTTGTTATTCTCTTACATTAAAAATAAATCATAAGCATAAGTGATCTCTGCTTTTTAGATATTTTCATTGAGTACATGAAAGCTAACAGAAATGATTTCTTCAAAATGATTCATAACAACTCAAAAAAATCTGAATACCAGTAAGAAATTATATAAGTAAAACATGCTGCTGTGGCTTTTATAGTCAGTTGTTACAGACCTGATTCCACCAGTGAACAGCATTTCTGTTTTATAGAATTACAGAGTGAATGCTCTAGTCCTTGCAAGGAAACCATTCTCTCACTGCAGGTAGTGTGGAGTAAAAGATGTTAAATTAGCATCAGCATAAGTCTGCCTATTGCATTTGCACTTGTCAATAACTTATTAAGGTATCTGTGTTCATTCTGGTTGCTGACCTTGCTAGCACCTGGGATTATTTGCCTCCCTTGCTTTTTAGAAGCACAGGAATTTTGGTTCTTCCATCAGTTTGCAAAAGTTGCTCCTTATATACTTTTTCCCACCCTGGAGAAAATGATTTCTTTTCTGGTATCTAATGATGTATTCCAGAAACATTGAACTTATTATTTATCAAAGTACTTCACGGCTAAATTGAACAGCAAAGCATTTTGTGTGTGAGTTTCTGTATATGTTTCCTGATAAACCTGCTTGTTCTGTGTTTCTGTGTGTGCTGGTTTCTAGTTCCCATGTTCTGTGAAAACAAAGAGTAATCTATTTTTATCAGCTGATTTTCAACATGAGAAGCTTCTTGTAACCAGCAGGGAAATGACCTTCCTAAAACACTGCAAACCAAAACCTGGCAATTTTTTCTTAAACTGCTTTTGTAGCTGATGAGACTGTAGACCTAAACCCAATGTAGGAATATTCTCATACAAGTGTGATAGATCTATGTTCTGTCTTCTGTTATATGCTGTAAATCTTTTCAGTGTGCTCAGCATGCAATTTAAAGCTTAGTGTTTGACAAATGCAGAGTGTTCTAATGTTGTAAAATGATTGAATGGTGTAAAGGGGCATTACCAAAATAAAGTTTTTCTGCCCATGCTCTGGGAAACAATGAAGGATTAGTTTAGTGGATTGTTCCTCCTAAAGCCTGATAAAAGGTGACGATTACAACTGCTGGCAAAAGTGGAAGTGTCTTAAGGCAGCCTGATTGTACTAAGGGGTTGAGTGGTGGCAATAGTGCTAAGCAGGAGTCCCATGCTCAATAATATTTATATCATAGGCATGCTTTATCTTTGCCAATTGCTATTTCTACTGTTTATTACCCACCTTTCAGCATGCTTTTGTAACAGCTTGCAAATTGACCACTTCGCTAGCTAACTTGGCAATTTGAATTTGAATTCTCTTTTCTGTAATTACCCTGGTAGGTTGGCTTTTTTTCCCCCTTCAGAATAGGTAGTATGGTTTGTCATTTCCCAGCTCTGGGACCTTGGCTTTTCTCCATTAGTTCTGAAGAATAATAGATGGTGGCTCCAACATGATTTCTGCAAGTTTCATTAGCTCACTGGGATGAATTCCATCTGATTTCTGTGGATTTCTTTTGTTGCAAAAAAAGTATTGTACATTAAAAGATCAGTTACTGTATTACCTAAGAAAGCCTGGGAAAATCTACTATGCCAGTTGTTGTTGTTTATTTGTTTGTGTTTTTTTGTTTGTTTATGTTTTTGTTTGTTTAGAAAGAAGGCTGGGAGTGTGTGTGTTAGTGTCTGAATGGCAAGTGCAGGCTTGATTTATGATGGACAACTGAACTGCTGTAGTGGTTCTAGGGGACAAAAACGTAACATGAACTGGGCAGTGGTACATTTGGGGACACTGCACATAGATGAATTATCCTTGTAAATAATAACAATTAGTCTTAAAATCAGAATAGTGACAAAGAATCTAGTTTTAAAATTCTGTTAATTAAAATGAAAGGGCTTCTTGTTTATAAACCTGAGCCTTCCCTGGTACATCTGTTTGATTAGTCCTGAAGCTTAGGTTCCAAGTCAAATTTTAATGAACTTTGTTGTCCTTTCTCCTTGCCATGTGTTCTGGACATTTAATTATGATATCGGATATCAATGATCCTTACATTTATTTTCCTACACTGTATCACTCAATGGCATGACTCTGAAATGCTTTTTTAGCAGTTTTGCCCTTCAGCTGTAAATTGCGATTCTGTACTTCTTCATTAATGATCTTGGAGTGCTTACATAACTCCTTAAGAGAAAATATTAAATGTAAGATGGTTCCATTAATTTAAGAGCAGGGACATTCTATTTAGACTCCCCTTTCCTTGCTGTAGGAGTACAGCATTTTTCATTTTGATAAATGATTTGCCTTGTTATAACTTTTTTAACTAATGGGTATAGAAAAAAAGTGTTAAATAAAAATGGTATGACAAAAAAGTGTGACATTCACTTTATTTTATACAGAAAGAAATGAATGTAACACAAAGTGATTTTATTGAACTGTAACAGCAAAACATTGAAAGTTCAGTTCTGAGTTAGCCTTGAAATGTATTCCATGTGTAATATAGATCCTTTCACCTACAGATGTAGTTTCAGATATAAGCCAAATTGCTAGCAGCCTCAGTTATTAACAATGCCATGCTGTAAGACGTATGGCTCATTGACCTTTTCTAAAGGATGCAACACATATTCTTACCCTGAGTGTCATTCTGGACATGGGTTGCATTTGGTGTTAATCAGGATGAAAACTTCCCCCCCCCCAAAAAAAAAAAAAAAAGAAAAAAAAAAAGCTTCTAGACTGCCTGTTCTAACTGACAACACGGAAAGGTAATATAGGTAATATACAGAAATTTGCATTACATTAACTGTTCCTGCAGCCAGGAAATAAGCTTTCCATATGTGAACTCCTTTATCTCATTAGGACTCATACCTCCTGAGTGAGGTGTAAGTACATGCATGTGATATGCTTGCAGGATTGGACTCCCTTTTTCATGTCAGAGTTGTTCCATTTTTTCAAATTTGTTATGATCAGGTGCTGTTGAAGATCAGTGTCAAAACTGTGATGAAAATAATTTCTTACTTGAAGTTTCACTGTTTCTGTTTGTTTGTTTGTTTGTTTGTTTTTAATAGGGTACTGTTAATAAATATTTCATTCTACCATGTAATTTAATGTTCTAACTTAAGGTGTGCTACAGTTTGTGATCAATAAACAGTAAGTACAAATTTGTTATGATCAGGTGCTGTTGAAGATCAGTGTCAAAACTGTGATGAAAATAATTTCTTACTTGAAGTTTCACTGTTTCTGTTTGTTTTGTTTTGTTTTGTTTTAATAGGGTACTGTTAATAAATATTTCATTCTACCATGTAATTTAATGTTCTAACTTAAGGTGTGCTACAGTTTGTGATCAATAAACAGTAACTATTGAGTCTGAGATTTTCAAATGGGCTGAAGAATAATTACACATTCATCTTCCATTAAGTTTTGAATGCCTTTGAGAATCTTAGTCATGCTTATCACTGGACTCTACTCAGAAAAGGTTGAACCATTTTATTTAGTGAGTGCCATTATAGAATATATCTACATATTGAACTAGCTGAAGTATTAGAACAATAATCAATTAAGTCTTTCCAAACTGGCACCTTTGTCCTGGTTTTTAATCATGCACAGCCTATAAATCTACCTGTATATATATCCTTTTAACTTGCAGAAGTTCACAGTTCCATCCTGACGTGTTCTAACAAAGTCATAAAAAGAAATCTATCTGTATGAGTTATTACTGTGAACGTCAATTGCATATATGTATCAGAGGAAATATGTTGGTCATTATACATTTCTTTTGCTTTTCTTCAGCTTCCACAGCTTCTGTAAGAAGCATCAAAAAACATCAAGCAATTGAAATGGCTTTCACATTATTTCCTCCCCTTGGTGCAAAAGTGAAGAATGTAGTTACAGTGCCACTACCATGGCTGCACCCTCTGCTGGATGGAAAAGTTGGATCCAAGAAAGCAGGTAAAAATTAGTAGCACATTAGTATTGTATAGCACATACATCTCCAGAAAAATATGCCCCCCTGCTCTACCTTATCCTCTGCTGAAGAACTGTTGTATGTTTTTATAAAACTGATATCGTTTACTTATTGGCTTTCCACAGAATTAGCTCAAACTCCTGATTTTTAAGACATTCCAACACAAAATCCAACTTGGCAACTGAGCACCACACTTAACCTGTAACATTTTTTTCCATGTGTGTTAATATTAAAAAGGATATGTTAAGTTGATGTTTCTTTGAAGGTTCAAATTCAGGGACAAACCTGTTCCTCTGCCACTTTTGCCTTAGAAGGTAAGCAGAGGAACTCCACATTTACAGGCAAGTGAATCTAGACATTCAAAAAGACTCTGTAATGCCTGTGCTGAAGAAAGGGGATAGAGGAGAAAACCATGCCTCTCTGGTCTATGCTAGCACTTGTTTGTCTCAGTGCATGATGCCACTGAGAAACGGATGATGATTGCAGTCAGGGACTGTGTGAGCAGGATAGAGTGTTTTTGTTTGTTTTGTTTTGATTTTCTTTAATGTCAGAGTAAGGAGAGTTTTCCTCATAACAAGCTTGGAGTCAGAGAAAATATCAGAGTAAAATTCTGTATACTAAATGTACTAAATGCTCTATGTTTCACGCTTCTTATGCCCTTTCCCCTTACTTTAATAAGTAACAGCAGCCAAGCTGTATGTTAGAAATTAAAGGCCAATTTGCTCCCACACCTTCAAGGGAATTTCCTGTAGTACATTTAGACTGTAAACCTATTCCTAGGGTTTGGGTCCAAAGACAGCACTCTGTAGCACTCTGTAGGTTGCACAAAGAAGTGGAATTTAAGGACAGTGACAGAAAAGTGTTCAGCTCTGCAAGCATACATTATGTTGAAAATGTATATATAAATCAGATGATGGATGGACAGAAGAAACTAGTGAAAGAGGAGGTGAGTAGAAGCCATACTTTGTCCAGACAGTGTTCTGTGTTCTTGCATTGCATTCAGAGGAAAAGGAAGATTGGATTGAAATTAAGACAGTAATGCTCATCTTTGATGTTATAACAAGACAGTCTCCTTCTATCACTTATCACAAGGTTCCCCATGACAGCTGCTGTGTTGAAGAAATTATTATTCAAAAAATACTTTCAGCCTCACTGAAACCTTAAACTGCGGGATCTGTTTTTAAACTAACTAATTTTTCATGACTGTATTTTCATAAATAATAATTCATGACTCTAATAGCTGTAAGCCTTGGGTTGAAAATGAATTATAAAAGGATTACTCTTTTTACCTGCAAGTATACAGGTACATTTAAGGAAAATGTGCAAAGGCTCTTCCCCATTCCTATTGTTGCATTAACAGTCTCTTTAATTATACTTGAACTGGTACTGATATGCTGAATTATACTTTTTTTTTGATCAGGATGCCTGTCTTCAAGAAATGGTTATAAATCCATTGACATTAATGCAGCAAGGCTGGTTTACAACACTTGTAGACAGGTGCCATTTGTGTGAGGTTACTTAAGTCTGCCAAGGCCTGAAATATTTAAATGCTCTCCTCATGGTAGTCGAATAAGGACTTCTCTTTTAATTTGTTTATTCAGATCTTTGGTAGCATACTGGTTTGTCAGATTTTGATTATAATACAGACAAGAATAGTAGAGGAGACAAAAATAGATCTTCAAATGAGATTATGATGTATATGGTAAGATCTGCCTCTGGAGGGCTTTTGAGTTGTTTTGATCAGTGACCGGAGTATAGCATCTTCTTGAGTTACAGCAGTTATTAAACTGGTTGACAAGAGTGATGCAGTAGTTGCCTTGAGAAGAGATTAGTCTATTGAAGGAGGACTTTCTGTAGCACAGAGACTCCTCTTCCAATAAGCATTTTAGCTCTGGATAGCCCTGCAAATTTATTGTGTTCCACCATTAATACTAATAAACACAGCAAGATACATACACCCCTTTTTTGCTTACTGTGTCTGTTTCTGTGGCTTCTGAGATGCGCCAAGCATTCCGCAAGTAATTGAGAAACATTGAAAACCACTTCCCAACTCATCTATTGAAAGGTCTTTTGCTATCTGGCAGAGATCTAATCTGAGAGAAATAACTCCTGAACTGTGATTGTATTTAATTCAAATGTGGAAGTTCCCATAGGCATACGTTTATGCTGTATATGTAAATTACAGATTCTGGTGCAGTGTGCTGTGAATTTCTAATCTAAGTATAAAAATTCGACGTGTGCTTAAATAAGCAGAAATCAAGCTTTTAAACCCTTTTTGAAATACAATAGTTTTGTTCATATCATTGATATACAAGGCATGTTTTCATAAAACTTCTGCACTTACATCAACTATTATTGCTCCTACATTACCAGTAAGTAGTGTGCTAACATCTCTTTTAAGCATGAGTAATCTTCGCTGCATTTTTTAACTGGAAAATGGAAGATAATACTCATTTCCCATTGGAAAAATAACTATATAAAAATGCATCTTCCTACTCAATTTATTTGCCAGCTTTTGTATTCAGATTGCTTTACTGATTAAAAGGTCAGGGCATCAAGGTTTAATTCACATTCAATTTTGTCACTGTGGTAAGTTTTTCAAACATTTCAACTTTCCACATATCCCAGTTTCAATATATGAGAATGGGATAATATTTCAAACTCACTTTTTTGAATTGCTTTTAGGTGAAGGAAGCTCCTTATTTGAATAATAGAATGTGTGATAGAACAATACTTTCAGTTTGCTGCGTGAGCAATTTTATTAAATACTAAGCAGTATAATGATATTAATGATGACATAAAATCAGCTTTTCTCGGTGAGGCTTGTGGTACAATATTTCCTTTTGATAGTTAAAGGAAGGACACCTTTTTTTTTTTTTTTTTTTTTTGTTTTACTTTATCTGTTACAAAAGTCTTGCTCCTCTATGGAGTGAAAATGTGTTTCATTTTTGTTTTCAGTAAAATATTTTTTTCCAATGTTTTACTGCAATAAAGAAATAATACCACAAAAACATAACATTACTGTGCTTGCTAGAAATGAATATAAGTTGAAACTATTGATATTGAAACTATTGATAATTTGAGTGGAGGAGTGAGGTTGTAAAAGGTTTGTGAAGACAATCTCTTCCTTGAGAAACTAATTTGGAAACACAGTGTTTATCTCCAGAGTCTCAGGAAGTCAATGGAAATCTACAGTGGTGCTTTAGATCAGTCCCTTACAACCTTCTGGTGCATACCTTAAGTAGCCTGTTTACTTATCGCTAACTTTCTCATGGGTGTAAGGAGTCTCTGCAAGGGATGGTTTCCCAACAATATTTAGACAGACACAAATCTGTCAACTCCTTCCACTGCTAGACTAAACTGTGATAAAAAAGCACTGAAAGTACTATGTCCTACCAATTAAGAGCATTGTAATACTGTTCACTCATATCCTATACTTCAGAAGGAGCTTCATAAACATGGACTCAGCAATTCTGTGGGGAAAGAAAGAAGCAGGAAGGAAGGAAGGCAAAATGGAAAGATAAAGCACTCATGCTTCAAGGCGTAGAGTGATTATTCTGCTACCTAGGCAAGAGAGGATATGGCAGGTGTTTAAATTTTTGTATGTAGTGCATATTAGCTCTTTCTTTTTGCTTTGATGTGATTTTCCCAGTTTAATTTACATGGTATAGCTTCGAAAATAAAAAGAGACAATATTGAAGAGCTATCATAGCAAGCTTTTCATATGGTGTCAGTTTGGGGTAAAGGAATAAAAAGTTCTAATAATATCTTTCAAGCATTAATCTCTGCAAGATGTCTTGAAGAACAGAATTAGAGCAATATGTGGTCTTTGCCATCTTTGACTGTTGTGACTCAAAGACACTTTTGATCACTTTAAAAGAAAATTCAACATTTCAAAAGCACATGAACCAGTAGAATTTCCACAACAATCCAATTCCTCATTTACATCCCAACAGGGTCAATTTTCAATGCATTTCACATAAGAATAAATACACTGTTCTCACGATTGTTTGTGTGTGTAGTTCTCCATACCCCATGCTGTAAATATACCCCACAGTGTCAGATCCATGCTGTGACCAACAATATATGCCCAGTGGGCTAGGCCTAGCAATATCTACTGTATGTTTATATTTTTTCCTTTGCATTTCTGCAAAGCTGCTTCTTCTGCTGTCTTAGCCTGGCAGTATGGCTTGCTATAGTTTGGGGGATTGTAAAGCTGTCTCTAAAAAGCATATGGGAATGCAGCACTTGGATTCACAGATGAAAGCTCAAGACTATACTGGAAGGCCTGTATTTTGTAAATGTTTGCAGGGTATGCAGTGAGACAGGAAAGCTGCACATCAACATAAGTGTTTGTAGAAGATTTAGATAATGTAGTGGCATTTCAGTGTCTCACTTAAGGTGAGAATTGTGGCTCTTTTACTGTGTGGCATTTTACTTTATAGCCCACCTTAGCTTCTTTAGCTGTGCTGGTTATCAAAGGAATCTGAAGTAAAATTTGGCCTAAAAAGCCTTTTAAAATATTGGAAATGACAGCTTGACTGCTTAGAAAAGAAGAATTTTATTTCATGAGATGTAAAAAATAGGTTGTTTGAAATTTCTTTAGAAGAAGGCAAAAGGGAGATGTCAGATCCCTTCCAGTCCATTTTTATACGATTCTGTGATGTGAATGTGGCACTTGGGTTGCTGATCATTTAGTAATGAAATATATCCAGCAATTTTAGAGAATCCAACTCTGGTCTAGTTTTGTTTTTAAGAAGTTCTTAGAGTAACTGCAGTTTTCTAAAATTTCATCCATCACATTGCAAAGTCGGGGTTTGAAATCTGACCTGTATGCATGTTTGTGACTAGTCAATTAAATCTCACAGTTCTATTTCTGTTTGCTGATTTGATTAACTGGGCCCACTGAAAAACAAATAACAGAGCATGAAGACTTTATACTGACCTTCAAATAGGCTTTGCATTACTCAGGCATGGTCATCTGAAAGTTTGCTTAGAAGATGCAGAGACATGCCCAAGTTAGAATTATGGAAAAACATCACCAAGTACTCATGTTATTTTGCTGGTGTTTTCGCAGTGTCAGGCTTGAACCATTTTCACATATACTAGGATTATCCAGAATTCTCACAATGCACATTTAAGATAATTTCTAAACTGCTCTGCATCTACTAAACTAAACTGATATTTCCTAAATGTAAAGCTTAATTCATTGCAATTTTTGAGGAATAGTATTAGTATAACATTTCTTTTGCAGTTTTAGAAATGTGTCTTCTAAGAAGTTTTCCAAAATAATTTGATCATGAGAAATAGAATTGTATCAATATATAAGCGTACATACTTATATGCATTTGTATGTAAATACATATATATATATGAATATTAGAGGTATAATTATTGATTTTTATGTTTAATCAAATACTAAAAAGGAAAGAGCAGATACTGCTTTTGGGAATATTTTTATTTTTGCCTGAAGTAGTCAGCATCCTTTTTTTCAGCACCCTCTGAGTGAAAGATGTCAGTATTTTACAGTGATACTTTTTGTTTCAAAATCTCCTTCAAAGTAGTTGAAATATAAATTTCAAACATTTCAAAATAAAAAGAAAAATTTAAATCAAGCTGTCACTGTTGTAAAGTTCTACTGAACTGGAGTATCATTATTTCATTGTGAACCAAGACAAATTTTAAAAATATCAAAGATAGCAGCCAAAAATATTTATTCTTTTCTTAACTACTATTTATTACTCGTTTGTCGTTTGATGCTGTTATAAATGAAGTCTCAACTCAAACTGAATTTTGTAATATTTATACTTATAAATGGTATAAAAGGTATAAAAGCTATAAAAGGTATAAAAGACAAGTAAACAGCACTGGGTGTGTGGGGAGTCCACGCTCCACCAACACGCACACACAAACATCTAACATTCTAAATATATAGAACATTGCTTTACATACTAAACCCAAGTATGCCTGTACATATGTACAACAATCAGGAAAGGTAACAAACAATCCTTTAAGCTCCATGACTTAATAAACTCGAATACACCTATACATATGCACATTCAGAAAGGGTAACAAACAATCCTTTAAGTTCCATGACTTAACAGCCTCCATTTTCCACTCCTTTTCTTGATTACAAACAAGTCTCCATTTTCCATTCCTTTTGAACAATATGTCTTGCTTTAATTTGTCAAGCAACTCGGTCTTCAGGCCTTATGTATCCCGTTCTTACCAGATCGAAGAAAAGCATATCGAAGAAAAGCTGCTAACCAGTGAGGGGCAGTTGTGTGCGTGGGTCCACTTCTCTCAGCTTGAGCTTCTTTCCAGCTCCGGTGTGCCTATTTCCAGCAACTTTCTCTATGAGCTTCTTTGAGCGGTTTGCTGAATCTGGCTGAACCTATCTTCATGAGGCGATCGTGGTAAGCAATTGTGCATTATGGGGAATCATACGTCCTTAGGAACAAAGACTGTCCCGGTAACCTTACAGCTTATTCTCCTTATTAACAATTGGACAGTTTATGATCCTGAAACATGGAACCAAACTGAGGTCAAGGTGTGGGACTCTGCAACTACAAATGACAAGGTTGCACTGGAATTTCTCAGCACCTGGTGAGCAATCTCTGAGGCCTTAAAGAGCCCTGTGGGGCCACAGTCAAAAACGTGTGGTTTGCCAGACCATGAGGGAGCTGCGGGCTCCTTTACTGATCCGACTGCTACACCATCGGCCCCTCTGCTGCTACAGCCATCGAAGGCTTTTGCTGTTACGCCCCCTGTTGACCTGGACATGCCTATTGACCCAGGCCTCATTGGCCTTGAAAAAGAGATGGATATGCTTTTCTTCGATCCGGTAAGAACGGGATACATAAGGCCTGAAACCGAGTTGCTTGACAAATTAAAGCAAGACATATTGTTCAAAAGGAATGGAATATGGAGGCTGTTAAGTCATGGAACTTAAAGGCATGTTTGTTACCTTTCCTGATTGTTGTATGTATGTATAGGCATACTTGGGTTTAGTATGTAAAAGCAATGTTCTGTATATTTAGAATGTTTGATGTTCGTGTGTGCATGTTGGTGGAGCATAGCCTCCCCACACACTCAGCGCTGTTTACTTGCCGTTTATACCTTTTATAAATATTTCTTTTATAAATATTACTAAATTCAGATTGAGTTGAGACTTCATTTATAACAAGAGTCAAGTTAGCCTTTGTTTATCAACCCAAAGGTTTCTTAAAGGGCTGCAAGCATCTTACATAAAGAATTTGAGTATGAACCTAGTGGTAATTCTGCCCTTATGTTAGGGATTTAAAGTTCTGTGAAAAATTATCCTCATGACTTCATTGCAGAACAAGAAATATTTGTCCAACTCGCAAATGCTCTGGAGGTATTTTGTGTCCCAACAGTTAGATGCAGAATTCTGTTCTATAAATTAATAAGTGAATATCACTTTTGCTTGCAAATTAACAGGAATACCAGATAGGTAATGTTCAGTTACAAGAATATAGCATTAAGTTCATCTCCTGAACAGGAAATATAATGAAAATTTCCCATTCATTAGAAATACTTGCAAACTATGTGGGATTTCTCATAGTTCTTTCCTACCATTTGAGCTCACTTGAATAAGGATTTCATAATTCATATGGAATAATAAAATGCATGCAGTTCTTCATGAAGAACTAGTAGAATAGGAAGACAATGTTATCATTTAGTCTCCTATTAAAGCAATACATGCAAATGGAAAATTTAAGTTTAAACTTTTGGCAATTACTGGCATTGTTATACAATCAATAATTCAACTGATTTCCTAGTATTTTTCCCAGTCCAGGGTAGATAGCAGAAGAAAAATCAGAGTAAATTCTAAAAGGCACTTATCTCTGACTTCAGTGGTTGCAACAAAGCCTTGATTTCAGAGGACCATAATAGCCTCAAAGAAATTACTGCACTGTATTACATGTATAGAAGTATACAAAGACATACAATTTTAATAACTTAAAAGCTTTGGAATTCCACAGCAAGAAGAGCTGTATTTCAGAATTCTTTTGGGAATGATACAAGCGTAACACAGAAATCACATCCATTAGAAAATAAAATTGTAATATTACAGATGAAGAGCATCAGATTCAGAATGGTGAATCTGAGTAACTTGATTTGATTTTTTTTAAGATTACAATTACTGTCTCCCCTTCCTGGATAGATATATGGAGATAGCTTGCAATCTTCCTGGTAATTTTAACCAAAGCAAGGCTAGTGTGAGGTTTTCTGGGGGAAAAGCAATTGTACAGGGAAGGCTTTTTGTTTAAAGAAAAAATAAATAAATAAAATTAACTAAACACAAATATAGATTTGTGTGTTCTGTCAATAAAAAAAAAAAAAAATCAGCGCTGTCAAATCTGTGATTTGTACTTGTAGTCCTTAGAATTTGAAATACATTGGCAAGATTGATTTCTAAAACTGAGTAATTTTTAATGAAACTAGAAATTCTTTAAATCATACTTTCTTGGCTTTTGGAACTTATTCACTGTTTATTATTGCACACATTATATTATTTATTTATTTATTTATTTATTTTTATAATTCTTTTTTGCTTGATCTAAGTGGTTAGTGTGCTAGTTTTCATTAATATGTTTATGTTTTCATGTAATTTGTAAAAATTAAATTATTGAAAAATATACAAAATATTTAGTGAACGAGTTGTCCATCTTAGAAATCAATGAAAACTACACACTTTACGATCCCGCTAAAAAGCCTTCTTGGATTTGTTTTTTGAAATTATAGGCAAAATATCTGTTGCATCTGTTTTACCTGATGGCAGTGAAAATTTTGAATACAAGGGGAATTAGATTGCTGAATATCTTCTACTGCCCACTTTCTACTTACACTTTCTAGTGTTTATAACTGCTATCAGGGTTTCAATCACAAAAAGAAATGCTGAAGTGTTGCTTAGCAAACTCCTTATTTAACAGCAGGAAAGATGTCTCAGAAGATATAATTCAAATTATGAAATTTGAAACAATGGTCTTAGTGATTGGATTGGTTGAGTTCCCAATGATATCTCAATAGCAGCTGATGCATATGATGAAACAAAAAACACAGAAACAAAAGAAGCTTCATACCTGCAGTTATTTTCATTGCTACATCCCATAAAGCCAGGCTCTGGGATTAATAGACATATAGATCAATAAAACATTGGCCATATTATAAGAAAGTACTCAGCATCAACGTGGATGCAGTTTCCAGTCAAAATACTAAGAAAACAGGGTTTCATTTAATTGAAGAACCTTTTTCCCCAGCGTCATTGCTACTGGCTTTATTCCTGTATCTGATTTGCTCTCTTGAATAATCTCCAGCAGGTGCCATATTTAATACAAATGTTTCCAGTCTTGACTAACGTACTGCAGTTTATAATGTAGTGGCAAAGTTTTAATAATCACTAATTTGTTTTCAGTTGGTTATCCTGCAAATGATGTCTGCTTGCCCTATTGGCAGTTCCAAAGACTACAGTGAACAGGTGGGGCATTTTCTTTCCAGGAAATGTTAGCTTGATGTCTGGAAACAGATGTAGTTTTTCCCAACTCATTGTGGGTCTATCTTCTAACTTAATAGGAGCTCTAAATAGCTGACAGGTGATAATACATCTAGTCAGCTCAAAGCATATTCTGACTACTGCCAGCTAGTAAATGGGAAATTTTCACTTCTGCAGTGGCGGTCTTAAAATGATCACCTTTTAGAGCAAGAAAACATGTTAAATAATTTCTGATTAGAAAATCAAATCAGCCATTTTCTTAAATGTATATAATTTGTACAGATATGTATTCAGAAGCAGCTGATGTATTTGCTATCTGCTATTTAGTACTCTTATCAATGAAGGAGAGATTATTTAAATCTCCATTTCACATGTTTTGAAGGAGAATACATAAATCAATACCTAATCTGACCTTTGATGTTAGGTCCAGAGTGGGGATCTAGCCTCAAATGATATGTAATTGTTTTCTTCCAGAGATTGATTTTCACTTACTGGGCGTTTTGAATGTATCAAACATGGCTCTGTGAATGCAGCTTTTCAAGGGCTGAGAGCTTTTTCTCCAGCCTCTGATAATCTTTCAGTGACTTCTGCAGTCATACCAGTTATTGCAAACTTGTATTGTTTTGTTCGTCAGAGAGAAGAGGAGGGAAAGAAAAGGAAGAAAAGGGAAGTAGAGTTCAGATACCAGTTTTTTCACTAACTCTCAATCCTACTGTCTCCATTCTGCCCTGGTCTGAGAGAGAACCATCTGTTCCTTTCACCTTCCATTTTTTTCAAGAAGTTGGTCCAGCATTTAGAAAGCAAAAATTTTCTTCTAGATTTTTTCTTCTAATATTTT
This sequence comes from Aythya ferina, assembly GCF_964211825.1. Lineage (NCBI taxonomy): Eukaryota > Metazoa > Chordata > Aves > Anseriformes > Anatidae > Aythya > Aythya ferina. The sequence continues at coordinate 43,666,536 of NC_140300.1, read as the reverse complement.
TTTTTTTCTCTGAGAGCTGCATAGATAGCTAAGGATACTCAGCTAATATCCAAGTTTCATTTTTGCTTCAGACAGTTTTTCATGTATGTTATTGCAAACTCTGTACCCTAGAGCAAGTATCTTATGCCATGCTGAGATGGCATGTAACTCCAGGTTATGCTCAGCTCCTGGTTTGCATCACGTCACTTAGAAAGTCAAAAATCCCTTTTATGGTTACCAGTACAGCACATGGAAGTAAAGGAGATTTAAAACCAAGGCAGCTGTTGTAGCTCCATTAATATGTAGGAGCAACGGTAGTGTGATCAGATTTATGAAATGAAAACGAGCTTTGCATTCCAACCACATGCGAGGCAGATGGGCTGTTTGGGTTTGCTGAAGAAAATCCTGTGGGAGTGTAGGATGTAGAAGGTGTGAGAGCTGAGCTGTGTTGTAGATGTGTTGATGTCCTTTGGGAGGGGAAAACAGGGGGAGGCTAATTAGGCGTCCACAATCACTGAGAATGCCCTGTCTCTGCAGCCAGTGCAGTTCTAATGTGAAAAGAGGAAGATGGTATCTTTACGTCGATGAAGATGTTGCACAGACTTGCTGCAGTAAAAAGCCTCAGTTTCCTGTGGCTGCCTGGAAGACCATGCTCAAAAGGAAGAAGATATATAAGAAATGATGCTTACACAGATTGGGGACCTCAGATCTTGTATTTCTTCCTGAAACACAGTTGCTTTCACTCAGCATCAAGGCGGGGACCTGTTTTCCATTTACATTCCTTGATCTAACCTGGCAATCTGAACGTGATGATTTTAGACCTTTGTACATTTACAGATGTGCAAAATGTAAACTTAAATTTCACAAACTTTCACTGGTATGCAGTCATCTCCAGTATAGCATATGCATCAAATGTGGTAAAATTATGTAATACATTATAAGATATTAAATAATGATAGAAACAGAATGTCTGCTTAGCCTGTGATGCCTTGTTATATATACCTGTTCTGTGTGAGAAAGGTCCTGGAGATCTGGTTCATGCAAAGAATCACAAGCAATAAGAAGCAAATATTTAAACCTCAGTCCTGCAAATATTCAATTAGGTTCTTTTAGTCATCAGGAAATCAAAATGAATTTGACTGTATTGTCAGTAAATCATTTGCCAAACTCCTCTTCTTAAAAAAGCAGTGATTTTGAGCTCTATAAAGTGATACTCTAGTAGATGATTCTCGAATAGATGATTCTGTCATTCAGCAATGTGTACTGCATGTGTGTAGATTATATGTGTAGGTAATAGACAGACAGACTGACCGACTGACCAACCAACTGATCAACTTTGCTTGCCTACAGACTCAAGAAGGAAAAATTACTGGCAGGTTAAAAACTCCTGGAAAACAAGGTTTAAAATAGAAAGGATGACAGAACTCTAACAATAGCATTGTGAATGGCGACATTGTCATTCTGAATGGAGATCTGCTTGAGTCAAATTGAATAACAATGCTCTTTTTCTTCATTAAGACCATTAAAATCTGTAAGGCTATGGGACCTGGATAGACATAAAGGTTTTAAAAAGCAATGAGGAGAGATTAATGCTCATTGCTGCATACTTACTTGAAGAGTCCAATTAAGTAAAAGTTTGTGCTAATTTGAGTTCTCTGAAAAATCTAAGCAGAACAGCCTCATTTTTGCTATTGCATTGGTTTGCAAAACAAAACCACAATTTTTTCTTGGTATCATCATATAAATATTATGAATTCTTTCTAGAGAGCAAAATGATTTTTACTGTTGTAGCTGGAGATAAATGTTATTTGTGCATAACATCAAAATATAAGAAATCAAGATTCTTTCTCTATGCCTTACTCTGCTGTTTCAATTGAGCATCTCTGAGAATATTGCAGTTTTCTATTGTTTTTTTGGATGTGCTAATATTAGCATGAAATGTGATAAGAATTATTTAAGAACCTAATTGCTCTCTATTTGGCATTTGAATTTTGCATCTTTGGAATTCATCTTTTCAGAGTGCTTTATTTAGTTTCTATTAATACCCTGTAATTTAATAATTGTAGTAGGAGGCTGAGGAGAATATGGAACAAGGAAAGATTTGCATATTCCTTTGATACAGTGGGTTTGTGAGAGGCTCTGACCTGTATTTTTAGACTAATCTTAGAAAGCAGTTTTGCTAAGGCTGGAGTGAACATCACAGAGCATGGAGGGATCAGACAGGGAGACTGCTCATCCTTTATTCCATTCATTTGTCATATGACTAACGGAAGTCTGACTCAATCAATCAGAGCTCTGCAAAGCAGTCTTAAGCTATGTAATTCTTGATTAAATCTTGCTTTCAATGTAGAAATCAGCCTGAAAAAGAAATTTGAAACTAAAACTAATGATGAAAACAGGAAAAAAATAGCTTTTTCTGTTGCCCTAAGACTACAGTGAAAAGCACATCTGAAAAAATTGTGGCTGTGACTTCATGTTTGAGTTTTTGCCTATTAAAACATATTACTATAGGCCTCTGTTTTTTGCACTTGTAACCCAAGTAAGAAAACGGCATGCAAGAAAGAAATCTTCTGGAAAGATTGGCTAATGGCTATGTAAACAGCAAATGCTTGCCACATATGGGCATTCGGAGGTTTTATTGCAAAGATTCAATGACTATTGCGAACAGGGTAGAGCTCTGTAATGTGGTAGTAAGATGTCTGTTTTGGGTAGGTCCTGGAAGTAGTTTGGCAAAGGTTTTACCAGAGGCTTTGGGATTTTTGACTCAGGTCCTATGTAGATAAAGAGCTAGAGCAGCTGAGACATGGCTGTACTGTACTGCTTGGGTCTTCTGCAAGGGCCTGGGGTGATGTGAATGTGGGAGCACCTAATCAGAAAAACAGGGTCACCTCCAGCGCTCACCTCAAGCATTGGCATATAAGCAAGTGCCTACAAGGCACCATGATGGGGACATGCACTTGGTGAAAGAGGATCAGGTTAGAGAATACTTAAGCTAACTGGGTGTAAAGCAGTTTGTGGGTCCTGATAGGACCTGTTTTGACAGAAGATTAAATGTTGTTTTCCCAAGATTCACACATTGATAAAACAGTAAATCATTATAGGATAAAAGATGCTTTTGCTGCCAGTGATGTACTGGCTTTTAATTGATAAGAAGTTGTGGTTTTTTGTTTGTTTGTTTTTGTTTTTTTGTTTTTTTATTTTTTCTACTAGATATTAAAATTATTCAAAAATATGTATTGGACAAGTGGAAAAATTGCAAAGGGATTTAATTGAGCTTTATGCATTATCTGTTAAATTCTTGATTTAGCATCTTTATTTCTGCGTTTCTATTTCATCACTTGACTCTGTGGCCACTTTCTCTGAAAGAAAATGTTGACTTTTCAGGAAATTAGAAGCTCTGTTGAGTGGTTGGAGCTTGACTAAAGGCTGAGTAAGGATTACTTGCAGGAGAGAGATTTTACAGCAGTAGTTTCCCAGATGTGTGGGTATGTTTGCATGTTTCAGAAGCATTTTGTGAGGACATGATCTAATATTCTGTTGTGAAATTTTGTCAGTTTCTCAAACTTCAAGGAATTCTTGCTTCAGCTGCTGCAGTAGAAAGAGATTGTTCTGCAGCAAAAAGACTTGGACAGATTGCAGGAATCTGTTAAATATTAATTCAATTAAGGCTGACTATTCAACTAAGATTAATACCAATGATATATTAAAATACTTTTATGAATTTATTTAAAAAGAGATGTAATGAAATGTATCAAAACTTATAAGTAGTATTTTAAATAATGCAGTGAAGCTTATAATAATTGTATATTTGAGGATAATATAGGTACAGACTTGAAAAGAGATGATTGTATATTACAGAATCACAGAATCGTCTAGGTTGGAAGAAACCTCCAAGATCACGTAACACTAACCAGTCCTCCACTAAGCCATATCCCTAAGCTCTACATCTAAATGTCTTTTAAAGACCTCCAGGGATGGTGACTCAACCACTTCCCTGGGCAGCCCATTCCAATGCCTAACAACCCTTTTGGTAAAGTTTTTCCTAATATCCAACCTAAACTACCCCTGGCGCAACTTTTGCCCATTCCCCCTCATCCTGTTGCCAGGCACGTGGGAGAACAGACTGATGCCCACCTCGCTACAGCCTCCTTTAATGTACCTATATATTACTTACACATACTTACATATGTGTGTGTGTATATACATACATATACATATATATATAAAGATGTCTAGGGAATTGAGAAAAAAAGCAGAAGATAAACTGGTCTTGGGCAGTCAGCCTGCAGATGTACCGTTTGTTCTTGTCTGTATTACTGAGCTTCTGAATTTCTGCATCCATGTGCACAAACCTGTTTGCACTTCCATTTCCTGGTGTGTGGGTTTTCATAGCAAGGAATTATGACTCTGTGTGTGCTGATACAGATTGATGCCTGATATGGGGAATCTGGGTTCTGGAGCCTGGCGTAGATGACAAATTAGCAGGGAAGTACCGATGCAGTGCCTGTGTCCTTACCAAATATGATTGTGGATGGTAAAAAATTTAGAATAATAGGAAAGAATTTTGCTGTCTGTTCTCTGTCTGCTGCACATTTTTTAAGAGAAATAAACATTTTAAATTTATTTTTTTCTCACTCAATATATTTCTCTCTATTCTTTCTCACGTGGCCCATCAGGCCATGTGGATACTTTGCAGAGAGAACAAAGACAGATATATGAGTAGGAAGGGAGAGAGGACTCAGTATAACTACTTTTTGCTTTCATATATGTCTTTTTTAGTGGTATATTTCCCCTCAAGAACATTCACAGGGTGAAAACAACATAAGGGCTACTGAAAATATGTAGCAATGTACTGCATGCTTTTTATCCTCATTAATTCGAGACAGATAGCATTTGAAAGTAAAATATCCCTCAATATCACTACCAAAAAAAAAAAAAAAAAAGCAAATACAAGATGAGCAATGCAGTGCTTGTTTCAGTGATCTTAGCGTGAAGTTCAGTGGGCTGTGAGTGTAAATGTTCAGAGATACCCTGTGTGGTAGTGGGTTCAAGAGAAAGGTCTGTGTGATGGCTCCTCTGTGTTTCCTAACTAGATAGGTATGCAGTCATCAAAAGGGCACTGGTTGTAAGCCCTCATTGTTGGAGAGTATAGCAATGGTGAACTCACTGTTCATATCCAATTGGGGGTCTAAGTTCAATGGGACCTTGGTGGGAAAACCTGAATACTCATCTGTGAGATCAGCAAGTGAATGGAAACCTCACTCACTGCACAAGCGTTTGCCCTGCCCATGCAATCTAAGCCACCAGCAAGTGCATTTGTGCTCTGCTGAGAGGCTGCCATGTTTTACATTGACAGGACTGAAGCCATCAGAGGGTTCATGCCCAGATGTATCTCTTTGTTGCAGCACGTGTTGGCATGCTCCAATGCTGAAAGGTGCCAAGTCCCTACTGGTCTGACAAGCTTCTATGATCCTGATCCTCTGGTTTTAAATGTCAGGAAAGGCTCTGTTAAGTTTGGTGGGCTTATGAAAAAAATCTGTTATATTTTGTGCTATATCAAATGGTTTATTCCAGTGAAGGTTTGGGTACCTATCCAGTGCAATCTCAGACACGTTATTAAAAGATTGGCTCAGGACTTTCTTCCTGTTCTCCCTGTCCTTTTGCTTGGAAGATCAGTTGCTATGACCAAAATCAATCAACATTTCAAGGCTCCTGGCACACACATGTAAAGACAAATCACTTTGTCACTCCATTATTACAATTATGTGATGGGAAGGAGAATGCAGTCCAGAATACAGGATCCCCAAATCTTCAAACCCAAATGCCCTTGCAGATGAACCCTCTACCTACCTAGCAAGAAAAGATGCAGGCTTAGTTTCACAGTATGTAGCTTGGCTCTGATTCTGTGTATGAGAAAGCTTACTGTAAGACCAAAATCAAATTATCTCTGTGTTCAGAAGATAGTTACCATTAAATTCATCTCTGCGCTGTCTAATTTCATTTTCAGATTTTTGCGTAGTTTATCTTATCTAATGAAGAATGTTGACACAGCAGATCATGCTTCTTGGAGAGGAACTCGTCTTTACTGGCTTTAAAATGGCCTTCTTCAAAAGTTCTGGGCAGAATGACACGAATGGAATAACAAACCAGACTTTTAGATGCAAATCCGTACATATTAGAATGCTTTATGTTATTGTTAGCGTATCGGGGTTGCTTTATCAGAGAAGGGAAAGATGCTAAAAGAATGAGAATATTTAAATCCTGATGAAAGAAAAGCTGAATAGGAAAATAAGTGATTCTTTTTCATCATTTTAGACTGCATGTTATTGTCAGGATATCCAAGTGCACTTACAATATGGTTTATTTTAAAAGAACAAGCTAATTTGTATTGCAGCACGATTTCAGTAATTTTGTTTCAGGCTGCTACTTTTATGTCAGGGTATCCAAATTTGCAACCTTATGAAGTCTGAGATGTTTCTACTAACTTATACAAGATTGTCTTTTACTAATTCTTTCATGATTGTTCCAAGTGTGTTATTTTATTTTATTTTATTTTATTTTATTTTATTTTATTTTATTTTATTTTATTTTATTTTATTTTATTTTATTTTATTTTATTTTATTTTATTTTATTTTATTTTATTTTATAGAATATTAGACCTCAGTATTATAAACGTTTTTGTTGGAGCTTGTATGTAAGACTGTTAGGGCAGGATACCACCTGGGTAACATGACTTGCTTTGAGTGAAATGTACTCCCAGGACACAATGCCTGGACAAATAATTCAACCTTTCTACCACCTGGGTACCCAAAATGGGGCTGACATGCCAGCTGAAACCCATGAAACCACCAGGAGGGCAACTTCTAAATGGTTGCCATCACCAGCAGAGTTAACTGCTTGCAGGTGCTGTGAGTGATCCCACAAAGCCTGAAAGCTGAGATAACCCTACAGTTGTACCTATGGGAGCCAAATGCTCTCTGGCTTCTGCTGCCTTCTGCTAGCAGGGAGAAGCTGCGGTAGGTTCTGCACCAAATGCCACTCCTTTGGGGCACATGGTGGGGGCCCAAACCTCAGGGTCCCTTATGATTTTCTGTGCAGCCCTCAATCTGACCATTAAGTGGACAAAATTCAGGACCTCCTGGCTCCCTCCTAGTGAAATCTCAGCCATTCAGCAATCTTACATTTTGGATTACATTGGGTAAATTTCTTCTTGGTAAAGGACTGAATTCAGGATCACATGCTCAGAGCTCGCTCAGCCTTCCCAAATGAAGTCAATTTTATCCCACATGTTAACTAGATGATTTAAAGGCAACCAAACAATTAATTTTACTCTGAAAACAATAGAGATGGACAATCTCTGGAGAAAAATCTGAGGAGTTTTACTTTATTTTGGTTATGAGGAATGGCTGGTACAGAGAGAATGTGAATTTGTATTCATTGAATTACATGTATATTATATTACAGGGAACATATTCCAACAGCGATGTTACTGTACAGCATTATACAGTAGAAAATGTGAGCAATAGCACTTACAGAACCCATAAGAAAACCAAAGATAATGCCTTCCCATCCTTCTAACAATGTTTATTAGTCCCACAACAATAAGACCACCCTTTATTGGCACAGGCAGCTATCTCACTCAGCATCTGAGAAGCTTAAATACTAACCAGTCTGTGGCATTTTCTTGTCTCCTTAATATACAGAGGATTACCCTTGTGAAGGACTACATAAATAGAAAATGTGATGGCTTTAACTTCTCTAAGCCTGTCTTCTTTTCCTGGCAACAGTTTTAAGCATCAGTGTTGCATCCATATTAAGTGTGAATTCCCTCGTGTAAATCCCATTAAGGTTAATAGAATTTTACTTTTACTGCTTAATAAATTTCAAAGTGGATTAACTTTTGAGAAATATTTAACTAGCCATAATGCACAGAACATAATCCCATACCAGCATGCGTGTACTGTAGCTGAGATAGAGAAACTCTAATGGAGAGATGATGAAGCAGCTTCATATTGTATGTAGAGAAAAGATTGTACCTTAGCTAATATTTCAATAACGTTTGTGTCTTTTCTTGTTTCTTGTTTCTTTTGTCCATTTTTAAATGTCATTCTAGCTTTTGTGCTTCTAGGTTTAAAATAATAATGAATGATTTGAGAGACCAGCTTTTCCATGCTCTTGTATCATAATGCAGTCTTGTGTGTAGAGTAACCACCGGACCCACTAGGGGAACTAGACAGCAAGAGCCTGTTACATTACATGCATTAGACTGTATATATGCACAAATGCTGTATGTACCAGTGATTATATAAGCTGTACTTTTCTTCGTGTTTTTAAATTTAAAAACTCATACTTGGTGAATTTGAAATAGGTTTATAGTATTAAGCATAGATTTCCTTTAAAATGAGCAATGTTTGTCCCTCAAGAGCTTTCAGGGACTCAACTGACTCCAGTTTCCTTTCTCCAAATGCTGTTACGTTGGATTTTCCAACTTAAAAAGATGTGCTTAGGTAGATGAATCTGTTTCACTGGAGGCAGGCAGAACTGAACTTCTTGTCACTGATGCTGCTCTGAAGGCAAGGCGAGGCTGTGTCACCATGTGTCAGCAGCCTTTCCCCTGACCTTTTGTGGGGGAATGACAGTCCTGGAGGGTGAGAGACAGCCTACTCAACAACCCTCCCTACAAAACTGCAAATTTAGGTATGAAAAATAGACAAAATATCCAAGTTTTTTAATGCTCATCCATTGCTGTTTTTCTGCTAGTCTTCTTTTGTTTTTCACATAGTTGACATCCCTTTGTACATCCTGATTATTATTTGTGTTGTCTGTATGGTGAGTTGGGAAGTATGCCTATGTATAACTGTAAATTGTAGCCCAGGTTGGGATACTGCAGAATATCTCAGTATTAGTTATATTCAGGAGACTGACCTAAAAAGTCATTGCAGGTTTTCATATTTATTATTTCTTAGAGAATTCTATGCCCAATAACGACATGATTTTTTTCTTTACATGCCAGCCTTGTAACTCTGCATGTCAAGCTGTCATCTTTGCTTTTAATGTATTTTCTCCAGCAGAAACTTATGTTACAATATTGCTGCTAACTTCTGTAAGACTGAGGCTGTTTTTACAGCTTTATTGGTTCATCAAAAAGCTGAAGTGAAAATAGAAAGAAGTAAAAAAGAAGAAAAATGAGAAAATCTTTTTGTCATCCAAATAAATAGTTATGATCTTAAGTACTTACAGGGGTGTAAATGTTTCAAGAATAAAATGCTGTGTCCTCATACTCCTTTTTAATGTCTACCAGCAGTAAACAGATGTGATAATATCCATCTAAACTGGCAAGTTGACTTAAACATCTGTAACACATGTAATATCTTAGAATTGAAAAGTAACTTAAGTATGGTTCATTCATGATAACGAGAGTTAGCCAGGGACTGCAGGACAGGTACCACTCTAGATTTCAGGCTATAGCTTTCCTCTCATGAAAGGATGCAAACTGACTGTTTACTTTTCAGCGCTCTGGGTCATTCTGGATTGCACCTTCAATTTCAGCAGTTTTCAGTGGGCAGCTATGCAACATCTCAGTATCTGTATTTGTGACACTACCTAAACATGCTCTCCCTTCAACATCAGTTGCAGTTCTCCATCTTTACTCTGTGGTAGTTCTTTTGAGTTGTTGCCGACTCGTGCAGTTCTGTCTTTGGTCAGTTAAAGGGAATTTTGTCCAGGAGGAGTTAGGCTATTGTACTTCCAATGCTAACCAATATAACGTGTATATTTGCTGATGTATTTTCAATAGTAAGTGATATACGTTTTTCTGTATTTTTAAAATAATAGTAGATAACTAATGGTTGAAAAGTAGTTCAGTATTGCTGTAATTTTCAAGATGAGAAAACTGGGGAAACAACCAAGGTAATTTGTTACAGTGTACTAGCACACTGAGAAAGTATGCTTGAAGCATTTATCAGAGGCAATGAACAGCTGCAGAGATGGACATGTGAAATTCACTTCAGTTAAATTAGGCTTCCCTAATTTTTTGCCTACAGAAGCCAGTACCTCATAACAACATGTCTTTAAGACATTGTAAAGCGGCTGTCTCTGCTGTAAAATATACATGTACAGCTTCATGTGTGAACACTGCAAGCTAATTTTTCGGTAGCATAGGATAATTGGGGAGAGCTGTCTTATGGCAGCTTTTTGCTTCTCTGCTCTATAGGTATCTTGAGGTGTCTTCAGCAGTAATTATAAGAATACTTTTCATGGTCAGGTTTATGTTGGAAACAGATTTAATACTCTGGTTTGAGATGTTTTTGTTAGTTAGTTAGTTTGTTTTCTGGAATACTCCTAGCTTTGTTTCCCGTACTTCCCACTACCCAGTCCCACTTTCCACTTCTGATGTTATCTCAATGCTGAGATTTTAAGAAGCCCCACATACTCTGTCCAATAAGGAGTGTTTAGGTGAGACTGTTTTATATGCAAAAGGTCAAGAGACCAAGTGCACCACATGCAGAGGAAGAAAAATTTCAAAATAAATTTCAGTTGACCCTTGCTATTTGGACTATTATCCAAACTATCAAAGGTCCTTTTTTTCCCTTTTTTTTTTTTTTTTTTTTTTTCTTTTTTCTTTCTTTCTTTACTTGTGCAGAAAAGGTAATAGCAAAGCTTAAATATGTGTATTATATAAATCTTAATTTGGTAATGGATTATTTTATACAATTCAGCTCTATGGATATGGGTCTATTTTCCACAGATCTTGCCAAGAGAGTTTCCATTCTGGGGCTTCCTGCTTATTTCTTCCAGCTGCTTCTCTTTCTTCTCCCTTCTGTTGTTATTCTCCTCCTGTCTCCTTGTTTTCACTACTGATGGAGGAGAGGCTTGGTTAGACTTTGAAATCATAATATAAATGTTCTTGGCAATTGTTTCTTTCTATACCCTTCACAATTATTCTCCACTGATTCCAATAGCATTTTCCAGTTGAGTACTGCATTGCTCAGTCCAAATGCTAAAGTAAATGCTAAGTAACCTTTTAACACGGTTCATAAGGATCATGTTGGATGTGGAGGCACTGCAGGAATGACCAGGATACTGGTCAAAATGGTGTTGGCTGTGTTGACAGTAGTGATGCAGGAAGGAATCCTCTTTAAGCAGCTCATTTCCCACCTAGTCCCTAACTTACCTCACCAAGTCTATATGTGACAGAAAACCTGTCTATTTTGGCCTGCAAAGTCACTGTCAGCAACAGTGAAATCTGTGGGACCTAATCTTTTACAATAGTGTGATACTGGCTGAATGCACAAATTAGGTGTGTGTGTCCATGTATGTCTCTGTGTGTTATTCCAATCCTCTATTGTATTAATGATAAATAGTTTAAAAAGAAAAAAAAAAATTGTTTTATGTCTGTGAAAGTCATTTGACTACCTGTTACTCAGACGGCATTAATCTCAGTCTTGTCAGAAGGGAATTGGTCCTCCTCCTTTCAGAAATAACAACTGGCGTGAAGGCAGCTAAGTGCCATTTTCTCACATGTGAAAGTATTTGCAGAACGAAGTCCTTTGTTTGTTTGTTTGTTTGCCTGTGTGTGTGTGTTTGTTTTCTCTACTTTTGGAACATATTAGAAAGCATCCTGCTCTTGTTATTTCTTTTGAATAGTCTATTTTCTGTAGAAAGTAATATCCACATGGTAAACTCCTATTCATCAAAACTGTGCCAAGTATGTGCCATTTTAAAGCTAAATATATGCTATTTTATTTTACTTTACTTTAAAGCAAGCCAAAATACATACCAAGAACATAGCTCTGGATGGTGTTGGTCCTATTTTCAAATGAGTATTTACTGTGTGAGGCACTTCTGTGCAACAAGCAGAGGTGGTAAGGGGCTGCTATACGAATGCAGTACAGAAAGCAGTATTTCTTCCTCTCCTTACAGGGAACATACCTTTTAATTTTAAAAACACATACTTTGCTATTCTTGGCAAAGCATGCTCAGCATGTCCTTGTTTGCCTGCTGCAGTCATACCTGGCTCCCTAGCAATCCTGTTTCTCTTGCATGTTAGGAGGGTATCTCCAGGGGATATGAAGACGACCAAAAGTGTCTTGTTCCGGGGAATTAGTGTCAGTACTTAGGAGCTTCTGTGTCAACTCTTATAACCTTCTGTAGGGATGATTGACTGGTGTACAGGAGTGTATTTTTGGTCCCATTTTTCTTCTTTTCTGATGGGTGCAAGTAACTCTTTCCTCTTGTGCACTATTGATGTTTTTCTTCTTTGGCTTGGTCAGGATGAGTAGAATGTCTTAAATGATCTCTCCAAGTCTTCTACAACAAAGCATGGCCCCATTTCGGGCCAGAATATGTAAGTAGTGGCATTCCTGGAATTACAGGACCAACTGGAAATTATCTTCCCTTTTCATTATTTGGCTTCATAAAGTATTCAAAATTGTTCTTTCTTTTTGTAATGTTTGTATTTTACATATCTGACTTGACTTCTCCTTGTTTAAAAAAATGAAAATGTTACCAAGCAACTGTGTTAGCAAATCCTGAAACCAGTCTAAAAAAATATGTATTACAGCAAGGCCAAATTATGGACGTGTTAGCAAGTTTCTCAATCGAAGAAGAAAAATATTAGAAACTGTTTTGGGTGATCCAAAACAGCAGTCATATCTCTTTGATCACATGGAGAATAGTTCTACATTGCCTGCAAACTTACTGACGGGGGAATCCGATAACTGAAAACAAAACGAGTAATGATTATAGAAATATTATGTCTTCCTTGGACACTTGAACTAAGAGTGGCTTGCATGTACAGCATGGCTCTGTAAATGCGGTGAAGTCAAGTCACTCTGGCTAATTATTTATTTAGAGTTTGGTGTCCCTGAAACAAGCTGAAAATTCATCATAGGTTTTCTGCGTAGTCTCAACTGGGAAAATTAATTTATCAGCCTTCTCCCAAGAATGTAAAATGTATGGATTTCTTGATGTTTTAAATGTTATTTGCCTTGTTTATCTAACTTGTGATATGCTTTAATGAATTAATGGCTTTTTTTTTTTTTTTTTCATATTGCAGCATTTTCCCGTAAGAAGACAAAACTGATTTTCAAGTGTCAGCTGCATTAGTGATTTCTTCAATGAAAGAGCAGAAAAAAAAAACGGCTCTCTGATCAGGATTGCTGGTGTAACTGCATGAAAAAGAGATGGTGAAGTCTTTAGAAATCAAGCTCCAGTGTAGAAACACTCTTTCATTGGAAAGAATATTGCATCTGAGAGTAAGCAAGACACAGGGCTCCTTCATGTTAAAGACATTCTCAAGTAGGTTATAAAAATTGAATTGAAAATCTCCAGCAGGTTATGTAATTTTAGACCAATCAGTTTGCACTTGATAGGGTAAAACAGTGTGCAATGTACATAATAGATTCAAAAATTAAAACACTATGATGTAGTCAACTGAGAAGAAAAGCATAAAAATATACTATCCAGTAGCCTTTGTAGAGCAACATATAAGCCAGTGTGTTTATTTTTTTTAAGGCAATTTGTCTTTCAAATGTATAAGGGACGGATCTTTATTCTACCAGTCTTCCAGTAGCTTCCTTCTCTAAAAATTCAGTATTTAAGAACATGAGGCCTAAAAGAGTAAATTATGCCTCTGATTTTTTTTCATTGGGTACAGTGGAACCGCTGTCCCTTAAACTGGCATAATTGTGTTGTGCAACATGGAGACAAGAATCAATAAGGGCAGGCAGGGCTTGTTTCTTTTGCTCCGTAAGCACAGCCAACAACTGATGCAAGAAACCCATTATTATTTTCATTGAGATTTTTTCTCCTGTGCTGCACAGGCACACCAGCAGCTGGTTCAGCATCCATCCCACCTGAAGGTGAGAGGCAATGGGGACCCTCTAAAATAGTTGTGGTGCTCAGGGAGAAGTGTCTACCCACTGCCAGCTGATTCCCTTTAGGAGCTGCCAACTGTCCATCCCCAGCTGTTCGTGCTCCTTCAGCCCAAACAAGATGCTTAAGAATCTGGCTGAAAGAAAGAATTGATTACTATTTCTGAGATAAAAATGACCTACCAGGTTATCAGCTAACCACTTTTCTGCACCCCCCCCCCTTCCCGATTAATTTGAAGGAATAGACATGTGGCATATGTGCAACTCATGCTGCAGCTTTAATGGGGACTTGGAGGCAGTAAAAAACTTGGGGAAGATTTGAAGCATTTAGTACTGCTGGATGAATTGTTTGCTCTCTCTTAGTGGAAGTAGTAGGGTAACTGGAAGGATTCCTTTTCTCTGCCTTCCTTTCTCATCTTAAATACAAATGTAAAAAATACTGTTCCGAATAGATGTTGTTGCAGGGCGTGTATTCTGGCTCCATCCATCTTCTAAAAGGAAGGTATTCGTGTTCACTTTTGCCTGCTTCTGGCTTTGAAATTATTTTTTATTGTTTTTCTTTTTTTTTTTCTACTATTACATAAAAATTCTATTATTTTTATTATATTCCTATTTTTTTTCTAATACTTTTCTGCCTTGCTCTTAACTGTAAAAAATGCCATCCAATAGTGAACATACTAAGTAAAATAGCTAACATTACCTGAACGGTTTGCTCTTCCTCATCCTCTCTAGGCAGAGGATGCACATCCATGATCTGTTATCACTGCTAGACCTTTGGATATGGCTCACCACTAGTTCCTCCATTTTTCCACTTGCCATATCACCCAATCATGAAATCGTATCAAGGATGGATCCCCATTTTGCATTTGTCTGAGCCAGCTGCATCACACAGCAGGCCTAGCACCTCCCTCTGCCTTGTCAAGCTATATTTGTACCTTCTGTGACTACATCAGTATTCACTATTAGCGTGGCATCCAGGTTGTTTTTGGCAGGCAGCTGCCCTCACTCCCCACTCCTTCCACCCTTGGGGCTTCCCACCTGACAGAGAGCATGGCTGTTCATTTGGCTGCTCGACACCTCCACTTTGCCCTCTGTCACTGTGGGGTTCAGCCCCCCAGGGTCCCAACCCTTGCTCCACTGGCTGCTTTACACATATACAGTAGGAAAGGGGGTGGGAGGGTATTACAGTTGTATTGGTATTTCTTCACGTCTCTTTGGGGAAATGAACTCACTTTTAGTGGAGTGACATATTGTCACTCCAGATCTGCAAAAGACAGTGTAAGGTCAGTGAAAAGAAACCTTCACTTTCCAATAGTCAGTTTCTATATATAAATTGGCACTTGATGCTCATCAAAGAACAAGAAATATTGGATATGCTCTAAATGTCCATTGTATTTTTGAGCCAACTACCTGATGGAAGTCATCACTTATATGTAAATGAACTGTCAATGGCTTGCCTCCGTTGGCAATCGCTGAACTGTGAAGGGTATGTCTTAATAAGAACCAAAGCTCTTCACAGACTTTGATTTACTGGAAATAAAATAGAAAAGTCCTCTGAGACTACAAAGGACACTTGTTTCAGATAAAATGTCTAGACAGTAGCAATATATTTGAAGCTTTTATTATAGCAAACCTGCAAATTAGAATAGAGTGCTGAGAAAGTTCCTGTGACCCAGCTGAGTTCAAAAACACTGTTTCAGACTGATCCTTGAAACACTTACACTCAAATTAAGTTCATGAGCATTCAAAAGGGAAAGAAAGGATGTGCAAGGTCATCATTCAGGTTTGTTAGAACTCCAGTGCTGCCCAAATTTTACATTCTCTCTGACAAGGAGGGATTTGCAATTCAGCTGTGATTTAAATCAGTTAAAGAAAACACAAATCATGCATTGTGTTTCACTGCATTAGATAACAGTCTGCTTTACAGTGCATTTCTGGATGATGGCTTCCTTTCTTTGATTATTGAAAATAAAACAAGAGAGAGATCAATTCTGTGAATTGCTACATTTGGGGGAAAGAAACAATCAAAATGAAGCTGACAGCATGTTTTGGCGAAGTTGTCTGTCTTAAGAATTGCAAATCATACATCATTTCTGTTAAAGATGTGGAGGTTTCAAAAGATACAGCTTGCATAAAAATTATTGACATTATTAAATTTATTATTTTATTCTTGTCATCATTGGCAGCTTTTTACCACCAAGTTTTTGGAAGCTTCAGTGTTCAAAAAGCAGATGGGAGTGAACCTATGCCTTTTTCACAGTCTGTGTAACCTGGGCTTCACATTTTTGCCCAAGAGAATTTACATGCCAAATGTAAATACAGGATGTGAGACCTTGGGTACTTAAATTAGGACTTTGGTCTCCCTGTATGCTTAGTGGAGTATCCAGAAGACAAAGCAATGAAGCCTCAATTTTCAGCACAGGAGAGCTCTGAATCGCCTTCCATGTGATTTTTTCCAGCTTTCCATGAATCATCCAGCCCTCCTTTTCCAACTGTATGGAGATTGTATGGAGGCACATGGTGGTGCACCCTACCACCATTTCTGTCCAGTTGCCATCTTCAATATTGGAAACTCTGTTAAGAAACTCATCAGTCAGCAATTTTTCTGAGAATTAATGCATTCATAGTTGAGTTTCCATGTACATAAAACAATAGCTTTGGGATGAGGAATTGCTCGGGAACCTACGTAAGATATACTTAAAAATACATTATATATTTTAAAAAATCAGTTTTTTTATCTGTCATTTTTTTTCACAGCGCAGTCTTACAATGCTGTCACTCCTCTGTGATATGGATCTCAAGGCAGGGCTTTGCATGATTTTCTCACTTTCAAATGCTAGTTTTTCAATGGAAGGTCAAGGTGGGATTCAGGTAGAAGCCTGAATAATTCTTGCTGACCTGACTGGTTTAATCCATTAGCCATTGCCATCCAAATGTAAACCAGAAATACTTTTAAGAGGATCAGGCTGAGTGTGCAAAGTGATCTGAAATCTTATCTCTGAGAGATATGAAAGGCCCCTTCCAATTCAATAGGCTGCTAACCCTAGAAGTTGAACAGTCACAGTTTGATGTCTTTTTGAGGGCAGAAGAATTGAGACTCAGCTTGTGTACCTAGGTAGTCTATTAAATGACTGTGGTCTATTGTTTTAGTTCCACCATAAAATTAATACAAGTTCTAAGGTTAAATGGTAAACACTGTGAGCATGATGACTGCATTAGCTGTAGCTGTACCAAAAATAAAATTTATTTGATAGTAACTGAATTTCTACATAGTCCAAGAGATGACTCATCAGATAATGTCCACAGAGATCAATTTTATTTATACTTTCAGAAGATTAACATTCACTGTTTTCTAAAACTAAGGGTATGCATGCATAAGAGACTAAATTAAATCTAAGAAGTGTAATAGGATAATCAGAATGTATTTGGGGGATTCCCAGTGATTCAATATTTGATACCCTGACCATAGCCACACCATACCGTATCATCTTTATTCTGTCATATGATCATTAAATATCAATAAAAATATCAAATTAGTGGACACAATCCCATACAAGTATAATGTGATACAAATCACAGTATATTGTTTACAGGCTTCTCAAGAAGGTTTTGTGCCCTATCCTGGCATGCTGTCCTTTGACTGTTTGACAAGTCACTGTTGTCAGAGAGTATAAAGCATGAGAAAAACACATTCAGTATTAGAAAAGTGAGTCTAAAAAGCATGAAGAAATCATACATTGAACATTATCTTTAAATGAGTGAAGGGCAATATTCCTACCTATATCCCTGTTTTCAAGTATATGATTCAAATGTTACTTGTCGTCACAGAGATTGAAAAAAGGACTGTTTTCCCTGGTGCTTTGACATTATACCTATGAGCAGTACGGTGTTGTAGTAGTTTCACTGCCTGAAGTATTATCTGGAACATCTATTTTGTGTTCAAGTAAGTGCTATATTTAGAACCTATTTTTATTCTGCCTAAAGTATACAGTACACTAGACCTTAATGTACCCTCTAAGTGTACAGACATGGGCACAGAAGATGTGGGCTAAAAATAGTTATTACTCTAGAAGCAATAAAGCCACTGCCTGAATTCCCAAGCAGCACTGAATGATTAAGACTTGCATGTCTTCTCTGCTGGAGAGAAACCTCTTCAGCACATCCTCTTCTGCAGTTGACAAATTTGAAATTTGTACAAAAACAGTAATAGAAAAAAAATTAGAAAAAATTCAGCATGCCATTACCTTCTTCAGGAGGGTGAAACAGTATTTATGAATTCTTCTCAGCAATAGTTACTTTTCAGAGCTTTATTTTCTCCATTGGGAATAAGGTATCAGTATTATTATCACTATTATCAGTAGCAGTGAAGAAGAAAAATAAAATTGTTTATTATTGGACCAATTGAGCCCAGCTAGATGAAGACCAAATTGTTTTTTGCTTGTCTGAGTTTGATTTTTAGTCAGTCTGGATGTGTTTTTTGTTTAGCAGAGAACTTCAGTGAGGAGTATGTTATTTTATGACTGAGGCCAATAGAAAGTCATTGGCATAATAAAACTGCAGATTTTACAATTTCAACGCAGCTGCTCTGTGACTTTTAAGCAACTGTGAAATCACATTGTTTAAACTGTGTTTATAAGGACTGCTGTCTGGATCCATCTTTCTTCTTCCTTTTTTTTTTTTTTTTTTTTTTTTTTTTTCCCCTGCAGAAGTCACCAGAAATCCCTCAGATCAACAATTGGTATTGCAGCCTAACCATTTTGGTGAGTGTTCACAAACCTCCATTTGGAGATAACCACCTGGTCAGCCTGTGTTACGCTCATGTATGAAAATGAAATGCATGTCACCCTCATCAATGGTATCATTGGTATCATCAACGAGTTTGCTGATATTACTTTACCAGTGAAAATCCATTTCTTTAATGACAAGCACATGTGTCTGGATGACATACCAATTAAGTACAGTGCCTGAAGCAAACTGGCATTTGAATTGTTTTTATGACTCTTTTATGACTTCTTAAATTGCAGCAGTTGGTAGTGTTTGGACATATAGGCTTCTACCAGGAGTATAGGTATCCCATTTATAAGAAATACTATTTGATGCTCATGGACCAAATTCTTTGCAGCACAAAGGTGAATTCTGGACCTCTGCTGCAGTCAGGGGCTATGCCTTCCTGCCCAGAGCTTCCATGAAACTGAGCATTTACACAAGTGATACCTAAGTGGTTTTCCTGAAATCCCGACACTCAAGTAAACTTACTTGTTTAGCAGATTGGGACTTAAAGCTAAATTTTAATTCTAAAATCAAAACTTTCTATGACTACATTGAAACCTTTTTTCCACACTTACTGACTAACTCACTAGGTGACCGTGTGGCTCCTAAGGGTTCAGCCTGCTATGTTGTGTCTGCAGATGTTCAGACCCCACTCCATCAGACACAGGTGCAGCTGGGTAAAGATGTGTGTTTGAGATAAAAAGGGGCTAGTGATGTAGGGAGGAGAGGAATGAAGCTAACAGGTTTTGCGTGCTTGCCAAAAGACTGGTGATAATGAGTGGTTTGTCTACAACTAGGGCCACTGTCAAGTTACAAGGTAGGAGCTAGTTCTTGTGTTGACTGAACCTGAAGATTGAGAAGACCCATAGATCAAGAGCCCCATAGAAAACTGGAAATCTAGTTCAGAGGTTTCTGTATGTTTTGTTTGGCTTTTGAGCTTTACTGAGAGACTCAAAAAAGGAGTCCAGCAGCTGCTGCCCTGAAAGAAAAATGAGATGAAGAGGAGTCTCTGGAGAGACTGAACATTTGAATTGGAAACAGCAAGGTTGTGATGCATTCTGAAAAGGATATAGACTGCAGAGAAACCTACAAAGAAGACTACATACACCTTTATGGGTATTTTCTGGGATAAAAGTACCAAGGATACCATCCAGATCGCGTACACAAAGCGTATGATCAACACAATGAGTGAAACTGGAAACTATGAGAACTCAAATGGAGAGAATTGTGTAACAATTTTTAAACTGTTTCTCATGACTTAAAATTAGTAGCAAGGGATAAAATTATCTGTTTATCTTCAGCAGATTAACGCCATTTGTTGCATACAATTCTAAGGGTCAAATCTTTTTATTTACATAAGTTTTTAATCAAGATTGGTTTGTGGGTGTCAGTACAGTCATTCTAACTCTACATATGGAGAGGAAAACAAAAGTTTATCTTACCAACGTTTTTTTTCTCTTCATGTTACAGTCCATGGGGGGCACGAGACAAAAGTATGGTAAGTAACAGGCAGGTAAGTAGCTACACCAAACTAAGGATGTGTCACAGGAGTAGCTCTTAGGTTTACTCCTACCCTATAGCGGCCAAAGCTAAAAGGTTTTTACATGCTTAGCGGCCTCACATGTAGGTGTTATATATAGCTCTTGAATAAGGCTACCAACCTCATAAGGAAGACAGAAAGGATGTTCAGTCCCATGGCATTATTGCTTTGAAATAAGGGGTGTGGACTCAGTAAAGCCATTCTTAGCTTTCATTAACAGTACCTTATCTCTCTGTCATTAAGATGTTCATCAGCAGTGGTTGGTTATCCCTATACCTGGATTTGGTCTATGCCTCCTACACACTAGGGAGGAAAGAGGGAAGCTGTTACCTTTTCCCCTACATACTGTGCTCCTGCACAGCTGAGAGGAGACATAATGTAGCCTGCAGTGCATAAAAGGAGGGGGTTAATGCATGAAATGTACTGCTGAGATAAAACCTTGACTCAAGTCTGATATCTCTTTTAATATGCATACAAAAACAGTAACTGAGGGATTCAGTTTCTATTTTGTTTTTGCATCACACAAAGAAAACAAAAGTACATCTGCTGCTAGTCTTTCTCACTCATTTCTTTGCCATCTCAAATTAAGATAAATTGCTTATGCTTGTCCCTTGAACAATAATACTGCTCAAATATATAAACTGGGATATCCTTCTGACAAGTTTTAATTATGGGATGAGTCAAGCTGGCATTTACCTAGAAAGTTCACACATGCAAAGACTCTAGTGTCAGACTCCATCTCTACTGCATTAAAAAAAGAAAAGAAAAAAAAAATAATTTCACAAAGGCAGTGGAGATGAAGGGTGGCATTTTCAATGAGCCTGGAACTTCAAGCACCATTACAAACCTTCCCCACAATGCAGGCAACAAAGGTATATTAGATTCCCTTGTAAGGAAGGGAAGGGAAGGCTGAATGTACCTGGCATATCAGGAACAATTCCTGGTGTACATGCATAAGGGTAGGATAGGAGAGGGAAATAAAATCCGGGTATAGTCACAAAGCGGAAAAGGCAGAGGGCCCCACTGTTGCCCCAAAAGAGAAAGTCTGAGGTGGGAGCTTTCCCAGAGGTTTCAACAGAAATGGGGAACCAGATTATATACGTATGTTTCTAAAACCATGAGCATGGTTAATGTTTAGCATGTTTTTAATTTGTGGGAGTGTATTGTTTCATAGCCATAGAATGAACAAAGGAGTGAATGAATGAATGTGGTACTGAGTGTCTACTGCCGAGGGCAGGATTCATCTCCATTTGCTAATACATACTTATGCATGGTAAGAAAAAAAAAAAAATGGATACAATAACTTCTGCATTTCCATGCATGTCTTTCAAGGCTGCTACCAGCTTATAGGCAGCTCCAGAGCTGGGATCTAGAGAAATGTGTAGAAGGGGCTACAGTATCTATTGTACACCTGGAACAAGAGAAGAGGGAGCAGGGTAGTGTATGGGCTTTCTGGCCTCGATGAAGGACCTGTGTCTCCCGGACCTTCTTGCAATTTCAACTGTCTTATATGCACAGTGTGGTGCCTGTTAATTATTTGTAAGCCTAAATGCTTTGATATAGTGGCATAAAAACTGTAAGCGTTGGTGGAGAAAGTTCCTCCAAAATTACAGGGGCACTGTAGAGTTCACCTGCTTACTGCTGACCTGGCACACAAACAAATGAGTTTCTCCTTTCTGCTCACATCTAACCTACTGGCTGCAAATGTACCTCAAATTAAACACATTCAAATTGTACTGGGTTCTTGCAAAGGTGGCAAATTTTTTTTTGGTCTTGAATTGATGCCATGAAATGTAATAGATTCTTGCAATAGTTTGATATTGTGTAACTGCACAGCACACAAAAAAGAAAATACTGAGTTTACTGTGAAGAAATGATATCTGAAAGACCCAGAAAGACATCAGCATGGTGGGTTAGGACAGGGCTGCACAGCAGGGACTGAATTCTAAGTGTGTGTGAGAACCTTTAGACCTACCAACTAAAATGAGAATGGATTTGTATTTCCTTTCTTCCTGCTCAGCAGAAACAGAAAGAAATTGGTAAGTAGGAAGTTCTGAGATTACAAGGTTATAAAAAGCAAGAACCCTGACCTTTCAGTAGAAGTGAGGATCTGGCAGCATTTATATTCTTTGCTTTGGTTTGTGGTACATGACGTGCAGATTGTTTTCCACAAAATTAAGAGAAGGTGGTGCTTTACTAATGGAAATTTGCTTGCTTTGTTTCTTCCTGACTTCTCCATTTGCATTATTCAATTTCAAAAACCTGGTGTGAGAATTAGGAGAGTGGGAGAACTGCATGGATGTAACAGTAAAATACACATTTCAGAAAACAATAAAAGTAAATATATATTAAAAAGCAGGGGAATACTTGATAGCCTACATATTTATAACTGAACGCTCTCAGAAAGGAATTACTGTTTTGGTCACTCTAAATTGTTTTAATCCCAAGACAAAAACCTTCCTGGATTCCAGGAACTAATAAATCCATCAATCAGCAGCCAAGGGATAAAAACACCTGAAATTGCCAATAGGAAATAAAATATAATAACAAAAGGCCTCTGTTGAAAATAAGTGTTTGTCAAATGTGAAGAGGTAAAATTGGCAGAGTCCGATCTTTCTTTCTTTAGCTAAAACTGATCACCGAGTCCCCTTTAACCATGGGTTTCTGAGCTCCGTTTGCTGTGTGTAATGTCTTAACAATCTTTTAATGAAGTTTCAACAAGTCCATTTAAAAAAAATTATCCACACAGTTCGGCCAAATTTTAATCTGTAGCTAAAACTGATCTGATTGTGCCACAGAAGTATCTGAGAGTGGATACAGTGCAGCTCTTTCATTGATATCACATCAGCTTTTGGAGCTGATCCAGGCTTGGTGGAGGTTTACATGCAAACCTGACTCACTGTGGGTCTTCCATTCACATCTGATCTGCTTCCAGATCTGATGTCAATGGAGGCACTGTATATCCTACGCTGCTGCTCTCCAGCTTGGCCTCCCTCCAAAAACCTAATGTTTTTCTTCAGTTGCATCAGTGCCTCTGAGCAAAAAGAGAATGACATCCGTATGTTTAAGATTAAAGCCGAGTCAACATTTTGAGTGAAAAAAGGTATGCATTTGTAGACCTACAGTAATATGGTGAAGGGGTAAATTTCTTGAAATAGCAGTTCTGGTCTCCAAGCTGCTGAGGCCATTGTGTAGGTAACGTTTTGTTGAAAGAGGTCAGTAGAAAGATGCATGCAGATTGCCATGCTTTTTTTTTGGTGGCTAAATTTTGAACCCTACCAGTTACTGTATTTTTTAAGTCAAAGATGAGAATTTGCAATAAATAAGTTGATAAATTCACAGTTAAAATACATGAAAGAGCAGTTAACTCAGAAAGCTGCTGATGGCAACTAGAGAGAGGACAGTGGGAGCCTGTTGCTGCCCTTTTGCTGTGCTTGAACGTGGCTCTAATGTCTTTTATGAGTAGAAATTTGGATTATTGCAGTTGCGTAATGCAACAAATGCAGATTGATTCCAAACAATATGAGTCACTTGCACACAGAGTGAGGCCAGACTGAAGTTTTAAAGAAGTCGTCTATTGAAGAGTTCTTCCAACTCCTCTGCCAACCTGAGCACTAAGCACACCAGTTGGAATGGTTTCATTTTACCCAAAGGTGCTCCTGCAGGGTGCTGCTGCACTGCCAATGCGTGGGCACCTCTGCCGCCAGACATCATATAAGCTACAGTTTCCTCTGGCAGGCAGAGGCATGTGCTGGGGAATCACTGCTACCTTCACCACATCATGGTAACAGGGACAGGGAGAAAGTTGTTATGAATGCATTGTGGAAAAGATAGTTTAGCTCGTCGTCTCTAGGACCACTTACTCCAGACTAAGCAGGACCTTACTGGAGACACAGTTAGGGTAAGATGCAGGTGCATACAAAACAATATGAATCTGCCTCTGGTTCATTTTGTTTTAAGTCTCTTAAATACTGACATTACTATTCCAAAAGCCATGGTGCCCTCCACTTTTGTTTTGCAATATGTTGTGAAAGAGCTGAAAGGACAAAAAGGACCAGATAGGGTCACTCCAAAAGTTGCAGTGTTTTTTTTAATTTCACATCATCATCCAACTTTTTTTTTTTTTTTTTTTTAATAATGAAAACAAGATGCACTTGGTTCTTACAAGATTTCTCTATTTGTTAAGGTTGATTTCTGATGCTCTTTCCATATATGAACAGGCAAATCCGTGTGCAGAGAGTTGAAGTAGTTTGGGAAAGGTTTCCTTCAGCTGGCTGATGTGGGGCCCAGCTGAGAGCCCTGCTCATCCCTGTGAGGCAGGGTAGCACCAGCAGAGAGAGATGCTGCCAGCATCTCTTCAACTTTGCTTTCTGAAACGTGAGGTTTCAGGAAACTTTAGTGCTTGCTAGGGTCAGGTACATTTTCACAGGTGGAGAAACTTCCCCTCTTCACCAAAATCTCCTTCTGTGTGGCCAGTGGCAAGACAAGGCAGGGTTTGAAGGCAGCACAAACCTAGCCTGACACTGGGCATTTCTAACACGGTGCTGCACGGGCTGCAGCAGCTGCATGGGCTATCTTCATCACACACGCAGAGCATGTCATGAAGCTCACTCTCCTTGCTCACCTGTGCACTGCAAAGGGATTTTGGGGGTGTGGAAAGCAGCCCCCACCAGCAGAGGTAAGGGAAGGGAGCTTCCCTGCAGCAGGATGGAACACAGGGCTTGTTTAGCGTGGGCACACTGGCTTCTGCACCTTTGTGCCTGAAAAAAAGAGCCAAGGGGCTGAAGAAAAAGATGATGATCATTCCGGCATTTGCCTCTTCTCCACAGTGGGAAGGGGGAGAGCTGTGGCATGCTGAGCTGGGAAAAATGAGAAAATGGCAGCTGCCACCAGTACTACGAGGTGTCCCTGACTTCCAGCCTGGCTGCAGGCATTTTCAAGTGCACCGCACTTCTATTTTTCATAGCTTTCTAGAGCAGTTTCTTGCACTGCTGTGTAGAAAAGCCACACATGAGAGATTTTTTTTTTTTTTTTTTTTTTTATTAAATCTAAACATAAAAAGAAAATTTCACAAATCTGTTGGTCTGGCTGTTTCCCAGTCATATGTCATCTGAATTACATTACCACAATATTCCAGACATTAAATTAAAGACAGTAGGAACAAGTATAGTTGACATCTGTGCAAAATTTAAAACTAAGGAACTTCCAGTGGTTTCTTTAATCCCAGCCAAATTATGGCTTTTACCACACTCTTCCTTCTATAATGCCAATTTTTTTTTCTCTCTCTTGCAAAGGCATTCATAAGATCACAACTGTGCAGCTGCAAGGCGTCCTGTCCTGTTCCTGTGTGGGCTGCCCACGCCAGCGGTTGCACCAAGGCAAGGGCCCCGGCTCATCTTGGGGGATGCTGCCCTGGTTTCCCCCTTTTTGGTAGGTCTGAGCAGGCGTGACTGGGAGTGCTCACTGCCAGGAAGAGGTGATCCCTGCTGCACCAAGCATAGTGGTCACACCTTCCTTTGCTCTTTGTAGGGAAGAAATGGGTAAGAGTTAACTGTCCTTGCTAGGAGGATATGCAACACTGGAAAATGGTATCCAGGGAGACTGCGAAGATGCTGTCCTTGGGGGTTTTCAAGACTCGGCACTGCCATTGCTGACCTGAGCCAGGCTGGCAATAGTCCAGCTACAAGTGGGGGTTGGGAGCTGGTCACCTCCAAGGCCTCCTTCAGCAAATGTTTTAATTGTCACTCCTCTATCGTTGAGGAAATACATGTATAGCAGTAGCCACTGCTAGTGGCAGAGCAATTGTTGCCTGATTGTAACTATGACTTTTGCTGATCTATCCACAGTGAGGCAGAGGAGTTTCTCCTTTTCTCCTCTTCTTTTGGTGAAAGACCTTAAAGGCATCTGGTAAACAGACACGTGCTCACCATGCAGCCCTTTGGTGCCCACTGCTGTCCCCAGGGATCCTTTCCGCAGCCCACCCGCACCACTGGCTGGCCCACAGGGGAGCGAAGCGGGATGCCTTGTGATGTCCTGCATCCCCTTGTTTTCCTCTGTGTTTGTTCAGCTGTGAGTATATTTGGAAACACACTGGTGGTGGATGGGTTGTTTTGGCATTACAGAAGGAAGAGTGTGGTGAAAGCACTGTGTTTTCCAGAACAATTATCTGATGGATACCATTCTTCTTTCCTCTTAATAGAAACAATCCTCTATGGCTTTGAGATTGCCTTGACCACATAGGCCAGAAAAAAATGGAAAATGTTCCATTTTGGCTTAAATATAAATAGTATTTTCTGTGGAACTGATCAGGCAAAGGTAAATACAATGTTGTGAGTTGTTTCAGAAGAAACATTATTCCTCTACCTTTAATATTTCCATCAAGAACTATTTTGGTGTGGAAGGGCTGTGATTTTTGCATGTTTTTTTCCCAAGGGGAGAGGGAGTAAACTTGAGAAAACATTGTTGCTTTCTACCACAACGAAATGAATACTTTGCATAGAAAAATATCTGAATGCTAGTAGAAATGAACTTTTAATTTTTCCACTCTGAGTATCAGTTCAATATACCTCACTTTTTATTATATTTGGAGACTCTTAGGTACAAAAATGAAAGTTGGGAGTACACTTTTGTGTTTTTAAAACTTCCAGCCATGTTCTGCTATGTGAGCTTAAAAGAGATTTCTTACAAAGACTGCACATTGCAATGAGCGTGAGGGGAATCCTGTCTTAATCTTATTTTTACAGAGTGTCAATGGTGCTTTGATGTATCTGTCTGCATTGTCCCTCTGAGTTCAATGTCGTTAAGGTTGTAGAATCTGTTAAGCAGTGGATGACAGAGGGCGAGTAGGATATTCTCATGTTTCTGGACAGAGTTTTGTTTCCTATGGATTGATTACCCCAAATGAAGGATCCTGAGAAGTGAAAATTGCATTGGGAACATTCTTTCTAAAGCTGGGTGGTTGGGTATGGTCCCTGGGATAGGGAGGAGACAGCCATGCATAGAAGTCAAGGAGACCATAAGGAGGACCCTAGCACACAGTGGCTGAAGTACCAGCCTTGATTCTTTCCCCTTATCAGGCCCACACGTTTATTAAGTGGAACAGGGAAGAGACAGTGCACTGGCTACTGCCACATTAGACAGTGGTATACTATACCTCTACTTGGTAAACAGAGTATACCTATCAACTCTTTTTCTCTTAGCTTGGGAAGGAAAGCATGAGACCTCCCCACATACTTGGCTTTAGGCAAAAAAATGGAAATTAAATGTTTTTTCTTTTGTTGTTAAGTTCAGAAAACCTGCTTATGGCACTGCCAGACAACAATATGATTGTCTACGGTCATTTCCTATAACATCTTCATTTTATGGTCTAGACCTTGACTTCAGTATATGCACAGCCAAAGTAAGTTTTAATTAAGTATGTAAGTGCATATCGTTCCATCTGATGGATCAGAGAGGAGGGAATGCTATTTGATTCTTTATTTCTGTTTTGTTGTTCTTTTTTTTTGTTTGCTTATTATTCAGTTATGATTTTTAAACAGCTACAAAGAATGAGATTCAAATGCAAGGTCCAACTGTTTTAACATCAGCCAGATATCTGATATCTTCTAGGCAATCTGGGGTCCAGAAATCAATGAATAAATTGCCATCATCCAGTGAATAAAACAGTCATCTGAGTAAGTACAGCACAGATGTGCCCTTTCACTTCACTAACACATATTGTATGCAGAATACCTTAAACATGATGCAATTTCATGTTTCATAATGCATGTTTTTTGTGAAACAACATATGTCTTCATTCGCAATTGTTTGAAGGTACTACTGTAAACTTGATGGCTATTATTATGTCTGTTGCAGTTGGCTAGTCATTCTCGAAACCATTTTTTTCCCTGCTGGTAAAAGAGATCACTTTAATATAAATCAGCTTAATAAAAATATTTATTAAAACAATAGTCAACAATCTGCTCCTCCTAGCACGCGTCTTGTACTGTATCAGAGTGAGAGCACACATTATCATCTTACTGAAATAAAAAGATTTATAAAAGAATAACAGTAAACAATCTGTTCAATCAGGCATCCTACCTACTTAGGTGTGTAATTATAGAAATGATAGAATGTTTATGCGAGTGTCTTAAGAATAACAATAAAATGTAATGTGTTTTCTAGCAAGGAAGATTTATGAAAATAAATATGCTATAAGCCCAGCAGGGCTACTCACATGACAACAGAAGTGTAAACAGGGAGAGGCATTCCCTAATGCACAGTCAAAAGGGCAGAAAGGCAAGGCTGTGGAATATGAAGTTTGATCAATGTCTGAAAGGTTAGCGCTCACTCTCAGTTTTCTTTTGCTGTATTTGAAGTACTCGTGCAGAAGAGGTGGGCAGCACAGACAGATCTTAAACCTGTGGCACTCCTGGCTCTCCACTGTGCCAGGTGACTAAGAAGTTGGAAAGCTGGGAGAACGCCTGTTTGCATTTAGCTCTCATGTGTCTCACTTTGTCAAGTCTCTCTTCTTTCTAAATCCTATTTGCTCATGGTCCAAAAAAGACATCTAGCCTGTATGTCTTACTTCTAGATATCTCTCCTAATCACTCAACTTATAGAGCAAATTCATCCTCATTGCATCAGACTTTGCTCCGCATAGCCCTCTTTCATCTCTAATCTTCCCAGTGTGACAGGAAAATGTTCCCCACAGCAATGTCTTATGATGTCAGATTTAGAGGCTTCTGGCTGGATGAGCAAAAGACTATTTAAAAGGCAATTTTAAATGCGCACATTCTGACTGCATAGTCCTCACTGGCCTCAAAAAGGACATGAAACGCCTCTCCATGGTTTGACCTGCAATTTCCCTTCTGTAGCCACCTAAGATAATTTCAGGTAGAAAATACACCTGATCTGAGGGATGGCCTTCTTTACCTACCCTACGCAAGTGTTCTTGGTAGCAAAGCACCAGTCACTGGTTAGTTAGGTGCTCACCATTTGTGACCAGCCATTGTGCTTGTTTTCTTTTACAGCATTTCAGCTGATCTGAAACTGGCCAACAGCTTTAGCATAACAGTCAAAATAATTTGTCATTATCTTTGAGTCACATTGGTAGCCTGTTCCGTGCAGTACTGTGGCTGTTCAGCCCTCCTGTCTGAAGTGGGGTCTATGAGGTTTTCACAGCAAATTACTTTCAAAATACTGGTCAGCAGTATGCAGGGGAATTGGCACATCTCTCCACTGCTTTGGCTGCCTCCCACTCTTGAGTGACTGCTGATTGATAGTCATTACACCATTACTCTGGGGTTGACCAAGAACTTGTAGCAGTGCTAGGAAAACTCAGTTTTGTTGCACAAAGGTTTGGGCCACTTTTGCCATAGGTGGGAAGAAGTGCAAGAAAGGGCCCAGGGTCAGTGATCTGGGATGAAAGCTCTGAATATGTGGGCCTAAGGCATTTTCTGTGATGCCCATTTGCTGCCTTGGGGAACGGGATTTTTCTTCTTACAGAGCCAATTCACCCCCTCCTGATACCTCTCAAGCCTAATCCATAGTGGTTTGCAGTCCACAACTATACTGAGGTTTTATGGACAGGATTTTAGTTTTCCTTTTCTCAATATGTTATTTGTATTATACTATATTAGGTGATATATAGGGATATTTTTGGCTCTGTCCTGAGGAATTTCCTAGCTGTGGTAGAGCCTCTAACCCCCAAGGAGCCTGGAAAGTAACCCTGGTTCAAAAGAAGAGGATGGGAAGCTTAGTGGTGTTATAATACTTATTTTGAAAATTAAGGTTGTCTTCATTTTCACTTGTGATAGTTATGCTTACATGGCTGCCTTTTCTCCATAAATAAATGTAACATTATTCCAATTTTTGGTAGCATTCCACACATTTCCCTAGCATTTCCAAAGGGGATACATAGTGTTTGCTTTAAGTTATGAAAGGAAGTTAACACACTTAGAAGTAATCCAGACTTGAACACAGATGCCAAGAATGACTAGAAATATTTTGAAGCCTGTGGATCAGGGTCACTGGGCTTCTTGCTGTGAACCGCCAAACACTGCACCCTCTGCTCACTGGGATGTGTCACACTTTGGGTTCTTTGGTTTTGGGACTGTGCATGCCATGTCTTGACTGTACAGTTGCACTCCCTCCTTTTGGGCAACTTGCTGTGTAGCTGTGATTTTCTCCAAAGCAGGCTTGGCATCAACTGCTGATCCTCAGGCTTTGACCATGGGAGAAAAGCTTTCAAATACACATTCAGGAGCTGGAGATGAGTGGTATGGAGGTCCACATGAAAGTGCTAATCAGGCTGGGGCTCTCAGTGAGCCCCACAACCACTGCAGTGGTGGTGTGGCCCTGCAGCAATAGCATGCCTATCTAGTGTCAGCTTACCCAATGCTGTGGGCACCCATCCCCTCCTGGTCAGGGAGCCCCTGGGTCCTCAACCTGCATGGGGCCAAGCTGTGATTCCTCCTGAGTGAACTGTAGGAAAGTTAAATGACTTTTCGGGCATTTAAGGAGACTAGAGAAATGTTGGAAGGCTGTCAGCACTTGCATGATTTAGCCTAAATCCTCTCAGCAGAGTGAATGTTCACAGTCTGAGGGGAAATCTCGCCTGTAGCTGTGTACAAGCCAACTAACTTAGTCTGAAAGGACTAAATTAACCTTGGATAAGAGGTTTTTGTGCATGGATGGTTAGTGGATTAGAGATGTCTAAGTTAAAGCCCAAACGACGCTAAGGGAAGGAGCAGCCCTGGCTGTGCATCTGCCTGACCTGGCCCTGGTCTCCTCCTGCCTCTGCCCCTGACCTTGGGGCCTCCCAGCCTCCCCTTCCTGCCCACCTGCCAGGGCTGCTGGCAAAACTCAACACGAACCTCAGTTCCATGCTTTAAAATTGGTTTACTGAAAGCTGTTAGCTTCAGGCTTTTCTCTTCATCTTTTTTTTTTTTTTTTTTTTTCTTTAAAGAAACACCCACCCTCACCTGTAAAACCAATAAAGCCCCCCCCCCGCCACTTCCCTGCTGCAAATAACCACATGCGCTTGAAGACAGGATTTCAAGCTGAGGAAGAAGGGTGGCATTACATCCAGTGGTCATGTTTGGTGTGGGCAGTAGTTCTTACAGGCAGTCATAAATACAGTGTGATCACTCCACTGTGCCTTGTTTCAAAGGTCATCATATCTCAGGAAGTAGCTACTGTGCATTATTTTTGGTAGGGAGGAAAAAAAAGAAAACACTTTAGTTGGATCTTTTTTTGATTAACTTCAGTCACTTATCCAATATTCAGGAGTTGGCTGCCCATTGGACATCACCAAGTTGTGTTTCATCAAACTTGATACAAACAGTCCCTTAGTTTTTTTTCAAAGCATGTTTGCATCCTCAGACCCTGAGTCCAGCATGGATGACAATTCATGAGCTTAGAGCATACTAACCCTTTTTGGATATCATCTGCCTGCAGTGAGCAGCAGGACTGGCATGGGACCATCTATGGCCTGGGTTATACATTACAGTTATACTGTGCTTGCTGCGTGGAGACTAAAGATGGCCTGTGGCAGCCAGTGGCATTTACAGGACGTACGGTGGCTGCTGCTATCGGCCCCGTGCTGATGCAGGGTCAGCAGCTGCCTGGCAGGCTGAGATAAGACCGTTCTTTGTCAAGACGTTTCCAGGCTACTGAGGATACAAAACCAAAGGCTGTCTAGAAACCTGCTCAGTGTTGTTAGTGCCTTGGAAAACGCCACACACAGCAAAAGGACAACAGGCAGCATGCATATTCAGAGCAGGAATTACATGCGAGACAACTAAATCTGTGGGTCTTTAAGACTCAAAATAACCTTGAAGCTGCTTTAAACCCTTTCTTTCAGGATTTCTTGCATGTACCTACAGAAAAGAGGGAGTAGCTGACTTGCTGTTGTACTATGCACTCTCCTGCAGTGCCAGAATGGTCTCCTTGCAGTCAGAGTCATACAGTAACCGTCTTGAATGTCTTTTAAGTTGAAATTTGGGTCCAGCCTGCTGTGTAATGAGCAAAGATCAGGGAATCACAAAGATGCGTATGACCATTTTTTGATTCTCTGAATTGGACTGGAGACTAAATGCATTAGAGCAGGATTTCCAGCCTGCCCTCATTATGACGCTAAAAATATTTTACTGTAACTTTGCAGATGGCAAGCTTGATATAATATCTACCTCATTAAATTTAAGATATAAACTATCCTCTTGACAATCCTGTTTTTTACCATACTATAGAACTAAAACAATGCAAAGACATTTATTTATAGGAATTATGTTGATCTTACATATCAGACAACAAAATTAAATTAATATAAAAATACATATATTTATCCTCTGTAACCAACAGCTGGAATTAATAATAACTGATGTTTGGAGGTAGTTATAACTGAAGTTTGGACTATTCATTTTTATGTGCAGGACAACTCCCCTGTGGTTTCTACGACCAGGATTTTTAGCCAGAGACAAGAAATTTCACAACCACTAGAAACATACATACTCCTATCAAGTCAATTAGGGAGGAAAAATAACCGTCTTGAAGCAACATGCCCAGGAAAACCCAAAAGGTAGGATTAGGTTGGTCGTGACAGATTTCATCTCTCTCTTAACCCCTATATATTGCACCTAGTAGAATTCACTGAAAAACTTAAAATATTTGGAGGGAAAGAGAGAATACAGAAAAAGTGGTTGCAATGTTGTTATTTTCAAGTATCTGTACAGAGTTACAAATAACATCAAGCAGCCCCTGCAAATGGATGACCTTATTCCTGACAGCTGGAATTGCACTAGCCTGGATTTGAGCTAGCTAGGAGATAGAATACCCATCCTGCAAAACTTAAGATATATCTTCTCCTAAGCCCCTTCCCCAGGATGAAATCCAACATTTATTTTCAGGAGGAAGGAAAGTCATTCCTGGTAGGTAGATGCATAGAGAATCTTCCCAATTTTAGGAAGCCTGGGTTGGAGTGGCTGTGCTGTCATTTTCTGCTCGTCTGGTGGGAGGCTTCTGGGTGGGGAGGGGCTGGAAGGGGGGTGCTTTCATCCTCCTTTTGGCAGAAATTCCACCCTGGACATGAGAGAGTACACAAGTTAAAGTTCAGTGCAAAATACTCTTGTGCAGCTTTTTTGTTTATGATGAAGAAGCATTTTATTTTCCTTCATGAAAAGAAAACACAACCCCCACCCTGTAGTAGCTGCATTTTGCATGCAAGCAAACACAGTTCCCCCACAATAGCTCTATTTTGCATGCAAGCATACACACATTTCCCTTTGTTATTGTTTGTAAAGTATTTTGAATAGGAAATCGTTCTTGGTGCTGAGCATGAGCGCAGCTTGCAGGCAGCTTGTTTGCCTCATACCCTTGGTGCACCACTGGTCCTTGGGACACTTTGTGCTGCTATGAAGCAGCACCTCTCTTCGTTTCCTCTGTGCCTTGTAGTTTCTTGGTGTATGCAATGAAGATTGTATGCTATGTTTAAATTTGCATTTTTAAGCAGGCTTAGTCTCAGCCATCCTCTGTGACAAGAAAGATTAGTCTGACCTGCTATATGAATCTAGGTCCCTGCCTCTTCAGCTGCTACCCTTTTGGCATTTTCTTTCTTAGATAGAGGAAGGCCAAAAGCCAAGCATCAAAACTGAAATCAGTACATTAATATGTGTGAACATATGACATGAATATGTTTCTGGAGCCCAGAGAGTGCTTTTTCATTAATTCCACTGTCAGAAAGAGATTTCTTGTGAATATGCCTCACTGGAAAGAACGCACTGGAAGGAGGGACATAGGTAGGTAGGTGGGTAGGTAGGTAGACAGCTGCTTAAAGGAAGGGGTAGAAGAGGCCAATGTGGAAAGCCTTTGTTTGAATGGCACTGATCATTATTTCCTTGAGCCTTTCACAAAGGAGTCAAAGAGCTTTGTGTCTGGCAGGTAATTGTAGTCTGCCAAGGTTTGATGATGGAGAAACAAACAAAACATCATTCATAAAACATGTCCACAGTACACGCACTACAATGAACTGGGTTGGCTGGCACTGTAGGAAGAGGCAGCTTAGAAGACCTGGGAAATCAGAACAGCTGTGCTCTGACCCCAGTTGCCATTTATTATTTATTCACTTTGTTCTGCTTAAGCTGGGACATGTGGACCAACATAAATTTGATTTGCCTTTTAGAGTACATTTGAACAGACAAAATGGGTGTCTGTCAGTGCATTTAGCTCGTGTGGAGTGCTTGCCATAATTAACAAGGGGATGTGTTAGGGCAGGACTTTGCTAAATTCGGACCTCTCCAAAGCTTGGGCTCACATGAAAGGGTGTTGTAGCCTAGGGTCCTGCTAAGCATAGGGCCCACTGCAGCTGTGTTGATCTTGCTTGCCTACAGCTATCCCTGAGGGTAAGCCCCTGAAGTCAGGCTAGCTAGCTGTAATGCCGCCTAGAGGTAAATTTAAACACACAACAGAATGACCTACATTGGCAAGAGGACTTTTGCTATTGACTCTTCATAGTAAGATTTTCATCCACATAAAGAATATATATATATTTTTTTTCATGCAGCCAGCCAACACTGATTTTTCACAGGAAATCATGGTTTCTTTCTGTCTATCCTGCAAATGGCATGATGTGAGCCTGCTCTGAAGAAGCATAAACAACCCAATCCTTAAAGCATAGACAAAGCCCAAGGGAAATAAAAGGGAACATGTCATCCTAGCTTTACCTAGCTATGAAATCAAGAGTTTAGTTCTGTTATCTTGCTCAGGAATGGGAGGATGATGATGAAAGATGGATATAAATGGTGCTTTCAGAGTAGATTTCTTCTATGTTGGTTAAAAGGTTTGTTTAAACAAGGAAAGAAACACTACTTCCCTGTATTAGTCATAGTTGTTCATGACTATTTCTCATGGTAAGACAATCTTGGATTGGATTCTCAGGTCTTGGTAGGTTTGCTTTTAGCCCATTCACACTTTTCCTGAATAAATTTACTTGAACTTCCTTGCTAGACTCTCCAGCTGTATGGCAGAGAGAGAGAGAGCTGGCCCATGGAATCTGTGGACACTTTTTGACAGTATGTAGTTTAACCAACCATGCAAAGTGTGTCTTCACAACTGCAATTAACAGCAAAGCCCAGCACTGCTGAGGATTGATGACAGTGGCAGCTTCAGTACATGCTGACAAGCCCAATAGTCTGGCCTCAGCATCAGCCAAGAAAAATTTGTTTAATGTTTCTTGCCTTACCTCTAGTTTCTTCTATTTGTGCTTCTCTCCATCCCTCTGTTTTTATGTGAGCTGTGGAAGCAGAGACCATAGTCTGTGTGGGAAATTCTTCAAATATTTCAGTCTTGAGATACTGCCATTTTATTGCTGGGCTTCGTTTTTTTTTGTGTACCTTCAACTCTATGTTGTTGTCCCTGATGAAGTAAATGATGATACTGAGCAATGCCTTTTCAATTTTGTCTGCATCTAAATGAATTCTAGTTTTATTTCTCAGTATAATGCAGGCCCTATATCTAGTTTGCTTATGATTTATATTCTGTTCAAAGATATGAGCCTTCATGAAGCCTACTGCCTAATAATTAATTAAGCTCATTTTAAGTCATTAATCTGTTGTTCTGCATGATTTTTCCAGAACACATTTAAAATGTCTGACGCAATGTTTATTCTTTGTCCTTTTAATGCAAGTCTTCTCTATAACTGCCTGCCTTTATTTTCCATTTGCATCACCTGTAAATGATTATCTATACCTAATGGATTTACAGTAACCCTTGAAAAATTAGATACTTGAGGTGGATCCATTTAAGATATTTTTTACAAAAGTCTAGTATTCCACTCAGGCACCATAGCTGTATGTTCAGAAAGCCAAGTGCACTAAATGTGTCAGCATTAAGATAGCCAAAACCCATTTGCTGTGGTATTGAAGACTAACACACAAATGACCCCTGGTCTCAATACATGGAAATTACTTCTAATACTTCTAATTATTCTATATTTTCCAACTTTCAACCTGTTCATCTCCTAACGCTTTGGTAAAGACTCCTTTGAGCTGTCTCTAGCATTTACCAGGGAAAATTTTGAGATCTCTGTTGGAGCTCTCCAATTTACAGCTGAGCAGCTGACCCATTTCTGTTTAGGGCAATGTGTCTTTGGTTACAAAATCATTGTTCCTTATAAGCCTCTTGCCATGGGACAAGTGGATATATTTTTTACTCTAGGTGACATTTTTAAGCTGATAGACAGACGCTATTTGCCCAGCATTTTTTAATCTCCATTTCATGAAAAATGAAGGTCTTTGGCCTAGAATTTCAATTTGATTTATATTCACAATTTCTCTGAACAAGTTTCAGCCTAGCTGATATCAAAACATGAACATTAGCTTTAATCATTACCAAAGGTCTCCATGTGATTTAATAGTGAGAGAGAATGTTGGTTTTCCTCATCATTTTTTAATTTCTCATAAACTGAATATTATATTCACTAAGTTTCATCCAAAATCAATTACTTTTAAAACCTGTAGGAAAGGAGACCTTGAAGGAATATCCTACCATAATTTCTGTCACTCTATCCAATCTTGGTGATGTCTCTCATTAGTTGGAATCATTATTATACCTTAAAAGTAGCAACTTTGTGCAGTAAAATGGCACCACGCATCTCAATTATGTACTAGGTAGGAGTGCTCTGAATTTTTGCTGTGTATCTTACTGAAGTTTTTTGTATTTATTAACACTAGATAGTCAATAGAGCTGTGAAAGTAAGAATATTTTGGTATTCCAAGTCATCAAAATATTATTTTTGTTCTGAGGCCAGAATCTTTAGAAGTGGACAGAATGTAAATCCGAAGTGAAAATGACTCAATTCCCACTTGCCAAAGGGAGTTTCCCATCTGTTCTTCCTAAAATGCATAGGAATTTTTGTTGTTGATTCTCTTGAGAGGAGGGTCAGACCTTGACTCATGGGAGGAGAGTGTGTTTAGCTGTTCTGTATATAAAGTAAAAACACTTCGACCAAATAAGCTTCTGACCATCTGAAGAAGCTGTATTGTAGCAAACATTCTTGGTTTTGCAGAGGTGTAAAACCCCCTTGAGATGATGTAGTCTTGCCCACCACAGCAACACATAGGCATAGATTAAAGAGGTGCTTCAGTACCTCTTGTAATACATAGAGGCCAAATCTATTTTTTTTCTGCCTTCAGCATGGGTAACATGTATTGTGAAGACCCTTTTTAACACTAGACTTTTGCTGTTCAGGGAAAAAAAGCACTGGACTCAATGTATAAAACAAGAACATAAAGTAGCCTTAATAAATTAGTTTATGAAAAATGGGAATTAAGAAATATTGCAAGAGGAGATTAAAAAAAAAAAAAAAGCCCTTTAAAGTAATTATGAAGCATAGACTACATTCATAACTGCCAACTCACAAAGGGAACTTTTCTTGTTGATAAATAAATATGCATGAAGTGTTCTCTTTCTACCTTTTCCCACCAAACCTTCTCAAGTGTACTGTACCTGTCTTATCAAAGGTAAGAGACCTGCCTAGGAATATGCCTATGTGGGAAATTATCTACTAGTGTTAGAACAAGTATAGACATTGTTGGCTAGTGAGACTTTACTGGTTAAGGAGACCTCCAGAGAACATCTCTTTTGATTCTGAAACATATCTTCAGTTTCAGAGCCTCCGCAGGTCAGGATGCACTGAAATGTTCACATGTGTATTGGCTGAACACATACAATTTGACAAATTAACCACTTTAAAAGACCATGTCCCATCAAATTGCTCAGCATTTCCTAACCTGAAGTTCTAGTTCTCATTAAACAGGTCATGTAGGGTCATGCAATGTCACTTTCAGGTCAGCTAATGGCATTCGATGTAAATCTGCATCAAATGTCTTTATCACCATAGGGAGATTCATGGAGTCACTGTGCCCACATCACCTTAGTTACTGTCTTGACTTTTTAAATAGCTGATAGTTTTCTCTTGCTTTGCTCATTACTCGCTGAGATAAGCTATTGAAATTCAATGGAGTTGTACCAATCACAGCAGCTAAGTACGCCACCTTCTATTTGCTCTTACAGTTCCTGAAGTATATGTGATTCAAATTCCACTGGAATTACTCTTTCATCTTTGCAGTAAAAACATCCATATTTTTTTCTTCCAGTTTGCCCAAAGCAGCATAAAGGCTGCGTGTTGGTGGTTAAAGGCTGCAAAAACATGTGTTTTTGTTTTTTTTTTAAAAAAGTAGATTGTAACCACTCATTTGAAGAACTTTTATTTATTTCCACTAGTTCCAATATTTTAGTTGCATTTTATAGTAACATTCTTAGGAGCTTGTTTGCAAAGAAGTATGCTGGTATTGCAAACCATCTTGTAAAATCTGTATTTTGTTGCGTATTTCTACCAAAAAAAAACCACCCCAGACTTACAAGTTTTGAAGCAATAGCTATGGGGCAGTAGCAGTAGTATGTTAAATCACACAGCAAGAATAACAAATTGTCATGGTGAACAGTCCCACACAGATATAGCCTGTAGAAAGATTACTTAAAAAGCTGTTCATCAGAAAATGAACATAACTACACAAATTTAGTTTGCAATCAATTAAACGTGAGTAGTTAGATCATTAAAAGACTCGCTACAATAAAAAACCAGCTATAATAGAGACACTGAATAGAGTAGATACCTGTTAAACACCTTGTCCCCAAGTGGTTACAGAGCACCACATGGTACCAAGAATAAAAATAACATCAGTGAAGAAATGAAGAACTTAAAATCTCTGTATGAGCCAAAACTCTTTGAAAATGTGGAAGACAACTAGAATAATTTCAGCAGGAACTTTTCTCTGTGTTTGTAAGCAAGCAGTGACAATAGAAGGGAAGACATTCAGAAGGTAGCCTTATTTTTAATGGTGGCTGGCTCCAGAAAGCTTGTCGCAGTTAATAATTTTCTGTAAAGTAGAGCAGAGGCTAACTGTGAAGTGGTAGTACAGAAATGTGAGGAACCCTGAATTCCATGTAAAAATGAAACATATGTGTGAGATTGGCTCAGAGTGAGCAGTCTTGCAATTTTGAAGGCTAACTGAGAGGAGACTGGGTCCTAATGGAAGCTGTGAACAAAATTCTGAGAAGCTACTGGAAAATCCAGAGTGAAGCTGAGCAAAGCTCCTAGAAGGTGATGGTTACTAGACGTTAGTGCAGAAGGAAGTAACTCAGTACAGCTACGGGGTGAACTCTATAGTTCTTTGAGACTGCAGGCCTGATTTGGTATGTAAAAATATCACACACGCACACCCTTAAGGTACAAAAGGAAGAAAAGCTCTAACAGGGAACCGAACAAGAATAACACCGCAACATGCATAGTTTGGATAACCACCAATTAAAAGGACAGTGTCCAGAAAAAGAAATATAGACCCAAAAAGGCAATGGGCTGCACCATTTTTTAATTGATTGCAGACATCCCCAGAGTGTGGCCAGCACAGGCAAAAGATGACAAGTATGCCTCTTGCTCAAATGAACTCCACATAGCAGCAACAAATTACACTCTGCCAAAATATGAAGACTGTCGACCTGAAAGTAAATATGACAGCTATTATTTCCAAGCTGCACACTGACGCATAAACCACTGTTCCCGGAAACTCTATTAAAAGAGCTTAAAGAAAAGCCTCAAAAACAAAAGATAAACTGATAAAGAGTGTTATTTACACATCAAGTAAAGGAGTATTTGAGGTAGAGCCACAGTTAAATAGTAACAAGGATATGAATGCTACTTCTTGAGTTATAAGGATGCCAGTTCTTTTATCCAGGGATATGATCCTGCAGTGATAGGAGCCAAAATAAATAAGGACATCTTTAGGACAACACAGAGAGGATGCTTTTGCTCTTGCTGCAGCATGCCAGAGCTGGTAGTGCCCTACCACTTCTGCAGAAGCACAGTGTAGATTATCCTGATGTACTTTGGGACTGTCACACCAGAGGAATACATATGATCTGACCTGGCACTTACTGCTTCTTGACATTAGTATTCATATATCAGAGGAGACATACAAGTTTAGGAATTGGTAACATCAAGGACTAGCTGGATGTTGCTGTTAAGGTTAGTTTGTAGTCAGTCTGGAAGTTCCTGGGATACTGTGTTATGCAAACACTGTTCACTTGTCATCCGAGTGATCTGGAGAATAATGCTATGGGGCCTGGCCTGTGCAGAAACATGTGCTAGGTCCTGCCCAGGTGCATCAAGGTACAGTGGAAACAGTGAACGAACAGTTGCTGACAAGGTCCTTGCTGCAGAGTGATGACTGAATAGCACAGAGAGCTTGAACTCAGATAATTAATTTTCTATTCTACATTGCTCTACTTAGTATTTTTCTATACCCAACCTTAAGATTTTAGAAACGAGATCTCTTACACAATAAAGCAGAGCAGTGACTACAATTCCTGTTCCTGACTTGATCAGTAAAGCTAACTGAAAGAAGTGCACTGTTTTGCTTTTTTTCTCCGTTATGAAATGCTGCAGTGAACATACATCGGAATTCTGTGTCTTCATCCACAACTGGAAAATAGAAAGCTAACTTTCTTTTTTAAGTTGGAAGTTTTGATTTTCCTCTCTTTCAAAAAAGACCGTTCTTTATGGCTACAAAAGAAATTGTCAGAGAAATCATTAGCAAAGTTTCTCACCTAGCTCAATGTCATTCTTCAAGCTGCTCTACCTTTTTTAGCTGTCTTCTGACAGAGGTATTAGACTAGGTTGTTTGTAAAATTTGGTAGCTGTTATCATTTGTGATAGAAGTTGCCCTGAGACATTGTGTTTGTCCAACAAATCCATTTCCTTTTTTAATTAGGATTGATGTAGAAGTCACTCTCTGGTGTTGAATCAGTCTTCAGTCCATATCAAACTTTGTGCAGCCGATTACACTGATTAAAATTCTTTGGCTGGTTCCTCCAGCTTTAACAACCCTGTTTTAAAGAGGATGGTAGTGGTTGGTTGTAACACAGTAGATAGCTAAGTGGATGTTTAGCAAAAATTATGTCCAATATAATAGATGTCATTTTCTTTTTAAAGGAGTGTTCTCTGGCAGATGCTCTTTGGCAGAGCACAGCTGATATATAGCTCTGGACATAGCGCTCTGGATGGCATAAAGAACTGTAAGAAATGTCCAGAAAGAGCATGCATGTTTTTGGGATAAGTTTCAGTTACATCCAAGCACAGGTTCACTATTTGAAAATAGAAAAAACATAAATAACTTTTAGGACTTAATTTCACCTCAGAACCAAATGTGCAGGATTGGACTTGTTGAGCCTGTTGAGTGCTGGAAGCTTACTGAACCTGTATTCTGTCAGCCACTCTGGCTGCTGCTTGGTTTTCAGATCAATGTGGAGACACTGGTTTTGAAGAATAAAAGGCAAATCATCTGTAATGTATCTGTCTGAGAAAGCCTCTAGCAGTCAACAACAGACTGGTTGCAACTGCACCATGAAGTCCCATCATCATAAAAGAGAGGAGGTAGCTGTCAGGCTGCTTGCTCTTAGGACCCCAGAGTTTATAGCAGTCTTTTCCTGGGTAGATTGATAATAGCCATATTTCTTCAGCTTTCCCTGTGAAGCTCCACCTGATTTAGCTACTGAGAAGACAAAGTGTATGTTGTCACTGAACAGAGTGAGGAGATTGGCTAGCACCAAATATACTGTCCAATGTGTCCAGATTCTGATTTTGCATGAAGAAGTGTGAATAAAAACATTTAATGTGCATTTTTAGCAATTTTTCCTTGCAAAGAACAGAGGTCATATTTGACTTCAAAAGTCGTTGATTTAGGCATAATAATTTAGTAACATGACTGAATGCTAGGATCAGGTATTTAATCACATAGCAATACCTGCATACTTCATTGACTATGAAAATGCTCCCTGTGTGCTTTCTGGAGTGTGCCACGTGCCACAGAACATATATTATCCTTTAAATAATGATAAGATCAGTAATTACCTTCTTTTTGGAACAACTCATGTGATGCTTACATTTCTGCCTTATTGGACTTGCTCTTTGGGGCCATTTAGTCAGTCCTGGCTCACTAGATGAGGAACTACTTGAATAAGTGTAGTTTACCTAATACTTTGTTCAGATTGATATGCCCTCATAGAAGCCATAAATTACCCAATGGGTCCAATGGACAATTTATGGCTTCTGTGGACATTACATCAACATGATTATGCATCAAACTTCTAAATGGAGCATAGTATAAAGTATAAAGGACACACGCAGGAGCCAGGTGTTTTGATTTCTACATCCAGCTTTTTGGCTGACTTAAGGAAGTGTTACATCTCTGAGGCCCAGGCCTAGCAGAAGGCTGCAGGACATGGCCCCAACATGTACAACCCAAGTTGCTGTCTAGAGCATGCTAATAGGATACATGAAGGGGAAATCTGAAATACCAACCATTTTTGGTACATGAGTGGTTTACTTTGTACTTTATGGAGGTGCCTTATATCCCTTTAGTTTCATATTCTGAGGCTTGAAGGCAGACAGCTACAAGCTTGTACACAAAGAGCTGAAGGAAAGCTCTTGTGTTTATATGAGGAAAGGAGTACCATGAGAGGTGAGAGACAGCACTTCTTCATGAGTGATGGCCTTGAACTCCAGGTGCCCAAGCCACCAGTTTGGGTATTGTAAGCCATGCATGGAGTGAAAGCAGATGCCCCACTACCAGCTCAATACCTGAAATGGGCTGCTACTGCGCTCCTCCCCTCCTTCCTCTTTAATTCCATGAATCATAAGATACTCAAACCTGACAGCCTGGCTTAGGTAAGACGGCAGTGTTCCCACTGCAATGAGCTTCGCCAAAATTAGTTTCAGTGCTCTTTCAGAGAGATGGTGCTGGGACTTTGGCTTTCTCAGGCCAAGGACGGAGATGCATCTATAGCTCCTTCTGTGAACTCTCTGAACATTGGTGGTCAGTGTGTCAGAGAAAGGCAGAGAAGCCATGCCATTTTGACTATTTTGCTGCTAGGTCCAACCTCAAGACACTTTTCCAGCACAGAAAATTGTGGAGGAGGAGAGATTGTGTGGAGGAGGAAAGATGTAAGCATAAGTCGCTTCTGGGGCTTGGGCCAGAGGAAGCAACTATAACAAAAGCAGCATGCTCAGAGAAGATGCTTGAGGTACCTCGAGCACATTTAAGTCAAAAATCCAGTTTAGAGATTCACAGCATTAGACAGAAGCCAAGGAAGAGTGTTTAGGACCCTGATTTTCAGTTGCTGTTGCAGTACTTATATCCCTTCCTTGATTCAGACCTTAATCTTGGTTACTCAGTTTTGCCATCTGTTGGAGTGGAATATTAATTCCTTTATATATAAGCTTTATACAAAGAGATTTATGGAGCTTAATTTATAATCTTTCAGCTTGCTTTAATTGTTCAGAAGGAATGATATACACTCACTATATGTTATTTCTGATGTAAAATTAACAGTGTATGTTTCATTATAAACAAAGTAGTTACAAATATGTTACTCTTCTTTTTATCAGCCAACATTTCAATTAACATTTGTCTGATTCTTCTTTCTATTTGTTTTCTAGTTTTGTCGATAATTTCATTGTCACAAACAAAAGGTTGATTTTTTTTCTCCATCAGGTTCCACTGGACATATTCTGCTTTATGTCCGCCAAAATGCGTAGATATAAGTCATGCTAAGGCCAGAGAACACAGTGAAAATTAATATTTTTAAAAATCCACTCATTCAGAAATGAATAAATAATTTATTGCTTTTGAACACTCAGTGTCATAGAATATCTCCATTGTTCACAATTAATTAACTTTTTCTTTTTCCTTTTTTAAGATTTGCAACTAGAATAGTGTAGACTGATTGTACAGGAATTTATACATAGGAATAACATTACGTACAAGTAATCTTGAGGTGAAACAGAACTAGTGAATTCATAATGCTACCTTAATACATATTTACAGGTATGTTTTCACTTGTGTATGGAACATTTGTTGTCCTCTGTTAAAAGAAAAAACATATGTGCACATATATATATGAAAAGAGATAAGAAAAGGAAAAAATAAGCAAGTTGAAAACAAAATCTCTGCTTGCCCTTCAGTTTACTATTATAATAATGTTTATTTAGTATATGTTAAACAAAAAAGCCAAGCCATGTTATCTTATACTTGGCTGTTTTCCTAGTGAGACTCAGTTTGTCCTCCTCTGCTTTTACTTCTGAGCTTGACAATTTGAAAAAGTTGTCTTCAAAATTAGAATATCTTCTCTATGAGATAAATATTTTCTTTGTGTATTATGGGATAAATGTGCCTCCAATACAGAAGGTGTGATAACTAGTACTGT
This sequence comes from Aythya ferina, assembly GCF_964211825.1. Classification (NCBI taxonomy): domain Eukaryota; kingdom Metazoa; phylum Chordata; class Aves; order Anseriformes; family Anatidae; genus Aythya; species Aythya ferina. Next base: position 43,622,075 of record NC_140300.1, on the reverse strand, counting down.
TGGTAACTTCTTTTCTTGGCTGCAGTCCCATCAAATGAGTCACATTTAATCAAGATTTTGCCCTATTATATGCCTGGGGTCAGTATCCTGGAGATTCGGTGGTTACTAATGGTTACTCAGGCAGTGAAATGAAAGACGAGGTAAGGCAGAAAAAACATACATGTGAGGTGTATTTTTCTAAGTCCTGCTGTGAGAGTGAAAGCTGAAGACACTTTCCCCCTCCAAAATATCCAGCTTTTGGGTGCTGCAAAATGGATTCTTGTTATGGTCTCAAAAAAAGGAAAGTGATGCTAACCCCCTTTTTGAGTAGTCTCAAAGACTTCTAAAGAACCTGTGGGAACAGAGCAGGAAAAAAATAAAGAGGTCTTGGTTAGATCCAGCCTCTGTGAAATAATGGGCTGGGGAGAATACACTGTAGGTGCTCCACACCTCAGTTCCTCAACAACCAGCTGTAAACAAGAGCATTAATGGATGTAGCTAATATAACGATAGATTTTAGACATAGCTAAATTACACAATTAGCCTAATCATTTAAGATTTTTTATTTTTTTTGTTAGTTCATACAATTGTCTCCTTTCCAAAAATCTGCTCATGCATCTGTCTGCAACTGATATCATATTGTCATTTCATGTCACTCTCATTTGATCTAATACCTGAAAGTTTAATTCATGGTTAAAGGCCTAAGTGAAATGGCCACTTAACCGAATGCCTACATTTCAGTGGCTTCAACAAATGACCGCTTTGACAGAATGACTGTGATAGGAATTAAGAGTTACACAGGTCCCTTATTAATCAATGCTCTTTGGACTTTAAAAGGAGGCAAATTGTATCTAAGGGAAGTCAGGGTGTGCAGGGGATTCGTGTGTCATGGGAGGAGGGAGGGTATGGAGTGGAGAGAAAGGTGGGAGGAGAGGGGGTTATTATCCCTTTTGTTTTGGGAACGTTGTTCCCACTGAAGTCAATCACAAATATACCATGACAGCAAAGGTGCATGGACCAGATCAATGAATCTTCAATGTTGGAGTGCAACTACATGCTGGATCTTGCTATTTAAAAAGCATATATTTCCCAGATGAGGGCACTGAAATGAATAATCCCTGTTACTGAAAGAAAGTTATGTGAGAGCAAAATAGTCCTTGGGACTGGGATTCAGTTGCCAGTTTAGCTCTCTGCTGCACAGTTTTGTGGCTAATCAGGGCACACAGAAAGGGTTTCCAGCTGCTCCATGCTTTCCCTGGGGAGGGATTTTATTAAGTGCTTGTGTGTATATGTGCAGCAGCACCTCTTTCAAGCAATGTATGCGACAGCCAGGGAGGTTTATTGGTGGGTCTGGATGGTTGATGGGTTTTTGTTTGGTTTATTTGAGGCATTTTTTTTTGTGTATTTTTTTTCTTTCTATGTATCCCAGAAGAAACAGCTGGGGAAAAGATTTTAGAGTAGCCCTGCAGGCCTCTTATGCCAGTTTATTTGAGCTGTTTGTTATGTTTGATTTAATTTGTCCCATGTTTAAAAAATGTGGACTCCTAAAGAATGTAGACGTGCATGAGAAACATTAAAAATAAATAAATATTCCAATAATGCCACCCAAATTGCCCTAATGTGGTAGGATAAAATAAATCAATGTGGGTATTTTCAGTGTGATGAACTAATATTTGGGAACATATTCCTAAAAGGAGCTAATTCACCATTGCCTATGACCGATTTTGTAGCTTGAAGTCAAAGAAAATACATTTGCCCGTAAGGATTATTCATACAAGGCTGGTCTTCAGCCCTGGAACTTGAACCGGCAGCCCACAGCATGAGAAAAAAGCTCTTCATAGGTTGCATTTAAGGTTGTTTTTTTTTTTATTTGTTAGGGGAAAGATGGAAATTTATTTATGTTTGGCAACATTAACATAGTAGTGCATTTTTAATAAGGATGATATCTTTATAACAATTGTGTAAAATATCCATATTTAGTATGGCTTTCATTTGTTAAATAACTTCTTTCTCCATTTCTGTGTTTGAGCTTGAGCCTTCAAAAATCTGCAAGAAACACTCATTTTTCATATGATTAGCAGACAAAAGGAGCAGACAGGCAAAATGACATCTGTTCCTTTTGTATTTTTTAAATAATTATCCCATTTAAAGTTAATATAAAATAGATTTATTCAGTTTTGTTATAGGAACCTGATATATTAATGAAAAAAAAAAAACGCTAAGTACGACTTTTTCTCAAAATCAAACCACTGTTTTTTTTGCTCTTTCTCATTAAAGTATTTCTTTATCCAATACCAATGAACTAATATCACATTTTTTCACCTTTTTATGCTGAAAGCTACATTTCATTATATTAACCCTTTATTTTCCATCACCTACAGTGGCATATCCACAACTTTCGAGAAATCATCTCCAATGAGCAAGGTCATCTTTAAGTAGAGTGCTGAAGATCCAGTCCTATATTTTCAAGACCATATAATTGAGGTATTTTATGATATAAATATAATTCACAGATTGTGTTTCAATTTGTTGTTAATTCTGCCACTGTAACTGTTGCTGTCTTAGTTACTCCCCCATCTATACTGATTTTTTAGATTTCTGTTTTACTTTTTTCTGTCTTTCTTTTTTTCCCCTTGGGTTGATCTCACTTCTTACTATATGCCAAAGCTAGGCTTTAGATAACCATGGACACGATTTGGAACTGGCTTCTCAAACAGTTCATATAAATCTTGTGGCCAAAAATTCATATTTCTTAGCAGCAAAGGTTTTGTTTCATTACTATATACAGCTTTTGCACAGAGACTGTATCCTTTTCAAATATCATTGCCATCTATCTAAGGGCATTCATAAGAGAAAACAAAACAAAACAAAACAAAACAGATTTTTCATTAAGTTGTTATCATCATGGTTTCACTTATGGGTCAGAGTAGGATTCAGTCACCCCAAATCCACTATCACTGTAAATTCATGCATGCATTGATTCTGTTTATGCATTTCTATTAAGCATAACTGTGAATTTCCATGTTGATACGAGATACAGTGTTCAATCTGTGGAATAGACTGGGAAACCAAGAAAGGAACCCTGAATACAAGCCAGAGCATGCTGCCAAAAGAGAATGTGCTCCTGGGCTGTAGTGTGAGACATAGGTATGTGAGAGGATACATTTCCTAACCAAATGGGTTAGGTAAACATCTGTAGCCTGTCAGCTGGGTACAAAGGAGTAAATCTACAATCTTGTAGATTTATCCTTACTTCAAACAGATTAAGTGCAGCTTGCTTTTATTTCTGTTGTTTGCATCTGTGCAATCCATATCTTTGTGTCTGGTTGTTTTTGTGAATTTTGTAAGTAGTCTGCTTTTAACTTTGACCTAACTTAATTGAAGCATCATTTCTAGGTCATTAGCTAGCACCGAAATGCTCCATGGCTGTGGCTGTCGTTGCAGCTGCAGGGTTTGAACCACTCTTACAAGTGCCTTGCAGTTTCTTACATTTCTCTGTAACACTGAAAAGCAAGGATTTATGGCGATGTAAGATGCTATAGCTGGGAGTTAGTAACACAGTGATGTAAAGAGAAAAGAAACGTCTCTCTCTGTGTGCAGAAAAACCCTGGCATGTGGCTACTAATGGAGAGCATACCTGAACCTGCAGAGACCCAGCAGAGTTCGTAGCCATGTTCAGAGCACATCGATAATACATCAATACTTTACATTGATCAGAGAACAAACCACCATCTTTAGAAGGAAAGCCTGCATACCTACTATTGTCAGATCAGACTGGAAATAAGTAAATGTGGAGAAACAGTAAAATTATTTATCCTTATCTCGGTTGCATTGTATAAATATGATAAGCCTTAGAAACAAAACCAGCCTATAAAATTATTTGTCATTGCTTCCTTCCCATTTCCCTTCCAACCCAGCTGGTGCATTTGCAGCCAGGTGAGCTTTTTAAAATTATCTTCCCACATAAGAAAGTATGGGAGCTATGAAATATTACTGCAGTCCAGATATCTCTGAAATGCTGATCTGCCTGGCTAACATGGAGACGAAATGCAGTTATTCCCTTTGACATGAAGTCACTTGTGAATTTACCAAATGAACTTCCCTGACAAATGGCTACCACCCACTCAATCCATCACTTCAGGGAGGCTGAGCTGCCTCATACTTTTCCTTTCCTGTGTTTTTAACTTTTGTTCTGCTTCTCAAAAAGATCCAGGGGTAAATTCCAACCCAGTATTCAAAAGTACGTGATTCTGAGCACCAAGTAACAAAGAGGTCTTTTAAAATTGCATATTATACAGTAATCATGTACTTCAAAATTTCCTCCTTTTTAATATAGAAAAATCAGCTAGAATTCTTCATTAATATTTTAATTGGCGTAAGTGTTGAGTTCCCAACTATCCACATGGTAATTTACACTTATGCTGTAGCTGGTGGGAGTTGGTTTATTTTTCTTTGTGCTAATCCAAGGATCTCACTTCCTGTGACAGGAAAGCTGCAGACGACAGTTGCACTGCATGGGTAAAAGGCACAAAGGGAAAGGTAAAATATGTATAAAATAATTTTTCTAAAATATAGAAGAAAAAAAATGATAATAATAAAAGTCCATAGTTAAAGAAATCCACTCTATCATAGCAGGTAGATGAAAGTAGGAAATAAGTATTCCATGTTGATACACAATTCAGCCTTGCTTTATTTAAGCAGCTGATGGTGTAAGGTTGCATTTCAAGAAAATTAAACTGTAAAAAACATTTTTTCTACTTAGAATCAAATCTGAGAAAAGGGAGGATGCTCAGCAGATATGCAGTATCTCAGAAAGTTATGTGGGAGAGCACCCCACAGATTTCCTATCCCTATGCACGCGCTACTTTTACACAAGCTCCAGGGGAATTCGGGAGAGCCACCATCCCGGTGTCTTCTCCTGCTTAGCACTGGCACAGCACAGAGCTGCAGATGAAGCAGGGGTGGAAAGGAACTACTGAAGGAAAATCTGGTCTAGCAGAAGACTTTCCCCTGTGGGCTTTGGCACATGGGGACAGAGAGAGTGCCCTCTGTAATGCTCAGTGGATGGTGGGAGTCAGGGCTCAAAGACTACAGCTGGTGTGAACCTGGAGAGGAGCTGTCAGAGGAGAGACTGGGCTACTGAAATTGTTCTCCTTGTGTGCTGGCTAAAGCCCAGGGCTGACAGGTTGCATGGAGCTGCTGTCAGACATCCCCCACCCCTGCCCTTCCTGGGCTGGTGTCCTGTGAACTTGCCTTGCTGATGGGACAGGGAAGAGGTATTGCCCCCCATGTGGTTTTCCCACCATTTCCTCAAGGATTGTGGGGATTGCTTTAGAAAGTGTGTGATCTTTCTCACTGTGTGGTTTTGCTGTTTTTGTCATTGTTGCTGCTGTTGGTTTTTAATTTGTTTCTTAAGGGAATGAGGTTTATGGGAGCATAGGGTCTGACTGGATGTCTGTCTCTTTTTCTTTGCCTGTTACTAAGTCTCGAGCCCAGTGACAGCTTTCAGCCAAACGTAACAGAGGGCTAAAGCTCTCCCAGATAATTAAGTAACAAATGTCATGAAAATAGACAAATGAGTAGAGAAGACAGATGCTGTAAATGCCCTTACTGTGGGAAAAGCTGCAGAGTGGTATCTCACATCATTAGGCACTACAACAGCCACATGAGAAAAAGGCTCACGTAAATGACCCAACAAGGAGCTAGCTTCAGCTGGGTTTGTGTTTCATGCATACTAGACCTGACCACTTATAAGACAAAGCTCTACAGAATGCAGGCTTAGATTCTTTCTGTGCCCAAATAGCTGCTGGTTTTCTGATTGGCATCCCTACAAAACGTTCTTTGGATTCAACTATTTGCACTTAAGATATTATCTACCTGTAAGCAGGTAAGCTGAAGTGCATATGATTTAAGCAGGAAAAAAAAAAAAAAAAAAAAAAAAAAAACAAACCACCAGTATCCCTCAGAAACACTTTTCCTGCACTAAGATCTGCATTTCAGAGACTTAGAAAAATGTGCACAGTGAGGAATATATTGTGTTGTGCCAACAAAGCCATAGCTGTCAGGAGAACTGAATCGACAATGTGGCCATGACTGCATATGTTGCAGTGAGTAGGATTCAAGAACAAAGAGCAGAGACCAGTTGAGAGAAATCAGGAGAATTGGCTCATACCATGGCGTTAACGATGCTCTAGCCATAATGGAGATGCAACAGCTCCCACAGCTAAAATGGCTGAAGCTAGCAAGATCAAGAGCTCCACGCATTACAAGTTAATCATCTTGTTAAATATTTGGCTGTTGTGGCATCCTGGAGTAACCCTGACGGAGCAATGCACAGGGATAAATAAGGCAGGCAGCTCCTACTGTGGCCAAGCATTCCAGCTGTGTGTGGCCGCATCTAGGGCACAGCTGGGGACCAGTGACTGTTAGTCCCAGTCAGTTTTAGGAATACACTAAATTCTAGTTTTAGAAAAATTAGCTGAAAATTTAGAAAATGAGAGGAAGATCGTTTGCAAACCTGTTTCTGTGTGTCTGAAGCTAATCACCTAGGTTTCTGCTATGCTAAAATCTCATGAAGAGTTTTATGGGACTTTAGAGCAATGAAGAAGAAAGGAGGTTAGAAAATAGACACCTCTTGGCTTTGTAGCCCATAATCTGGGGAGTGGTTTAGATCTGTGGCTCAGCCCAAAGTTCAAGGGAGAGAATAGAGTCAAACTTCCTTCTGTAGCTCTGCTCTATTTAAAGATACTTTTTAAAATAAAAGCCTTTTCTGGATAGCCAGTGCAGAATTTATTACTAAACAGATGCTCAGATATCTTTACAGTATCAACCACTTCTTTAATATTCTATGCTATTTCCAATATTTCCACGACCATCGAGAGAGAGAGAGTAGTATTCTCCTTTAAGTCTCCATCTTAACAAAGCTTTGGTTTTGCTTCCTCTGGGTGATTTCAGGTTACCTGCCATCTGTGGCATGACATGGAGACTGACTATGGGTAAAGCACCGTAGTATTTTAGCACATGTTCAGTACCAACAAGCCAGCATAAGTGAGTGAAGAAAACAGAAGCCTAATCATTACTCCATGTTCCTAGTGCATAAAGAGAGATACTGTCCACCCACACAGTCTGATCAATGCCAAGTCTTTTGCAAACTTGGGGCTTTAGTTCAGCTTCTCGGATTTATGCTCCTACATCCCTCCCTGCTCCCACCGTTGTGGTGACTTAATGAGCTGACTGGAAGCTGCTCTGCCACTGTGCACAAAAAAGGTGTGCTGAGGATGTACGCTGCTGAGAAAGGTCCTCTCAGAATCACAGAATGGCTGAGGTTGGAAGGGACCTCTGAAGGTCGTCTAGTTCAGCCCCTGTGCCAAGCATTATCACCTAGAGCACATTGCACAGGATCACATCCAGGCAGGTTTTGAATATCTCTAGAGAAGGAGACTCCACAGCCTCTCTGGGCAACCTGTGCCAGTGTTCTGTCACCCAAACCATAAAGAAGTGCCCTCATTTGGAAAGGTTAAGAACAAAGCTTCTTAATACTTTTGGGGGCCTCATGTCATTGCATGGTGGCTTCAGCTTGACAGGATTTCACCAGATGGCAGTCATACAGAGCTGACCACACAGCACCTCTTTACCCCTTTTCCCCTGACTTGCCTAGTGTTGCCCATGTTTTAAAAGCTGCTGCATCTTCTTTACATGGATGTTTTGTAGTCTCCTGAGAAGGGAATGGGTCTCTTTGGAATGAGCTCTGAAATACAGCTACGGTGATGTCATTTCCTTTAAAAGATGCCAGTATGAAATGCTCAGCAAAATCAAGACTGTCATTGTTAAAAATAGATCACTTATAATATTGTATTGAGTTGTAATCAACAGTGCACATGGCTCAGCCATGGGCAGAGAGTGGAGAAGTTTCTGTGAAAGACAATTTATACACTGTAGATACATACATTGATAAATTGATTAAGAAATTGTCTTTCAGCTTACAAAAAGAGAAGAAATATAAAAAACTGGTGGGGTGGAGGACATGTCACCATGAAAATTTTGAATCATGATGTACAGCATGGGTAGAAAATATCCCTTTCAAAGGACAAAAACCCTAGTAATATGAGTAGAGGAATATTACAGAGGAAGTCTGTGCTGAACAGTGTGTGTAAACAGGTATATCTAAAATTGTCCAAATGCCATGCTTGCTCTCTCTAGCAATTCTTATAGCTCCAGCTACATTAAAAAACAGAGAATTGTACAATTTCCCCAGAAACTCAGAATGAGTTGAGAACTCATTTTTCAGTGAGAACTGGCTATGGGAGACATAGATTCTAAGTCAGACTCATCTTTTGGTACAAAAAATATAATTTCTGCAGTGCTTTAACAAATGCAGATCTTTAAAAGAGCCAGTTATTAATAAGACATTTCCCCACTTGTCAAGATTTTTCTTCATAAACAAAAAAGGAATTATTTATTTATTTTTTGCACTGGAAGTTATAATCAGGGAAGAAAATAAAGATTTAAAACTACCTTGTTGAAGGTTAACGTCTGGTGTGTTAGAAGACTAAAGAGCCTAATATACTTGCTTATGAATATACAACGGCAATAAAGATTATCAGCAAGGGCAAAGGGGAAGGATGCCTGGACAAATATCTGTTATTCACAGCTTGACTGCCTTCTGCAGGGTTGTGAGTGTGTGCACACATGTATGTATCTGATTAAGCTTCAAAATTGCACTGAGGTTTTCTACGTGATATTAATGTAATTTCCTAGAAAGTAAATGGGGTCAGACATGCAGTATTTTCATTTCATTTGTTTTCTTTCTTCTCCCTCTTTAGTTTCCTTCAGGGGAGAAAATTTTTGTTCCTCTGTGGCTCCTACTAGTCCGGGTCACATTTCCTTCTATACACTATGGATCCTTTTTGATACCAGTGTAAGTGTAGCCATTGATGTCACTGAAGACAGGATTAAGTTGAGAGAGAAAAAAAGAAAGAGAGAGAAGAACATAAAGTCTTGCAATACTCATATTCTTTTTTTTTTCTTTCTTTCTTTTTTTAATCTAAAAAAAAGTCAAAAAATGCTAAAATACTGCTTAAATAATATGCATCATTATTTCATATACACTAAGAGAGAGAGGTTATGAGGTCACACTACAAATTAGAAGACTTTGAGGTGACAAGGTTGGGCTGATGATAAAGCAACAATTCAATTTACAATTAATTGGGTTTAATGAGTATTCTCAGTGTCTCCTCCACTGCAGGGCCTGATCAACCTATGCACTGCAACATATGGAGTTGTTTGTATGCAAACTAAGTAGGTATACAGAGAAGCATGAAAATTATATCTCTATTTATTACTTGGCATCTTAGAAAAGAAGATACTAATGACTGTACATTGCACAAGATCATAAATAATTGTTTTGATGAAATAAATACTAAAGTAAAAATTTCTAGGAAATATTGTTGAAAACATCCTTTTAAAAGTCTGCATTGTTATATTAATTTAACTGTGATTTACAAGATTCTTGATAGATTTTATTTAAAATATATTAATATTATGTATTTTGCCTTTTCAGATCTGTTCTGTATAGATTGCTTTTGACTACTGTGAATTCATTAGCATGATGTAATATGTATTTAGGGTGTACAAATTATCTCTAACCTCAGCAGATCTAAATGGAAACAGCACCATGTAGATCTCAAGGCTATGCTGGAGAGCAATGTTTTTCTGTAACTAAGATTCAAATTCAAGCAGGAGACAGAGCTCCTCTCCACAAGGAGCTATATACACGCAAGACTAATTGTCTAGTCATATTTCCTCACTCAGATTATTGTGCTTCTCATCATCAAAGGTTAAATTCAAACCTAAACTGGGGTCTGATCTGCACACATTCCTTGCAGCAGGGCTGTCTCCAGCAGTAGAGAAAACATGCTGGGGAAGGTGGTGTGGAGAGAGATTCCAAGTTTGAAACAGATAGTGAATATCAAGGTGCTAATCTACAAACAGTTGCTTTCTGTAATTAGTCCAGCTGCAGGCTCATTATACTCCATGCTGAAAGGGTGCTACCTAAAGACACATGGGTGCCCTGTGCTTCGCTTTGGGACCTCTCTGTGCAGCAGGGATGTTGCAAGGATGAATGGACCTTGAGAGCAGCCCTGAGTCTCCTCAGCATGAGGAAATGCCACCAAAGGGTGTGTGAAGCCAGGCTAGATCACTCTGCACTCTATGTCCCCATCCCTGCCCTGAGGGGCACCTGGAGGGACCCCAAATGCCCAGAGGCTGGTTCCTGGGGTACAGATGTCTGGTGGTGTTGCATAGAGCACCGCCAGTCCCTTGGCTCCCTCACCAGCTAGCTACACAAGTCGCAGGCTCAAGTATTTTAAGACTGCTATAAACTATGCCAAAGCCTGTTCTGGCTGGTGGCCAGGCAAGAGCTGGAGTAATAAGAGTGGGAAAATGCCTCCCAGTGACATTTTCCTCAGCTGCCCTCAGCTGCTCCAGGCAGGACGGCTGTGCAGATCCAGGTGCAGGCCAGGGAAGGTGGCAGCCACTGAAAAAAAAAAAAAAGAGAGAGAGAAAAAAGAGAAAAGATGTTGGGCTGTTTTGAAATGGTGACTTCATTAAAAATATATATATATATTTTACTTGGGGATTTATCATGGATGTTTACTTCCATGACTGGAAAACTGTTTTTCACCTTGTATGGTCATTTATACACTGATGACTGGGTGTGAAACTTCAGCACTTCCGTAAGCCTGACTTGGCAGTACTTCGTGCCAGCCGAGCTCAGAGCGGACGGGGAACACACAGGGGGTGAGAAAGATGAAAATAGAGCCCCTGCTGGCTCTTTATGTATATGTATATGTATATGTATATGTATATGTATATGTATATGTATATGTATATGTATATGTATATGTATATGTATATGTATTAAAAACTCCAGAAAAACTAGTAATCATGAAGTGCTCCTGAACAGGGGAAGCGTCCTCTCCTGACAACAGAAGCCAACAGGGCAATCAAAAGGTTATTTAGGTCAAGTCATCAGGAGCCTGAGATGCAAGTGCTCTCTGTTAGCATTAAAAAGAAAAATGGTTTGTTGTAACATTGGTTCATCCAAACTGAGATTGTGTTTGTTGTTGGTTTATTGTGTTGTTTTCTCTTTTTGTTTGTTGGCTTTTTTTTTTTCCTTTAAAGAGAGATTGACAATGTTGAAAGTAGGGCAATTTAGGTAGTGGGTGTCTCACACAGGGGATACTTTCACTGGTCATGCTAGTTATTACAGTTTGAGGCCAGAAACAGGCCAAGCTTGGCCCTATCATATAACATAAATGGGGAGACTACCAAAGGAAGTTCAGCTCTCATTGCCCAGGTTAGTTAGTACACTTCATTCTTTATAAGGCAAGCAGTCTCGAGGACTGATTCATTTTAGTAGCACTGGAGAAAACAGTATTTCTTAGTACTGCTACCTCCTTCACTTGTCACTACCCATGAAGATGCCCATCAATACTTAGCAAGACAAATTATGAATAGGGGAAGGAAAGACTAAGAACAGAGGAAGAGCAGTAAGCAGAAGAAAGTACTGTTAAGACAACATTTACTCTGGCTTTCCAGCATCAGGTAAGGAGATCTAACAGAGAGAGCAAATGTGGGCTGCAGACTGAACCCAAGCAATCTTTATGGTCTAATACATGAAATGGCTGCCCACAGAAGAAGAAGAAATTATTAGGTATCCAACATGATCCTAGAAGTAGACACTGTGAAATATATCTCTGAAAGGATAGAGTAGACTTAAATGTAAAAGTCCGGTTAATAAAACATAATTTTTGCCAGAGGAATAAAATGAAACAGGAGGATCTTGGGCTGAATTCTTCATTGAGATATTGAAGTAACTTTATTCATTATGATGATTGGCTTCTCCCGCTGCTCCAAGGAACATGATTCCAGACTGTTCTCTTTTGGTCTTGTTATTTGACAAGCATAAAGTGAACGGTAAATCTATTCCAATCTTTAAGCACTATTAAGAGGAAGGTTTCAATATCACAGGATAGGTCTAAGCCGTATTTAAGAGGAAAGCAATCCGTTTAGAGCCCTCTTAAACCTCTAAGTCATGCAACCAAGGAACCAATGAAACAGCTGTCAATAAGCAGTGTGCCAAGTGAGACTTCTGGAAAGGAAGGCAAGCAAAGAGGACAGTGATCTTCTCACCCAAAGAATTGCTGTAAAAAGTGTTGAGTGGATGTGAAAGATGAAAGCCCTAGCAGGAGAAGCGCCTTTTGTGCTTTTTTGGCTAAGCTTCTAACAGTGAGCCATGAAGTTGTCATTCATCCCTTGTCAGCTGTAATATGTAAGCTACATGCAAGGCAGCTTCACAGAGCTGAAAGGAGTGCTGCTAGATAGCAGAGTTGGATTTGTAGCCTGCCATCAGGACAGCCAAACATGTACTGCTGAGGTGTGAATTATGAAAGTTAGTTTCCAAATGGCCAAGGGGCAATAAACATTAATATCAACTAGACATGGACCCATGCCAAATAACCCCGACTCTCAGGGTGTTTGGATTGCAAACATTTGATTGGGATCCAAGCTTTGCAGCTGGCCTTATCTCTGCAGTGGCCAAGCCAAAACCCCAGGGTTCGTGGCCACCTGGCACATTCTGTGATCCAAGGATGCAGCGTCTGATTACCTGCTCCTTTGCCACCTCCAGCAAACAGTCCTTTTTATCAACAATCACTTGTGCTTCCTGTCTTGCTCTGGTATCTTTTCCCTGATTTGGTGTTTTTTTCTCTCTCATATTTATACTGGAGGTTCCCTGAATAAGGGACAGGCTTTAAATCTGTTTAGAAGAACTCTGGGTAGAATTATGCAATATTGTGGAAAATCATCAACAGAAGGCATGGAATCTGAGCATGAACTTTATACCTTCCGTGCAAAGCTTACAAAGGGCACTAGACTGCTGCGCTTGTGAAAGAGAGGTGGGTAAGCAGTACATTTAATAAACATACCCAATTCAACTTGGAAGACCTTCTGAAATTTTAAAAGATGTATTATGGCTGGTTAGCAGTAGGTGACTACAAAATCCAAGCCAGAAGTCTCCAGCCGTTCCTGGGGTCAAAGACTGGACTCTAACCGTCTGTGTTTATTCTTTCCACCTCAAATCCCACTGACTAAGTGTCAGATGGAGATTGGCAGTCTGGAGATTGCAAGTGTTTTTATTCCCCAGGACATAACGCATAGAGTAGAGAATCACTTGACTTTGCCAAAATATACTCCTGAGCCCCTCATTTCACCTCCAGCAGCCATAGCCATGCAAGGAGGTGTATGATCACCCTGTTCTCAGTGGCCGCTCTTTTTCTTCCTGGACGTTGGAAAGGAGGGGCTAACTTGGAGGATTTTTCAGAATATCAATAATTGGAACAAAAAATGTGTGCCAGAAGTACATGTACCTTTAGGGGGAAAACATTGCCAGGCCCAGTTTCTAATAAATGCCTTTACCCTAAACCAACAACCAGGAAACAATTCACATTTAATAGCTTAGAAAAATACCTAGGAACTTAGCTCTCTATTCTTCACTTACATCTAAAATCATATACATTTGTAGCAGGATATACTATGTCCCTCTACATGGGGTGTATCAGAAGATACAACAAAAGAAAGCAGAGCCTCTTAAAAGGTTTGAAAAATTGAAAAAAGTCTGACCTAAAAGTCAGACTTTAGGGACAGAAACAAAACACTTTGCCTTGCCCTAACCCTTAAAGCCAGACCTGCATTGTGATCCTAAAATTGCTGAGATTTTTCCTGCCTTCTGTAACAGACATGACATAAATATCGAAGAATGCTGATTTTTGTTGAATTCTAAGAGGTTAATTAGCATGTTAATTATCAGTAATTAATATATGCAGATACAGACATGAGAAATTGAGACTTTATTGGTATGAAATTTGTCTATTAGCTACACTTCACACTCATCAAGTCTAGTGTTTCTGAAGCAGTAAGACTATTGATCTACATTGTGGATTCTGCTCGGGTAATTACGATGTGTATTTAATATCCTTATCTTAAAACAGAACAAGGGGATGCTGAGCTTGCATCTGGAGTTGTCTCAATTTCCTCTTCTAACTTAGTGGTTGAAAAAATACATGAAATTTTATGATCAGTTCAATCCCTGGTTATAACTATCTCCATTTTTAGCTGAACAGGTTTCCTGAGCCTACATTTCTGGCTATTGTAATTATAGTCTTGACTCATGGTTGCACAAGGAAAAACATTGTGGACTCCACACTGATAAAATTTCTGCAGGGACCTCATCTGAGCTTCTAGGAAATCAAAGGTTAATAATGTTGATTGAGTTGGAAGGATGAAACCTTTGGTTTCTGACATTTTGAGAAACAGCTCACTTCAATGATATTTAAACATAGTGGTGTGGCAAGTCTTCATGGATTGATATCATATTAACGTATATCTTTTCCTTTGTTTTTTTTTTCACTGTCCCCATTGATACAGCTATCATTCCATACCAAATTTTCTATATAGACTTTTCTATACACACCTCCTAAATCATGAGTGTGTCTTTCTTTAGATGACAGTTTTTATAGTTACCAATTTTTTTTTGAAATAGTGTAGGTCTAGGACATACCAGGTAGTCTAGACCATCAGAATACTATAGCAAGTAGATGAAGATCTGTTCTGTCTGAACTGTACAAGCATCAGGAACATGCCAACATCATTAAGACACAGTTCCTTAAAGTCCAGGTGTAGGTATGGATATCACTCCATATCTCCATATCCATAATCCATATCCATATGGAGGTATGGATTATGTCATATAAAACATAACATATATATATATATATCATATATAACATGGAGATAATCCATATCCATATCAGTTAATACTGCCCAGCCTTGTCTCTACCTGTGTGGAAGTGTCGAAGATGTCTGGCAACATCTTCATTTATTTGGGGCAGAGCGCTAATGAACTTGTGTTTCCTACTTGGCTGAGGGTTTGGAGTCTTCTTTTTCAGTTCACATTTTCAGTTCTACCCATGTGTTGTCATCATCTTCTACATCTAGCTTGCTGCAGGAACCCCAGATTCATTGCCTGTTCTCACTGTTGACTGTTTTATTAAGAATTCATATTTTCCTGGAGCAAAATTCAGAACTGACATGCTTTGCAAGGACTGTCCTGGCACACATATCCCTGACAGTCTCATGAGACTATGGGGCAACCCGTCATTTGTGTGGGGGTTAGGAAGAAGGTAAGCTATGGTGCAAATCTAATGTAATGCAATTTAAACCAGAAACAGACAGCTCCAGGTTTTGCAGTATCACCTACTGAGACCCCAGGAAAGGTTGGAAGGTCAAGCTGTGAGCTGTTTCACTTTCATCTATTTGTGAAGGCCACAAAAATCTTTGTAGACATTTTAACAAATAATGCTTCAGAAATATATTTTCCCTTAACATCCTGCTCCTTTTTACTTCCCAAGTGTAAAAGCCAACAACAACTCAGCACGCATGTTTTAAGTTGAATAAAAAGAGCTGGTAAGAATGCATGTTTCACCCTTCCAGAGGGGTCATTATGAAAGTAGTGAGGTTAAAAATAATGTTAAAGTGATCTGCGGAAAAAACGAACTCTTCATTTTTCTGCATCTTTTAAGACATTCTGAAATGTCTCTGCATGAACCCATGTCTCATCCTCTTTCTTTTCCCTTTGCCCCCACACCCAGCCTCTCCATCTCAGAAAAGGAAAGTTTTTGGTACCTCTGGCTGTAGCAAAATGAAGGGACCCTCAGTGCTCTCCCAGCTCCATCTTAAGATGAAGTCAAAGTACACAATTCCCCTTCTCACTTTTCCCCTTAGCCTCTAGCATGATGGTTACTGGAGTAGTGAAGGAAACCAGGCACCCAACCATAATGGGATTACATTACAAGGATGTTGCAGGATGCACCTCTCTGCTGCTGTAGTCTCCATGAGCCAATATTAATGCAGATCTTCAGTGAATGCCTGAGAATTTGCAGGACATTTGAAATGACATTGATGGTGCTTTACCCTTAAAAAGCAAAAGTTACTGGGCATTTGAAGACATCTTTTTTAGCAAACTGTTAACAGCTATTCAAGATTATATTTGTCAAAATTGCAGGAGAACTCATCCTGAAGTATGTGTAAAAGCATCCATCTTGACCTACTACTGCTGGTGCTGTCCAATGGACTGTGTCATTATCAGTTCAAGATATGCTACTGTCAGAGGGAACTGCTAGCAGAACTTTCCTCTCTTAGGAAGATGCTCAACATCATCTTAAAAAAGGTAAGTTCCCTTCAGGTATCTCAGATAAACAGCAAGAACTACAGTTCTGCCCAGTCAGGCACTTCTACAACCACTTCACAAAGTTAAGGGTACTTAGTGTCATATTTTTAAATGCTGAATCCTAAATACCTAGAGAACTCAAAATGAAGAATTCCTCATCGTGAAATTTCAACATGTGGTACAAATCAGTTTAGCAGCAGAGTCAGGTTTTCTGGATTCAAAACACAGGTTCATTCTCAGTGATGAACCTGTTGGCCCTGAAGGCAAGTGGAGACGCACCAACAGTTTGGTAGCAATGTCCAGGACAGTAAAGGAATGTCAGAGTTCTGGACACTACAGCAATTGAATTATTAATGAACTAATTAGCATAGTTATTACAGTTATGTTAATAATCTTACCATCACAATGATTATGATAGTTATTAATATAGTAACGAGCATAGTTAACAATGATAACATTTATTAGTACAGTTATAAGCTCTTTGTATGTTATGTGAGAAGGTATGCTCTGGTAGCACCTTCTCACTTTGTCCTCTCAGATACTCTCAGTTCTCTTCTGCTTTTTCCCTCCTTGTAGCTACTGTCTTTCCCTTCTCCTGTTTAATCCTTCCAATCTGTTGTCCCAAAGGTTACCCTTATCCCTGACTTTTCCCCTACCCCAGGGATATTCTTCCATTCCACAGGATTTGTCCCAGCTATGCACAGTGCATGTCATGAACTGTACAACCATCACTGGATTCACTGCACATGTGGGATATTCACCTTCACTCTGGGAACTGCGGTAGGAAGCCCTAGTTTCTGTTGACATCAATGCACATTCACTCTTGATGTCTTTCTCTTGAAGTCTTCTGTAAAGAACAAATACAAAAGAATAAAATAAAATAAAATCAAGTGGAATAGTACTATTGAACATAATTCAATGATGAATACAACAAACATTAATTTATAATAACTAATATTGAGAAAAGAGTTCTTATGAAACCTAGGCTTTCTGAAGCAAGAAGTCAAGTTCAATGTGGTTACTGCCTTGGCTCTAAACATTTAGGACCAGGCTGTGCACTAGCTGGACTTTGAAACTACTAATGCAAACATTGGCTTAGAGTATACTACAGCAGCTCATAAAGCTCCATGTTACAGGGACAAGGTAGCTGCTGTTTTGGTGTTTACTGTTTCTGTTCTGGGGTAGACTGCATTTAAAACATGGCAAAGGGGTATGGCATCTTCATACAGATGGAGGAACATCCCTTTCCTCCCACTGCCCCCAGACTCAGTGGTGTATCTGCAGAAGGAGCAGCTATTGAGCCTAGGATTTCTGAGGTGAACACAAGGGAAAATGCCCCCTTTTCTTATTAGTTCAAATGCAGCTGAGAAATTACAAGCACAAATTGCATTTGTAGAACAAAACACACTATCCTTTGGAATGTGATATCTTGCTTTCCAAGGGTCACACTACTACTTACAGTTACTTCAGTTTATGCTCACTTACCCATCACCCTCAGGCCCAGATCTAACAGAGCAGCAAATTTTGATGCAGATGTCTCTTGTCACCATTAGCATTGCACGGCATCATGTGCAGGCTCAGAAATGCAACCACAGAGGGTAACAGGTTCAGATGTGCACACATGCATGCATGCATATTCAGATAACAGTAGCATCTGGTCACAACTTTACATGTCGTCCCTTCTTTGTACACCTTCGAGTGCTGTCTTGCCAATAGACCACAAATTGGCCTCTTTTTGAGAAGTGTATTTTAAAATGTATATACACACACACATACATATGTCTATACATGGAGAGAGAGAGACGCCATGGCATATATGTAAGTATACAAATACAGCCTAATAACATATGACCCTGATCGGGCCACCAGATGTTGGCAATTATGAAACTAGCTAAAGGTAATATTAATGACACACAAACATCCTTTTTTGGAGTTCTTGTTCGTGGTCAGAAATGAATAATGAATTCTATACAAAAATGAATAATGAATTCTAAAATTGGTTTATAGCAGTGCCATCAACAGCATCTTTGCATCTTCTAGGTGTTTAGAGATGAGGGGCCCAGTCAAACCTGACTGGCATGTGGATAATCCCAAAGGAGGGATGCGCAAACTCCACCCTTTCCAGTGTTCACTTTTGCAGAGGATGCTGCTGTGACCGTGGCTCAGTCCCACTGTCATCAAAAAGGACAGGGAGGAAATAGGACTTATAACAGCAGTGCCTGGTTTCAGCAACTATGGAAGCCTGCCATATATGCTATGCATCGTTTTTATAGCCCTGAGATCATGACACAAGATAGAAGCCAGAAAATAGTCTCTTATCATCATTCCACACACAACAGTCTCTCTTTTAGTATGTGCCCTGGGCATGATCCTGCCGGTTTCACTGGCACAGATACGGAAGACAGTATTTACTCTTCTCTGTAACCTATTTACAGGGATTTCTTCTGAACTCCCAGAATTTCCCCTGGAGTGGGACAACCCCATGCTGTTCTCAGTTAGTGCTATTCATAACAATTTCTAACGACAGCAACAAACAAAAAAATTCTGCTGTGTTGAGCCTGAAAGATTTCTGGCACAAAATATTTGCCAAATACAGTCCAGGATTTCATTTGGTGACTTTTTGGCCAGCCTGCTCCTGAGCCGGGGTCCTTGGGAGTCCAGGGTCATCAACTGGGAATGAGCTACTCTTCCCACCTCTCTGCTTGGCAAGGGGAGCAGAAAAGGCCAGGAAACCTTAACTATAGCACAGACCACACCTTTGGAGTTGCAGGCAGCTGTTCAGCAGAAATGACTTTTCTTGCATCAGTGAAACTGTGGAAAACAGCAATGTTACTGAGCTGATGTAGCTTCTGGGGAAAATACTTAATCTGGGAAGTGTTATATATCTTAGGTTCTGAAAGAAAATGGTCACAATTTCTTGTTCATAGGAACTTGTGAAACATTTTACGTTTTGGTTCAGTTTTGATTAAAGTGAAGTTTGGAAAAGGTTAAGTTTTTCACACACCAGAAAGCTACTTTACCACCACTTCTCCTTCTATTGCAAGCTAGGGCTAATTAGGCAAGTTCTTGGCCCAATAAGCAATGAGATGGCCAAATAAAACAAATAGCTATGCTACTAATCTCTCTTACATAAGTGAAACATGAGAGAATTTCACAGAATCATTGGTGTTATTGTAACTAGGATTTAAAAACAGGATAGTAAATAAATGTCATTGCCTTGTCAAAGAGATGTAAGACTTTTATACTGGCTGTATATTTGCCCTCTTGACTGCTGGAAAACAGTGGAAAGAAATATCGTAAAAATAGAAGCGCTTGAAAAATATGGTGGAAAATTAGGCAAATAACCAAAGCAGTTTGTAGTTATAGCTAAGTATTCAAATTTCCATTTACCCTACCCAGTCTTGAAATGCTAGGGTAAATTTGGGGTTGATTAGGAACACATGACAGGAGCCTCGATATCTCTCAGCCCCATAGCTCTCAGACACATGCAGTATTATTTAATGTCCTCTTCATGTTACACATGCTCTTTGGGATCATGACCAGGCAGGAGCCACAAATAAGGCTGACCCTGATGTTGCAGGTACAGAATACAAAGCTTCTGCCTAAAATGCTTGGATATTGCCACCGAAGAACTGGAACATGAAGGGTTTCTGAGCATGAAAAGGCTGTAGCACCTGCTCCTCTACCTTCTTCCTATACAAGAACCTTCTAGAACCTTTACCTTCCTGTACAAGGAGAACAGTCTTACCTAGCCAAGAAAAAGGAAACAAGTCACCCGTCTGCCAGAGGACTGGCAGACTAAATACACATAAATTTATTCACTCACATGCAACAACGGCATGCAATCCGTTTGTCTGTACATAGTGGTGAATAAAACCATTGCAAGCTGAATGAAAACAAAAGGTATGCTTTGAATTAATAGTTTTTGTTCTAAATAAAATATGGAAATGGAACCCTAGAGGGAGGAAAAAAACAATACTTCATGCAAAGGTAGTTAAAAAAAGAGACAGTTGATATGGGAATATGGAATTTAGTGTCTTTGCATACAGTATTTTTAAAAAATGCCAATTTTCAGCTTTTACTTTGTGGAATGTGGACTAGCAGGTCAGTTGCATAAGCTGTTTGCTGCTCCCATTTTTCCACTGTTCATACCTTTGGCTTGGATAAATTCTTTTGAAAAACAGCTTTACAGAGCACAGAGACAGGTGCATTTGCTGGTGGAACTCTGTAGACCAACTAGTCAACTGACTAGGGTAAACCTCTTCCCCCTTAAAACTGGTGTCTTGAATTGTTATATAAATTCAACAGTTTCTAAAGATAAATGTGACAGTGACAGCTCTCAGGCTGGGCAGGTCAGTTACTCAGTTATATAAGAAACCCGGCCTTCTGTGCAATGTCAAAATTTGCCTGCAATATGTTTGGCCAAAGATCAACTATAAACGGAGACTCTGATCTCTTCAGACTTCGTCTGACCTGCCTGTGGTTTTTCTAATATGTAGCCGTCTGCTCTGGGCCAGAACTACATTTTCTTGCATTCTAGATTTTATCGTCATTTTACATTTTACCTTCAGTGTCCCTGTGAGAAAAAGACTGAGATTATTATTATTAATTTATTATTTTTTTAAAAAAATAGGATCAAGCAAAGAAGAAGAAAGGTACCAAAAATTGTAGCCTGAAATGATTATCTTAAACTAAGCTCCTTGGCAAATATTGGTATTTTCTGGTAAAGATAGAAGAAGATTGTGAAAACACATCCTGCCCACCTTGCTCAAAACTGACTGGTGAGAAGAGAATTGGTTGTGGTTGCACACATGCTATGCATGAGTAATCAGGTCCTCAAAGCTTTCAAGTTACAAGCCTGAAAAAGATAAGATCTTCAAGCAAGGGGTAAGTCTCATTATGAAGAGATCAATATGAGACATGCTGCTGAGTGCTCACCACTTCTTCACAGTAAAAATCTGGCATATAGGCTCCTCAAAACAATAAATAATTTAGCACAGATCCCAAAGACTTCATTCGTTTAAAAATCATGCTTTCATTTTTTTCTGAACACACTGTGCCTTACATTACTATGGAAAACAACTTCCAGTGGAAAAAAGAAGACAAGTGTTAGTGAAATGGTTAAAGAGATGCTTCTAGGTTTTCCCCTGTAAATCTGATGGCATTTTGCAAATAGTTCCTTGTTTTGCTTATAGATTTCAAAATTATTGTCTCTGATTTACACGTGTTTTATACATGACCAGAGGAAAACATTTTTAAAATTAAATAAAATAATTATCTTTTTTTGTCCCACAAAATGGCCTGAGAGAGTCAGGATGTAATCTACTATGATTTATAGATCGCTTTTTGAAGTAGATTAGATAGGTGATTTTATATCTTTTAAAAATAGCATAGCAAAGTATTCCATAACAGCAAATTTTTCACACTTCATCCCTGGATCATGAAAATGGTCTTCTTCCATTAAGCGCTCAATAATGAGCAAATCAACATGTTTACCTTCCAACTGAGACATGTAACTATGGAGAAATCCAGCCATCTCAAGTGCAGGTGGTACAGAGCTCTTCAAAATTGTGAAGTAAAATACATCTTCAAATAAAATCACAGTGCAATGACCTTGGTCAAAATTCAGCCTCAGTTCTACATATATTGGGAACCAAATCCTGGGGTAACAAAGAATGAACTTCTTACCTTACAAATGATCAGCAGAAGGCCTTTTGCTTACTTCAGTCTTACTGAAACCTGGCATGTAAGTGGGACAGCCTTTGTGAATCAGCCCTATGCCTGACTTGTGCATGGATGTGAATGCTATCCTGAAAAAGGGGAGGAAAAAAAAAAGGTGATTCAGACTGAGCTTTTCTAGACTTAAATAACAGTTTAAAAATTTCAGCTGTCAGAGTGCAACTGATTAAATTTGCAGCTGTCTAGGTGAAAGCAAGTGATTGGAGGATCTCAGAGGATTTGGGACCAGATTCACCCATATGGTTTCAGTCATTCCGACAACAGAAAACATCTGTAAAACTCTTTCCCTGGCCAGAAAAAATTGAGTTTATAGTTACTTTGTGTCTCTAAGTATCTGATGAATACAATCCTTTGTCTCTAGAAGCATCCGAAAACCCAGATGCTTATCTGCAATTCTCAGCTAAAAAAATTGTGATAGGCATCTTGTGATAGCCCATCATGAGCTTTTCAGTCATTTTTGATATTGAGTAATCAGTTAGAAAATATTTGAACAGAAATTCTCTCTGTGCCAAGAGGAGTTTTTATCTTGTATGGACTTTTATGTTTATTAAAAGGAAGATCCTGTTCTGGGAAACTTGCAGCCTAGGTATAAAACTGCAGAAGAACAGTTAACAATCAGTTTAGATAGACAAATTAAGACAAACAGTGCAGGAAGAAAGTCTAAAAAGGAAGAGTAACTGAGCACTTGCATTTGGCTCATTTTCATGTCTTAAAGCTGCAGGGGGTTGTTTGTTTTTTATCTGTGCTCCTTTGATGGACTCAATGGGAGGGTTTTATGAGACAAGAGTATTTTGAGAAGAGACTTTAAAGAATAAGGGGTGGAGGCACAGTGGATTGGGTCATGAAGGGAATTTCAGGCAGGGGGGCTCCATTGAAGAAGGCACCAGAGAAGGAGCTGGTGAAGCAGATGTGTGCAACTTGAGCCAAGTAAAGAAGACAAGGGTGAAAAGATGAGAGCAGAGCTCTTCTAGCAGACTTCTCATGCTTCTTATCCCACTCCCACTTCAAGCCTGAAATGCATGGAAATAGAGGGTGGGGAGGTGCTGATGGAGAAAGAATTGCAGTGGCAAAAACTAACCCAACCTTCTCAGCCTTCAAAAAAGATAATTTTAGTGTTCTGGATTGAGAGTTTAGATTAGAAATTTTGTCTGTTTCCACTTCCTAGTGCTGGCAGGTAGCAATATTTTCTAATTCTTTTTCAAGATTCATTTGCTAAAAATCTGCTACTTTTCTTTGTGCTTGCTTGAGACCACTTGCACATTTGGATCTCCCAAATATCACACAGAGAGACTCTGGAGACAGAGAATGAAAGAGGTGCTTTATTGTTTGCTCCCTTGCTAAGTCTCTTTCTTTCTCTTTTTTTTTCTCTCCCCTGTCTCTGAAGGAAATATTTCCAAATGTGCACTTTCTCAGTCTTGTCTGAATGTTCTTTAGATTAAAGGTCAAAGATACAATTCTTGTCATTGCATAGATACCAAAGAGAATGGTAAAAATGGAGCAGTATCAGTTTTGTGGACCACATTAAAAATAACTGAAAGCAACAGCTTTAGGACTGATTTAAAAGGCCATGCAAATGGGTAAAATCTAGCAGCCTTAGGACACAGTTTAACACTTTGGGACATATTGCATACTTTTATAAAGATCTTTAAATGTTGGAAGGAGATAAATCACCTTTTCCAATTATTTTGAAATTATGCAAGCTAGGCATACTACAACTTTTGATCACAAGTACTTACTGAAATGTATGTAATGTATTCTCCAAGTACTCCTATCAAGGTCACACTCAGATCTAGACCATAATGGCTCTCAGAACACTGGTGGTCTGAGGGCTCTCTGCCCTTCCACTGGCAGCAGTTAAACAAGTACAATGACATAGGAAACTCTGATTATAAGAATTCATCAAGTTAAACTAAAATACTAGCTATTAAATGGAATACATAAAGTAGGAAAGAATTATAATATAAGCAGTGTTGTGTTTTGTAAATAATGAATAGGTATCTACTGCCCATGGGAGAAAAAAAAAAAAAAAAGAAAAAAAAAAAAGACAACTATTTACTTTAGGCAACAAGATAGACAACGACATTAAAGTGAAAATTTTTGTGTCCTTTTAAAAATAAGTACTGCATATACCTACATAGAGAGTAATGTATTCTCCAGTTGCTGAGAGCTAGTACAAAATCAACATGCTTTGACAGATAGGGATAGTTCTGAAAGGGTTATTCAGTGCTTAAGAGAGTACTTGTCACTTGCATAATTTTAATAGAATTAGCAGACAGTTTGATGGGATTACTTCTTCTCATGATAATCCATCTTCTCTGTAATACTGGGAATTTTTGGTGACAAATGTGGCTACTGGCTTATACAGATTTTTTAAACCTCGTTTTTAAAAGTCATTGTGTCATTGAGCATTGTTATTATTAGATATGGACATTTGCCAAAGCTCAGAGCTGTGCAGTCCCAGATCAGGAGAAATTTGGATTAATCCTTTCCATTTTGAAACTAACCTTCTTTAATTATAATTAATGATTATTTTTTTTTTAATTATTTGTTAAATGTGGATTCAAGCAAAAAGGAGTATAGAGAATGAAAGTGTCCTGAAACATTTATGAAACAGAGATGACACTGGAAGTATGGATTAAGGGATGGGCAAGGAGAAATCAGGTTGAATTAGCAGTAATAAAATAAAATAAAATAAAAATAAAATAATAATAAAAAAGGATAATAGGGTGAAGGATATTGGGAACAGTTTATACCTGACAGTGCAGTAAAATGCTTGACCAAATTGAGTACTCTGGAAGACTCCTGCCTTCCCAAAGGTCTTATGAGTAAGGGGTTAAGAATGCAATTGGTAGGGAACAGAGAGAACGAGTCTAGATGGTTTTATGGGCTCTTTCTGAGGATTCATTTCTGAGAACTCTATACAACCAGATGGTAGGGAAATGGCTTCTTTGCTAACCATGGAAAAGACCACCATTGTACGAAATTAGAACCAGTGACACTTCTCTGATTTATTTTCTGCTGCTTATTTGAAGTCCAAAGTAGGAAGTGGAAAGGAAGGACCCAACTTTGCCTGCCTCTTTTCCATCTGCTATTTTGTCCCATAGAAGTTGTTGTGAGTAGGTGTAGAGTAGCCTCCAGTGCTATGCGATGCACAAGTGAGCCAGAACAGGGAAGAACAAAAGTGACCTTCATACAATGCTGTCATGACTGAGACTCTGACAAACTATTTGGAGGGATGAAGTGTAAGAATTGATATGGAAGAAGGATTCTCAGAGGAGTATAAAGGTTATAAGATAAGGGATAAAGTTGCTCTAGTGGTATCAGTGGGGAGATAACAGAGTTTTGGTACCCAGAAGTAATATTTCCATGGCTACGTACCTATGGGAATACAGAGTATTCTTCTTCCAGAGCTAATATCACTGTGAAGCTGGAGGATATAAGTAGTAAAGTTCATTTTGATGACTTCCCTGATGCTAGCTTATTGGGCAGTCCTCATTTGTATGCCCTTTGAGGTTTACATACAATCTTCCCTCCCAGCTCAGACCATTAAGACCTCTCAGGAGCCTCATTTCATTTGGAATAAAAAATGAATGTCAACCTGGGTCTAAGGGCTAGTCTGAGGCAGAAGCAGTACATAACACCAAAGAAAGAGATCATCTAAAACCTGTAACATATGAACATATGAATCTTTCCAAAGTATCTGTAATTTACTAGATATAGTTTCAATTGCACATATGAAATTTCAGATGTAAAAACTCTGGTATTGGTGAAAATTGTATTTACTATGAAATGTCATATTCATTCAAAATTGATTCCTACATGAGCTTGCAAGTGCACACACAGAAATGAGATTGTTCCTAGACCTGGGGGTAACATAAGTAGTGTAAGAAAGGGTCAGTAAAAAAAGTGGTGTGAAAATATATAACTAGCATATTACCTCTCAGTGTAGAAGCAATCTTGATTTTTGCAGCATTATTCTTGAAAAGTATGGCCACAGCAATGTAAAAAAAAATAAAAATATAAAAAAATGTAACTCATCACAGAGATATAATTTCTTGTTAGATATCCCTTGGTATGTTTTTTTTTTTTTTTTTTCCTTTTTTTTTTCCTTTTTTTTTTCTTTTCTGTAGACACAGTCCAAATGTGCAAAGAGGAAAAAAAAAAAAAAGGTATAAACTGAATTCTGAAGACTGTGACAGGTGAGATTGTGTTGAAAGTGTAGTGAAAAATGAAGACAGCAAGGACACTGAAGGATTCTAGTTTTTATTATCTCACTTGGACTAATGCACATTTCAGTTGCATGTAGTGCATAGCATATAAATGAGATACATTTGCAATAGACCAAAATGTAAGAAAAGCAACAAAACTCTTCCAACAGAGGATATGTAAGGCAGGCTTATCTGTACAGCATGCTCAGTAAAGTGTTCCTAAGGGAAAAAATATGTACAATTAGAAATCAACTTTTGTAAGCTGAAACACAGACTCCCCCAGAGTCCTGTTGGAAATCTGGATAGTTTTAAGATCTATATAGCACTTGGGCATACAGGACATTTCCCTGCATGTTCTGGAGTGTAACACCCTGGATCCCTATGAGATACTGAACTGACAGGCCCAAGGGGCCCAAACAGATTCAGCAGCAAGTAAATTCCTGGTGCCATCAAAATCAGAGAAAGCTCCCTTTAGTCCTTCTCTTGAAGCAGCTCTGCTCAAAGGCCTGTGGTCAAGGTGTTGTGAGGTCCTGGGCAGAGTAGCAGGAGTAGTTTTGAAACCAACCAAATCAAGAATGAAAAATAAATGGAAATAAACACACTGGCAAGTGTTCCCACATAAATATAATGCAGTGCAGAGTAGGAGCAAGTGCTATAATGAATCGGAATAGGATAGCATTGGTTTGGCGAGTTCGTGCAAATATCACAAAAAATATGAACAATGCTTATGTTATTGTCTTTATGTAGTTCTCATTGTTTCTGAATATGTACAGACCTCCAGTAGGCTATTTTGTGGATTGTTCATAGGGAAAAGGAAACATGAAACAAGAGTTATGCAGCTGCAGAAATTCAAGCCAAAATGCTTCCTAAGAGGAAGCCAACTGCTTGGCATCATGACCCTGTAGACAGGAGGAGAGCTTCTGAGTGATATATCTGCAAGATGAAGGGTACGTGTTTCTGACATGGTGATATTTTAAATTGGGAAGAAATTAAATCATTTAAAGTTGATAACTTTCCTTTTCTGTTTGTCTGTGTATGAGTCAAAGAAAGTGCCTGTGGATGAGGGGCAGCATGTTCTGCCCTCTGCGTACCAATTAATACAACTTCATTTAATTGTAATTCTGTTTCTATTAATTATGGAAAGAATGCCAACCTTATGGTGTTTTTTTGGTAAGTTTGAGTTCTTGATGAGTTTGGTTCGCAACATAGTATTTTTATTGTCTTGTTGGAGGGCAGCCTTCTTCAGGGCTTGATTCTTCCTTCTCTATCTGGTGTGAAAGAAGAGTCTGCAAGGTTAACTCACAGATTCTAAGACTTTTTTTTTTTTTTCCTTCTGCTACTTTTGAAACTTCATCTTACATTTGAATGGCTTGCTTTTTCAATGTATTCTATCTCCAATAGTTGCATGTTGTTGTGAATGGAACAACAAACATCAGTGAACACCGTAGCTCTCCTTCAACAGGTGATTAAGGCTTTGAAGCAAAGCATTGGTGTTTGTTCCTGTAACTTTTAAAATGCTATCTTATTTGAATTTGCATTTGTTTGAACTTAATTTGATATTGATAAGATCCAGATAATTAACTATAATGAACTGTTTATTCAAGATATCTAGCTGTTGCTTATTCTACTGGATATTACGTTGCAGATAGCTGCAACTGAACAATTCTTTTCTAGTTTACAATATTTAGTACATGAGTAATTATTCCAACATACATGCATAAGAGATTAAATGAATATAGGAACAATCTTTCCTGTGGCTAAATTTTTGTGTGGTAAATGTATCCTCATGTTAAGGACTTGATAGAATACATAAGGCACAGAACATGGTATATATTACTTGATCTTGGGTGGTCTAGTAGATCATTCCTACAGCTCAAAGCCCCTTGCCATTTAGTGAAGATACAATATAGTATTCTTCCATGACTATTTACATTCCCTTTTTTGCAGCAACTTCAAAGGCATACTTAGGCATTTCTTTCCTCTTGTCTTTTTTGATCTCCCTGAAGACAAATTTTACTATGGTGACAAAATATAATACAGTCCACTCATTCATTAGACACAGATCTTATTTACAGCAGTCTTATTTATTGTAGTGAGAAAGAGAGCATATTCCTCAGGAATGGTCATGGAAGAAAAATCAAAAAACATGACTAGCAAACTTAAAAAAAAAATAAATAAAAAAAAATAAACTATTGCTTCTTTTATCTCACCAAGGCCTTTCTGCAGCTGGGGAAATGATTAAGAAGGCTCTGTAGAACAGAAAATCTGAGAAATCCTGTAAAATTCAATTTTATTATTTTAGAGGTTTCTGAGCAGTTATGTAGTCCTTTTGAAGCTCAATTATAATTCACCAGGAAGAGGCAAAGGAGAAAGATTTTAAATCTTCCTTGGAAATAGGAGTTACAGAGGGACTGGATATAGAGTAAAGATAATGAGATCTTTCTGTCCCTTATATAGCCAGTGAAGATGCTTCATGTAATTCTTAAATGAGTACTTAGTTCTAACATATTTTAGATAAAGCTCCCCAAATTTCTAATTTGTAAAACCACTCTGAGTTTTCATGGAAGAAAAAACAGCAACAACAATGACGACTTATTCAAAACAAAATTAAAAGAACCTAAGAAACTGTGGGCATCATTTCAGTAATACGTGCTTCCATTTATAGTGTTTCCTTTGAGGATCTCAGCAGACATGAATCGAACTTCACAATGACTATGTCAAATATTTTGGATTATTTCTAGAACAATCACAACTATTTGCAGTCAGAAAATGCTGATTTGTCAAAAAGAGAATAATGTCTTACTCTGCTGGTCTTTGTAAAGATTTGTCTTGATAACATGGCATGTGTTGGACTGATAAAATGCATGTTTTGACTTTTCCAGCTGTCAAATAATATTATATCCCCATATAGGATATGTAGGAATGATGGAAGTTCAACAGAGGGTAAGAAAAAAGGTTTTGACCCTCATGAAAGCAAACACTCAATTTTTAAAAGTTTATTTCATATAGGTCATGTTTTGATAATGAAAATTCTCAGAAATTGAGTTTTGTAGCAACTTAAAATTTTTGACCTTTTATTATAGTTCAGGAAGAATAGAAAATGCTTTTTCATTTATGTATTTATTTTGTAACCTTTCATGAACTGAAAGATTTTGAATTTTAGTGAAGGTAATTATGATATCAAATTTTCAGAGCTTCAAGTGTTCTGTAAGCACTACTGCATATGTTAAAATTTAAACACAAAATTGCCCAATCTGCAATGGACAAGCTTGTGATCTTAATTTTTAATATATCTGCAGAACAGGGATTTTACAAAAAAAAATTAAAAGGAAAAAAATAGAAAAAAACTTTCCATCTGAGACACCAGTATTTCCTGGTATGTTGTTCCATTTCCATATAAACCATGCCTCCAACATATCAACTATTCCCCCCCACCCCCCCCGCCCCCAGGCTTAGGAACACAGAACCCTGAACACACTGACACGGCAGATAAAGTAGATAAAGTGGATATACATACTCTGTTCTTCATTAAAACTAGCTATTTTAGATATGCTGTACCAAATTAAAATATTCAGGGAAATACTTAATATATTGCTATGGAAAACTGACCAGTACAGATAGGAGTTTATTTAACACAAACCAGTGGAGAACTGAAAAATGTCCTATTTGAAATCTCATTCATAATAAAACCAAGTGAAAATATTTGTAAATACAATTTCCAAACTATCCTGTGAACTAGCAATAGTAGCAATATAATTTTTGTATGCATACCTATATACAGCAGTACATGCTCTTATACTTCAAAGATAGCTCCTGTATACCTAAAATTAAACAAACGCTTGTTTTGTAGCTGGATCAAAGTTTTGTGACAGAGTGGGCAATAGCTAAATGGCACTCGTGATAGGGAAGATGGCTTCATATAAAGCAGGAAACAGCTCTGGTCAGACATTTGAGAATGTATTAAAAAGGAATGTTACTGAAGCAGGTAGGGATAAGGGGGGAAGAAAAGGCAGGTAAAGTAAAAAGAGAAAGGAAACCATCATCACAACTTACTTGTACTTTAAGGCATCTTGATAGACAAAAGAAAGAGAAAACAATGCTAATCTACAAGGTCAGCAAGTACAGAGGAAAGGGTAAGGTATGTGCACAGATGCAAAATTGGCTTAAACATTGAAGACAGAGGGTAATTGTGAACTTCAGAAAGAGAAATGCAACTAATGGACCTCTACATGGGTAATCATTAAGGATGATTCTGTTCAGTTTTTGTGTCAGTGAGCTAGAAGAAGTAATGCAGCTCACTGACAGAGGAGCTGGAGTGAAAGACCAGTTATCAAGTGAAAAAGAGCATTTGAATTGACTTAGACTAGAAACGATGTGGTTTAGAGCAGAGCTGAGACTATTAGTGACAGAAATGAAATACATGCATCAAGCAGATGTGCAATAGAAAACACTAATAAAGAGAAGGATCTCAATGAAGTTATCTAGAATAGAAATTTTGTTTATTAGATTCTCAAGTTAAACTGAGAAAATTAGCATAAATATAAGTTAAAATACTATTTGCCAGAAGACAGATATTACTGAATATTCAAACAAATCTCTGAATGCATGTTACAAATATATTTATGTAAATATATCCACAGTAGAAAAACACTCCAACTGTAAAAGGTAAATACCAACCAGCCCAAAACTTGAAAGAGAGTTAATCCTCTTTCATTTCTTTATTAATAGTGATTGAATGTGGTACTGTGTACCTTCAAGGCAGATACAAGGACCCAAAAAGAGGAAATGACAGTTGTTTTTTTCTCGTACTAATACATTGGGTTATCATTACATAACACAAACTAATCGATTAGATGATTTTGTAGTTCTTGTGCTTTTATTTTTTTGCTATTATCCATAAATATTTTCTTGTTACATGTTTTGTGAAACAGTTATAAATGCAAAAAAAAGGTTACAAACTTTCAAAAATTGAAAGTGAAGTTATATGAACCATGCTTTCACTATTTAGGTATGCGGGAAAGTAATGTATTTTGATGCTGATTTTAAAGGAACTTAAAACATAAACATGGTGTCTCATTAATCTACATTTATATAAACAAATTTAACATACATTATTCGCATTATATAATTGCTGCATGAGAGCATATAATTTCCCTTATCCTGGAAGCTTCTAAATCATGATAGAATTTTTCTTTACTGAAAACTGCTCTTGGCTAAAATCTTTTCTTTTCAAATACATAAGCTCAAAATTGTTTTACTTGTTGACCTGTGAGCCAAGTTCCCCAAAGCCTGATGCAAATTAAAATGGTTGAGTTATAAATATCTTTGAAACTAGGTTTATAGTGGAAACACAACCAGATCCTCGACTACAGCGGTACTCATGGGGGCTGTTAGGGCAGTTTATAGAGCTATCAGCACCAAACTATAAGTTAATGAGGAGGAGCAATTGACTGTAATAAAGCACCCCTAAACAAGAAGAGAGCATTAAAAAATGCAGGCACTGAAAATTCCTGTTGGGCTTTCCATTAGCTATATCCCTGTATAAAGTTGCTTCTTTCATCATTCTGCTTCTGGAAAATATTGCCTTTACTTCTTATATTTTCATATTCTGAATTCAGTAAGTACACTTTTATAGACCTGAGGAAGAGGTGTGTGTGAAACTAAAAGTCAGAAGCCAGTTGTCAAAAAGCAATTTACTATTCTCCTCTCTTCTCAGCCTTCCCTCTGTTCTCTTTATTATTACATGACTGGGAATGCGCCATAGGATGACAGCAAGATAAAATTAGATATGGCGCCATTTGACTTTTGCACCTTTTCACATCAATCCTCTCCTGCAAGTTTTATTGTTAACATTTTAACATGGCACAGAGTACAGGTGTCTGTGGCAGGCAATCAGTGCTTGAGAAAGATGCACTTAAAGACATGGCTTTGTTAATGTTAGGGTATAGGGGCAACGTGGAGTAGGGAGACAATTGCCATTATTCTAGTCATAAAAATGTATCACTAAGTAAATTTAATGCATACTATGACTATCATTATAAAGCCAGCATTCACTGTAGAAGAGATAACAGAAAGATTTTTCTCAGTTCAAATATGATTGGTGATAGCATGGAGAGAGAAGGTTTTTTATTTTCCAGACAGAAATCTTGGTACTCCATTTTTGTAAAAGCAATTAAAAGATTGAGGCTGAGTGAAACTCATCAGCAAATAATGCTGTTGAAGGTAAACATGAATACCTTTGAAATCACCTTGTCATTTTTTTTACATTGGGATGTATGTGTTGCAGGAAGCATTAAATAAATTCTCTGTCTTGGATTGAGATGAATGAAGCAAATGATGAAGTAATCCCCTCAATATATTTGTGTTGTTTTTTTTCCTTCTTGTTGGCTATGTGCTGTCTCTTTTCTGAACTGCATACATACACTTCTTAGCGAGAGTAATAAAGAGATAATTTAGACAATATGCATACTATATAAAAAGATGCATACAGTATTCCTGTGTCTGGCTTAAATTAGTGAGTGGTTTAAGAATGTAAAATAATTCATTATGTGTAACTGCATCTCCTCTCAAACTCTGTTATATGAAATGCAGTAGCATAATGAACCCTTTTAAAATTAAAACTCCCTTTGGGGTCCCCTAAGCCTGTGCTTCCTACCTGTCACCTTCACTTGCAGAATTGCTACCACCTCGGTTTTCTATGTCTGCTTAGCCTTGTGTGATGGTAAACTGGAAAGTGAAGGGTAAAGCTGATGGGAGGATGGCTATGCTTTTCTGCAGTTTTGCTCTAGACCGCAACAAAATCCCAAAGTTTCACAGCGTGGAAACTGACATCCCCTTTGACAAAATGGGGTTGCACTGAAATCCATTTTCTCCAGTCTAGTCCAAGACAGCTCATTGTGGCCTCCTTTCCTGTGCATAGGGAATGGAAAGTGAAAATACAGAAAATAAGCAGTCTCAAATTTATTTGATCAGATGCCTCCTGTTCCTAAGCTAAGAATGTGACAAGTTTTTAACTTTAAAAATGCAGACAACAGGATAGCTTCAGTGGTGCTCCCAAGCTATGTCCTGCTATATGTTTGCATTTATGGGAAACCCATTAACTTGGTGTTTCATCAGTGCGACTACTCCTATTCTACATTACACTGGAAGACCTGGCAGTGGAGATTGCTCTACACCCATGACTACAAAAGTAGACCATTGCTCTCTCCAGAAACTGGTATGTCCTGCTGACGTTGCCTGCAAAGCAACAGGGGCCACTTTCCTCAGCTTCTTGTGCCCCTTTCAGGTGAGGAGCTACAGTCTGCTGAGGGTTTAAGGCACTATTTTGGAGGAGCACGAAGGGCTGGAGGGAGAGGTTGGGACATGATTGGGAAGAAGGAGGAATCTCCCTGCATGTCTCCCGCCTCGCCACTGTTGCTAATAAGGATACTTGTACTGCAGCAAGAGACAGGGTACCAGGCAGTCCTGCTGCAAGCCTGGACCTGTGCATGTTGTGGCTCCAGTGGCCAAACTGGTTATATGCTAGTGATACATAACATGCTATATTGGATACTGTATGCAAAACTCCTAAAGATAAGGAACTTGACTTAATTCAAGTACCATTTTTATCATGTTGTGTCTATAGTAAATCTAGCAGAGCAAGACAGAAGACCCTTAAATTTTAATGCAGATTCATTTGATTTTGAATCCTACAATTGTTTGTATAATACTGAGGAAAGAGAAAAATAATCCTTCAGCATGTCTGCTGGGCTCTTCAGGCACAACATGTTCATAGACTTACTATATATACTTTGTATCCTGCATAATTGCAGTGGAGAAAAAAAAAAAAAAAAAAGAGAAAAAGAAAAAATTGCACACTCAAACTTAATTGAATTCAGAAACTCTAATATGTCAGGTCACAGAAGGCATGTACACATTTAAATAGGACTGCTGCTTTGGAAACCAAGTAGCTCTGAAGTACAGCTACATGTTGGCTCCTGACTCCATGCAGCTCCATTAGGTAATGTTTTAAATATAAAACCACTTAATGATGAATGTTCATAAATGAAAAATGCATATTCCCCATAATACGTTTATCAAACAGCAGTGCCCACATATTTTTAGCACACACATAAAAAAATCACATTAATCCATATTGTTGTGAAACGCCTGATCTGCCCTTGAAAGTCTGTTCTAAGATTTTAAATAATCAGTCTAACAAGGGAACCTTTTTATTTTATAAGTTCCTGCTTTTTCTAATAGATACCTAACAAAGCAGAGGAGGAATGAATGTGGAATGGCTTAGGTTTGAGGTGCTTTAATACCAACAAAAAATTTCTTCACCTTGAGCTGTATGACTAACTGTTAAGAGATCTTAATTCCCTTAAAGAAATTAAGTGTTGAATTGACAAAGGCATGCCGATTACAGAGCCATAATGTCCACAGCAGCAGAAGAGGCAGAACGTATTCTCAGTAAGAGACCACTGTTATTAAATACACTGTCACAGAAAATTAGGCCAAAAGCAGATCACGTTTATAGAGGCAGCATAGCAAGGCACACTCTTTTAAATTAGACTGTCCTCGTGCACTCCACAGAGTTTGTTCTGTACTGGAGTTTAATTTAATTCAATGCAAATCGTACTGTAGTCAACCTTTTGGCTTCCACCATCTTTTCTCCCATGTTTTGCATGTTATGGAGACTATTTTTAAAGTTAATTAGCTTATCCAAAATAAAGCAAAGAAAGATGCAAATCCCAAACTAACATTTGAAAGCACTATAATGTGAAACTGACTATACAATGGTGGCTGTTAATTTTCTCCTATAGAATCTGCTTTTCTAAGAAAAGGAAAGTAAAGGATTCACAAGAAAATTATTTTGAAGTCTTCATTTACATAAATCCCTTAAAACTAATTTCTTCCCCTCTAAAAATGAAGTAGTAAATATTGAAATGAAGCATTACATAATGGGAAAGGAAGCAAGTAGAGAACAGTAGAAACATGAGTGCTGAGTGGAATGATTCTGGAAGTGAAGTAGAATTGAAAGAACAAATCTTGACCAGCAAGTCAACGTCTGTCATCAGGATTTCATGTGGTCTCCATCATGTAGGCTTCCTGCTCCACGGGAACAACCTTTGTGCTTATTAAATATAAAGGAAATCTAGACAAGAAGACAAAATTACTTAAGAAACATCTTCGAGAATGGTACGGAATCCATGACACATGATTCACTTAATAGGAGCTGGCAAAACAGGAAATATACATTATTGTTGACGATCATCATATGAGTAGTACTTACACACCATAGCCAGGGATGGTGACCTCTGTGATGGGTACTGTGCAACCACCCTGAAGTAGCCACTTCTTGTATCCAAAGATTTATTACCCCAGGAAACAATATAGGGCTAGACCAGGAGCAAAACCATAGATAAACCTAAATTACTGCAGGGCAAAAGGTAACTGAAGCATCCCAAACCTCAGCTAAGAGCCAAGTCATGAGCAGCTCTCTCTGGGGAATTCTGTTTCTGTGTATCTACCTGTCCTATGGGTGTAAGACAAACATACCATTGCCAAAAGCAGACTTCCTACCTCTCACATGCCAAACCCAAATACTGTAGGGTTGAGCCAGACATGTTGTAAGTGGAAAAGAAGCCAGCTATAAGGATCTTCAAGGTCAGGAGGAATTACACTGAATAATGGTGTCCCTAATGCCATAATGAACATTTATGTTCAGTTTTATTATCTCAGCCCCAGCCAGTTGCCTCCTAGAGCTGGTGTATGTGAACAAGGGAAACATAAGATGACATTCATCTTAAGAGAGCTGGAGATGAATGCTCACTCTAGTTGAAACTGCTGTGAAATAAAAGTGACAATTTGAAAATTTCAGTCAACAGTTGTCCATGGTTTGTCATGTAACATGTATCAAGTCTGGCTCTGCGCAGACCTGTCCTGCATCTGATACTGAAAAAAGGTTTTTATTTCCTGCTGGAATAACAAAATACATTATTAAACTTTCAGAATACTTTTGAGGGAGTAAAAACTTTGTAGTATGGGATTAGGAATCAAAGAGTTCTTGTCGAATTATATAAATGGTCTGAAATACAATGAGATGCATTTCAGTAAAGATGAGTGATAAGTATTCTACTTAAATAGGCATAATCAACCACACACAATTATGGGAAGTAATGATGTGGTAGGCAGTAACTCTGCAAAAAAAATATCTGATGGATTGCAAACTCAACATAGGTAAAATAACCAATAGTTACGGTTGGAATAAAACAAGTTTCATGCTGAAACATGTAACTAGGAGTGCCACAGATACAAAACACAAAGTAATCCTTCATCTTTTCTCTTCACTGATGAAATCTATGTCCAGCCTGAGACATTGCTTCCCAGGAAAAATGTAAACCAATACAGAGATCCCAGAAGAAATCATCAGAAATCATCATCAAAAAGTGATGCTGCATGTAAGGAGGGGAATGCCCTGAACAACTCAAACCTCCTGCAAGGTGGAGAAAAGTATCCTGCACATCATTTGTGATTCTCTTGCTCCTTAGTATTTAGCAGTTTGTCTTTCATGTCACTTAACAAGCTTATATAGACTTTTGTGAGTTGCATTGGGCTAAATCCCTACCAGTCACATTACTCCAATCTGTGCAACTTATGTTCCTGAGACTTACCACACTCCAATTGTTCTGCACATTGCACTATGCCAAATATTGCTAGGTTGCTTTATATCAAGATTTTTTAACTTGAGACTATTTTTGGTTTCTTGAATAATGCCCAGGGAATATGGTTCACTTGCATTCATGGGCAGGCTGCTTGTGTACATTTATTAATCACATTAAAAAAAAAAAAAAAAGTGACAACAAAACACTTCTGAATCTTGTCAACTTCACCTGGCATTTACAGAGAAAAGCCCAGATGTGCTGGGAAAAATATGGCTGAGTGGCAAGCTAGTGTGTCTTAAAAACAGAAGTGCAAGTTTCTTCAAATGTGTACAATTTTCCATTGATTTTCTGGCAAATATCTGTACTATTCTCATTTCAAAACACCAAATGGCTCACACCAGACAAAGTATAATGAGCTAAAAATGTTTTCCATTTTGGGTAATATACCATTTTGATCAACAATTTGGCTAGAAAAGAAACAAAATATGAAGATGCAACTTCCTTTTGCATTTTCTGTAAATCAAAAGCAAGGGAAAAAAAATGTGTTGGTTTTTGTGTGTTTGTTTGTTTTTGCTTTTGCTTTTAAACAGAAAAAGAACACACACTCAGCAATTGACTTTGGAATACTAAGTATAATACTTTGAAATACATCTAAAATATTTTTTTAAAAATCATGTTCATAGAATTTAGAAGACTAATTAACACCTGGCCTCTGTTTGGAGCTAAAAAACAGGCAGTCCAGAAAATATAAAGTGCGGTTGTAATATGTAGTATTCATGGATCCAAATTCAGCATTTCACACCTGGAACAGTTGCTCTGTCAACAATAAATGTATGGCTCATCTCCCTTAAATAGGCAACTTAGATGTCTGTTTTTATGATAGAGTCATTCTAGAATCTTTCTAGTTAGTTGAAGGGGTAGGTACATCTGGAGAAAAATTCATCTTCCCCTAACCATCTAACTTTCAAATGAATGCTTATTATGATTATTATTATGTTTGCTAGGTGTTGAAATAAATAATGCCTGTTTCTTCCACTGGGTATGCAAGCAGTCTAGACAACTACATGATTCTTGATGTCTACACTCCAGACACCTGAAGTGTTGAAGATAAAACCCAGCCAGGACAATGCAAGTGAACAAACCCACTGGAGTGCTGCTGTGTACTAGATCAGAGCCTTATTATACTCTAGATAGATCACCCAACAAATCACATATTCCTTCCCACCATTTTAGATAGTTACAGTTAAATGATGGTGACTATCTCTGAATGATGTGACCTGAATTTTATCTACATCTACAGTTGCAAGATTAAAGTAGCCCACTGGAAAAGAAACTAGACACTGGCATCACTCTGAGCTGCAAGCTGTAAAACAAACCCTCAGCATTAGATAGCTCTTGATGACTCCCTTGTGCAGAGCAAAGTAATAGTGACTGCTCTAGACAAGTGGTTTCAGAATTTTAAAAACAATCAGGTAAATATTCCACTTACTCAGTGTCTGCTAGCACAGGGATAATTGCTAGTAGCTGCAATAAGTTGAGGAGTTACAGTAGATAATTCAATGTGCTATACAAATATACGTGTTCTTCTATTATTCATACCATGACATTTGTTGGTTTTCTCAGGAGTAACAAGTGAGGCTCCTACTGGTTCATGAATTACTTGAATTATACATGGTGATGGGTAGGCATTCACCATGTACAAACTGGTTTTGAATCATGCATTTCCTGAGGGCAATATTTCTCATGGTAACTAGCAAACTTTTTAGGTCTCCCAGAGCCTGCTGTGTATTAGTAAATTACTACTGTGGCAGTGATCCTAGCAAGCATGCTTTCTGGTAAATGTGAGAGATAATGAATGCATAAATGTCGCTAGATGGGAATCAGCATTTTTAATTTTTCACATTCAATAAGCTATCTATAAAACTACTAAGCAACTATCTGCAGTTCAATTGTCACTATAAATAGCTGTCCACAAGAGGGAGGTGGCAGTAGATCATATTTTTTAAGTTTGGAACTGTATAATCATATCATAACTAACAGTCCTGTTATGTTCTCAGTTTTAGGCTTTTGTTTCTAAGTACCTCTTCAGTGTTTTTAGTTGTTCATTTGTATGGGCAGTTCTGCCCATCCATAACAGAAATGTGCGTAAAAACACATTGGTACACGTTCACTGTGTAAATGCAACACATTAGCTTTACCAAAGGACAAGCCTTTTCTGAAAAGATTAATAAAGACAAATTTTTCTTGTTTAAAAAAAACAAAACAAAACAAAACAAAAAAAAAAAAAAAAAAAAAAACCATGAAACTAAACAAAAAAACCCTTTATTTTCCCAGAATCCCAGAATCCATTTTTACACCAGTAAAAGCTGAAAGGAAGCTCAAACATTGTGAAGTCTGTTGCTGTTCATGGAACATTTCAGATTACTGAGGTACCAAACTTTAATTTTTTGTTAATGTTTTAAAAAAATGTAATGTCATGATGCAGACATCCTGTTCAAACCTTGCTGCAGGAAATGGAGATCCTGCTTTGTCCTGGCTTGGGCAGCAGATTTGCTACAATAGGAGCCCCAGCAAGATGTGAGCATGGAGTGGGGCTGGTACCAGGGCTGCCACAAGGCACTGCCTGAGGGAGACAGCCCACCGGCAGGCATCATCCATTACCTCTCTGTCAAGGCTTTTAATCCCTGTGTCAAAACTAAAACCTAAATACTTGTGTTTGGTAGGAAACAAAAGCACCAGCAAGCTTAATTCCTCTGGCAAAATGAAGGAGGTCTGTATAAAGTGTTTGCTCTGCTGGGCAGGAAGTATTCTCTGTGTTTTCTAAGCTGGATAAGTACAAGTGCCTTAACACTATGCACTTAGCACTCATGTCTGCAACATCTAGAAGTTTCTTATGAAGCTTGCTGAGTTGAAGACATGTAGTGAGCTAAGTAAATGTCTTTCACTGTCCCCCACCAAAAACATAATGTGAGCAAACTTGCTGTCAGGGAAGTTGGGGATCAGTAAAATGCATTAGATCTTTTTCACCCTGTGAAGGCAGATTGACTTATTACATCTATTTTCTAGTGTTTTGTCCAAGTGCAGCCTAAAATTCTGAAGTACCAGCACTTCTGCCTTCTGCTTTGTAAAATGAGCTAGATAAACCTCATAGTCAGGATGCGTCTCTTGAATTTCAGGTATAATTCATGCTGTTTTTCACTTCATTCTTTGTAACAAAACAACATAATATCTAATGCACTCCTGCACTGCTTTATTCTTTGCTTACCTAAATCAATCCCTACAGTGAAAGTTTAGGAGTCTTGTTAATAAGGCATTGTAAGGATTTTTTGTCACATTAGTTCTTAAGATAGAACTGCATTTAAATACTTTATTATTATTATTTTTTAAAGGATATAATGATAAAGGAACATGTCACCACTTGTTGGTGATAAGTACAGAAACTTGCTAAACTTCCTTTATTTGATAGGCATTGAGATAGAAGTTAATATCTGTTATAAGACATTTCTCTAATTTGTGTAAAAGTAAATAACTATTGAAACCATCTCAGGAAAGAAAAAAAAAAAAAGTCACAGAAACACAACTTGTAGACTTTCTGCATGTTTTATTTGCAGGCTGTGAATTTTATGGCCATAAACTTTGAAAGCATTTTGTATTTGTACTTCCTATTCCTAGTCTCAACAATTGCACTCTGCAAGACTTTCTTTACTCCTGTTCTACCAAGAAAAAAAGGGTTCATTCAGCCCAACACACCAAACACGGCTCCAGAGTAGTAGTCCCCAGTGACTCCAGTGCCCCTCCAGTGCCCCCTATTTTAGTGATCTTTTTTTCCATTTTGTTTGCTGACTCCACATTCTAATCGTGCCTTGCTGAGCAAAAAAAAAATCACAGAATGACAGAATGGTTGAGGTCAAAGGAACCTCTGGAGGTTATCTGGTCCAACAATCCCCTGCTCAAGCAGGAACACCCAGAATAGGGTGCCCAGGACCATGTCTAGGAATCTTTTGAAGATCTCCAACGAGGGAGACTCCACAACCTCTGTGGGCAGCCTGTGCCTGTGATCCTCACAATGAAAGTGTTTCCTGATGTTTAGCAGGAACCTCCTGTGTTTCAGCTTTTTCCCACTGCTGCTTGTCTTATCATCAGGCACCACTGAAAGAGCCTGTCTCTGCCCTCATTGCACACACACACCCCCCTTCAGGTATTAATATGCATTGATAAGATTCCCCTGCACCTTCTATTTTCCAGTCTTCCCTCATAGGAGAAGTGCTCCTGTCCCTTTATCACCATTGTGGCCCTTTGCTCCACCACTTCTTGGAGCTGGGAAGGCAGACCAGAGCCTGAGAAACTTCAGTTCAGGGCAGCAGAGCTTCACCCCAGGCAAACTGGGCACTTCTGCGGGAGACCCCACATGTCCATGCAGCAGAACCCTGCTCCACACCTACTCTTATCCTACATTAGCTTGCTTTAAATCTGTGCACAGACCTTTTAATTAGGTACAAAACTAGATACTAGGTTAACTAAGTAAGCCCTGAAGTAGTAAGTAGAAGGCTGGTTGTCATGTTACACCTCTAAGACCTGTGCATAATTCTAGATTATTTTTATAGCTTAATTTATGGCTACATGTTACAGCAGGAAACTGAGGGCTCCTGTTTGGATGCTGTTTTAAAAGTATAGGCATACATGACTGACACATGCCTAAGTAGTCAGTGTAGTCTTCTTCAGTAGTGAATATGTTTGAAGTGAGCAGGTTGCACTTGTAGACCTAATGGTTAGTTCTATTTGTCTCAAATTCAACAGTGAATGGTAGTTATCCCTAAAGAAAGTCAGCAGCTGCTAACTGTAAGTAGGTGGGGGTTAGTGAGCTTAAGAGCGGTAATTAATGTCCCCAGGATAACCATTTTAGGATGCTTTAAGTCTGTTACTGTTATGTCAATAAATCCTAATAATAGCAAAAATGAACCAGTTGAGAAGGCATTATTATCTTTTTTTTTTTTTTTTTTTTTTTTTTTTTTTTTTTTGTCATTCATAAAAGACATGAGTAGCTGCTTGCTCTGCTGTGATCCTTACTAGCATTAAGGAAGCCCCAGGCTGTAGGAATGCCAGCCCACTCACCTTTCAGAAGCACAGTGCCCCAGAGAAGTGGGCTGGTAACATTCTACAAAATTTTAATGTAGTATAATAAGGAAAAAATACAAGAAAACAGGAACTTGTAACATCTTGTACAACATCCACTTCATCCTTTGCACTTTTTTCATTGTTTATGTGTACCTGTCAGGAAGACAAGTATTTCAGAGCCAGTATTTTCATAC
This sequence comes from Aythya ferina, assembly GCF_964211825.1. Lineage (NCBI taxonomy): Eukaryota > Metazoa > Chordata > Aves > Anseriformes > Anatidae > Aythya > Aythya ferina. The sequence goes on along the minus strand of NC_140300.1, from coordinate 43,579,909 downwards.
ACTGAAGTTGTGTAGCCTTACTTCCATTACACAAATTTTTGCTAGTTTGGCGGTATATTAAGAGAAGATCTTTGTCTATTAAAAGGTATTTTAAGCAATAAATTTATTTCATATTTATTTGTGTTTGTATGCACCTGATTTTTTATGGGGTTCATCTACTTAGTTTATAAAGGTGTATCTATGAGTGTATGTCACTGAGCTCTGTAGATAGTACTGTAAAAGAAATGCTCTGTAACAAATAATACAAATCATTGTGTATTTTATAGAGACGTGCTTCTGTTGGCTGGTTACTATGGATACTTTTTCTTGTGGGTATTTGTTATTTATAACTTCAGTATTGCATCTCATTATAATTTTGCTTTTAGTTTTTATAACTTTTTAATAACAGGGAAAGAAATCATTAGGAGTACTTGTAAATGTGTTGGTGAAGCTTTCCCAAATTCACTATAAGCAAGTACAAACTTTATTGTAAAATAGATCTCAAACTATAAAAGAGAAAAAAAAATGTAGATGGGATGCATATATATACTCACAGCAGGACTTTAAAAAAAAGCAAATCCTAATAGCGGGTGAAAATCTGACAGCTCTGCTCTGGAAAGGCCTTGGTGAGCTGACTGTCACTTCCACACTTTCTATCTTCTAGCTGGCAGGACTTCATATAGGAAAATAAGGAAGATGTCTTCCAAAAGTAAAATCTAAATGCTTCTCTGTTATAGTTAGCATCAAATCACATTAATTCCTCTACTATTCATTGTGATAATGATATTAATCAAGCTGCTCCCTGGATACTCATGTAGATGTAGTATGTAATTCTATGGAAGCTCCACTGTAATTTAGTATGAATTAATGTTCACTTATAGCAAAGTGTTATGGGAAAAATATATTTGTGGACTTTACGTAGGATCCTATTCTTCTACTGTGAAAGAGGCCAAGCAGATGAAACATGAGCCTGAATAGACATTGGGTGTAATGAGTAGATGCAGTTGCATGTAGAGTGCACTTAACAATCTCACAGTGTAAAAATGCAAGGCACTCAGAGCTGTTATATTTTCAATGGCTTCATCAAGAAAATGTTGAGAGACACTGGTATTGTGGTTAGGATTAATGGAATCCCTCAGTGTCCTCATTAAATTTAATAAACCTGTGCAACAGGAATAATAATAACACTTCACATGTGTATAGTGCTGCTCCTTTTGTCAAGGATCTCCAAGCACGTTACGAGCACTTGTGAATGGAGCATCACCATCCACCTCCGTGGAGAGGCTCTCCTCTTCCTGCCACAGACGATATCCTCTCCTGGGAGATGCCTCAGCACAGGGTCCTACAAGAGTTCTGGACAGGCTTTACTGTTTTGTTATGATACCTTCAGAAATTATATTCAGTGGTTGCCTAAGACCCTAGTGCTATGTGTTAGGACTAATTTAATATATTTTTTTAACATTCTATTTTTATTTTTAAGAATATCTACATTTATCTACAGCTTGTATATTTACAGTACCATTATCCCAAAACTTATTTCATGTTTTTAATTGTATTACAGACAAATTTATACTGCTCAAACTCTTCTTTACCTCACTGGGACAGTTTGATTAAGTAGCCATGCAGCCTATGGTCCTGGAATACTCATTTTAGAAAAAGGCTTCTCTTCTTATTTTTGGTAGATTTCCAGTGGCACAGAGACTTGTTGACTTGTGGTCTGTCTCATCAGATCAACCTATGTGTAAATGCTCAGAATTTCTAAAAGTTTCTTCAGCTGTTCTGCAGCAATCATGACTTCTCCTCCTACATAAAACCTAAGCTGTCCACAGCTCTAGGATTTCCCTTCATCTGGTGAAAAAGGATCACTGATTTTTAAAATGTACTTCAGATTCTCAGCTACTGTTATGCCATTTGTTAACACTCTTCTCCTTTACTAACAGTCCAGCTCTCTTCTACTTTAGTCATCTTTGCCTAAGATGTGTATGATGTGAAGCCACTCACTTTCCCACTCATTCAGACTAGGAGAAAGACCAGGAAATTCTTTTTAACAGGAGACTGACTGCCTGGCCAGGGTATGGCAGATCTGCTGGGAGCTAATTAATCTGTCATTTTCTTTTTGCGTGCTGTGTATCTGGTCCTTTGATGGTTGCTGAGAAAGTTATGAAAAATGAATAGAAGGGAGAGAACTTAGGGATTCTCTTTTTTCTCCCTGAAGCTATAGATTTGTGCTTTGCTTTGGCTGCTGAGGACTATGTCCATACCCTTATTTAGAAGGAAGAAAACTGACCATGTTACTATTAGAGAGGACAGGACTTCTAAGCTCCTGTGGACAAAGGATATTACAAAACCCACCTTGAGAGGCAACACTTTCAAGGTTGCCCCATTCCTCCTTCACCCTTTTAATAACACAGACTAGTTCTGTTCCTTTTCTGTCATGCTTACCTGATTCATTACTCTTGCTAGACGCCTTCTGTCTTTCAGACTGCCCCTCAAATGCACATGCTCCTGCTCTTTCTACCTCACACAAACAAGTTTTACTATTAATTAGATTTGCCTTCCAGCCCAACTGTTCACAATCCAGTAAACAGAGAAACATCCAACAAAGAAGACAGGAAAGGGTGGGAAGCTGGGAGATCCATCTCCAAGTTTTGCTCCTAGGTCAATATCTTTCCTTACTTAATTATGCTCTGTAAAGTTCTTTGAAATCATTGGATTAAAAGAACTGTGCAAGTATATGGTGCAGTTAATTATATTGCATTTGTAATCAGGCCATAAAAGAAAAACCCTTGAACCACAGCTACATTGTTCCAGGCACCGCAGTCCGTGGACTTCTTCCTTTCAATTTTGTTCCATGACAGCCAGCGGTAATAGGTTCTCACTGTATCCAAAACTCCTGCAGTCTTTTTCAGCCTGTCCTGGCCAGTAGCCCATCAGCTGTTCTACAAACAAACATATATTTCATTCTGTATTTATTTCTTCCTTCTTTTTTGTCCCACTGTGCAAGCAATTATCTATTGAATCCTTAATAAGCCAATCTAGTCCAGCCCACATGACTATTTTGCTTCTAATCAATTTATTCAGCTCACATAGAGGGATTTATCATATTTACAATATCACAGCTATTTGTGTGGGAGTTATGAAAGGTAAGGAGTAATTTTAGGGAAAGAAAATCCAGTTGTAGGTTTTTGCTGTTTTTGTTGAACTCCAGTATGCGGGGGTTCGTGCCTCCGCTTGGGAGGGGAAATTCTGGATTTCAGTCAGCAGAGTTCAGATCCACCAAGGGAGGAACAGAAATGTATAATTAAACAAGCAGCAAATTACTTGGAAAAAAGGAGTCAGACTTTTGCAAACTGTCTTTTTTTTTTTTTTTTCCAGAAGCATTTTCTTAAGTTTTACCATTGTTCTCTAAACCTTGAAGATGGACTTCACCCCCATCTGTTATCACTTTAAAGTGAATTTATTATCACAAGGGAAGAAAACACAAAAGGCTCAGTGAATCTGGTTAGAGAAGAACCTGTGCAGGATGGATATTTATGCAAGGTGACTTTTAAACCTACTGTAAAATCTTAAATTTAAACATGACTTTTAAATCCACTGCTGTAGCCTCAAGTCCCCACAAGGTGTGCATGTGGTTTGGTCTCCACATTTCCTGGGCTTCGTGTCCCTCACTGCATGTGCTTGGCGAACACTTTTGGATCCGGGCAACTATCCAGCTCTACTTGAGATTTGACTGCAAATCAAACTAATAACTTCCTTGGCCTGCAGGGAAAAAAATAATAATAATAATTAAAAAAAATAAATAATGCCTTCTCAACTGGTTCATTTTTGCTATTATTAGGATTTATTGACATTACAGTAGTATTAGGAGGCCCAGCTCAGGCTCCTGCATTGAACTTCTTCCCCAGCTGCCCCAAATCCCCACCCTTCTCCCTGATATTTCTGTTTCATAAATGATATGACTCAGACTTGAGCACAATGTGCATGGTATTATTCCAATACACGATGGCACTATTCTTACCCTGCCATAAAAATAAGGCCTATGCAGAAACAATGCAGGGTCTGTAGAAGCAAGTAACACATGTAAGAAATTTCAAACTATATTTTCTGTATGAATTGCAATACATGAAAGTGTTAATTTCATGTTGACTCATGAGAAAGGTATGAGCTGCTAAGACTTGTACATTAAGAGGCTTGGTTTCTGCTGTAGCTGCAGCATGTGAGCTGCAGCACATGCTTTGCTTCATTTCAGAGTGAAAAATTCTCCTCTTAGAGTTTTGAGAGGAAAATGTTTTCTTCACAGGCACTTTTATGCTAATTCAAGTGTTCTTTCTTCAGAGACACACAAGTAAATCAAGTTTCCAGAAAGACAGTCTGCACCAGTGCCAGTGTTAAAACATACCTGGATTATTATTATTTTTTGTTGTTGTTGTTCTTTTAAAAAATTTCAGTATATTTTATTCTTCATCTAGATCCTGGGCTCTCCAGAAGGGTATAATCCAGAAGGGATTAGTTCCAGCAAATAGCACAGATGAAAGCTGGTATCCAGTATCTGCAAGGGTTTAAATCAAATACAAATGCAGTTACTGAAGATTAAACCCAACCTTGCAAGTGCAAAATGGATGGAATTTGCATCTTTCAGTGTAAACTCTGGAAAACCACTAGGCCTGTCATTAGAAAATTCTCAGTTATAACATTACATATTTATAGAACAGTGGTTGCATTGAACAATATTTATTGTTAGTTCCCCTTTTAGGGCTAAACCTGATCCAATGCAGTTTAGTGCCTTTCTTCTGGTATAGAGAATGAAATGCCATCTGTGTCACCATACTTGATCATGCCTTTTGATAGAGGGTTGCTGACCATCACTGCTTTGCCCAGATTGAGCTTCTGAATAGTGGCTAGACTCCTCCCGGGGCAGATGTTGCTCTTAATCTTTTTCTGGGGCACATGGGCAGAAGATCCAGAAAAGTGCCATCCATCTGTTTTTGCATTTCCCAATTACTTGAATTTGCAGTAACGTAGCTTGTCAGTGCTGTCACCCATAAGACACATTCTCTTATAATTGAGTACTGCATCATCTCAGCAGGCTTCTGAGCTCTATTTTTTGATGGAGTAGAGTTCAAAGAAAGATCTAAAGTCTGTGAAGAGAGAGAGGCCCATAGATGGCATCTATTTCTCTGTGCCTGTCTCCTCCCATAGAGATTTAGACAAAATCTTCTGTATGATAATGTTTTCTTCCAACTTTTTTCCACGCTGTTCCTCATACAGCTTCAGGCTAAACTTTTATTAATTAAAAAGGGCTTCCAAAATGCAGGAAAAATTCCTAGAAGACAGGAGGGGTGAAACTAAGGCAAAGAGCTTTGAGAACTGCTGGAAACAAATAACACAGACAGAAAAGAGGGAGAAGCAAGCTCTCAGTAGTGTTAAAGATGGGAAGAAAGAAAACAGGGTTGAGGAGGACATTGATTCCAACAAGCCGTGTTTTCTTGGCAGAGGTGGTGCTGTTCTTCACCTTTAGCTAAGCCTAGCTTGTATTAAACAACCTAATTATTCTTGCTTAATAGTCACAGCTCTCTAGCCCAGATCTGAGGCTCGTTTTGACTGCAGTTTGCTGCTCTCTCCAGGCTCATTTGCTGCAGACCAAGGCTCTACACCTTGACGATATACCAATGAGCCTTTTGACCTTCTCAGCCTCATCGTAGATGCCCAGACAATGGCTGTTCTGCACAAAAGAGAGCTGAGAGATGTAGGGAGCTGAGAGGTATGCATGCTGGGGACTCTGTAAAGCTCTTGGTAAATTGAGCCCCATAGGGTGCAAGTACTTACCACAGTGAGGCTGAGTCACCAGAAGAGGTTCAAAAATCCATAGTTTTAATCTGAGGAGTGCAATATATATAAATAAAAAAATAAAATAAAATAAAATTATAAGTCTTAATGAATGGCTGCTTTGAGTATGGATTATACATTGCTAGCAATATGCCAGTGTTTATAGCACATCATTAGCCTGTTAAAGCTGTAGTGATTGAACTTTTGTGTTTGTTTCAAAAGTGCCACAGTACAACCTTTTAGTCTTTCTGCTGCAGTAACCACTGGTTGTTACAAATCCCTTCATGAATGCATTATGGAAAACTGGGGCAGAGTTCTTCACTAGCTAGCCAAGTGCATGCCTGCTGGGGCTTTGTACTAGGAAGCAGTGAATAATGTTTTTAAAGCCAAAGTACAGTAGAAACCCATTTTATGCATACAAGCATGTTGCACAAAAATAATTCGCATTGAAGTTCCCTGCTGGTATGTGAAATTTATATCATTCTACAATGCAAAGTTTATTTTTCAGGTGTTCCTTTAAGTGGGCTCATTCTTGTATCACATTTCACCTGTTAGTGTCCTCAAAATAACTTAGCTCAGTACGTTTATTATTTTGTTGAGTATTCATGTAAAAAAGGCATCATTGTACTTCCCTCTATGGTCTAGTGCACAAAATAATATTCTCAAAGGATACAGTACACATTTAATTCTGCCCTGCTTTACTCATTGGTATTATTGCAGAAAAAAAAAAATCATCCTGCTTGATACCCTATGACATGGCTATTAGAGGCAGCACTTCACAACATGGCACTGATGTTGTGACCTCTCTAAAGGGGTTAGGTCCTATGCATTCTTGGCAAAAAAAAAATATAATACGAGGCTGTAAATAATTACATTATGAGAGAAGTTGTTAGTTTATTTGGTAATTATGAATATAAGGTACAGTTTAGAATACAGATCATACGATAAGTGGTGAAATGCTCCATTGTTAAATTAGTAGCATTGGGATAACCTTTGTAAAAACTAGTTCACGTAACTATTTGTTTGAAGCTATTTGTACTTAGAAACAAGGAAAAAAATGCAATATTTTAACACTATTGCCTATAAAACATGTATCTGGTTGAATGCTAGAAAAAGCAAAGAACTTGGTGCTTTGTGGCTCCTTTTCATTCTTGGGCCAGTCTAAAATTGGAAAGAGTGACTATTCCTTGCTAATAACTTTTACCATGTTGTTCTTCTTCCATTTCACCACTCCATGTGCTTTATCTCCTGCCCTCCAACAGAAAAAGAAAATGGCAAAATAAATTATAAATAAAAAAGGAAAGGGAACAAATCAATAGAAGATAAGGCATTGTATTATGGAAAGGTAAAGACAGCAAAGCAAAGGGAATGGAAAAGTAGGAGACAGAAAGAAGCATAAGGAAAAAGGAGTGATATTTTCCAAAGAAAATGGGAGCAATACCATAAAAATGTCTGAAAACAAGTAGCCCCATAACAGCCTACTATTAATATTTAAATAACTCACCTAATTGTTTTGTCATCTCAGTATAGGAATCTTATAACTATATTTATATTAGACATACCTATTATCTTCTTTTTACAGGAAATAATGAATGGAAACCTTGAGGAGACCAGTGCAAGTTCTTGGCCACTAAATAAATAAAATGACTAAAAACATAAGTGCAGATAAGCAGACACAGGTGCAGTAACAGCTAGGCATCACACCATTAACTTTTAAATTACAATCTAGAATTAGCTCTGCCCTCTTTTTTTTAGACGGGTCTGAAAACCAGCATCAGTTTTCCAGCCCTTGGAGCAGCATCCCTCTACCACTTTTGATGCTCTAGAAGCACTGCCCTCATAGCTACAGATAGGGTGAGAATACATTTTGGCTTTGAGATGGAGCTGGTATTTCAGAGCATGGTTGCCAGAGACTTGCTGATCCAGGTGGTTCATTTGAGTCCTTATCTATAATGCGTATCCTAAATATTTATCTATGTTTTGAATCAAGATGAAACCACCTCACTGTGCACCTAGCTGAGGTCACCATGACATTAATTACAGTACAGGAAAGAACTTTATGCTTTGTTTATTTATTTAAAGAAAAGCAGCTGGATATAAAAAAAGTTGTAATTCCATCAGTAATTAGGTCTGGAGCTGCAAATTACATTTCAACATTCAACACAAGCAACATATATATACATACACATAACAAGTCGGTTCCTGTGCTGTGCCTAGATATGTTGCAAACACATGACAGAAATGGATCATCTTGGAAATGCATGTTTGGCAGTGCTTTCACTTGTAAGGCTTGATGGCAGCTGGAGATAAAGCATGCTGGATATACTGGTCAAGATAAAAAGATATAGGGGTAGATGATACAAACAGATTGTAAGAGATTTGCCAGATGCTGTTTATGACCCTAAGCCCCTCCACACATACAACCTGTCTTGTCTGTCTCCTTTTAACATTTTCTTAACAAGCTCTGGATTAGTTAAAAATCACTTCTTAAACCAAGCCACTGAGTTAGCAAAATTATTATTACTTTTCCAACACAGGTATCATGGATATATTGATATCATATTTTACAATTGAAGATGTGGATATTTGCTTCTGGCATTACAATATTTGCTTTACAATTATGACACTTGCAGGAAATGAGGAGAAATTGGAAAACCACAATATAAGTGGAAAAACAGAGGAATAAGGAAATTGAGACATCTTCTACTGCTGACAGGCAAGGACTACTTGGAAAATCTACATTATAGCTGCACAAATCTGGATCCCAAAAGATGATGTAACGCAGGGTTTGGCCTGAGACATTTCAAAAGCTTGAAAGAGCTGAAAAGCTAGATGTATTTGTTCAGCAGTACACAGTGTAGTTCTCCAAGTTATTCTAAAATCTGTGCTACCTGGGTACAATAAGAGACATTAGTAGCAGAGCAGGGATAGATGCCAGTAAGTTTTGCAATTGCAATTTCTCCAGAGGCCCCACATCTTTGTCACTGACCATAAGTGAGCATTTCAGACTCTTTTTCTATCATTCCTGCTAAAGGCAGACTTGAGTCAGGAGTGTGGAGAAAGCTGGTTGCTGATTAACCTGTTTGACCTGTCACCTAAGAGACTTGTGATATAAAATATTGCTTGAGCTTTTAAAACAAATAACTGTAATTTCCATTTAATTGATTTTTGACCTTGCACTGCCATTATTCAATGGTAATTTACCTGAGCATAGAAGAACAGCAGCTGCATACAAACTGTTAAGAAAGATGCTGTAAAAATATATGTGCACCAGAGAAAGACTGCATTTATTACAGGCTAGCTTACATTTGTGCAGTAGCCAGTTGAATACTGTTTCCTTTTCCTGTGATGTAATTATCAAAGGCAACATAATCCACAAGGAAAACTTTGAGAAACATATGGAAGTCTGTGCTATGCAAACAATAAAAATCCTTGTTTGAAAGCAGTTCTATTGCTTTGTTTAGGACTGTTTTTTATTATTTATTATAAGACCCAGGAGCGTGCTTAGGATTTTACAGAACAAAAAGGAATTGCAGGTCCCGGCCCTTAGCAGCACACAGCCCAGGAGAATGAAGACAGGATTAATGCATAGGAGGCCAAATTCTGTTCTTTGTTCAAAACAACCACAGTTTAAGAATGAGGTGGCTCAAATTCTATCCTGGATATTCAACCCATGATTTTGGATCTGAGGAAAAAATCCTATTAACCATTCATCATAATCTGGATGTCTTAATGATCTGAGTATGTCTTTTTAGGTAGATTACAGGGTATACAGTAACAATGATTATCACTGTTACTACTATCCACAGTAACAATAATCTGCATTGCAGCCTTGCATAGAGGCTCACATAGGAGAGATTGTTTTTTTTACCATTGTACACAAGCTGCTATAATATATGGTGAATTGCCTTCTTCTTAATTATGGTGTAAAGAAAGATTGGCTTTTGCAAAATAAACAGTAGAAGAAAGGAGGAGAAGCTGAGCAGTTCTGGTCTTGAGTTTCTATTCCTCCAGGCACAGAACAGCAGTCACTGCTTGTTTGAGAAAAACATTATTTACCTACTGGATAAATTGTAAATCACCTCTCCGGGTCTTGAGCCATCCTAACTTTATTCTTACAAGTTATATCAAACTTCAAGAATATCCTAACATCTTTTCACTGGAAACTGGAAAAACAAGGAAAAGCTTCACTGTGAAAGGGTGAAAAGAAAATAATCCTAAAACCAACTACATAAATCATGGCCCTGACTTGAATGAACCCTTTGAAATTAACTGATAAAGGATTCAGTGATACCCTTGAAATCAGCTGTCTGTCACAAGCCCATAATCTCCATGCAGTGGGATAGAATTTGGAGAATGGAATTGCAGGAGTAATTGAGAATTGACCTTGATTCTCAGGCACTACCAATATCCCATTTTCAGATTGGCTGCCAAGATGACAATATCGTGGTGTGTATCGGTGAGGAGAATGGGTACATGCAAGGTCCCTCATTCAACCTTTCCTTCCCCTTAAGGACATGAGCTGCACAAAATGTACCCACAGTTCGTATTCCCACTGCAAGTGCTGGCAGAATGTAAGAAGAGTCCTTGCGATTTGTCTCCTATATTTAATCAAGGGGCCCATGCTGGCCAATAATCACTGTTTTACTGCAGATTTTCTGCCTGGATACTGGATTAGATTCTTTGGGTTTATGCTCATAGCATTCACATTTGAAGTATCTTGGTTTGGGGTTAGAAAGCCCTATATCAAGCCAGAATTGTCCCAGCAAAGGAAGGCAAGAGCAGTCATCTGTCGTAACTAGAAAAAATTAGCTTGTAAGAAGCATTAATGCCACCTGCACTGGTTACAGCCTGCCTCAAAGACACTTTCCATGAGTGAAGTAAGCAAAACTCTGGTCTAAGAATTCGACATTTACAGCTTCCACTATGTTTATACCAGAGGATATAAAGCTTGTGGTAAGGGAACTGCTGAAAGGAAATTAAAGGGTGAGGTCGAGGCAAGAAGCAAACACAGAGAACGTAGATGTATCTTGTCAGAAATGCTGATTACTGTGGAATGGGAAACCCCAGCAAAACTAGGAATAATGCTGGCTTTTTAAAGAACACAGGTCCTGAGAGAAGGGGAATCAGAGAACAAGACCGGGATGTAGTGTCTCACAAATTCTGCAACTTTCTGAAGAATTGGATCATCTCTCTCTTCAAGTATTTAAAAAATGCATCCTGCTAACAATGATGTATAGTGCAGAAACAAAAGGTCTCCACAGAATGTTTTTTTAGCACAGAGAAATATATAAGGTGTTAAATATTTCAGGGCCAGTCAAGAAGATCAATGAATGGGTTTATAACAAACATCCATCTAGGAAATTATTCATCAGTGATACACAGAGAAGTAATTGCAACTAAGTAGGACAGCTAGCTCAAAAACAGGACATGCAGTGGACAAAATTAAGTCACAGAATAGCAGTCATAGATGTATAAGAGAAATGAAGGTTGCCAAGAGATGGCAAATGGATGTGATCATAGCATTTTCCTGGACAAGACAGATGAGCAAAGTACAAGGCAGAGAAAAATGGCAGTTGCTCTCTTACTCCATTAGTTACTTGGTATCAGCAGCTGCTACTACTAATATGATGTTATCTGTATCTACAATCAAAGTTCTGTATTTTCAGTTGATTTGCAACATAGGATAGAGCTCTTGTTTAAAAGAGAAATGTGCACTCATTAGTGCTAGTGAGACTGTGTTGTGGCAGAGCTTTGCACAGAGGGTTGCTGCTGGGCTTCTAGTGTAGCTGCTCCAGCTGGAACAGAGCAGGAAACTTGTGAATTAATTCCTGTTTTGAAAATATTCTCAATGGGATCACTCTTAAAACAGGTACTCTGTTTGCATGTGGAACAGAAATAGGTAACAATCATCAGACTCGGATCTCTACATACCTCACAAAACTACATGTACGCTGTTCTCTCTGTGCTGTTGTTTGCTATATGAATAATCATAGTTTGCTGGTATAAACCCACATATGATTACTGAAAAATTATGGGGAAAAGAACAGAAAGAAGTGGCAACTTGAGGGAATGCCAAATAGGCTTATGTGGCTCAGAAAGTGTCATTTTTTCTAACTATATGAATTGATCAAATAAAGTGTATTATCTGTCTATATAAAGCTTGGCTGTCTTGTTTATCTATGAGAAATAAAAGAGAACTAGGCTTTGTATTTGAATGCTATTAATTATATACATGTACATAAGAACATTTATATGCATATATAATCATATAATCATCCTCAGAGTTGCAATCAGTTCTGTCCCAGTTGTGCTGGCTAGGAAGTTAACATAGAGCTAGAAATAGCCACTAAAAAACAAATCCTGTGGTCTCAATGGGAACATGAATGTTCCCAAGTTACAAGCACAGGAGGCATCCAAAAAACATGTTCCCTTTGTTTCCTTCAAAGAGATAAAAATAAACCAACCTGTAGTTTATGAATGTCTGAGAAATATAACAGCAAAAGAGAGTTTCGTGAAATAATTCTATGAATCCAAGTTCTTCCAAGCTGCTGCTGCTGCTGCTGCTGCTGCTTAAAGGTTAGCAGTAATGAAGGAGTGCCAGTGAACAGGTCAGGAAATATGACTGGGAGAAAGTCTGGAGGTAAATATGCCTGGCTGCCCACCTGGACGTGATCTGAGGTGACTGAGTGACTGATTCAATATGCCTGAGCATGAATAAAATAGCATTGCGATTCAATATGATTGCAAGGATAAAAGATCATGTGTGTAAATGATTATCTCACTGTCTGTACAACTAGAAGATGAGGTGAAATGACAGGAGTAAATGGAGGAAAACGGGAACATCTGAAGTGCAGAATAAGTGGTGACAAAGAATGGTCCCAGATGGCCCATTTCTAATAATCAATGGAAAATCCATATTAGCAATAGGCTTATGAGTAGGATGGAAGTACGCCAGTGCATGAATTTAACATCACTTGCACCTGACTTATCCCCAAGATCAAACAAGTCAAATTGTGACATGAAGAATAATTGCACCGAGGTCTTACTGTTAAATTATTTTTGACAGGACTTTCTCAAATGGAGACTCTCCTGACTGCTCCAAAGTGACTTTGTAAACAGGCATGCAGGACACATGTGAAAGAAGGGCTGCCTCTTCCAGCTATCTTTGCAATATGTCTTGTATGCTTTTTGAAGAGGAATGGGGGGAATATTGGAGGCAAGACACCTCTTTCTGCCAGGGAATTACTAGATGTACAAGCTCCTTGATTCATTAATATATATTCAGTTTCAAATTACCTATCTATTGTATGTTACTTTAATCTTCTTTGCTCTTCCTTGAACAGTCTCATCTGCTTTTGGGCGGAGGGCATTAAACAGGCTTATAAAGTTCCAATTCATTCATCCTCATTAACCATTTTGTTCTCTGCTGTTGTGCAGAAAATTCCAACACAAGGCAAACCAGTGGCAAACAAAACCCTTTGACACAGCCGTCTATGTGAGGGAAGTGCAAAGACAGTTCACAAGACCACCTGTCTACCTGACAGATTTACCGAACAGAATATCTGAAATACCACAACTGTCAGCATGCAGTTACTCTGGATAAAACTACATCCCTGCTCTGTGATTGTAATGGCAGAATTACCTTCAGACTAATCCACCCTCCCTCCATAGGATTCATAACACTACAACTATAATAAAATAAACACACAGAAATGTCTCTGTGTTTGTATGTGCCTCCCCATCCCTCTATCTCAATATAACTGAAAATGGAGTTAATAAGTAAATAACTGAGATATTCTTGCTTGATATTTTTTGTAACACTCTGAAAGAGACATTTTATTCTGCAATTTTCCTTAACCTGAAAATTGATGAGAATTAGGAACTTTTCTTCCAAATTTAAGCAAGTTTATATTGATTTATTTTAGTATTGTGTGCAAGAGCAATTTTCTGTATCTTGTAAAATACTAACTGTTTCAGGGTTTCAAATATGCATCAATCCTTTCTTGGTTCTGAAAGATTAAAACCAACCTTTTCTTATATGATTGTGTGTAGATGCCATTGGGATGTTCAGAAATTATAGAAATACAGAGATGGGTACATATTTGGTGAACCACCTAGTTTCCTCCCATTGCCAGCAGAAATGGTGAATGGAGAAAATTACATAGTTTTTTTTTTTTTTTTTTAAAAAAAAGGTAACTTTCCTGAAAAGATGAACTGGAAGAAGAAAATCCTGCCTTACCGAAGGCAATAGCATGCTCTCAAAATGAAAAATAACAACAGCAGTCAACATTACATACCAGAAACCTCCTGTTACTGTCACAGTTGACAGTCATGTCTTTTGGGATGGGAACATTATCCCAGATTTAGGTCTGGGGCATAAACACTGTGTTTCTACTGATTATGTGATTATGCAATTGGAAAAGATAAGCAATCATAAATTTGATATTAGAATACTGTTTATGAAATTAGACAAGAGGCTGCTACTGTCTGAGCAGCTTGCAACGTTAGAAGCAGCTACAACAACAATGACCCAGGAATAAATCTTAAAGTCACTTTATATCATCTTTTCCTTTCCTTGGACTAACTTTTACACAACACACCTATATAAAATAATACAGAAAGACCTACTCTTCTCACCTTGGAGCTACAGGGAAAACAAAAACACAAAGTTTTTTGCAGTGCCGCTGATGTTCCTCTGGAGGGAATCTTTCTGGTATGGCTCCTTCCTTCTGAGGAGGAGATACAAGGTCTGAGCATTGACTGAGGTGAACTTCAGAGGAGCAGACAGCACCCAGGGAAATATGAGCTCTGTAGCCAGAAGCTTTGTCCTCAACTCCAACAGGCCATGCTGTGAGTTGGTGCAGGAGGGCAGCTCCTCCCTGGCTGTTGCAAGCTGCTTTGCGCAGCCTCAGCAAAGACCATGAAAGTGGCTTGCTTCACAGGACCATGGTTCTCACCTTCTGAGCTCAGGCAGCAAGAGGCACTCTTCAAAGGGTGCTTTATAAAGCTTTGTGTTGGTGACACAGTGACTCCTTTCACTTTTGAGAGGGCCTTGTCTGCTCTGTCGCATCCCTCAAAATGAAGTCAACAGGTAGCTAACCATCATCTGCTTAAAAAAGCCTGCAGACATTTCTCACAGCTAACAAGAAAAGAAACTGAAAAGCAGTTTAGAAAGAGAAAAATGCTTCATTTAGCTCATTTCTGTCACTAATACTAAAAGTCTCTTACTATTTCATTTCATGGTAGAGTGCAGATGGAAGTCCTCTTCTTGCCTGATACCACTCCCTCCCTTTCCCTCAGTGAGCACTTTGCCCTTGTGGCACTTGCAGACTGAGCCCAGGCTGTGATGAAGAGATAGATTGGGGAGTGGATGGGAACGAAAAATAATAATGCTGCAATTCATAATTCTGTCATCAGGCCCAGTTTGATAACTTGCATAAAATACATTATTGACGAGGGCTGCTTTAGGAATAGAGATTATTCTGTTGTCACATTTGTGGCTCAGTGAAGGAGACAGTAATGCAG
Source organism: Aythya ferina (assembly GCF_964211825.1). Taxonomy (NCBI): domain Eukaryota; kingdom Metazoa; phylum Chordata; class Aves; order Anseriformes; family Anatidae; genus Aythya; species Aythya ferina. The sequence goes on along the minus strand of NC_140300.1, from coordinate 43,564,576 downwards.
AAGCAATAAAATGTAAGGGGTCTTGTGATTTCATGATTAGGTTTTATATTATGATTGTGGCAAGTAGTTGTTTAATGGCCATGTTTCCTTTCCACTTAAGTCAATGGGGCTTTTCTGCTGATTTCAGTGTTATAGATTCTTAACTTTTTTTTCACTTATTTGATGATTTTAGATTTTATATAATGTCTGTCAATTGGTGTTTCAGCAAGTTCTTGGTGATCCATCAAAAAGGCCAATAGGCTTTTACCATCTTGTCAGCTATTTTATTAGCTTCCTTTATTTTAGAGTATTGAAGTTCATGGGTAATAATTTTTCCTCTCCTTTTGTTGACAGTGGAGACTCTTGCACCAAATTTTAAATAATGCCTAAGTCTAAGCAGCTCTATTAAAGCTCAGTCTGAAGAGAAAGCAATTATGTCACCTTATCTGAGATTTTTCCCTCTGTCTCTTGCTCTCTCTGATGATCTTACAGAGAAAATAATTTATGAGACATTAAGAGTCAAAACAAGCCCTCAGAGATGCAAAGGAGTACTGGGACTTGCAATTAGACATTACGTTGCATGAGTGTAACTAATCACAAAGGTAGCTTTCCTTCTCCAGCAGTAAGACATGACCAGAATTGTCAAGGTGTGCAGAACAGGAAAAGACACCTCACATGTTATTTGAAGAACCCATCACTTGATTCTGGATTGAGAAGACAGAGAGGAAGATAGATTTTTTTATTTTTTTTCTCCAGTTTTTAGTAACAAGTCATGGGCAGCAAAACAGAAAATTGCAGGAGGCATAAAGACAGAGATCCTGAGCCTGTGTCCAAAGCTTTTCATCTGTCATCTTAAATCCTGATAAGATCAGTTCTAACAGTACGAACTTTATGGGTGGTTGGTGACCTGTCTGATAGTTGCTAATTTAAAAGGAAACAGACCTTTATGCCACGACTGCAGAGCATGATGCCTCTTCTATGGATGTTAGCATCATCAGCAAAGAGGCTGTGAAATCAGCTTTTGGACTTCCTCTTCACTATATATAAGAGGACAGAATGAGAAAATTCATACCAGCAAGTACTCCGTGTTTATGCCATAAGAAAACACTCTGACATTTTAGATTACATTTTGTAAAAGTCGCTTGGTGCAAATGATGTTGAAATACCATTCAGTTTCCTCTCTGCCATGACTCAATGTTGCTTTGTCAAAAATAAGACATGTTGAGAGCTTCTTATTATTGTGAATGTCCTGTGGCAGAGATGACACTTAGTGGTGTTTTTCTGAAAAAGCATACTTTGCACTGTTACTCTGCTTGTTTGTTTGTTAACAGCTATTTCGGGACTGTGAAGTCAGGAGAGGTACAGTGAAGACCATGTCCAGGTTTAAATCCACCTAAGTCTGGTGATGAGGAGGCTTAGCAGAATACGTACAGAACTGGAGATCTTAGTCTAAAGTATTTTTCCACTAATTTAATGGATGGTGTCAAATAACTCACTGAAATGTTTTCCTCTTTTCGGTACTAAGATAAGAGGACAAATTTTTAATTGGGCTTTTTAATGTATTTGGAAGGTGTAGTAGAGAAAACCCACTTTATCAGTAGTCAGTGCTCAAACAAAATGTAGGAGAGGTTGCAGGATTAGAGCATATGAAATTGCATACTATGCAGACTGGACTTTCATTTGGGAAAAACCTGCAGCAAATATGCACATTCCACCCCCCACCCCAACAACATCCGGGGGGCTTTGCTGGAGGCTGCCACAGGGCAGACCCTGCACAGACTTCCTTCTCTGCTCCTTTTCTCTTTATTGTATGATGAAGGTCACACCTAGGAGGTGTGGCTCATTATGTCAGTGGGGACTGTCTCAAATTCTTTGAAGCTGTAAAACATAATTTGATATTTAAAGAGTAATATGAGTACTAACAAACACTTTTCCATGTCATTTTTGAAATGGGTTTTTGAAACTTTTCTCTTGTAGTAACTTAGAAACAGAAAAGATAGATGGTACCTGTAGCTGTACTTCACTGAGGGAATAATTAGTAGCATTCCCCTTCAAAAAACAGCACTCACCACTTCCACCCTTGCCAAGAGCAAGAAGGCAGTCCAAAGACATCACCTCCCAGGGAAAAACATTGCTCCAGAGCAGAAAACTTCATCCAAGGGGAAGGCCTGGGGAGCATTCGAGTCCTGCAGCACTCTGGCTTTCTCAGGGTGATCCCAGGGTGATCTCCAAATGTTTGTATGCTGTGGAGAAACCCCTCTGGGGGTGAAAGATTTATTCTGGCATTTTTCCAGCTGCTACAAGGGGCTCCCCCAGCAAAGAGGGAGAGCCCTGCGCCTGGTGTCCTTGCCCAGTGCTCACTGCATCAAGCTGGGACTGCCAGAGCTGAAAGTAGGCAAAGTGTAGATAAACCTGTACAGCAATCAGGGCAGCCTCTAGGCTCGGATGCTGCTATAACACCAGTGGATTTTTTTTAATGTACAGCTGCAGCACAAGCTTCCCCTATGCTGCAGTGCCTCCTCCAGCAGCACCTGGCCCAGGACCATGAGGGAAAAATCCCAAACTGCTCAGGGGGTTGTCAGCATGGGTCAACAGAGCATTACAAGACAGGTGTGATGGAGATGGGTAAAGTGTCCCCTTCTGAGTTGTGCTCTCACCATGACAGGGAGTAACACCAGCTGATGTTGTTTTGCCAAAGTTAAAGTGATTTGTGGATCAAACAACTTTCTAATCTGCAGCTTTTCTAAAAAAAAATGCACCCACCATTTCACTTAATACCAATGTGTACAGTATTTCATAAAGTGCCTTATTGAGTAAATGTAAATGTAAATGTATCCCTATGTGTTAATCTCAACCACAATATTTTACCACAAATAAGAGAGTCATAGAAATTCTATTTGAATGTAACAGTACTCAGAAAGGGGGACACATTTTGGGAAGGAGGCACACCGTTTGTTTCTGCTCTGTGAGGAGTATGGGATTCCAGGCAGCCAGGCACAGCAGTTAGCTACCCCAGATGGCATCCTGCTGCAATGCCACTCTGCTCTGGTCAGTGGCATTATCATGTCACTGGGAGCAGCTTCCAAACCTACAATGAGCAAAACTGATTGTAAAATTCAAAGTAAATCATACATAGCTTCTCTCCCTGGGGATGTGTGTGTGCTACATAAACACAACAATACTTCCAGATGAGAAAGCCATTCCCAGTGTGCCTTTTTAATAGGAGGAAACTAGAGCTTAATACAAATACTTTGGTAGCGTGCACTCCAATTCTGCTTAGCAAAGCTCCATTTTCCTGTTTTAAATTCAGAGCTTTAGATCCTTTGATCCAAGAGGTTAAATACTTCAAATCACATCAGTGCCCTAAGATTGTGAAAGGCCAGCTCAATGATGATGACTGCAAGTTGAAACATTAAGAATGCAAATTATCAGCCAAGTGACAACTGTTAAGCTGTATTAAAGAGTATGCTGCTTCTGCTTAGCAGATACACAGATAGAAATGTTGCTACTGTGATTTTATTTATTTATTTATTTATTTATTGCAGGGTGTGGGAGTGGTGGGGTTCAAAGTACAGAGAAAGCATTTGTTCTCTTGTCTGTTCACGTGCTGTTTTGAAAACAAGGAACAGTATCACCTCAAGAAATCTGCAGCTGGGTCCTGTCACCAGGCAGTGTCCTTTTTAATAAATACAGGATGGTGATGAAGAAAAAACATTAAAAGAAGTTTTAGTTTAACAGTCAATATGTTGTATAATGCCAAATGCTCCTTGTTAGACCAGTTTAATACTTTCTGTGAGTCATAGATGGCACATTATGGAATTGAAAGGCAACGGCCTCTGCTGACTCTTTGCTGAGGTCTCATAAATTCACCGAGTTGATAGAGCTTGTCCAGGTACTTCTGCATATCACATTGATTTCATTTCTCCCTTCCATCAAGAAAGAATAAAAATGAAAAATAAAAAAACTGTATAGAAATTCTTCTGCTTTGGATGTGCAGATGAGATTTCTTTACAAAGGCAGCACCCAGCATGCAAGGAAGAGTACTTCTCATGTGTCCATTTACTTATTTCTAAATGGAAGCACATTCTACTTTAAAGCCTTCTGACACAAATGTGGAAACCTGATGATGAACTCAAATCAAAATGTACCAACCAAAATATGTCCACTTCCTCTTCCTGCCTCTGCAATTTATTGCTGCTGGAAGGCAAAGATTTTAATGCTACTGTTAAATTAAAAAAAAAAAAAAAAAAGCAGGATGGTTTTATGACACCATTCACACATCCCATTCTGGCATTGCACAGTTCACAGGCTGAATTACATTTTAGATGTTATATGGCACTTCACCACTGACTCCAACAAAAGGAAAGATCAGACCTCATCTTCTGAACTGAATCTTGTGTCTCTGCCACAGTGTCCATCCTGCACTCCTGCTCTTACCTGAGCCAATCTGCTATGGTAAATCCTACGTTCATGCTGCATCGGTATATTTTTTGTAATAGTGGAGTAGTATATCATATTGAAAAAGCTGAATAAGGCATTAATGCCAGCTGGTATGACTGCATCATCTTACTGAAATGTTACTCTCATCATATGATGTCTGATGCTTTTGTGGCCTATGAGTATCTTATTCACTGATGGATGCAATAACTTCATGCAGCCTGCAAGCAGAAATCCAACCAAATACAAATACAGTAACAGAGCAGTGCTTTTTTGGAAAAATAATTTTGAAATGCACAGATATAAATACCCACCTTGCACAACACCACTGAGCCAATCACATAGATTTTGTTCATAACTTTTAAATGATTGTTCCCAAACATCATGAGAGAGTATTTTGCACTTTGGTATGGAAATTAGTGACACAGAACTATTGACGATATTGCAAAAATATATACATTGCAACTTAATCTTGCTGGTATCTTCCTGGTGTAAAATATAAATTCCTAGTAAGATGATTCTTTGGTGAATTAATTTCTAATGCACAAACCAGCTTGTGACATTCAATGATTTTTCTCTGGCTATCACCGCTGCTGTTTTTGATTAGCCTTCCTTACAAAAACAGTTTGGAGTTCTGGTGCAGTCTGTTAATTTTTGAGACACTTCCCTTGGAAACAGTGCCTATAGACTGCCAGCATTCAACCAATATCATTACTTGCTTTTCCCTCAGTATTTGGAAGTCATTTTTTCCTTGGTGTTTTAAATACCAGGCTCTGTGAGATAAAGTACAATGAAGAACTCTTGGAGAAGCATCTGGAATTCATCTGTGTAAAGAGTGAGTATAGACATGTAGAAGATAGTGTTTGTAAAATGATTATCCGCCTTCTTGATTTAATAAAATTTTATAGAACTCCAGATTCAAGTTAATGCAGCTCTGAAACAACCAGCTGTATTTATAACATAAAGTTGCAACTAATCACAATCTCTCATTTACTGCACCTCAAAGTACTTTACAAAGGAGGTAAATATCATTATCCTTAATATATGAATAGCAAAACTGGCAGACAGAGAAGCATGACCAACCACCTTTCAACTTTTTCATAAAGCTTTTATAGTCTTTTCAAAGCAGAGATCACAGATACCAGCCAAGAAACCAACATCCAACACAGCTCAATGAGAGGATGATAGATAATTATGTTACACAATTGTCTCAGATTTCTAAAATGGTTAATACAGTACCATATCTGACATGCGTTTGCTGTACTGTATTACCCACAAGGGAAGTCACCAAAAAGAGAGAGACCTTTGCTATTGTTGAAAATATTTCCTGATTCATGTCCAGAGTGAGACCATGAAAAATAGATCTGAAACCAGCTATGGCTGCTGAATGCTGAGAGAGTTGAGAAGAGCTCTCACCTAAGGAGGCTGATGTGACCCTTTTGGAGTTGTAAGTAGTTTGTTCAGACAATAACAAACATGTAATGGGAAGTTCCTCTAAAGAGTGATCATCTTCCTTCTGCGTGAATTGAATCTCCCCCTAGTAGCTCAAGTGTTTATAGGAATGTCACGTTACGCAATTCCTGACATTCAGGTACTGCGTCTTTGACTGTGTGGACCATAGCCGTAATTTGGAGGAAGTCTGATAGGATTAAGGAAGTCTCTTTGCTGTCCGTAGCCCATGAGTTAGCACTAAAACAATGTGATAACTGCATTTCCTGAAACAAAATAATAGAGATATTGGAATGATATCACCACTGTTTCCTACTGCAAAAGCATTATGATTGTTTTGCATATGCTATACAGAAATCTTAATGTCAAGTACTGTTTATTAAACAATATTTTTACAATAATAAATTAAAAATGAAATTTCAGCTAATATGCAAGTCTTCAACATTGCTATACAATTTCAATTTCTGAGCATGAACAACTATATTTATCACATCCTCCAGGTATACAGGGTGTGACAAGCTTTTTAAGCTTCCCAAAACAGTTTTGCCAATGCACCTTCACCCTGATTTGGAACTTCCTTATTATTCCAGTCTCAGGCTTTTCTTGATGAGAAATGACATGTTGTGCCAAATTGCATAGTAGTCTCTGCATCAGTAAGAGCACTGTAAAAATTAGGCTCTGTCATTTTCCGGTTGCATCAAATAATGTAATTTCCCACAAAATCGAGGCTGAGTTTCATTCCCAAAAGGCAGTTCAGCATGGTCACCACACAGTAAGTGAGCTGCCAGGTTAAGCCAACATTTGAACCTAAATTCCTCCGAAGTGGTTATGAATAGATGTGCAGCCTTGAACTGGAAAAGAAGGCCTGAAAAACACACATATGAAAGAGTAATTGTTGTTTTTGCTGTGAAGAACATAGGCCTGGAAACTGCATCCTGCGTCATTGTGTCCAGTCCCCTGCTGTCTTAGGCAACCACAACATATAATCCTTTTCATAAATTTATCAAGTTCCATCTTCAACCCAGTTAGGTTTCTTGCCCCCAATGGGAAGGCTGTTCCCAAGCCTCACTGTGCTGAGGGTTAGAAATATTCTTCTAATTTCCAGCTCACATTTATTCATGGCCAATTCAGACCCATTTGTTCTTGTGCCAACATTGTTCTGTAGCTTAAATAGCTTCTCTCCCTCTCTTGTGTTTACCACCCCTGATGAACTTATAGAGAGCAGGCTGTCCCTTTGGCCTCTCACTGTCGTGCCATCCTGTTTGTACACAAGCTGCAATCCCACTGAACAATGGATGGGCTATTGTTTTAGGAAGGCTAGCTGCAAATAAAAGCAGCTCTCTGCCTCACTGTCCTGGATGGGCAACATCCATCATCGGGTGTCAGGCGACCCGCGGAGCCCTCCAGAGCTCAAATGCACAGCTCAAAACAGAAGCATAAAGTCGTCATGGACCAGTCATAACAGATTCAACATAATGGGGACACTTTAACACGTTTCCCCAATTAGCCCTTGTTACTTCTGAGTGTGAAAGAGCAAAAAAACTGTTAATTATGAAACAGACCTACTGGTCCTTAGTGACTAGGCAGGGAAAACTACCATCAGCAACTGGGCTAAATGAGTATTTTCAACAATGTCAGCGTGCCTGTGGGAGGAGAAAAACACATTCGTGCTTTCAAGCATAATGGGAGTAACTGGTCAGAGAGCATGGAGGGTGTGAGCTAAACACTTCTCTTGTGAAGGCTCATCTGTGTATGCATAGCTTAGTTTCATTGTAGGTGTTAACAACCACAAGGCAGATTATGAAATTTTCTTGAGAGCCCTCGGTTTCAATACTGAAAGGGTAACTGTTCCTTAACATATGCTGGAGCAATTTAAAAAGGCTCTGCCCCCTTGTGTTTCTTACTTATGCGTTTTTTCCTGTGCTTCCATGATTACAGCAGGAAATCTCAGAGTATCATAACATAAACATCATTTTCTCAATGAGTAAGATTTAAGTGACAGCATACTTCATAAAGGATGCAGGTTTATCTGAAGTCCTCTCCCTGTGTTTTTATGTATTCTATCATATTATATATATTCTAATATATTGATTGAATTCTATATAACATTACATTATATTATAAAATATAGTGTTTGTGGTAGAAGAGTTGGGAATGGTGGAAACTGCTGGCAGAGCCTCATAGCTTGAGGACTGATGACCTTGTAATTTAATTCCTGCTAGTATGACTACAGTTGCTATTATATTCATAAGTGTCTAGCTCTCTTTCAGCTTCACTAAAATATCAGTCTTTTAGTCAAACCACATTGTTCAGATGGGTCTCTGCTTTCCAACATACTCATAAAGGTCAGAAAATTGATCCATATTTTATTTTCAAAATTATCTTTGAGCTAGACAGTTCTTGCATGCTGCTCAGGGAAAGAAAAAGAAAAAGAAAAAGAAAAAGAAAAAGAAAAAGAAAAAGAAAAAGAAAAAGAAGAAGAAGAAGAAGAAGAAGAAGAAGAGAAGAGAAGAGAAGAGAAGAGAAGAGAAGAGAAGAGAAGAGAAGAGAAGAGAAGAGAAGAGAAGAGAAGAGAAGAGAAGAGAAGAGAAGAGAAGAGAAGAGAAGAGAAGAGAAGAGAAGAGAAGAGAAGAGAAGAGAAGAGAAGAGAAGAGAAGAGAAGAGAAGAGAAGAGAAGAGAAGAGAAGAGAAGAGAAGAGAAGAGAAGAGAATCCCAAAAATTCTGCAGACCCCGAGCCAAAACCAAGAGAAAATGGAAGGGTCAAACACAGTTTCAAAAAAAAGTGGCATGAATTTAATGAATTGTAAGCTAATGAATAGTGAGTTATGGCTGCAGGGCTGTTCCTGCTCTAGTGCTTTTAAAAAATGTTTTGTCCTTTCACAAAAAGATTTTTCTTGGTTTCACACACAGAGGTGAAGGGATTCTGGTATGCCATTTCCTGGAAATCGCTAGTTTGCAAATCACACATATCATAGTGATGTTAGGAACGAAATGGAGAAGTAGATTTCTTATGACAATATCTATTCATAATATTGTCTTTCTGTGCGTAATGCTGGTGCATGTGTTTGAGGAGATGATGTAGTACATGCTTCTGCAGCACCCATTTCAGCAATAACATGAACATTTCAGCAATAACATCTACCACCAGGCTAGCTCCCATGCTAGAAGATCTACCGTCACCCATTTCCAGGGCATTGGTGCCAGCCCAGCCCCTGCTGACAGAGCTGAAAAGACAGAGTATCTGGTCATTTTTTCTTAGTTGTTGCCATCATCTACTCATGTTTTGGAGACAAATTGGCATGTACAGTTCCTTTTTCTCAGGATAACTTTGGTATAGACATTGTGTCTGACACAGCATCTAACGTTAAAATGAAGAGACCTGTTTTTGGTTTGAACACAGTTGTAGAGTGAAGAAAGACCTAACTCCACTCCCAACCAGCTCCTGATATTTCATGGCTTCAATTGAAGCAGATTAGCTATTGTCCTTGACACATGATCAGACTCAACTTCAGCTCATGTATATCTCAGCAAGACAGATTTGGCAGTGGGAGCTGGTGTTGGTCTTTGCAATAAAATTAAGCAGTCTGGGTGCAATTGATGAGACTATTCCCTTGAATCATCTCACTGTAATTCTGACTTCCTTTCACAGTGGATTGGATGGAGGCCAGTGGTTCGTCAGGGTGCCTTGGGCCAGGAAGAACATTAGGAGAGAGAGACAGAGGATTTATCCACTCTGTTGGAAATTAGTCCCTCAGTGATCAATGCTGATTTGCTCCTTCTCTGGACAGTCTTTCCTAGCTTCTATGGATTAGATGCTGGTAGTGTGGGGAATAACAATAAAACCATTCGCTAGCTGCATCTGGTGCAGGGAAAGCTTTCCAGAGATGATTAGTTTAAGCATTCTAGAGAGACATAATAAAAGGGGGATCATTATTACAGTGTGTGTATTTTAGGGGATCCATTACTGCCGTGTCTTAGCATTATTACATAATTTAAAATAATAAAAACAATTATCCTTTAGAATAAAGGAGACTTTGAAGACGCTGAGTTATATGTCACTGCTTATGCATTTGTTAGGCCAGAAGCATCTTGGCATGGTCATTAAAAACTAAGCAAAATGCAAGCTCTAGTGGAAAATCTTGGACAGCAATAGGAAAGCTGCAAGAGTTGGGTTCAGCATTATCCACAACAGAAGCAATGTCTACATCTCAGAGCTTGGCACCAGCATCAGCATCCTGCCACATAGCTCAGGCTCAGCCTGTTCCTCCTGAGTTTTGTTTTCATTTGTAGTGCATGAAAATAAAGAGCAGGGATGGTTTTCATCCACAATGGATGTTATTTCTCCCCCTAGACATCCTGTCAAGACTATATCTTTGGATGTATTGGGATACAGATATCAAATGGAGATTCCCAAAATTGTTAGTGTCCCAGAATCTCAGGCTGGAAGAGTTCTTCCACAAACTACTCAAATGCTTTAGGACTTGACTCTTGTGACCTTTGCAGCAGGTCTGAGATGGTAGCAGCAAAGTCCCAAAGGAGACTAGTGGGATATGTGAGGTGTCTTGCTCTCAAGTTATAAACATTTTGACACATGGCATTGCCTGATGGATATGTAAATGACATGGATCTGGGCATGAGGGCTTTTTTTCCTCACAACTTTTCCTTCTGCATCACTGACTTGCTGAATGACTTGCTTAATATTGGAGGTGTTTAAAACTGCAGGGACTCAGATCTTTTGAATATGGGAATGTTGTTTTTGAGGCTTCAGTCTAACTTTAACCTTCCAAGTTTGAAAATGTCAGCTTTCATTTACTTGTCTCTTAAAAAAAAAAAAAAGACTTGGGAAACCCAGTCAGTTCAAATCAGTAATATGCCTACCAGACACTGCATAAAATGTGCTACTTAAATGCAAATTATTGGTGATTATGTATTATTTTGTCTATATTAAAATATATCAACACTGAACATATTGTCATAGATACTGGAGGATGTGAGAGGGCTACACAGGCTTTGTAAAATACCATGTGTTTGGCATGCAAGTTAACTGAGGCAAATGTTCTGTTTGAATGGATGTCATACATCCACCAGTGTGTAGTGAAGATGACCCTCTCCCACACTAACACAACCTTGAAGGACTGGCATTATGGGAAGTATCCTGGTTTCAAAATGCTGGACCACTTTCCTCTCTCTTACTCACTGCAAATTCCTCTTGAAGTCAGTGGGTGGCTGGTCCTAAAAGAAATGCTGGGCTGAGAGCTGTTTTTCTTAGATAAAAGTTACATAGAGTTCTTGTGCTCTCTGTCCTTTACTCTGCTTCCCCAAGAATCCACATCAGCAACTATTTGTATTGGCCACACCATTATGTTAAACAGAAGGGGCTGACTTACACCCAGCCCACACACAATCAAAATCACCACGTAGCATGAAGCTGATGTCACCTCTTGCTGCTACTCACATAATGGATTTTGTTCTCAGTCTGTGCACCAGTACATAATTTACTAGTCTAAATTGTTCCAAGAGACATAAATTACTGAATCAAAACAGTCTGAAGGATTACCAAAATTCATAATGAAACAAAGAATACAAAGATGTCACATGAATGTTCTTCTAAAAATTCTCTATCAGTTTGATTTCCACAATCCATTTTTCTTTTCAACCTCTGGAACATCCCCCTCCAAGAGTTAAATGGTCACAAATTCAAGGCTTCTTTTCTTTTTTCCCAAAACAATCACTTTGTCACCAAGACACATATGAGAAATTTATTCCTGTCTCTGCTTGGCATCACTGCCACCTCATGGATTAATGAATTCTGTGTCCTCTAATTCCCCCACATTATGTACCTCTGTTTTATATGAGTAGCCAAATGTATCAAGATTCATTTTAATGAATGTGAGTCATTCTCCATATTCAGAACTGTTATGTTGTAAGTAAGCACACCATTAGCTGTGCTAAAAATAAACAAGCATTACCTGCAGGAAAACCTATATTGTAAAAGTATGCACTGTGAAGTACAAAAAACAAACAAACAAAAACAAACAAACAAAAAAAAAAGCCAGGAAGGGTGTTTGTGCTGTATGCACTGTCTGTGAACAATATAGATTACACACAGCATCTACTCTATGTTTACTCCAGTGTATCTGAAAGCAGAGTAGAACCTGAGGATTGCCTTACCAGGAAATTTAAATTGAAGACTTCCAGTGTCATTGTAGGTTTTATCAATTTTCTTAAGTTAATTTAAAAGTTAATTTAATTGTTAGTGTTGAAAGAAAAATAAATGGATGGTTCTTTGTAACACCGTTTTTCTTCTGTGTCTTTGTTGGTGTACAGCAACTATTTGCTGTGTGGCTTTCTGGAGGTTTCAAGGTTTGAAAAGCTGAAAATTTCAAGGTCAGCCTGAAGCTGCTTAAACAGAAAGCATGCATGGCTTGGCCATGTGGTATTTCTGTTCTATTATTTTCATGATTCTTAGTGTGGTGCAATGGGAAAAGCTCTGGTTGAGTCTCAGAAACCAAGCCCATAAATCAGTAGAGTCAATCAACAAGTCTGGGGAACAATATGTTCTTCTATTTTAATTTCTTTGTGGGAAATGTGTAAATAGATACTGGCAATGAAGCTGGAATATAATGGGTACTTATAAATTAAAGCATCCAATGATTTATCTTCTCTACGTGCGATGTAAAAAGAGGTTATGCTTTCTGATCTGTTAAAACACTATTTTTAAAGTAATAAAACGTCTTTAGCTTTTGAGGATGAAAATTACTGTCTTCTGACCAGTTTCTAAAAATATGGGAAGTTAACACACTGAGAATAAAATGTAGAGACTCTCAGCAGAACATTTCTATATGACCACGCTCACATGTTACCAGAGACCTACCAGCTGCACCTCATGTACCACACAAAAGCAAGGCAAACAGACCTGGGCAGGGATGGCACCAGTTACCACAGACTCAACCTGTCACTGCAGTTCCACCAGTATAGGACCTCTGTATGTCTTTACCTAGGTGTTTCCCACTGTAAAAGTGGATGACGAACACTAGGCTTAACTGTTTCACAGCAGTCTCTGGAGACTAATTAGTTAATGTTTGTGCAGAGCTGATAAAGGTAGTCATAAACCATAATACATAAAGCATTTATCAAAAGAAGGGAAGAAGCCTTGAAACCACGTTGTCCCTATCCCTTTGCTAATGAGTTTTTACTAGCATTTGAACAACTAAAGAGCTGTCTGTACAACTGATCCCGAACAGCTAATTTAAGCCCCACTTACTGAAATCCTTTTAAACAAAACAAACAAAATGTGTTTTATGATGAAAATTCATTATGGAAAGAAACAGAAGTCATTTATAAAGTTACATCATCCATTCCAGGAAAATAATGCAGGACTTGTGATTTAGGAAGCCAAACACCAACCCTACATCAAAGAGTCTACTAAATATTTACTACAAACAGCTGACAAATGGCAATTCATAACTCAAAAATATCCACAAAACTGCTTGCCATTTTAAATAATTTTATTACTTTTTTTTTTTTTTTCTGTTGTTAAAAAAGGCCATATTTCTGTATAACTTACAAATAGGAGGAAAAAATTAATATTTGAGAAAACAATTGTTTGCAAACAGTAGTCTGTCCTGCCCTAAGGACCTGACTTTTAAGGTGTATTTGGGAAAGCAGACCATAAGTGGACTTTTCGAAAGCTTCTGAATATCTAAATGAGGTACCTATGAATTTTTAAAATCAGCTTTCTGCCTGTATAAATCTTGGCACGCTTAAATGCCTTTAAAAGCTGACCCCATGTTTTTGCAACATGAAAGGCATTATCTGAAGGCTCATCTCCATCGCAAGAGGCAGCTACTATTACTGTACTACCGTCATATCCCTCAAAGAGAACCAAAGTGAGTCAACAATACTAGGCAGAACAGCAACAGAGTATGTCGTGCTAATTCAGGCTAGCTTCTACCTTCATCACCGAAAGATCATTAGGTTGAGTGTCTTCCCATCTTCAACCTGTTCTCTTAAACTGCAAGATAGCTTAAGCTTAAATATGGCCTCAGTTTTGTAGGAAAGAAGATCTGGAGAGGGATGATGAAATTGTACCTCAAACTATAGTGAGGAAGCTTCAGGTGACAGGTATTAATCAGCTACATCTCTAGGCATGATTTGGGTTTCAATTTAAGACAAGGAGTCCATCCTTCTACTTCCATAAAGATATATTGTATTTCTAAAAATATAATTCCTGATGAAGCTGACTGAAGTGTATGTCCTGTGTTCAGTCACAGATGTAAAGACTTAATATTGGATTTTTGAATGGGAGAGATGCCTTTTTCTTTTCAAAATTATGGTGGCCAGATGTGTTGATGTGTAGGTCATTCTAAACCTAGTTATTGAAGTGCATAATTCAATCCTAATATGAACTGCAGCAGGTAATTTTTTAACTGAAAACAAAGTTATAAAACAACAAAATATACCAACATCTTAGAAGCTGCTTATTTGTACCCATAAAATGAACAACAGCAAAACTAATTTGGAGATGGATCTAAGAACTGGGATGGACCCATTGGTGAAAAAAATGTTCCCTAGAAAACAAGACAGTTTTCAGCTCCCCTTGGGAACATGGTGATTAACTGAAACTCACTATAAAGGGACATGAAGAAAAAGCTAATAAAATGTAAACAAAAACAACTATAAACACCACATTGCAGAAAGTTTGGCTGGCTCCGAAACCTGCTGATTATAATACAAAAAATGAAAGCATTAATTTAAAACCAGCATCTTTGATTAGTTTCTTTATTTCTCTTAATTTGTGAATTTTCCAAATATTTTCCTTAAAAGTACTTACTATGTGAAACACTATTAGGTTTGGAATAAGATTTATATATCAACATCTATTTTTATATAAAGAGCTTTAGAAATAAAAGCTTTATAAAAATACACAACACTCACTACATTGACGGGTTTCATATGATTTAAACAGGTGGTTTTCCTGCCCAAAATGCTCCATTCTCTGTCTTTATTGCATTGTCTTAAAAACATAGAACTAAAATCCCTGCAAAAATTTGTGCACCCAAATTTAAAAATGAACTTTTTACCTGCATTTTGAGTACTCTGGAAAACATTTATCTCACTGAATTCAATTGCTGAAATATTCCTGTAATACAAACACAGTCAGATGCAAGATCAGATGATGCAGACAGTGTTAAAAACATAGTTGAACTATTTGTACCACAGCACTTGGTCAGCTACTCCATCATATTTGTCAGAGCAACAAAGGCTGGCCTTACACCTGCAAAAACAGGCAGCTGCACAAGACATCTCCTCACTCTGAAATTACTTTTCAGCTGCTTTGTCAACAAAGTGGCTCCTCCTAGGCAAGTCTTGCTTGCCCTTGAGTTGAAAGACTCGTTCTGCACCATAAATATGATCAATGGGTAGTGGGATAGATTTACTGCTTCTCAGTCCTCTTCTAATCTCTTCCCACAATATCATCAATACCCTCTGTTGAAAAAAAAATTAAAAAAAAAAAAATTAGCACAACCATGTAAGGCTGTGAACACCACAAACTGCCTCTTTTCTCTCCAGCAACCTAGGGGATGTTCCTTAGTATCCTTGAGGAAGTAATCTGAGGAATACATACAGCAGGTGTTAGCAATTGGCATGGGGGTCTCTGTGCAAGCTGCTCAGAAAAATAGTATTCTCAGATGCCACCTTGACTTTGTCAAATCCTTCAGATGACACAACAACATTGTAGAAACACTGCCTTTATGACAAGGAGAACCACACAGCCTAGAAGCCAAAGCACAAAAATGTAATTGTGTGCCACTGTGGCAGAATTTGGAAAGTAGAAAAAAAAATCATAGAATTCTGATTGCCTTTCCTAGTCCTGTACTTCCTGGATTAACTGAACTGCTATTGCTTCCTTCTCTAAAACCCCTGTTTACCAGTGATTTCTTCACTTCTCATTCATAGAAGGAGCTGTGTTGCACTGTCTGGAATCAATCAACATTAAAATACTGTTTTTACTAACGTGGATTCCTTGGGGAATCACAGTTTCTGCTGTGATTGAAAGCTTTCAAAGGTCAACCAGAGCATATGATATGATATATTCAACATGATATATTCAACAAAACCCACAGAATCAAACCTCAAAGATTTCTACGTCATGAATTATATTTGAAGCCATCATGCTCAACTGAACTACTACCCATCTTTGTGCAGGTGTTCCCTGTTGACAAGGACAGCTGACCAGTTGGCTAGAAGTCAGACCAAGAACTCTGCTGCTGAAAGACAGACCTTTTGTATATTCTTTGTGATGTATGTTCTAAACTGCATCAGAATGTGTGTGTTACGTGCTTCTTAATATAAGAAGTTCACCTATGACTACTCTGTCTAATATAAGAAGTCGATCCCAATGTCTGCATTGAAGTCAGACAGGAGTCCTTAAAGAAAAAAAAAAAAAGGGGGGGGGGGAAAGGAAAGTTGGCATCTTTCTGAACACAGGTCATGAAATAATTATGGACTTAAAATGAAACTATTCATCTTTCAGCAGTAAATCAAAACAGATAGGTAGATATTTTCCCAGACAAATGTACAAGACTAATGAAGTCTGACAGGATGAGTGGTAACCGTAGCTTTCTGTTTGGCAGCCCTGTGTTCGAGTTTACCCAGTCAGTATCTCAGACAGGAGCAGTTCTGAAAAGGGACAGACAGAAATCCAGACATGTAAAACCTTGACAAACCTAAGCTTCTAAACTAAAATGGAAGCTTAAGAAATCATTCAACTTCCTTCAGAAAGCTAAGTCATATCTATCCTGAAGTAGAGGAACATAAATTTCTGATTCTTTTTTTATATCTTAAACACATAATGCCATTTCTAATAGATTAATAACATATGGAAGAAAGTCTTACAGAAGAAACTTCGAAGGCTTTGAAGGCTTCAAAGAACTTCATCTGTCAACTACTGAGCTTTTTTTTTTTTTTTCAGTCTTTAGCCCTTATTGGAAATGAAAACTCTTCAACCTGTTTTCAAACTATGTCCCCAAAACAACAACCATGTCTCAAAAAGTGCCAAGCTTTTGTCTGGTGATCGCATACTGTTTTGTCCCCAAGGAAAAGTCTAATTTTAATAGATACACATGTAGGAAAAACAGAGTATATGTATTTAGTTCAGTAAGGAAACACAAATTTCCCTATATGCTTGAGTTTGATATAAGAGGTTGTGTGTATTTAACCATCACTTTAGGATGTTAGCTTTAAATCCCATTTTTTGGTATTATTATCAATGAATTGACCAACCTGGTGATAAATGATTCCCTCACTAAGTAGTATGTCCTAGTAACAGTAATAATAATTATAACAACAGTCATAGCAATACAATTGTCAGATAAATGGATAATTTGTGAATGAATCTCTTGGTAAACCTTGCTCTTTTGATTCTCCATTAGTTGACAACTAATGACCTCGAAGTTACAATTCTACGTTTGTTCTTAATTATTAACATCTGATCTCACTAGTCATAATGATTTTATTGACAGTATGCAAATCACAAAATCAATTTGCTTCTCTTAGGTAAAGACTTCATTTAATTAAACTCAGCATTTAATAAGGGGGAAACATTAACACATTATGTGGCAGTTATCTGTTTCATAATTACATTCAACAGCATGCCTTCATCTGTACACTTTCCTGCAGTTAAAAAAAAATATAAAAAAATAAAAATACAACACCAGCATTACATTACAAGGTTTATATTTGTGATTGCTTCACTTCATCATTTGAATAGCTGTATATATTAACAGAAAATAGCATTAGCATGAAGAAAAAGCATAGATATAAATCACCAAGAGAAGTCATCTCTGTGAATATAATAGAGTGATGAGGACCCAGCAAAGCATGGTTGTCTAATTGCTTCATTTACATAGACATAGATGTTCACAACAAAACATCAATTGTTGTACTAGAAGTGTCTCTGTGAGTACAGTTGGAGTTAGATGAAGGTGGGTTGAAGTGTATTCTGGAAGAAATTATCAAATGAAAATGAGCCAAGAAGTTGTTTCTACATTGACTCAAGTACCTAAAAGAAAGAGTAGCCCAGGCAAACTAAGAAAAAGAAGACAAGAGTCTGAATAAACCATGCTCTGCAAGACTTTCTAAAAACAAACTATAATTGAAGATTATTAAAACTATGTTCAATAAAAGAGCAGCTGTCATTCCACATAAAGCAGCCAGCAATGTCTGTGTCTGGGATCAGCTGTTGGTTTCGCACCTAATTACAACAGATTTCCCCTTGTAGTGCGCCATGGGCACACTTTACTCCCTGCCTGCCACGTTACCGGCTGTATGCCTCTCGTCCCAGTAGTTGCTTCATCTGAAGCCAGGCATGTCATGAAGATGTCTTGTGACTACACTTTGTTACACAAAAACAAGGCAGGGAAAACAATTAGAAGATATAGACTAAAACTGGGAAAATGGTATAGTAATAGCAACCACTTCCTAGGAAATAACAAGAGGCCAAAAACCAGCAATCTGGGTGTATCCCTTTACCTGTTACAGATCATGAGCTGTTAATGAAAACCTTTAAAAGGAGGGTTGTGTTGATAAATATGCATTTTATCCAGTTTAGGAACAGTAAACTATCATGCAGCTTGTCCTCCACGCTCTGTTTCTAAGGAGAGAGCAAAGCAGGCATTACACATGACAGGATTTCCAAGATGCAACGTGTAAGAGATTTAATGCCCCTGGAAAATGACAGGCATCTAATGTTACATCACCTGTCATTTTCCTCCTCACCTGGCTAGATAGCCTGCTTCAAAATAAGGATAATCTCACCTTTTACCCATTTTCTTCTGAGGTTATCTGCCACCTCTACATGCTGCCCACTGATAGACTCAGTGGTTCACTATGACGGAAATTAGTAGAAACCCCAAAATAATAAGTTCTAGGAGGGAAAGGTTTTTCACACATTTGTCAGGTGCTTAAGGGGGGTCGGGAGGTGGGGGTTGGGGGAAAGGAAAGAAAAAAAGATGATGACTAATTTTCCCTTTTTGGAAAACACATATGGACAAAAGAAAATGATTTACATTCACACTTTTGCTCTACAAGCAAAAAGTCTTGTTAATAATAGAACTTGGCCGGCTCATACCATACCCTTATCCTTAAATCCATTGCAATGGCATGGTACTTCTGTTGGCTTCCACAAAATTTGTTAATCAACAGAGATTTCAGCTTAAGAACGTGGTATTTCAGAACATACAATCCATTTTCAGGTTGATATCTAGATACCATGGCCAATATCCCTGATAAGTGATGAGAAATGTACTTAACAAAATGATAGAGACAGATAGCCTAGATATCTGAGCTCCAGTAACATCCCAGGCAGTCTGGGACTGCTCATGACTGCACAAGAGAGCACATTTGTTGTGGGTCTGGTCAGCTTCCTAGTGATCTATGCAGACAATTTGTGGATCTCTTTTTCAGGCTAGGGTAGAAGGTACAGGTGCCACCATGTTTTAATAGCCTTCAAAACAGAAAGTCTGTTCCTGTCTTCAGATGTGCAAATGCAGCTTCTTAGTTCCCGCAAATTCAGCTTGTGAGGGTTTTCAGCTGGCAGGCAGTACACTTGCTGCATTGTGTTTAATAAAGCTGTAAAAGACACAATGTGCAAAAGATTGTACATCCACCCCTAATCCTCTGCTTTATCACACCCATACTTTTTTGCCACCAGGTGCTGGAGTGAGCACTGTCCAAGCATCCTGTGCCTGCCTGTGCGGGGAAAAAGAAGGAGGACTTCTGAAAAGTAAGAGCGTGTAGGCACAGAACATATCTGAATTACTTTCATACTACTGATCTATCCTGTGATCTTGAGCAAGAACAAGAACCCTGCACTTCTTTATCTTCTGGTAGACCAGAGTATAGTGTACAATGAAGACCAAACTCTGTTAAGCATGTGGTGTTTTATAAATGCTGGTGATAGATTAAGATTACTTAGTGGCACATAGTGGCTACCTCTGTGTATGAATAACACGAGTGTATTTAGGAAACACCTTTTCCCACCAGGAATTTTGGCAATACAGTTTGTTACTTACATATTACATCATGATTAAGATACAGATATAATTGTTTGTAGTAGCACTTAGCTTAATAGTAGTATTACACAGTGATTTTGTGCACAACATTTTACAGTGATGCCATATCATTTAAAAGTAATGTGATGCCTTTTCTGTCTTGTGCAATAAGCCTTGCTCTGAGAACAGTTGGGAAAATCATTTTAGCACACAATATTTTATTGCATATCACCTACACTTATGACGTCAACATGCAGTTTTGTATGAAACATCATCTTAGTGGCAGGATTGACCATAATGAAAGGTACCTTATTAAGGTGATAATCTTTCAGGCATCTCATGCCTCAACAGATGAAAACAGAGTCTTTATAGAGAGCTTTAGGCACTGGCCCCAGAACTGCAATTAATTCAGAAAGACTTCAAGGAAAGAGAGGAATACAAAAGTGTGCCAAGGAAATAAGCTGTGGATTTTGAATCCTATATCTGAATTGCAAAGTGAGTCTAGATTCCATCATATTACGACAAGAGTCAATCTGGAGCATTTTTGTTCCCCTGAAATCTTCTGTGAGATTCCCTCTAAATATTATATGATTCTTGCCAGCTGAAAACAATTGCACACAGTTCCCTCCAACTACATTATATCATATGCAAGATGTTAAAGGAGATATAAGATATTTTTTTACCTCAAAGACTATGACAGTTCCATTTAACATAAATAGAGAGGTCCCTGGCACCTTTGGTCCACCCAGTCTGATCTCAGAGGATTTCATTTTCCTGGAAAAATGCTGCTGCTGCTGCTTCTAGTGACTCTTGCTTGTGACAGTCCTCTCGACTAGGGGAGAACGAGGAAGAATTTCCAACCACTAATGGAAAGAAACAACAAAGCCTGTGAAATGCACACTCAGGAGAACATAGAGAAAACGTAACTGTTTGAAGTATATTTATTGTCTTGTGTGATGTAACGATGGTTTCTTGTGTGCTCTACAAACACCAATGGAAGGGATTCCAAAATGGTTTAGTGAAGAAACAACTTACTGAAGTCCCTTTAACTCATGGTCATCAAAAAGGGAAGCAGCTTGAATTCAGTCCCTATTATTTGACCCTAACACTATAAGTCTAGTAAAAAAAAAAAAAAAAAAAAAAACTTGATTTGCTGTACTGAGGTGTGCTATGCTCTTTAAATACCATTTGGCATATAGCATACATCTAAACTGTTTGATAAGTGTACCAGTCCAAATAGCCTAGATCCCAGTCTATTCCCAGCCAAACTGTCATGACTCCCATCTGTTCCACGTGGCTAGTTTACTTCCCCCAACAACTGAGGAACTGAGAAAGGGAGAACTATATATATGTAAATCTGCCCCCTGAAATGAGGGTGGCATTGGGTTACACAACTCAATTCGTGATCTCGGAAGTACTTCCAGGTGCTGCTTATTAAGCATACCCAAAGAGTACTCTGGCAGAAAGCCTAGATCTCATAGTATGGAAAACTGTAATAAGCTGTTGATGATGCATATATGGAGATTGCACATACACAATTTTCTAAAACTTCTTTATCTCAGCTTCTTCCAGTGCATTGGGCACCCTATGCATTTTTTCTTAATTGTTCACTCAAAACAAATCATTGTAAATACATACATATTTTACACACATCCTCATAGGAGAGGAGTAGAACATGCCCATATACAGCATTTGCAGGTTGAAAGGATCTGACAAGCATCAACTAATTATACTATTTAGAATAAAAAGAAGAGGGGCTCATCTACATAGCTATAGACAAGCTAGTCTCCCTTTCAGTCGAATGGCATCTAGGCAACACAGACGAGAGTCTAGGGCACTATTCATTTCATCCAAAAGCAGACACTTAAAATAGATGAGATGTATGTAACCAAAACACACCTTTTTCTCTCTACTGACTGCAAAGACAGTATTCTTTATGTGCCTTAAGCATGGAAGAATTTAGATTTCCAAACCTGACTGGGATGAACTAATTTCAGTACTAGGATGAAGTACTTTCAGTAACTTCATGTCCTGTATAAATTATATTCAGCTCTATTTTATCCAGCTACGAAAGCAATACTTTCAATATTTGAAATTGCCTGGAGAAGGAATACGAAATTTCGTATGCACAACGGAATATAGTCTAGTAAGTACTTGTGAGCAATATTCTTCTCCTGTTAAAGTCAGCAAAAGGATTGAGTATTTGTTGTTCTTACTATGATTACTAGTTTCTAAAAAAGCTGTTTGCTCAACTCTGTAGGGTTTATGTTTCATGTTACAAGTGACAACCCTGGTCTCTTTAGACCAAAATGCTGATAACAATAGCTATTTTAACTGTCCATAAAAGGTAATCTGTACGACAGCAATCTAAGAGTCAAAAACAATTGTCTCTAGATCCTTTCAAATTATATTATCATAATTATTATATTTTGTGCCATTCGAATCCTGCATATTGACTTCTTCTATAAGAAATCATGTTCATTTGTTATGAGAAAATAAAGAAAGAAATATAAAGAAATCTACTTCTGAAGGAGTCATGAAGAAGCAGCTGACATGTAAGTTAGTCATACTTCCTTGTGGCTTGTCTTCTAAAGACATACATGGCCAATCTGCTCATAAAAGTCATAGATACACTGCTAATAGTGAGAGATACAAAACCTAAGTTGCTAAACTTTTGGCCAGTCTTCTCCAAGCCTCCAGGTGACAAATACAATAGTCTATATACTAATGTTTCAGCAAGAGCAGAATCAGATGGGTTTTGTTTATGGCAATGATATGTAGGAAAAAAAAATGTTTTCTAAGGATCACTGAAGAAATCAATTACGTTGTATACCTGTTGTATTGATTTTGTTGTTGTTGTTGTTTTTAATAAAAAGAATGCCTATATATATATATATATATAATATATATATATATAAATAAAAACAACAACAAAAATGCAGGTTGCATTGAAGAGAAGGTGTCTTGCCTTCTCAGGAGCCCCAGAGTACAGGGTGTGCCACGGTTTCTTTCACATTCTTTTTGATCTCTGTAACTTTACATGAAAGTATTATAACAAACAGAAAAATAAATAACTGCATACATTTGCCAGGTACAGAAGATTGACCTGTATGGTACATATATTGACCTCCAACTTCATCACGTTACATCATTTTGGAGTGCTCCAGTTACAATGATAAAAGTGCAGAAGCACTTTTATCATTGTAACTGGAAGAGTGAGAATGGGAAGGGGAAAAAGAAAATCAAAACAAAACAAAGCAAAACGAAATAACACAAAGCACATAGATAAGCAAAGCAACAACAACAACAACAACAACAACAACAACAAAAACAGGAAGAGAAAGCCAATGCCCCATAACAATTCAGTAGCAGATGACTCAATGAAGCCTGTTTGAGCTAAGACTGTAGCCAATGCCACAACAAGCAGCAATATTAGCCATCTGGGAGCCTGAGACTTGGAAGGATGGTTGCAAGTACAAACCCACCCCCTCATCTCCTGGCTCCTGAGGGAAAAGGGCAGCAAAGCACCTCAGTTTCAAATCTCACAGAGTTTTAAAGAATATGTATTTTTTTGGTCTTTGTGTATGAGGGCACAGTATTCACTCAGAAAGACCTCCCCTCCCCAGGAGGATGTAAAAAAGAATGACTCTTGAGTCAGGCTGATGATGCTTTGACAATGGTAGAAGTTCTCACAACAAAACTCAGAGGTGCTCTGTGGTCCTTTGATACAATTTAGGACAACCACCAGCTGTCTTAAATTACACCATGAAGGCACATGAAGTTCCAATAAGCTAATCATGCTCTCCATACTGAAAGCATGTTGTAAGACTCCTAGTTCCAGGCTATCACAAAATCCACACATGGAAACCATTAGCTGGGCTTAGTTTACTGTTTTGTTACTGTTTACATATAGGCACAGATAGACAGATAGATTGACAGTGTAGTAAACATTTTCTGTCACTAAATATCCTCGTCTTTGCATGACACTTAATTTCCATACCTTTTTCTAATATGATTACAAATGAGAAGAAGGAAAAAAAATGAGGGAGGATCGTGAAGGAGAAAAAAGCTTAACAGAAAGAAAAAGAGAGATAAGTAATACTTCTGTTTCTGCTTTTCAGAAGGTCTTGTTTGAAATCTCTGTTGTGCCTGAAATGTTGATTCACCCATTATACTTTTCAGTTTTTACGTTTACCCTGAACAACAGCAAATTTTTGTAACTTGTATATGGGAAAGAAATAAGGGTTACACTGGGGGGAAAGGGGAGAGGGCTGTGTAGTTTGCATAAAAAAGTACAGTTGGAGGAGCTTTATAGTAACTCTGCTTAATTTTGGAAGGAGGGGTGGGGGTGGAAAAGAGAGAGCGCATTTGTTTTCTGTCAGCCGGGCAAACAAACCTGAGTTAAAACATGAAGGTCAATTTGGGCTTATTCCTTCCTGCCCGTTATTGCTGGTACCAAGGAGCCAGAGAGCCAGATCGTTTTCTCAATTGCGCTTGAGCAGTCCTTGTGTTTTAAGAGTACACCTTAAGCAGCCTCTGAGCACCTCATTTGCCATCAGTGGGTATGCACAGATGTGTTTTGCTGTTCTTTAGAGTGAGATATACAGGGAGTTACCTGGCTGATAGTGAACTGGGAGGAATGTTGTTATATATCGAGTGGTAATTCGTGTCGAGAAAATGGTTGATATTAATAAAGAAGGGGGAGATTTGGGAGTGTGGCCATGGGGGTCGGAAAGCCCCGTGGTTGATGATAACATTAGACTCTTAACGATGAGGCCATCAGGAATATAAAAGAGTTTAGAGGGAACAAAGAAGGGTGATTCAGGAGACTCCATGCAGTCTCTGGTTGCTTGTTCTCCAGCCATTAAGGCATGAAAGTTTCTGGGTGTTTGCTGCTGTTGTTATATTCAAAGTTGTTTGACCAATGAAAAGTTGTTTTGAAAAGAACTGCTATGGGGTAAAGGGTATAAGAGGGGAACCTGTCCTCAGGATAAAAAAAAAAAAAAAAAAAAAAAAAAAAAAGGCAACATGATGTAATGAAGTTACGTCGTCAACGGGGAGGCAGAAAGAAGGAATGAAGAGGAGCAGGCTAGCGGAACGGAGACCAGGACGGGAACAGGCACATTGATTGCCTCATGAAGATAGGTTCGGCCAAACTCAGCAAACTGCTCAGAGAAGCTCGTACTGAAAGTCGCTGGAAATGGTCACACCGGAGCTGGGAAGAAGCTCAAGCTGAGAGAAGCTGACCTGTGCATACAACTGCCCCTCGCTGGTAAGCAGCTGCGCATTATGGAGAATCATACGTCCTTAGGAACAAAGACTGTCCTGGTAACCTTACAGCTTATTCTCCTTATTAACAATTGGACAGTTTATGAGCCTGAAATATGGGACCAAATTGAGGTCAAGGTGTGGGACTCTGCTACTGAAAATGACAAGGTTGCAGTGGGATTGCTCGGCACCTGGCGAGCAGTCTCTGAGGCCTTAAAGAGCCATGTGGAACCACAGTCAGAAACGTGTGGTTTGCCAGACCATGAGGGAGCTGCGGGCTCCTTTACTGATCCGACTGCTACGCCATCGGCCCCTCTGCTGCTACAGCCATCGAAGGCTTTTGCTGTTACGCCCCCTGCTGACCTGGACGTGCCTTTTGACCCAGGCCCTATTGGCCTTGAAAAGGAGATGGATATGCTTTTCTTTGATCCGGGAAGAACGGGATACATAAGGCCCGAAGGCCGAGTTGCTTGACTTAAAGCAAGACATATTGTTCAAAAGGAATGGAAAACGGAGACTTGTTTGTAATCAAGAAAAGGAATAGAAAATGGAGGCTGTTAAGTCATGGAACTTAGAGGATTTTTTGTTACCTTTTCTAATTGTATAGGCATACTCTTTTAGTATGTAAAAGCAATGTTCTGTATATTTAGAATGTTTGATGTTCATGTGTGCGTGTTGGTAGAGCATAGACTCCCCTCACACCCAGCACTGTTTACTTGCCTTTTATACCTTTTATAAATATTCTTTTAGAAATATTACTAAATTCAGATTGAGATGAGACTTCATTTATAACAATAGGATGCAGCTTTGCCTATTGGACTAGATTGCTGTTCAGGGTTTGTAAGTTTAAAGATCAGTAAAAATTATTTTTGTAACCAACAACAGCAGATGTAACTCTGAATGCACATTAGGTAGCAAAACTAGGGACAAAAGTGCCATTTTACATAGTCACTTTTCATAGGTACACCTTTCAAAGTCCCTTGTTTCTTCTGCATATGAATAGGTTTCTGCCTTCTCCAGTCCTGCTCTGTGTAATAAATCCAGACTTCCTACTGTGGGTTGTAAGTAAAATGGCAGCTTCCACAAAGTGATAAGAAAAGTTCAGAAAATGGACAGCTATTTCTAGGAAGTGTTCTGGAAAATTACTTTCAAAAAATTTAGCATACTGTGCATCATTTTTCTCTCACTATTTTTTGTGCTTATAATACTTTCTTGTTTGTTGTAATTATTGATGTTTGCACTTAATTCACTGAGGTGGGTTAAAAGTAATAATGGTTTCATATGTTTAAAATAAAACACAAATTAATATCTCTGTGATTAGAGGTCTTCCTCAATGAGACAAATTCAATGTCCAATCATTTGGATACAAGGATTACATGTGGGAAATTTGACAGAAATTTTGAAAATATTCTGAAATACATATATATATATATATTATTTTTTTTTTTCGTAAAAAAATTAAATCTGATTAACCATAAGGTAGCACACTGCAAATGGATATAAATAATATAAAGATCAGAAATGTGATTACTTACATATCTGTTTTACTTCTATTAAAGAACCACATGATTTCAATGATCATTCACACAGCAAAAATAAATAATCAGAGCAATCATACCATGACTCATTGACTTCTTGGTAAAAAACTACTATGTCCACAGGAAGCAAAAATAACACTGACAACAACTTGCCAACTAAAAAGGAATTGAAACTGTAAACTATAAGATAAGAAATGAGTAGCTACATGAGATCAAATGTCAAAAGAGAAAGTAAGAAAGAATGGAAGAGAGACCCAGATTTAGCCTTCCAGTATCATGTATGTAGCACCTACAGCTAAATGATGTCAGCTTGATCTGACAAGAGTTCAAATGTTCTAGACTGAGTTAATAATCACAAACATGAATTTTTATGCAAATCTAGAAGAGAATATCTAATCTTCTAGACGGCAACATAACCAGGTTTTATCATTCATTCTGACAGTAGAATTATAATTAATTCACAAAATGCAGATTTAAAGGTGGTGAAATGCATATATAGAGAGATCTATAGATATATGAAAAGCACTCAGAAAAGAAAATATATTCATGCAGTACAACTAACCACTGGCAATAAAAGTCTCAGGAGCCATGTGTAAATCTCCTCCTTACTGGAAGCCTAAAATAAGAGAAAAGAAAGGGGGAGTGAGTTACCTCTTTTTTCACACCCTTTCCCAGAACACCTGGCAATGCCCTTAGGGACTCAAAAATGAGAAGGCATCTGGGCCAGAAGGCGAGAAATACACGTAAGGTTCATCCTCAACTCTGAATGGTGTCACTTGGCACTGTAGAAAATACCTGCTCCGAATCCCAGGACAGCAGTACATAGAAAGGTCCTTAGCATCAAAGTTTTTCAAGTTATTTCTAGGAAAGTGTTCAGCTTTCTGGAGGGTTGATTCTTGAATGTATTTCTGCATTATAGATCATAACCTCTCTGAACCCATGCAGCACAGCAATGATAATTTGCATAAAGTTTGGTGTGCTTTTTGGGAGTAGCTTTCACTCTACTGCAAGTTGATTTGTATTCAGAGGGGAAACTAGTGTTAGGGAGACAACAGGTTGTCTTTCAGTTTCACTTCCAATGACTCCTTTGGTCCTCCAATAAAGATGTTGGTGAATGTCATATAGGCATTGCCCTGTTCTAGTGGATTGATACCCAGGTAAAAGAGCCTAGGCAGACAGTTGGAGGCAGAATTAATAATAAAATTCTTTCTATTTACATCAGCTTCTCCCAAAAATAAATCAGATGACAAACCTCAGTTTTAACAGGAAAAGCAAACATCAGCCATGTACAAGAAAGATAAATGGACTGACCAATCCATGTCTTATGGTACCCTCTAGTGACTACGTCATCACCAGATTTCAGCTAAAGTGCAACACATCCAAGGACATTCCCTAGGGTCACTCCTGAATGTATGGAAATCAGTCTCCAACTTCCCTTGTTAGGTAAACTACTGAGTGCTGAGCATTAATTCATTTGTTGCTTGCACCAGGGTTTGACACTCTAATTCCAGATGCCCAGCTTTTAAAATCTATATGAGTTTGCAGCAAGACACACAGTATTCTTTGATCTCATGGTATGAGCTTCCTACACAGCAGGAAGCTGATATTTTTTCATGTCAAAACCCAGTCATATCTCAGAAGGAAACAAAAATAAGCTTTTTATTCTCTGCCCCAGTTTTCATCACAAAACCTTTGGCCCCTGTTGCTTTCATAAGATCTTTCCTCCCTGTCTGGCACATGAATAGTGAGAAATTTTTCCCAAGTGCACTTAAGCCCTACTCATCAATCCATTCCAAAAGCCACTTTGGGTTTGGTGTCCCTCAATTCAAACACTCCCTTCTGCTCCCATGGGGTTTAACTCAGAAGCTGGTGAGAAATATTAATATCACCTGAATGGCCTGGCCTTGAAAGGTCATCTTCAAAAGTGCTGTAACTCCCTTCTTGACCACTGTTCTATGTGGTGGCAGAATGGAAAGAAAAGGAAACTTCAGCAAGCTTTGTACCTTATTTCCTTACTTTTAAAGGCATTTCTTTGTTGTTCCAGTTTCTTGAAAATAATCAAAGAGATTTTACAACTTAGATAACAGGTAACACAAGGGAACTGGTATTAGTAAAGAAATGAAAGGGCATAATATCTGTAGGGTTCCATATGTG
The DNA here is from genome assembly GCF_964211825.1 of Aythya ferina. Taxonomy (NCBI): domain Eukaryota; kingdom Metazoa; phylum Chordata; class Aves; order Anseriformes; family Anatidae; genus Aythya; species Aythya ferina. Next base: position 43,535,696 of record NC_140300.1, on the reverse strand, counting down.
CTATATATTTTCAATAGCTGCAAACTCTACCTGTAATAATATATCACTGTTTTGCTCTTCAATATATACCGCTTCGAAACAGTGCTGTCTTTGGACCATAAAGCCAATCACAGTTTAGGCAAGGGATGTTTCAAGAGGTGAAGGTGAAAAGGAATTTTGGGGACAGAGTTTAAGGCTTCCCTGAGAAACTTTGCAGCTCGTGGCTGAATGGTTGTTTGTACAGGAGTAGTTGGAAAAATGTGCCAAGCAAGTTGTTGAAGAAGCATTAATGCTTTTCAAATGGATTTATGGATGGATACCTAAGGGGTCAGCATTTCATGATGCAGTATTGAGTTATTTTAATCCTTTACTCCATCCATTTATGCCTTTGGTCCCATTCCCAGAATGGTTGAGTCACCTTTATGAACTTATGGCAGAGAAACGCAGTGACTGGGAAGTGAGCAAGACACCAACGTTTGAAACCTGAGCTAGATCTGCTGATGATACTTCCTTGCCATTCCCGGAACCAGTGGCGAAAACTGCATCTGATCTGTTTTATTTAGCACTGCCAGCCATCCAGTGAACAGGTCTACGCACTGCTCTCCAGAACACGAATACAGTATCTTAAAACTCTCCAGGGCTCCAGTTTTCAGCTGTTGAAGCTGTTTTGAAATTGTGCTTAGGGGTGAGCAAACAGCAGCATGACTGGCAGCTATCATGACTCAACCTTGATACTAGGCAAACTGAATAGTCAAATAATTCACTGTAATTCAACCTAGCAATTCAAAATACTGCACATTCCTGATTCTCTGGCAAGCTACCTCATGTAGGGTATGATATATTTTTTCAGCAGTTTCAAACTGCCAAAAATGTGGTATTATTTCTCAAACAGGAAACAAATTAATGAAGGATATGAGAGGTAAATGAAAACATGTCACAGAATGAAAACATAGTTCAAAAGCTCTTAATAAATTAAAAGTTACAAAAAGCAATTTACAGAGTGTTTTATGTATGTCACTACGATGAGGTTTTATTGGTGTGATATCATAATTTGGCTGTCTCTGATCCCTTTCTCTTGGCAGCTCTACCTTTAAAGACATTATGTGCTGATCATGCCAGCTCAGAAAGCTGAATGCCAGAGGTCTGCTTTGTTTGGGCAGTAATCAACAGGACTTGTAGGTTTACCTGAGGACTTCAACATCAATTCTCCAAACACCAGGTCTTGGGGTATTTCTTGTTTGACTTCAGTAATTGCTTTTGTGCAGAGAAACTGACTAAAGTCATCAGGATTTGCTGCCCAAATTGCATGGTTTTCAGTTGTTTTCCAAATTTCCCACGGAACTATCTGTGTTTACAAACGTATCCAGATTTTACTTTGAACTTGCTCCCTTACTCTTGCCCTCAAAGATAAATGAATTCCTAAACATGTTTGTACTTTGCAAATTCATAGATTTATACACTTCATGCCACTTTAATCCCTATTAAACTAATCTGAAGTCATGTCAGGCCAACTATCCACAGTAAAATGGATTAGACAAGCCAGTTGATCAGATATAGAAATGACTCTGGGTGCTTTTTCTGTCTAGCCTCCATGCATTTAGAGCACTATTTTCATACAAATAATTTTGTTCTCTTTAATTCTTTTGTGATTAAGCTAATTCAAAAATAACATTGGTTCTTAGAGAATCATTAGTGTGAAGCAGAGCAGACAATGCTTTTAATTAGGGCTTTTCATACCTCCTCTATCCATTTGGTAATAAAATTACTTCTGTATTAATTGATTAGTTATTTTAATTTACACAGCAGTAAGTGCTGATATGCAGTGGCCATAAAACATCTTTGTTAAATAATTTTTAAAGTACAACTGATATTTATTTCCTGGAGAAGTGAAAGATGTTTTGTTTAAAAGCTTTGTGATGTATGTGCTGTAGCTCCTGAAAATGCTTCTCACCAGAATGTAACGGACCTCCCAATGAATTTTAAGGAACTTAATACATATTTCAACATTATTTTTAATTCTACTACATACTCTTGTATTGCTAAAGGAATACATTGGTTCTTTGTATGTCTGCAAATTTTGTATGAGACCTCTTTTTGTAAAGGGATTCTCAGACTGGAAAAGAGTGCTTATCTACTGAATACTCAGAGAAGTACTGTGTTTTCAATTTTATTTACACTGCTGTTAATTTTTGTCGCAAAGAAATAAATTAACATACTTTAGCTTAGTAAAGGGAATAGTCATTAAAAATGGTTGTTGAGAAACCAGTTTTTCATGCACGTTTAAAACAGAACAAATCACAATTTGGAATAATAGATTAGCATAATTAGATCATTAGATCATTAGATCAAAGTCTCTGTTCAGGTTGCAACATTAAAAGAAATGTAAGGATATTTCTAAACTACTACTTTCCACATTTCATTTTGAGAACAATGGCCTGACTTCTCAGCTATGCTAAACTCTTTGTACTGAAGGATAGAAATGCAAAGAGGGTTTTTACATTACTTAATTATAAATTACCTCACTCAAATGACCCCTTATACTACTAGGTTGACATAACACAGTTTTGGTACAAATATTAATTGGGATCTGCTTCCCCTGCCTTTCCTCCATAGAAGGATATTTCCTGGCCACATTGCCATGTTCATGTCCCTTTGGAGCATGGCAACGATTTGACCCCATGTTTGACCCTACACACCCCCTACCACTTATGCCTGTCCCTACTTCCTCCAGCAAGAATGGGGCTTTCACACTTATCCTATTCCCACCACAACATCATGCCATGGTTGGAAAACCAGCAAACAATACTCTTTCTCCTCATCAGTTAAAAAGTTTGGAACATGGTACTGGCAGGCATAAAATTACCCAATCCTGTCTTACATATGTGTAAGGGTAGAAAAAGAAAGAATTCCAGAAGTTTTTCTACAGGAGATAGTATACACTACATTGCAGTTTCTTCAAGCCATGCTTTGGACTAAGAAGAGAAGATCTGAGTGAAAAAGAAAACAAAAATGAAATCTTCCAGCAGAAGTTTTAAAGAAAAGTGTCTGTCTGATACCCAGAAAATACCAGTCTTGAGCTTAGACTTGCTGCTCATGTTAAGCAGGTGTGCTGAACTTGCTTATACCTATATATATCAGTATTCTTTTCTGAATGTTCTTGCAGCAACACAGCAGAAGTAGCTAAGAAAAAGCAAGGATTGGTGAAATAATCTCCAGTGGTATCTCCCGTTCTATGGTAAAACATAGGGAAACGGGAGAGTGTTTAACATACGGGAGAAAGAATGACATTTACCATTATACAACTCCATTTTCTGTCCCTTATGAAGCTTCAATCATTTAAAAATTTCTGAAGTCATATATGTGTTTCCAACTGAAGTTATTTATTTTATTTGTTTCACAGAAAGAGTTCAGAAGTTAAAAAATAAATAAATAAATAAAATAATAAAATTGCCCCAGCTAAAAACATCATTGAGCACTGAGGCATTTATTTTATGTGTTCCAGCAGCTTGCCACAGAAAATCATTAAATGAATGTCATCCATCCTGTTCATTGAATGAGGCCCACATCCCCTGGGAAGAAAAAGGAAAAAAAAAAAAAAAAAGCATGCAATCATATGGTCATGGGCTGCATATTTGGAGCATTTTGCAACTCTAGAATATCAGATTTTTGAGGATTTACCAATCCTTTAAGACTTTTGCATACTATGTTTATAACTATGGTTTGTCCTTATACTTCCTTTTCTACATTTTTTGCCTCTCTTAGATGTTGCTTTCATCTGCCACCAGACTGAAACCTCTTAGGGCAGAAAATGTATCTGCCTTTAAGTACAAATGGCAACTTGCATATAAAAAGTATCATAACAGCTGTCATAATGATAACCTGAGTTACCATTTAAGCCACATAAAGACACTGTTTTAGGAGAGGGACAGAAGAAGGTACACTCTTAAGGAAAATCATATTCTGGTGTTTAAAGTCTTAGCACTCAAAAGGAAGAAAAAAGTTAAAAAAAAAAAAAAAAAAAAAAAAAAAAAAAAAAAAAAGCTGCTCCGAGTAGTTGCTAGCTATTTTGCAATTTTTCTGCACTTGGCAAAAGAAAATGTAGAAAAAAATAATTCCTTCTATTCTGTGGGGTATTATTAGTGTAACTTGCCCAACAGAAGTCAGCAAGGTGACAGAATGAAACTCTCAAAAGACTGAAGAATTAGATTGAGCTTTTCTGGCGTATATAAGCAGTAGTACTATCCTGTATCTCAAATCCTTTGCATTTGGAAAGACTAGGCATATACCAAGTATAGAATACATTGGGCAGAGGTTTTCTAGTTACTGTCAAGGTGAGCTTCACACTGAGCCTTCATCAAAGTTTTAACCCAAACAATGATAATCAAAGAGACAGTGACAAATGGAAAGGAAGTGGGGAAGAATAGTGACATTTGGTGCTGAACCATATGTGCGTGGTTTGAAAAACATGACTGAATTGTTTTTGGTGCTCTATTATTCTGACATTTAGAATGAGGCAAGTTTCCATTTCCATTAATGTACTGCCAACTCAAAGGGGAACTGTCGCAAATCTGAGACTAAAGAAAGCTGTTCCTCAAACTTCTCTTGAGCATAATCAATGCCCTTGCTAAGCAACAGAGTAGTATCACAATGTATAATCTAAGTGATTATTATGCTTTCTGCTTCTTGAATACAAGAATGTGTTTTATACTGTCTGATGATATGGCATAAGTTTCTTTGATAAAAGATCGTGAATTTATATATGAATGGAGAGCAACCAGTGCAAAGGAACTCTGTTGATCAAGATTTTCTGAATACTAACCTGGCAGATATAGCCGAGAAAGTGATCCAGCTGTAGGTGGAGGGTGTTCAGGTGAAAGACTGGAAGTGTGAAATCTTTTCAAACTGTATCTAAAAAGCAAAGCTATTTGAAGAAAAAATACAATGATAATTAATTTCCTTTATTCCTTTTTAAAGTCACTTGATATCTTTACCAAAAATAAAAATAAAAGGAAAGGGGTGGGGGGGGAGGGGAGGGGGGAGAAAGTAGCACAAGGTGATTCTGGATTCAAGGTCCAGCAAAGAAGTTCTGGACTCTTGAATTCATCCCCCTCTGAAACAGCTCCTGGATGATGAAATCTCCATGATCAATTTAGCTGCTTTACAAACAATTTGAATTCAAAGGATTCTCCTGACATTGTGGAACAATAGATGAGCAGTTCTAAGGATGACACTCAGTGATCAAAACTGAAGGGATGATTTTTCAAAATCATTTTCAATATTAAAGTCATCAATATGAGCTTTATTTACTAATTAATGTTTCCCCCTTGTGACTACTTATCTTTGAAGCTTTGGTCATTGGCTGGATTTCATTCTCCCTAGCAGGCTGTGATAGTTCTTCAGTAATGGAAAAAAAAGAAAATCAGGCTTTGTATCAGTCATACTGATTGCATGCGAAGTTATTCTTTCTGCTTTTTGTTCATTTGCTTGCTTGTTTAGTCTGGCAGCAGTTTAAGGAAGTCTCCAGGTGATAAACCCCATTTTTTATGTAATTCCTTTTCTGTAGTAGACATGGAGTTCAACTTTTTCTTTTTCACCTAGAACAAACACACCAGGTTCTATGCCCTGTGCCAAATCATGGACCTGGGCTGGTTCTGCTTCCCAGCTCCTCTTGATGCTCATTCTTGGAGCACTCTCTGAAAATTCTGAAAAAAATCTGAAACCCATAATTTCATTTCCTTGCATGATTCGCAAATTTCCTTCTGACCGTATAGGACCTTGGTGCCATGATGTGCATTTCTTTTTAGTTTGGAGTAACTTCCTAATTCTTTATCAATTTGAGTTTTGCATCCCTTTTTGTGGTGTATTTCCATTCTGATACCATAAAAAAGACCAAAAAAAGTATATAAAAGTTTAGGTATTAGAGATACACCTTGACTTCATAAAAATAATATTATTGCTAGAAAAGTTGGCAGGCCATGGCATCTGAATCTCCTCATTTACCCCCAGAGCAAGTGACATAAAGATTAAATGCTCTGTAATAATAACATACATGCTCCCTCAAAACACCCCTCCTCAATATTGGACCTTTGTTTAAGATACAAATCATGCAGTAAAGGAGGACTAAGAATAACCAACAGAAATGCCAGGGGAGAGAGGCACATTTTGAGTATAAATCACAGAATTTACCTTAGAAAGGATGCAAGCACAATCCCCAAGAAATGTTGTAGATTTGTGAACCAAAGATTGAATTAATCTCCCTTTAAACTTTAGGTAGAATAGGAATAACAACTAACACAACCTTATGTGAGATGGGGAAATAAATTAAACCTAGAATGCAGGGGAAAAAAAAAAAAAGAAAGAAAAAAAAAAAGATATAAAAATCTACTGTTCTGTCTGCAATGATTGCTGACAAAAATACTACGTTGCATAATTATACCTTCTAAGGAAATAGTCTCCAACTCCCATGACATTTGACATAAGAAGTCGAGAAACTATCCATTGGAGCAGTTTCTCATGTTACTATTCTGCTCTGCATTTCACTTTCTGCCATTTGGCCCAAAGAAACCACCCACTGAACATTTGCCTTTGAAGTGCTCCACCTTCTCTTATGTAGTATGAGTGACTTCTTGGTTCTCTCTCAATTTGCCACAGACAGCTTCAGAAATCTTGAAGTTGTGAATTACTTCTTTTATTTTTGTAGAATTACTGTAGCATCTTATGTTCAAAGCAGCAGCCTCAGAGAGAATGGACTGCCAGCTTGTATTACCCAGACAAGACCAAACCAAGAATGAGTACAACAAGGTTGGAGAAGGCTCAGCAAGAGCATGGGTAAATTACATTCAATCCATTTCACACTCAGATGAGAATTTTTTACCCTTCAGATGCTTGTTACCTAGGATTTTTATGTTTTTTTTTGTTTTTGTTTTTTGTTTTTTGTTTTTTGTTTTTTTTTTTTTTTCCCATATATTTGATTCACAATGTATAAAACACTGGAGAATTATGCAGGATTACAGCTTATCACAGATCACAATACAAACTTTGACTCTCTGAAAAGTTTTCTCAGTCCTCAAAGAGCAATCACTGTTTTGTATGAAGGTCATTGTATTTTATATCCAAAGTTTCTCCCAGTCAAACAGTTTTCTTGTATCTGGCTGGCAGTTATCATCATATTATTTGATAAATCACTCATAAATCCTTTGTACTATATTTGTGTTACCTTTCTAGCAAGAAAACATTGTTGCTGAATTCAGAGCTGTAAGATCAGAAATTCCATGAAAAAAAAAAAGACTTATGTAAGTAGTACCGCCATTCTTAGGGACATAACTGCTAATTATTTCTTAAGAAAGAAAGAGAGAGAGAGAGGAAGGAAGAGAGGAAGAGAGGAAGGAAGAGAGGAAGGAAGGAAGGAAGGAAGGAAGGAAGGAAGGAAGGAAGGAAGGAAGGAAGGAAGGAAGGAAGGAAGGAAGGAAGGAAGGAAGGAAGGAAGGAAGGAAGGAAGGAAGGAAGGAAGGAAGGAAGGAAGGAAGGAAGGAAGGAAGGAAGTTCTTTCTGCCCATGTCCACTAACTGGGTTATCATTTGAGACATTTTGTGGACCCATACTAACTTCAATATAGTTTTATAGTTTGGACAAATTCATGGTACTGAATATTCATATGGCGTATGATACAGACACTGAACCCAATTTAGTAAATGAATACTTGTAATTTCACCAAGGCCCCTCTGAGAGATTATTATGCAGATTTATGAAGAAATATTGCTGAAGCAATTCTTGGCTATGTTTTCAGTCACTGAGGACTTAAAGTATGTAAACCTAAAATAATTTCAGACTTATTTACTGTCAGTGCTTTCATCTTCTGAACTTTCCTGACATTATTTGTCTCACTGCTTTGTATCCAGCATTCCCTCCCCTGTCCTTGCCCTTGAGCAAAAAGCCAGCATCACAACACTTACAAGTGTTGCCAAGCTACTCCCAACAATATCCTTGCTGCCATAATGCCAGCAATCTGTTCTAATCCTGCTGCTGCAAAATTGCATTACAGAAAGTATGGACACAAGCATGTGGGTAATATCACTCACCTGGAAATACAGAGACTGAGACACAACCAAATTTGAGCAGATTCTCATACCTTCTCTGTATGATGAAGATCACCTGACTATTTTGGGAACATCAGCCTCCTAAAAGAAGGAATATTCAGGTGGAGGAAAAATGCAGATACCTGACAGCATATTATTGTCTTTTAAAATTCACCATGTGTGCCGTAAGTTGTTCACCATGGCAGTGATTTTACAAGCAGTATCTTTCTAAAAGCGCCACAGACACGTGTTTTTGTAGCAGTCCCCATACCCATTGTATCACTTTCAACTTCATTCCTCAAGGTGTTGAAAAAGAAAACACATTGCTACTGGCTAATTGTCTCTTAAAATAACATTCTATTCTCTGATATTGCTACCAAGAATAATAAATTAAAAAATAAATCAGTATCCCTCACTCCTCTCTGTTTTACCTCCCCTGTTCTACTCATTAAGGAAATTAGTCACCATTGGACCATCTCAGTTTGCTAGCGGGCGGAGGGCCAGATCCTGAATCCTTATTCATACTGCATCATTCATTCCTCAGCAATAAGGGTTCTAGCTCGCATTAGATGAAGTAAAACATGGGTAAAGTCAAAAAGAGGATATGGCCCACGGACTTCAGAAGGCTACAGCAACAGTTAAATTTTAGCATACTGTAAATACCACAGCTCTTCTTGGTTACATTTCTTGGTATACAATATAGTAACATATGCTATATGGAAGTGAATTGTAAAGGCCAACTTCTGCTCTTGGATTCAGATCTCCTTGACTTCAGTGAGACTGCAGAGCAAGGGAGTCTGGTGACACCTGCAAGCAGTAAGTAACCATGGCAAATTCTCCATGGGGGAGCCGTGGGAAAGATCAGCAGACATTTCCTGAAGGTCTCCTGTGCCTCATGTAAATTGTCACACTGCAGCTTGTTTTAGGAGTGTTTTGTGTGGTAAGCAAGCACATGAACATCTTGAATTCCTTTTACAAATTTGTATGTAATAGAATAAGGCAAGTGAAGCCAACGGCCCCAAAAGCTAGACATCTGCAAGTCAGAGACATAGCAATAGGGAAAAAAAAAAAAAAAAAAAAAAAAAAAAAAAAAAGGTGGAAATAGACAACTATGGGAAAACGCAAGAGAGCTGGTGTGAAGTAGCTCTATTTCTTTTCTTTCCTTTTCTTTCCTTTTCTTTCCTTCTCTTTCCTTTTCTTTCCTTTTCTTCTCTTCTCTTCTCTTCTCTTCTCTTCTCTTCTCTTCTCTTCTCTTCTCTTCTCTTCTCTTCTCTTCTCTTCTCTTCTCTTCTCTTCTCTTCTCTTCTCTTCTCTTCTCTTCTCTTCTCTTCTCTTCTCTTCTCTTCTCTTCTCTTCTCTTTTCTCTTTTCAACAAAGGTTTTCCTGTTTCATCCTTCTCTGTATTTTTTTTTCCACATTTTCTATTGTTTCCTGTATTCCTTTTCTGTCTTCATACCCTGATCCTCTATCTTTTTCTCCTTTGTTACTCTGTTTTTGATTGACTGTCAAGTTAGAGATGGGAAGAGGGAACTATCTTTGCAAATGTCAAAGAGTAACTGCGAAAAGACACATATTTGCACACTTTATAGGAAACACGTTCAACTCTATGCAGATAGGATCCAAGACACAGGTACAGAAAAGTAATTAAAGAAATCCTCGTTATTTCCACTCTGCAATCACTGAACTATCAATTGCACAAGTACAGCACAAGGAGATGACTGAATCTTAAGGATGGGTCCAACCACTTGGCTCTGTGTGACTGCAAATAACAAAAGCCAAGTTGCATTTTTTGGAGGGTGAGTCATGGCTGTAATTGACTCGACTAGACCAATAAATTGCACATGGTTTAAGGAAGCTTTTCTCATTGTCAGAAAATTCCCCTCCACTTGTGGCACCCCTTCAGTAGGACCACTAAGCTTTGCAAGGATTGGAAGGTTTGAGAGGGGCTGGGCATTTATCATCTTTCAGACAGAATCAATCAAAATACCATGAACTGTATTTGAGAGGTACTACAGTTAACATTTCAGTGCCAGGGAGTGATGATATTGTTCCACAGTACATTACCCCACTCTTCTCTCAGGAGTCTTTTCCATCACCCATCTCATATAAAAATACAAGGCTTGCAACATCCAAAGGTAGAACTAAATGTGCCTGACTTGCAACCAACTTGGCTTGAGGATCATTATTTATGGGTGCTGGTAAGAAGGAGTTTGAGGTTGTTTTTTCAGGTAGTCTTTTGCCAGGACTCCACCTGTCAGCTGTAGTGGCCAGACACCATTTTGCAGCATCTGGAAAGCCAGGGATGGTAGGCAGTGATTGTGAAGGCAGAGATTTTTCAAAAGAATTTAAATAATTTAGGTAAGCCTTCAATATCTCTTCTTTACCTTTATAATGCTGTACTTCCATAAAGGGCAATGCCACTTTTTCAATAATAGTAGTAAAGGGTAGTAATGACGAGTTTGCATATTATTCTTTTATTTACAATAATCTCATGCTTTGGTAGTGCCAGCCTTCTAACTCCCAGTACATCCTGCTTCCTGCTGCTCTTCCAACTAACCTTGGGTGTTTCTGTCTTTTTCTTCTCCTCCTGTAAAAATGTACAAGAGCAAGTATTACTCTTATTCACTGGCTGAATTTTTGGGAAGATTCTTCATTCTTACAGGACATTATTCTGAGTTTACATCAGCACCTTACATTGGAGTTGCAACACTCCACACAGTCCTAAGCTAGTGCTTGTCTTCATCTGTCATCTTCCAGCAAATCAAGTGGCTTCACTGTATGTGTTTTCTGTCCTGGTCCAGCTCTGAACTAGAGCCCTAATAGCTGCTGTAAATAGTCAGCTAGCTATGCCAGCCATGCTTCCCAGTCCATACTCAGAGCAGAGTGCATAGTGTGAGTACTATGCTAATTTCTGGGAAGACAGGTATACTCCATCTCTGGTGCTTCAGCAAGGAATAAAGAAAAATTGTTCTGAAATGGGGTGAAAGTAAAATGTACATTTTTGCTTGAATATATGTGCAATGAAAGAGGTAATGAAGGAGGAAATTCCAGATACAGTACATGTACAGTAAGTACAAGATTTCTCTTTTCCTGGTAATTCATCCAACCTGCTATAGTTAACCCTACAAGCTATTACACAGACAGCATAGAAATTAGAGCAAAAGAAAACATGAGAGCATCCAGAATCTGCTTTCCTTATGACATTTGTTTCTGTGCAGTGATCATTTTACGATCTCCTTAATTTCAGAGTTGATTAATCCACCAAATCAGAACAAATCTCTTGCTCTTCAGTCAAGGCCAGTATTTTTACTTCATACATAAAGGCCTACTCTATTGCCTGACATGACACATTCTACTGGGTAGCCTGTACCTGAACTGTGTATTATTTCAGTTAGTTGCAGTAAGGGCAAACACCAGAATATTAGCTGTAATTTTAATTTGGAGAGGGTCTTCTTTATTGAAGAGAGGAGCTGAATATAAAACAGCTTTATGTCCAACAACTAGATTCTTAAAAAAAATAAAAATAAAAGCATTCTCTGAGATTTAAAAACCTGGTCCAAGGCATCATACATAAGAAAAATCTGTTACTATGAATTTCTTGGCAGTGTTTGTATTATAAACGTAATTTTCCTTTTGTCCAAATGACAAAAAATAATTGCATACAAATATACTTCTAGATACAAAAGTCAGAGTCTTGCCTGGGTCATATAATACCCACTGAGATCTGCTCTGAGTGCTAACTGAGGTTTTTCAGAAACCTTTTCCTTCTGTTTGTACAAACTGTTTCTCACACAAATAGTATGCTTTCTAGTGGAAACTCACAAGGCTCTAGAGCATGCAAGCCTAATGCTTGCTCCTCTCCATGAAAACTTGAGTAGAAAAAAATCAGTTACTCAAGAATTTATGAAAAGTGGAAAAAGTGATGTGAGTACAGCTGCAGGAAATTCATTTTATAATCTGAATAGCTGCTCAAGAAGATTTTTTAATAATAACCACCTAGATTTAATGGGGACATTTTCATATCCCTCATTCTATATTTCTGAACAACCATCTGATACTTTGTTTGTTAGAAGAACTTGCTTTATCATTTAAATTAAGCAGAAACATTCATTTTCTTTCTTTTCCACCTCAACAAGATTTGCCTTTTTTGACTCTGAAAAGCCCATACACTTCTGGTAGTCGATCCTCTCAAAATGTGTGAAGATGTTCAGTAAATGCCAAATACACCTCACTACCCCACTAACACCATCCATCATCATTTGCTCTCCAATATCAATCTTCCCCTGTCTCTGTTTGCACTTGGTACCAGAAGGAGCTTCTAGAAGGTGACCCGCATGACTCCTATCTAACTTCTCTGCTGTGGTCCCTGAAGTGATTCATGATCATATCAAATCCATCTCCCTGGTGTTGTTTTGTCCTTAAGGCTTCGGCAATTGCAGAGACTGACTAGAAACTCCAATCAACCATCTGGTGTCTGCCAACTGTACTGTCTAGTCAGGTTACACTGAACACAGAGAGAAATGTGTTTTGTATTTGGATCCTTAATATACACATCTTTTCCCATGGGCCAAGCAGAATATTAACGGGTTGCAACTCTAAAAGGCTGGGATGGCAGCAGAAGAAAACCTCAGATGTAAAAGGAATATTTAAAGTCAGCTCTAAAACTTGACTGAATGGAAGTGCTAGTATAATGTGTGCTGCATCTCTGTACTGGCAAGCACTGGATTTAATAAGTGACAGAAGCTTTTTCATCAGTTCTTTCTACAATTTTATGATCTGTTTTTAATTGTAATTTGCCTATTTGTAAGTGATTAGAATGTTGTTAAGAGAGAGCAGTTTTTGTCTTTAAACTCTGCTTGTCCTCTAAATAACAAAAAGGAAATATTAGAAGCCTGAAGAACTCATTATATGCCTTTTGCCAAATACTTTTCTGAGCAGGCTGCATCAATCAGTGCCTTGCCATCGACTGTTCTACTCTGTGTATTTTGAGATGAGCATTTCCCCATAGATCTCTCCCCTTTTTTCCCTTCTCCCCTCAAAGGATACCACAGAAATGGAAATACGGATGTGTTTGCCAGACCTGGTCTTACCACATTACTGCCACATGAAAAGTCCTATTTGTTATAAGCCGTTAATAATAAGCTTCTTGCTCGGCTGGTTTCCTTCTACCAAAACAAATTTTATCATGGGCTTTCATGATCACAGCAACCAAGTGCCTTAGGTGGACATTTGGGGAATTTATTCTCAAAGGAGGCAGCACTATCTGCCTTGGTGTCATGTGCCTCTTGACAAAGGGCACTAAGGACAGGTCTTCCACAGCATTTCAGCACCTTGGTGTCCCATCCTTGAACACCAGCAGCAGTCAGTGCATCCTTGAATCACAATTTTAATAATACCAGTTGCTCCTGAGTTACGTGCATTGGCTGTTCACAGGTTAATTTGGTGGCTGTTATTGCCCAAGAGCTTGAAACCAGACAGCAAAGCACAGTTCATCATTTTCACTGAATGCAATACAAACCACAAACTGACATTATATTCACTCTTTCCTTTTTACAACCTACAAGAGCAGACCTGGGGCAGCCATCCTGCAGGAGATAACAAGCTAACTGTGACTTTGCTACCTGTTTGGCTTATGCCAGAGGGAAAGCCAGGACAGTGCTGGTCAGACTGTGCAAGATGATCTTGGGGGTACATCTGGGGTCTGTGCCCACAACCATCTCTTTCCCCTGGGGACTATGAAGTAGCTAGCTCTGGAGGGATTTCCCTGCCTGCCCACCCACTTGCTAGCACACCAGGGAAGCCAAAATGGCAAAAATGGAGCAAGAATAAACAATTTCTCATCAAAATATAGAGGGAAAACCCAGAGAAGTTTGCTGTTCCGTTTGACATCACACAACTTCCTTCTTAGGACATACAGATACAGACAGAGGCTGAAGTTTTCAATTGATTCTTATTTTGGTTATTAAGTTTGCCTGCCTATATTAAGGAAATATGCCTGCAGGGAAGCCTAGCTAGAAAACAAAAGTGAACTTACGTTTTTCAACCAAGGACAGAAAATCTCAAGAAATCAAACTCTTAACTATTGAGATCAAATTCTTCAACACCAGCACATTGAGACTGCTTATCAGACCTTTTCATTTGCTAGATTTTAAGCAGGGCTGTACATGTGTCACACACTTCCAAGGCACAGATTTGTCCAAAAGTAAAACCCAAAACAACCCCAGCAGCAACATTGTTAAATCCTGGGGAGGCAGCTCAGGCTATATTTACTATATACCATCTGCATGGAGCCCTAGGAGACATCATGTTCCCCACTGCCTGCCTCTACTATGAAGAGCTTTTCTGATGTGTAAACCATCACTTATCTTGTCTTTAATTCCCTTCATGTGACCTTTTGCAGAGCATGGCAGTATAACATCCTTGCTATGGCAGGCTCCAAGACCATTTGAGGACAGGCCTCATAAAGCCTGCCTTTAACATTAATCGATCACTTTATTATGGAAGTAAATCAAAGCAGTTAAACTCAGGCCTTCTGGGAGTTGAAGGTCAAACAGGGAAAAACAAACTTTATTCCAGGAAGAACTCAGAAAATTTCTTTCAGCCCTTTGCCTTTGTTCCTTGCCTTGGAGAGGTGGGAATAATGCTTGCTTATGCTCACCATTTAAGGGGAGAGGAAAGCAAACATACATTAATATACTCAGAGTGTTTGTGTCTCATCACCTCTTAATCTGTTTTTTGTTTGTTTGTTTGTTTGTTTGTTTTTATTTTTTATTATGCGTGACAGCATAAATATTTTCAGAGATAAAATTCAGCTTAAATAAGTTTTGCAAATAAGAAATGCTGCAATGTTAGTCTTCAAATGGCCTCTCCAGGGCTGGATGCGCTGACAGCCAAAACTGCCGCTTCCCTTCTTGCAGCTAGTCAGGGGAGATCTCCCTTCCTGCCACATCCCAACTTCTCAGCAGTGTCCCAGACATAAGTGCCTCAGAGCTTTATTACTGTAATCTTCTGAATCTTGAAATAATACCATACAACTTGAAAAGGTGCCCCAGGGTTGAGCAACAGGGTTGTGAGAGAAAGACAGCCCGGCAGCAAGCTGCTGCTTCATTGTGAGCCCAGTGCCAGGTGATGCCAATGCCCTTTCCCCAGGAACCCTGTGTCTGCAATAAATACTACCTCTGCTGGGCAGGCACATAGGAAACTCCAAAGAGTTGCCCCTTCCCACACTGGAATTGTGGTGGGAGACAAGCAGTGGTGGAACAGGAAGGGATGCCCCCACAGTGAGCCAAGGGCACAGAAGCAGAGACTTTGCCACCACCTTGGAGAGTCTCTGATTTCCCCCATCCAAAATAAGGAATACCAAATACTAATTTTTTCCTATTTTTCAAAACACATTTTTTTTCCAGTTTCATTTGCATTGGTTGCTTTAAAGAATAAAATCCTCAGCACTGACTTTGCTACTAGCCCTTCACTCATCAAGACTAACATTTGAGGTTGAAGTGTCTCCTTGAACTGTTTTACTTTTTACCTTACCTTGGATGTTTCAGGACTTTACAAACACACTCACAGGCACACCCACATGACACAGGAGGGTGTTGGCCAGTAATGAGCTTTCTTGTCCAGGGAACCTGCCAGTTTAATTTGTTTCTTTGTAAGACAGCAATTTTTTAAACAGAAACTTGCTGACATGGTAAGTAACATGAGTGCAAGCACTGGTCAACTACTGTTTATTGCGTTTAGCATGCTGAAAAGCATGCCAGTCACTTCACAGAGCACACATGAAGACACTGCCTGTTCTGAGGTGTCTGAAATTTAAACTTAGACCTGCGGTGGCACAGGAGGATAAAGCATCCTTGGGAGCAGACAGGGTTAGGAGAGGCAAAGGTTACCAAGTAAGATGATATCACTGATCAGTTATGGAATGTCCTTATCTTAGCTTCTCAATTAGAAACAATAAATAAGCTTATTTTAATGGGATTGGCACAATGATTGACTCACAGAAAAGGTAACCACTCAGGAAAAAGGTACTTGTGAAAGAAATGATTCCCAGTTCCAGGAAGCAAGACATGAGAGTTTACAAACAAAATGAAAAATATGCTACTGCACTCAAAACTATGACTGGAGTGGGAATAATAGGTAAATTTACAGTGGACCGTAAAGATAGGAAAGTAGACAAAGAAGAATAATATAGAATATACGCATCAATTACAACTATTAATGGAAGACAGAGGAAGGGAAAAGTGCATTGTCAGCTTGAAATATAATCCATTTCGTAGAGTTTTGTTTTCCTGTTTTTAGTGATTACATTTCTTTTTCTTTTATGCAATGAATCATCTAAAAAGAACAGGGACATCTGACTGCACTATTAATTAGAAAAAAATATGGAAATATAAACTGCTATCAGATACAAACACAGCATTAAAACCTAGAATATGTATTTCCATAACTCTGTTAATTACAGTAGTATTAGAAGCATTATCAGTACCTAAGAAAAATCAGAAAAACTATGTTTTCAGTATCCTAGTGACCCTTTAGGCATGGGAAATAGAGCTGACTCAAATGTGGCATGATGCAGCCAAGAGTGTGAGAGGTCATTTTTCTGAAGATCTCTGAAATTTAGCCAGGTCGACTGAATAACACAGTGTGGGTCACCAGGTTCAAGAGCAAGACTATGTGAATGATCACAGAGTGGTAACTACCACTCTAGCCACAGGCACAGGGGAAAACTGAGGCTGTTCTATAAATTATGAGTCCTTACTTCGGGTTGTTTACAATAGGAGCCATTCATAGCATCAGAGATAGGTTCTGATCCTACAGCCGAGCATGGGAAATGCGGTGCCCATTTGAAATAAAACAGGGATCCATCTCCAAGCACTACAGCCAACCCCTTTTTTTTGAGACAAGAGCAGCAGGACACCTTGGCTCCAATTTCCCCCTCACTTATTGCAGGAACATCAATCTAAACCTGCATGATGTGTCTGGGGCCTGTATCTCTTAAAAAGATTTATTTTTTTTATTGGTCAGGCATCTAAATCCAAAACAACCTCAACCTCTGGATGTGCACAATTTAATGGGAAATATTTATAACAAGATATCCTGAAAAATCCTAGTGCTTTCTAATACTTAGTGTGTCAAGGAAACAGAGTACTGAATATTCTAGTATTCCCATCCCACTGGCAACCACAAAGTCAGAGGTCCACATAAAAGGAAAAAATTATGGAAGACTTTCTCTGAAATGTCTTGAGTCTCAGAAAAACAAAACAAAACAAAACAAAACAAAAACAAAACAAAACAAAAAAAAAAAAAAAAAACAAGCAAACAAAAAAACTGATCGGTTTTGCTTGGTTTGCTTTGAGTATTTTGAAGTGAAAACTTGACTTCTTGTTTCCTCCCAGCAGACTTGTATGCTAAGTTAGCAGTCATTCAGTGTTGGAGCACTTCCCTGCATATCCACATGTGCATGTAAATAATTCCAATAATTTCCCTGGACACAAATTCTGATAGTTTGTTTCTAACTATAACATGTCTCTCAGTGCACACTCTCTCCCCAACATGCAATTTCAGCAAATTTAACAATTATTTTTTAATCTACTTGCACACAGACAATGAAGATGTATTCCCAGGTTTAAACAAACAAACAAATAAATAAATAAATAACAACAAAAACAAACAAACAAACAAACAAAAAAAAGCCCAAATATTTCCATCAGGATTCCCATCTGGAGCAATGCTTTCTACCTGGAGGGTATAAATATACATATACTTGGCTGATCCAAAACCCACTTAGCTTTCAGTGTGTGTTTTGCTCCTGCTGTGGCTGTTGCACACAAAAATCTATTCTACCTGACCATTCACAGACTGGACTGACCAGATTTCAGTATCCCAGACTACAAGAGGCCAAAGTCTGAACCTCTTGGTAAATCTTCTAAAAGGTTATTTCCCCAGTAATTGCATCTAGGTGTTCAACTGGACTTGTGGACAGGACCCCTACAAATATTTACAAAATTTACATAGCTGTCATGGTAAAATATCTTCTTTGCCCTGCTCTTTTAGTTTGGATAAAATATTTCAAATTTCAAGGATGAATCTTGACATCCAGAACTCAGTCACTTTAGGGTGTAACTTCTTAAAAAAGCAGAGAGTTTGACTGAAATATTAGCACTCTAAACAGGACAACTAATCATAAAGGGTGGTTTTCAGTTTGGCAGTCTTAAATGACGATGCTTGCAAATGGACCCACTCATTCACCTATGTGCTGTAGCTCCACTGGAATAAAAGATGGCCAGGAGGGCTATTTTCATGATATACTGCATTCATAATCAATTTTTATATAATCTGTTCCTTTACTTAAAAAATAGAACCTTTCAGAAAATGTAAAACTCCATTGTTTAATGAAAAATATATAATAACTAGCTTGGCAAATGTTGTATGTAAAATTTCAACAGAAACCATAAATTATATTAAATGCCCAATAAAAATGTTCAATCAAAAGCTCATTTTAAGATACATTGTTAATGAACTGTATGAAATGATGCTTAATCAAAACCCGACACCTTGCAGGGGAGAAGGATTCCACAGGACCTCCAGAGCACTATTGTTCTGAAAGAAAGATAACGAGAGAACACAGTAATTAATAGTCTGCACTCCCCTGGCATTCTCCAGGGAATTCCAATTTCTAAATGAGCTCCACTGTTTTTCAAGAAAGCAGAAATTATGCTGCATGATACTGTTAATGCCTTCAACTTGATCAAACATTAAGACATCATTTGTCAAGCAGGTTCCCTTTGCTCTGAAGTTTTGATCGTTTCCCCATTGAAAGTTACTGGGTGAGAAATAGATGAAACTTTCTCTGTAAAAGTTCATTCTGCAAAAGCAGTGCAGCATCCTTATCCTCTCCTTCTGTAATTTTGTAATTCTCAAATTTGATAAAACAAGTTAAAGAAAACATCTAGGAAGACTTCTTCACCATAGCAGTATTAGTAAGAGGTATAGTGTGGGTGTATTGATATGCACAACAGATTTTCTTATTTGGTCCCCTTTCAGTTGGCACCCTATTACAAGCATGTCGTATTCACCATATATAAATTTCTAAATTTTCCTAGCCAAAGATAGAAATTGCTATTCTTTCTAGCAGATTAGGAGAGGGGGGTAAAGTACTACAAGGACAGTGTACTGAAATGCTTGTCTCCCTGATTACTGTCAGTATTTACAGTTGTAAATAGTTTCAAATTCAGCTCTGTGTGTATTTTTTCCCCTCTTAAGTCCTCCTTCCTCTGAGAAACTTGGAAACATTCATTTTCTAGCAATGCAATTTTTCAAAACAGTCATAGGCTACTATTATTATTAATCATGATATTCATTTTAGTACAAAGATGGATTTACTGAAGAGCAGAGGCAGATACAGCCCCCTTCCCTTCCCTTCATTACTGCCTCCCACTCTGAGCTGTGCTCCTGCTCACTAAGCCTGCAACACTTAGACCTAGAAAAAAATACATACACACCATCACCAACAATGTGTGAGCAGTATTAATGCCTTGAATCTTGCATTTCTTGCAACAGGAAAGTTGATTTTTTTTTGTTGGACTTGTGCTGCCCTGTGACCAGTGACCTCCAGGCATAAGCTGGGGTGGGATTTTATAGCACATTGGCAGTGCCATGGCGACCTAGCAGGAGTCTTCCACTTTTCCTTTGGGTCCCAGCACTTTCATGGTCACGTTCATGCTCTTGCTTCAATATCCCTGGCAACTTGTTCATCCCCTCAAGCACTTTGGAGAAGTCATCCCATGTTCACGCCAGTGGAGCAGCTCCAACTGATGGGGTGCGAAGTGGGAGAGACCCCATGGAACAGACATTTTTCTGGAGACTTCCACATCTGCCAGAGTTATGAAAACGCATGCAAAAAAAATGGATTTATATTAAAGACAGTTAGATGTGAAATGTTCCTACTATGAAAAGCCTCTTTTAATGTGTTTTCTGCTGGACTGGAGACAGCTGTACTGAAATGAGCAAAACAGGCTGAGTGGGGAGGCTGTTAAGGGTATTGCATGGCTGCACAGGACAGCTTTCTGCATGCCTGAGGATCCGTGCCTCAGTGCAGAGAAATAGTTCACATTATTAAGGCTAGAGGACAGTGGGATGTAGCTTTTGCTGACAGAGGCATTACTATGCCAATGGTACGCAACATGTAGTGTGTTAATAATTGTGGTCTTATTTGCATTGTTTCCATCAATGGGAACAGCACGTGGGGCCCCATTTCTGAGGAGTCTGGTGTTGGGCTGACACAGATGGAGAAGCTGCTTCTTCCATCGGCTGCAGACACAGCCTGGGGCCAGGCCCAAACCTCAGCTCCATGGGGAAAGGGGCTGGCTGGCCCCTCGTTTGCTCTTGCGTGCACATCAGCAGCTCAGTCCTGCCAGGAAGGTTGTTCTTAGTGGCGTTGGGGGTCCTTGTTCCACAGTGGAGTGTAGGCTTTGGAAGTACATCTATGTGACAATTCAGGAAATACAGATTAAGCCAAAGAATCAGTGCATTAGTCAATCTGTCTGTTTTCTGATGATGGTTATTTTTTTCTTTATTTTTGCTTCTTATAAATCTACATATATCTACATCTGTATAGCCACACAGAGAAATGTGAAGAGGTTAGATATGCAGCCAATATGAGACACCAAAAAACACTTGATGTGGTGACAGAAAACACAAGATCTCTCATATCTCAAAGCAAGTCTACTCTTCTGCTCTATTTTCCCATCAATTTTTCAGCTCTTTCCTCCAATTTCCAACATAGTAAATTTGGTCCCATTGCTATCTTTATTCCTTAAATATCTAATATAATTGCTCTTTATATTTTCTAGGTAAACAATGTTCTTCCCAAATAATCGTTTAAATTGTTTAAATGTATTTTCTTTTTCTTTTTTTTTTTTTTTTTCCCTTACAGTAATGAACACCGCTATACATTTACTTATTTTCAATTTCAGATATGATCTGTCTTCCATTTTTTTAACCTTTACTTATGATTTCTTTTCCATACTTTGAAGCATGTTATAAAATATATATATTATTAAAAAAAAAAAAAAAAGTAATGAAACATTCAGAGGTTTATTCTCCTTGTAGGTTTTAGGAGATGCAACTTTGTGCTGAAGTTTCAGACTGCATTTTATTACTTCCAAGAAGGTGCAAAGAATAACAATAAACACCTGCCTGCACTTGTATGCTGATAATCAGTTGTAGGCTGACAAATATAACATACTCAAAAGTACTCTCACCTCAGTTTTGAGTCACAACTGGATACCTCCAAGACACTAGCCATGTTCATATTCTCTCTGTCTCTCTGTCTCTCTCTCTCTCTTTTTTTTTTTTTTTTTTTTTTTTTTTTTTTTTTTAGGAAAAATGTACTGTGTTTTGGTGTTTGTGGTTGTCTGGGCCTCTGTGGTGATTTCACAGCATACTTTCCCACCTGTCTTGTTCCACTCCCTTTTTCCTGCCCATCAGGATCTTCATTACAACATTCTTTCTCTTAATCACATGCATTTCTTTTAGGTTACATGAGCTACTTACGCCAACCAGGAAACTAAGTGAGATATGATCAGAAAACTCTGGTTCTAAGCAGTTCTGTGCCTCTTCCTCGATTGCTGAGGATGGCTGCTTAGCATTAGCTTCTACTCAGAGATATGCCTGTGCAGACAAAGCAAAACCTGTCAGTGAGCAAAGCTGTACATGAACCTGGGAGTACCACCTGAGTACTGCTCTCCATAGAAGGGATGGCTCTGCAAATGAAGGACTAAGATTTAATCCTGGGAACACAGCACTTCCCATGAAAAAGAGTGCTTCTGGACTTCTGAAGTGTGATGCTCTAAGAGTCTTCTGTAATCAAGAATGAAAAGGGGAAATGGTACTGTAGATGTTTAGATGAATATATTATTTGAAGAGAAAAAAACAGCTGACGACATATATTATTAATAGGTTGTTAGTGATGGTGTACTATTAATAGACCTACAATTCTTGTCATCAGATAAGGTAATCTTAGCATTTAAAAGCAAAACAGTCTTTAAGAGTGTAACATCTGAATGTGCCTACAGAATAATCTGGGAGAGAATTACTGTTCCTAGGTAAGTGTTTTGTGTTTTTACTGATATATGTGAAATGCTGGGCAAAAGTTTATGCCTTGAAAGTTTATGTGTTGGTCATGTAAAAAACCCATTTGAATTAAATCAAAGTTCAAATGAAATAGATTTAAATAAAACAATTAAAACACACAGAATGGCACACAACTCTGCTCAAAATCTGTGTTTAAATAGAAGATAACGCTTCACTGAGTTTTCATGCAGATTATAAAAAAAAAATTTTGATGCCAAAAGCTAGCAGACAATGAAGCTGTAAGCAAAAAGAAGCAGTGGGAAGTGGGAAGTACATGAAACCACAAAACACAGATGAATGTCTAAAAAAAGACTGGGAAATTGGAAATCTGCAGATCTCAGAAAGTTAACATGATGGACTCAGGGTCACAGTACAGAAGGAATGAAGCAGTGGATGTATGATGCTGCATGAATAGAAATAACGGTAGGTTCAGCTATAATACACAAGGTATTCACAGAGGTTACCAGCAAGGAGAAATGACACTAGGATAAACATTAGTTGATATTTAGTGCACATATTATTTTAATATCCATAAAAATATTTGAACAGGTAAAGCTATTCAAGCTTATCACAGTCATTGTCAGAAAACTGGACGTATTTTACAGCTTAGTCATGAACGTGCAAGATGTGCATGTGCATTAAAGAAGATAAAATATTTACAATTCTAAATTGCAGATACAATGTTCCACTACAGCTTGCTTTCAAATCATGCCTGAATCTTAAATTGATCGTGTAGATATTAAGACTGGGAACCATCTGACTTCCAATGCTACCAGCATGCATTAAGCCAGACGATGTAATGGAAGAATACAGAGATTCACTTCATAAAGCCCAGCAGTTTCCTGGGGAATACAAGATTAAAGTGAATCCTCCACTATGAGCACCATGAAATACCCCTCTTGCACTAAGACAGATTGACTAGCAATACTCCTTGAGACTGAAAAACAGACAAAAGCTCCATGCTAAAAATAGAAAAAGGAATGCATGAGAGAGCTGTAACTGCATCTAAGTCCACGATATCTGAAAATGGTGCCTGAACAAGAATATTACTATATGACTGTACCTATATATGCTTTTATATATTCAAGTTATGTCTTTATATGCTTATATATGTGCAAGTTATGCTAAATATTGCAGTTGAAGGATCCAAATGCAGCTCTAGTTTGATGTCCTTTGTATTGTAGATTCTTAAATCTTATTGTTTGTTTACATTGAACTTTGACTGAAGTTCACTTTCCAGAGGACACCATGTCTTAGAGGCATTCATAGGAAAACTGATGCTTTCCCCATGCTCCCAAGCAATGGCTCCTGTTAGCACACCTTCTCTCATCAGATGAAGGCACTCTTCAGTATCCCCACTTTTCCTCCAAAGCATAATTGTACACAGTCATAATTTTCCTTTATGACAATTTAATCAGGCTGAACTCTTTTAATCTCTCACAGTATTTACAAGGCCAAGTGGAGTCATACCATGCTGCGCTTGTCACTGTCACCTAAATAAAGTTTCTGCACCAGGATCCTACCTTTACATAAGTGAAACCCCAGACCACAAGTAAATGCTCATAAAAACAAAGATAAATTATAAACTCATTTACATAAGGGGTTGGGACTAAATGGATCCAAGAGGGCAGTCAGCAGTCTTTAATTGAGACAAACAAACCTCTAATTTTCATTAAAGTATGCTGTGCAACAAAGAGGTATGCCCAGGATATTTCAGCTGTTCTTGCATCAGTAAAGTCATGCCTAAATTTTGACTAAAATCTCATTAAATTTGGTAAATCAATGCCCATCTCATTAAATTTGGTAAATCAATGCCCAGTGTCCTGAGAATGATGCCTATGGAAATAGTGCAATGGAGATACAGCATTGGAGAGAAACACAGATTCAGGGATAGATACGCCAGCTGCTGGCACCTGAAACAGACTGTGGTGGAGCATAATAATACAGAAGACACTTGAGGCAGGCATTGAATCTAATATAACGAAGGGTTTCATCTGAGCCAGATCATGAGTTATGCCTGTTTCTAGACATTTTCTTCAGGTAAATTCTGCGTATATTGTATTTCCAAATGTGACTGCTTTCTCAAGTCTGTGTTATTTCTAAACAGACCAGTGATGGATAACAAATTGAACTGTGTAGTCTATGATCACTGAAAAATCACGTAGTCATTCATACTGTATATAAAATATGGCAGTACTCCCAAAATATACTCTTACTTATATGCAGGTGAATGAACACACAGCCTTGCCAGTCTGCAAATATAACTTGACCACAACAAAATTAAATTGTGCCTATTGTGAATTTGTTTTGGACTGAGAATGGAAGAACACATTACAAACTTATATTACAAGTTTATTTTCATCCATGTACTTCAGATTATCTTTCATGAATCTTTACCTTCAGATTAGATAAAATTTGCCTCACTCAAAATTTTTCTTCTTCATTCCATAGAGAGATGAAAAAAATACAGGATATCTCTGTTATCATTTTGTGTTGCTTGTACTGTAAAACCACCTGAAGGCTTGAATATATGAATATTTGCTCTGAAGTTGACATTAGATGTTCCTCTTGAAAGGTAAAATGTAGTGTGCTGAAATATTAACACAACACTGTCTAAAACCTATCTTAATTGTAAATTCAAGGGGGGTTGCTCTCTAAAGCTGGCCCTGAGCTCTTGAAGCTATGATAATTTGGACCCACTGTGGAAGTGGGGAGAACAGAGGTTGTGGGTAGGGGGAAGGTGCAGTAATTTGGTGAATCACTATCTGGTGTTATGACTGACACCGGTATTCCACTGTCAGTTCTGCTTAATGAAACATGGGGTGAAAACCTTCACTCCCTGATGTGGGACCTCCCCTTTCAGAAGTGGTGTATATTATTACTATTAAATCCTTCTTATAATGGCTTTTCTGTCTGGCAATGATTTCTTATTCATAGTTATTGACCCAGGTTAGATCTATATTTTAAAATATAAATCTAGATTTGCACTCTAGAATTTCTTCTGTAGTGTCAACAGGCAGGAAAGTACCATCAGCTCCCCCACCTGACTTTTTGTCCTCAGCGATCCCATGGAGCCAAATTCCCATGCAAGCCTAACCAGCAAGGTCTCGTCACTCCGAACCGTGTGTGAGGGAAGACAGAAGTGACTTCTGAAAACAGCTGTGGACATAAATAATGTTACAACACATGGACATGTGTGCAGCAGACCACAGGAGTGTGGGAGCTGTGTGGTCTGCTTCTGGTGAGACAAAACAGGTGAGCAGAACTTGGTGGCTTAGACCCAGAGCAATGGCAGAGGAGGAGATGATAACTTTGGACAGGTAGGTGATGGGGAGCTGCAGAGATGGGAGCCTTCAGGAGAGACTTGAGAGGGTATCCAGCCACAGCCCCAGTAGCTCAGAGACCCAAGCATCTCCTTGCTGGGGCTGCTGGTCCTGCATGTCTGTGAAACCTAGGCTGCGGGGACCCTGCAGGAGTCAAGAGGGTAGAATGAACTCAATGTACCAAGGACTTTGAAGCATGTTATTTCTTCATTGCGTCTGCTGGTCAGAAGGACTGTCCTTAGGACTGTTACAGAGAATGAAAACATGGGAATGCAATGTATTGATTTTTTATAAAAACACATTTATGATGTCTTTCAATATACTTTAATAAAAGATGTTACATCAGAACAGCACCGTTTGCTTTTCATTCCTTTTACAAGACACAGAACTTGCTGCACTCTTTGCAATAAAGGCAGTGATTAGTCTTTTTCCTTCTGCTGCAAAGTAACTCTGGATTGTTTTTATTACTCGACCAACAATTTATTCCTTTACCAAACAGAGTCTATGAAATGTGCTATGAGGAAACAAGGTTTCTTTCTCTGTATTTATAAATACATTAAATAGATTTTTTGATTATTTTTTTCTATTCTTTAGCATTGTCCCAAAATATGTTTCCTTCATTGTTACCACGGAAATGCACATGCTTTCCTTGAATATCTCATTATGATCTTTCATACAAAGACCTTCAGGAGTGTAATAGAAAAAAAAAAAAAAAAAGTATCTTATTCAAAATAATCTCATCTCAGTAGACCATTTTCCTGTAGCCAGTCTGGGTGCAGCGCGTGTGTTTTGCAGGTGCATTCTTGCTGACCTTGAATATAGCAAATAGGTGTAAATGACATTCAGGCCCCTCTGCTGCTGTCATTATGGGTTCTTTGTTATACTGCAGGAGTCACATTAGCATTACACTGAGAGTACAGTATTGCAGGTGAAAGAGAAAACTGAACCTCATGGATTTTACAGTATAACAGCTTTGGCTCAGACTCCTGAGGCACTGAGCCAAGTGATAACAAAATGTATGTTAAATTAAATACAAAAACCCTCCTACATTAGCATTAAGGATTTGACTTACACTCCTAAAGAAAAAAAAATGTTCTAAGTTAAGTCTGCATCTGTCTGAGTCTGGAATTAAAGCAACACAGACAACCTAAACTTTAAAAGACATGACAATGGCTTTGCTTGGTTTAGTGGTGTTTTTGTTTGCTTGTTTTGTTTGTTTTGTTTTTAATTCTACTTTGGATAGTTTGCAAATGACATAGAGTAGATTATGTTTTTAAATCTTCATATTTTTTAATAAGATTTTTTTTTAATTATTATTTTTTTTTTTTCAGATAGGAAACATTAAGGAGCCAACCTATAATTGTTGTAATCAAATTCAGCAGACTTTGGAACTGTCCCTGACAATCCAGGAATATAAGTGAAGCAAAATTTTGTTGAATGCACACAGAGGACATGCTGAAAGATGGTTTCCAAAAAATCTTTTCACAGAGTTGTTCAGGTTGCAGTAATTTCCAGCATTGCAGGTATCCACTTTAGGCTCACTTTTTCACAGTAAGAAATACAAATTTCCAATTGATAGTGTCTTGCCTAACCATATGATTAATCACTAAAAGTTAAACAATTTATGTTTTAAAAGCCAGAAAAGGCAAATTGCTAAGCATAAACTAGTTCCCCTCAAAAGAATGGAAGGACTTACATGAGTAAATCCCACAGGACCTAGTCTTCTTGCTGAAAAATTAAATTGTTTATTTGATCTTCTATTCCTTTCTAACCAGGCACATGTATACAGCATGAGTAATCTAAATAACAAGGTTTGACTTGCAATTTAAAAAAGGCTGTTATGAATTCCCTCCTCTGTTTCAAAAGACAGAACAATGAGAATACTGAAAGCCCCGTAGTAATCTGTGCTGCTGGTGATAGTGAAGGAGCAGGACTTGAAGCCATTCTTCATCCACAGGAATGGACAAAACAAAAAACAACAGCAACAACAACAAAAACAGGTTATGATCAAAGATCTATAGATTTAAAAAAATAATAATAATCTTGCTTTTTTATTAATTACCACATCCTATGAACCATTACATATGTCACTGAAACAAGACAGACAAGATGTTTACTTAAAATTAAACTGATAAAGAAACATTGAAATAATATCCTAGTTCAATAAAAATGCATAAAAATGAAAATAGAATTGATGTACTTACAAGAAAAATGTGAACATGCTTGAAAGATATGATGCAGGACTCCAAAGGGACATGGAAAACCTGTAGTCTCCCGATAGCCTGGATGGATGCATGTAGTAAAATGCCTACTTATCGACCTCTCTTAAGGAAATTATGTTCATAAAACTTATGGGAAATATTCTGATCCGAAATTGAAATTATTGCATCCACTTGGAGACATAACTACTCACGGGACTTCCTTAGTTTATTTCTTATTAATTGAATTCTAGGTAGAAATGTAAAATAATTTTTAAAAATAAATAAAAACAGATACGAATAACATGAAGACAGATGAACTTCAAAACAAAATCAATTTCTTACTGTTACTGATTCACATAATTTGTCACAACATTTCATACATCTTCAAATGAGTGAAATACAAAAAGGGAGACTTTTCTCTCAGGATTTTCACCATTTAATTTTCTTTTGCTGATTGCCACAAACTTTCAAAGGTGAAAGAAAAAAATGTTCTTTCTAACCAACACTCTGTTTCTACAATTGATCTTTGCTCTCTTTTTCTTTTTAATTGGGACCAACCAGTAGACAATAAAATGTAAGTCAATAAACAGGTCAGCTTCTATCCATTCATGTAGACAAGCTTGGGTTTGTTTTAAAAAAGCAATACCAAAACCTCCAGTCATACAGCAAATGTTCTGTCAAATACACATATGTATACATATATTAATGACAAGCTATGAAAAAAGACTGAAAAAGTGGCTAGAGAGCTTAATAAGCACTCTTTCTCCTTTCAGTAGTTTCAGATTGGTTATTGTGAAATGAGAAAGGACCAGGTCTTTTTCTTGTACTGTGCACAATGCCAGGCAGAACTAATTGTCTGAGCCTGAAGCTGTCCTGGTGCTGCCTTGTGCTCATTGTCCTTGGTTACATTCCCATGCAGGGGAATGTCCATGGGCAATCCATGGGGTTTTGTTCATTTTTTATGAATGCCAGTCTTCCAAGTGGATCAAAAGGTCATCCTGGCATGAGGACCCCAGCAGCATTTGGTCTTCATACATATTGAAGGTAAAGTTGCACTGACATTTCACGATAATCAACAAAACCTTCTATTTCTACGGACATGATGGTGCACCACAGTGAGCTCATGTTCCTCAGCCTGACTAAAGGTCCTCTGACATGTCCTGGGACATGTTTTAGATGCTTTGCTGTGTTTATTGTCCTTGTGCCACAGCAGCTGCTATCCTTGTTCATGCTGATTAGTGTGTGGGACAAGCCCATCCGCTCGCTGTGCACTGAGTCACCGCATTAATCAAAGGTTCTCTTCCTCTTGTCTTCTCCCAGCAAGGAGACTGGAAACACACTTGATACACTTGAAGCTGGGATCCAAGATCTGAACAGGATGTCATGCTACTCATACTCTTTATACCCCAATGCATGAGTCTTCTCAGAGCATCTGCTGCATATGAAGATCCTTTTTCACCCACTTGCTTACAGTGAGACATCAGTGCTGTCTCACTGGTGTAGTTTCTTTAGAGCCAGATGAGATGCGCTGCTTGGCTGAAGGAAGCATCTTGGTTGCCAGCTGACTGGCAGGTAGCAGTGACATACAAAGTCCCCAGTAGGCCTTTCCTGTGTTCATGTCCTCTCCTCCTTGTTATAAGTCCATGGGGATGAACTAACTTAGGCAGACAGCTAAGCTTATAGTCTTCAGCAGAGGTTTTTTTTGTTGTTGGTGGTGGTTTTTTTCTAGGTTTCTGGAGCTGTTTTATAGAGCGACAATTAATTATTTATACAATATAAGTAAGGGATATACATTTGTAAAACTGAAGCAAAGACATCACTGGATTTAAAGCACAGAATACAGTCTTGCTCTGAACAAGTAGAGTAGGATGCAAGCTCCCTCAAAAAGTACAGCTCGCGGGTAGCAGCAGATCTGGGGAGCTCCTAGATGAGTGGGTTCGAGGTCCATCTCAGCCACTGTATAGACAGTGCACTGTGGAGCTCAGGGTAGATATGTCTTTGCATAGGTGGAGCAACATCAGAGTAAAGTCTCTCATTCCTCCTCCAGAGATGCATCCCCAACCAATAAATACGTCCATAAGAAAAGGACAGGCTTTGTGCAGCTCAAGATGTGGACTATCCCATTCTCGAGGCAGTTCAGCTGAGACACTTCTCCAGACTTTCTCACCATGTTCACTAGTTGCTCTTGAAGGATATAATACACCAAGCACTATCTGCTAAACTAGCCACAGGTCTTACAAGTGACAATCAGGCTCTTTCGCGTTTTCTTTCAGCAGTAACAGAAGCGTGAACAATCCTGCCAAGAGGAGGTGGATGAGACACCGAATTTTATATTGCTGATGATGAATTATTAATTCTCCAGGAGGCTTCTGGGAATTGGAAATTGGAGAGGAGACCAGATCATTTCTGAAGGGAAAAGGAGGAAACCTCCTAACATCTAGACATTGCTGAAGAAAAACTAATTCTGGAGAGGACAGTAGGAGACAAAAGATAAGGAGAAAAGTCAGGTCCTGGGGCAAGTTGAGCACAACTTACTTTCCTGGAAGATTGAATTTGCCAAAGTTGTAAGCAACCATATATAGCCAGAAATGATGATAAACCAAATCATAACAACTTTAGCCAGAAATGATGATAAACCAAATCCTAACATAATTCTCTTAAAAGACTGCTGCATGGATGATTATTTCCTTCATAACTTAACAGTTGCCCAGTAGTTCCCCACGTGAACAGCCAGAAGCCCACTACTGCAAAAGCTGTTCATCAAGGCAGGCTGGCCCAACTGTTTTGGATACAACATCATTGAGTACTGTATTCATTTGCTGTAAGAAAAATTAAACTTTAGCCAAACAAGGCTGACTAAAGCAGTTCTGGTAATCCTGCCCTAAACAATGTTAAAATAAATGAAAATGCCAAACCTTGTAGACACAGGACAGAGTGCTAAGACTTCAGGTTTGGTGAACAGTAGAATGAAATTCAAGGGAGGGGGGAGGGAGGAATGAGGGGGAAGGGAGGCTGAAAAATCTCCATTATCATCATAACTGAGCAGGAAGTTGTCCTAGCTGATCATTTCCTACCTCAGCACCACCAGGCATAGTTTGTCTGAGGCCCTCATTAAAGCAGTGTGTCTGATGAACTGCACAATGGGTCTGATGAATTAGAGTTATTATCTTCTAATAGAGATTTCAGGCAACTAGGTACATTAGCAAATAAATTTGGTACACTATTTGTGCTAGATCCTGTGTATTTTAACCAGTGCATCAGAAATTAAGTCAATACTGATTACATGGTGAGTTACTTTTATATGGAGATGCATTGTTTAAAGTTGATGCAGAAGAACAGAGCATGACCTGTGTAACATGGACAGAAACAATGGGGTTATGGCAGAAAATCCAGATTTGCCGCTAATGTAAACGGTCATAGCTTCACTGCAGCTCACTAAAACAAAGGCTGCTTTAAAAATCCAGATCACATAGCCACACCCAGCATTAGCTTTCATCCCCTAAACAATGAGCCACTGTCATCCTCTCATCAAACCAGAAGGTGAAAAGAGGAAAGGGAGCTCTGGCTGTAGAGAAACTCTAATGTTTTCTTAGATACCTCTTGACCTTGGGGAGGGGGGATGGTATACATCAATACTTACATTTCTTCACCTTTCAAGAGATGCTGAAGATAGGTATGTTTGTGTATTGGTTTGTATGGATGCTATCTCAGCCCTTGCATCAGCACTTCAGGGCTGGCTGAAGAGTAAATGAAGGCTTTGTGAAGTTAAGCCAGCAAATATAGATACTAAGGGAAATATTTAGATATATTTGAAGAGATGGTACAAACTAGTACAGGCTGAGGCTGGTAAAGCATAAATAACATTTCTCTTAGAGTATTCATGGCTAATAGCTGAATCGATATTCCAGTCATAAACAATTAATTTGGTTAGGCCAAGTCAAGAGGTACATCTTACCTGTGGCTTGAGAGCTGAGCAACAATAAAACTAACAGCAGCAGTTACTGTGTGAGGGAATTTGAGGTCCACATCTGTTCTGTCACTTACACTGTGCAATGGAAATTACTCATATGTAGAGGGTGTTTCCTGCCTATAAGGATGGATTTAAAATTCTGCACATCTGCAGAGCAACAAAAAGCTTGTTTTCAGAGGAGGTAAGTGATGGTCTGTGGTTTTAACCTAGCTGCAAAATAACAGCAGATCTTCACTGCAGCTTCAAGTAGGTATCAGGGGCTTCCAACTAGATGCAATACCCCAGCTCCATCCTGCTGCCATCGCATTGTCTGGTTATCAGCCACACTAGAGCACACAGGCATATCATTCCTTCAGTCTTGCCCTTACAGCTTGGTGTGCAGTGATATCGCATTGCATGGCTGGCCAAACATCACAGCTTATATATCAGTGGCTTTTTAAAAATACCTGCCAGCTGTGCACAACTTCTCTGAGCATTCCAGCCATGTGTGGTGGGATTGGTTAGCTGGGGAGCTCCCCCGCTGCGAAGTTCAGTACCCAGCATTGACAGAGAAATGTCAGTTCTACAGAATGGCCTGATAGGACAAAATCATTCTCTTTCATCACGGGTAGAGTTTGGGATGATAGATTGACTGATTTGCTTTGCAAAAATCTGAACAATGTATAATGTCTTTATAAATCCCCTGTACTTTTTCAGATCTGAAGAACATTAAGCTAACAATTCAGCAAAGGTAAAACTCACCCATGTGCAGGGGAATTGTACAAGGCTGTGCCCTATGTGCCAAAATACTCTTTCAGTGAGAATATGAGGTACATTTGCCTTTTCAAAGCACTCTGCCCAAGGAGGAATTCCTTCCTAAATGAACAACAACTCTCCAGTAAGTAAAACCTTCCAGAAACAACTTGCATGATGGACATATCACACAGTACATCATGTACTATATTTCCCCCCCAGGTAACCTGCCTGAACGAAGACTCACTTTTGTCCTCAAGTTCTTTTGCCTCCTTGTGTGACTTGTATCACTCATTCTTCAGCAATGCCCTCCATGCTGGAGAGACGCCGTGAAGCCGCGCTGAATTGTGCAATGTTGTCAAATAAATTTATGGTACAATATTTTGTTTTCAGAAGGCTGCTCCTCCCAGTTCTGCTTTAGCAAAGAATTTACTCTGGCCAAGGTCGTGTGAATTTCAGCAGTGGGGATACCTGACTGACAGTCTACAACCACATGCCCCAAAGATATATTGCCTTTCAAAATACATGACAACAATACACTAAATCCATACTCAGCTTACAAGCTTACAGCTTTTTTATTCCAGGTTTGACTAAGTTTGCGTGCTGTACAGACAAAACCAGACAAAACTCTGGTAGTTGCTCCAGAGAAAGAAAAAAAAAAAAAAAAAAAAAAAAGGATAATTCAGAATAAAAGCATGAATCCATATCAATCATTCACACAGGTTTATACACACATAGGTGTGTGGGAAAACTCAATCAAAACTGATGTGAAGAAGAAATGACTGGCTATATTGACAGTGAGGGATTATCACTATAGAGATACATGCCAGCAAGACTTATAAAAGGGATCTTCAGAACTAGTCACATAATTTGAATGAGAAATGTCTCAGGAAAACTTAAATGTCATTGCTGTTCAGGTTGTCAACAGCAGTTCTGTCATTTAGGTAAATGTTCTGTTACTTTATTACAAGCCTTTAATAATTGTTCTTGCATTCGAAACATGTTGCGTTCCTTGAAGCTAAATAGCAAAGTGACCCACTACTTATTAAAGGTATAGTGGTAGCATAGCAGCATATAGCATAGCCCAAGAAAAAGAGTCTTACTTATGCAGATCCGTGTACTGAGACACATTCGTGGAGCTAACTCTAGACAACCATGCACGGTACTTCATTAATATATCAGGTCCAGTGTTTGGTCTGTTTGTCTGTGCTTGTCACATTTTCTAAGTATGAAGTTCAGCTTTACTACATACATCAAGGGCATGACAGTGTATTTCTAAAGGTTGTGGAAAACTGACTTAAAAAACAATGAACATTTGTTCCAGTAATGTGCCAGGATGGACTCATTACAGGGCTCTGAAAGGCCTCCAAAAGATTGATTTTATGGAGGGATAGTAATCAACATACCTTCCAAAAGGAGGTTTCATACCTTGACAAGTACACCTTAAAGAGAGATCACATCAGGTAGCTTTCCAGACCAGGCTTCCTTAAGGACATTAATTCATGAGCCTATTTTATAACTGACAGCTGAACTGTGAACTTTGTTTTTTTGCACAGTGTGTAAGATTGTTCTCCCAAACCCCTAGAAAATGTGGTGGAAAAAAACTGGAAAATGCAGTTATACCTCAGTCCCATCACATGACTTGTCTGTTCTTGACCCCAGGTTCACATCCAACTTAACTAAGAAAATTTAATAAATATATAACAAGGGAAATGGGCCTGGGGGAGGGGAGAAATAATGGCCACATGCTGCAATACAGAGAAGAACTGGAGCAAAGTATTAATACATGAAAATCATGATTCAAGGCAGGAATAAATCAAAAGGGCTGCAAAGACTGCAGCGTGTCCAAGGTATTTTCTGTGAGCTAGAGAAAAAGAGGCCATCCAGGCATTTACAGGAGGGACAAGTGTCAGCCCTTAAAAAAGCTCCTATCACACTAATAGCAAATATCCTCTGATCTAATTTTCTTACTCTGCAGTTTTTCCTGACCTGCTATAATTTTGCAACATGCTCTACAACTTTTCAATTGGTCTGTTGCTTGAAACAAACTGACTCATCAACTGATGCACTTTTACTGCTCTGTTTACACTACTGTAACAGCCTTATTTACAGTACAATAGTTCACTGTAATGCCTGAATATAAAAAAAAAGACAAGCAAAGCTACCAAAGACAGCAACATATTCTCATCTCAGGGGCCCATAACAGAACTTGTATAGTACACCGAGCCCTTGGGAGAACTGGTGTGCATTTTCCATCCAAAGTGCTGAGTATTCAGTGCTTGTTGGATTTACATATATGCAAGATTGCATGCAAGACTGCTTCTGGATTCAGGAAGCCTCAGTGTGAAAGCCAGGATTCAGACTGAAAGGAGGAAGGATGTCAGGGAGAAAAGAACCTGAATTTGATCATAAAATAACATTTGCATATAGACAAAGGAAGTGATAAAGCAGTAAGAGGAACTGTATAGAACACATAGAAAGCTTTGTCATTAAAGCTGACTTAAAGAACTTAAGCACCCCCAAAATTTGGTCCCCACCCCCTAACTTGCCTTTTTCCTTCACCTTCAACAATATTCTTTATCCATTTGAAATGCTTATTGCTTCTTTGGTCTTGCTGCTTTACAAAGGAAGAGGTTAACACCACGAGCAGGAACCAAGGAATAGCTGTGGGTAGGTCTGTGCAAGCTTTTAAGTACGCAGCTCTCCTACAACACCTCTGTCTTGCCTATAATACCCTTCCTGCTAAGTTTATGGGGTTGAAACTGTAAGTTAAGTAGAAGGAAGTTAAACCACAAGATGCTTTTGTAAGGCAAGGAGATTTCCCTTGGAGACAATATTTCAGCGACAACCCAAATACTGCCTAAGACTATTTGAGCATAATTCCTGCCTTATGCAGCTCAGGCTATTTTGTTCAGTACTCAGTACCAGGCAACCATTTCAAATAGATATGGGCAGGAATAGGAACAAAATTAAGTAGTTAATGGGAAGCATTTGTTATTGCCTAATTGCATCAAATATATCAGTATTTAAGACAGCAAATCATAAATATAACTGTCATGGAATTGTTCAAGGTTGAACACAATCTTGGAGTCAAAGATTAAATAGCCTTTGCCTACTGATTCATCACTATGAACCTGTTGGTGTAATGACAGCCAAAGAGCTTCTGTCCAAGGAGAGAATTCATAACATAGGACAACTCAGTGGATTTCTAGTTATTTTAAAATTATTTTTCTTTAAATATAGACCATCTATATGAGTATCTACTCATCGTTCCATAAGGGTCAATTATTAGCCTTTTGCAATTATTCTTCCAACCTCTCGGGCTCAATGATGCCTTTTATCTTCCCCATTTTGAGCACAGTTCTTAAGTGTTCAAGTGCAGAGAAATCCTCTGTAGTGAACAACAGCATGACTTAATTTTGCATCCAAAGTTGACTTAGCTGTATGAAGAAAGCAGGATAAAAAATACAGGTTTTGCAAATAATGCTAATAACAGCCCACATAAATGGGACAGAATATTACTTGTCATTTGACCAGTCAGTTTTTATAGAAAATCAAAATCATTATTGATATAAACAATAGGCTCAAATCCATTTATTCCTGAGAGAAATAAGTGACTCCTTGAGGTTACTGGCTCCTGAAAACAGTACTGTTTTTTGCGTGCAAAACTGCTAATTGCTTCCTAAAATGTAGCTGTCCTTACATGCTATGAGTAGCTATGCTGCTAGTTTTTGCAACACAGCTTGGACAAATGAGTATCTGGCATTTTCAAAGCCAAATAATTTTTGTGATATGTTGCAAATACAGAACTTTTCTTAAAATGGCAAGACAATTAAAGAAAAGTAACAAAAATTATAACGGAGACAAAAGAGAAATTAGATTTAAACTTCATCTCGAATATTTCAAAGGTAAAACCTAGCAGAGGTTATATAAAAGATGTAATATATTTCATATTAGTAAGTCATTTTCATCAACGCAAATGAAATCCAAGTGAGCACTCTTGGGTTGACATCACTAAAAAAACATTAGAAAAAGGGTACATACAAGGTAGGCTGCAATAAGGTGTATTGGCACAAGAATTAAAAGACCATAACTGTTGTGAATGTATAAAAACATACTACAGTTTTTAGTCTAGTTCCCTACTTTTTAGTTTAAACTTCATGGTAGTTAAATCACTTTGTGATACTTGCATTAAAAAAAAAAAAAAAAAAAATCCTAAAATTATTCAAAACTTAAGCCTAGATGGTTACTGCTATGGCTACAGTGGAACAAGATATTTCTAGTAGTCCCTTAAAACTGTGGTCAGAAACACCCAAATTCGGCATGACCACCACACTCAGCATGATGCAACTGAGGCCCATTTCCTTCTCCTTCTACAAGTTGAAGTGATGATGACCCATGCATGTTTTAAATGCCACTAAGGCTATCAGATTCTATGCTTGGGGCAAAGAAAATGTCTAAGAAAAGATGCATCTAAGTTACTGGCCATAAATGATGAGAGGAAGTGGGATGGGAAACAAGCTAGAGACTTTTGCCTTGCAGCTCTCTATCACCATCTAGCACAGTGCATAAGATCAGGTTTCATAAACAGCCTGAGCACAAAAATCTTCTCAGATGTTCATACTAACTTCTGGAGGGAGTTTTTTCCCCCCCTCACCCTCACACGATAGCCTGAAAATATTGGTCTATATAGAACAAGTGGGCCTTTATATAGTGTAATAAACAAATACAGCACTCTTCTGGTAGACTTGATCATTGCATACTTTTGTGTCGTTTGGAGAAATTATACCATAAGTTCTCATTTTCCTGACACCCCGGGCAGTGTCTCCTCCATTTATGCACTGAGTCACTTCAAAGAAAACTACTGTGTAAAAGCCTAATGAAAGCAGTAAAACTCATTTTGATGCCCTCTTGATGTGCCAAGGGTTCTGATATAAGTTTTCACAATCATTCCTGCATAAAGTAAAAATCAGTCCCATATCTGCTTTTTTGTTAAATACTAAACCTCAGAAACCAAACATATAATCAAAAATAGGAGCAATGATCAATTCCGCTATGTATCTCTGACACTGATAGAAAAACAGGCTACAGCTAGATACACCTGGATAGAAGAAAAACATACAGAAGTATTCTTCTCAGTCATACAGATGAAATAACCTGTAATGTTTTTAAATGTATATATATATATATATATATACATATACACACATATATATATATACATATATACATATATACACACATATATATATATACACACATGTATTTAGATGTCATTGTACTGACTGGAAAAATATTCACATGATACTTGAAGTGAAATCCATATTGACATCACTGCTTAGTTATGGTGAACAAAAGAATCAAAGTCCTGAGGAAGTAAAAATAAGTTCTCTTGTGCTTTAAAATTATGGATTTTACTAAACCATGCTAAAATATTCAACTTCAATCTTTTTGCAAGTCAACAAACAAGACAGGGGCAAAATCTCCCTCTCACAGACATTTGTCCTCTCATACAAAATTAGTTTTCATTTACCTTAATTTCTTCTGTTTGTTAAGAATGACTAGATCTATTAAAGCTCAGACATGAATTTTAAGATCAAATTACTTTCTCATGAATTTATCAGTATATTAATCTCACACACTAAAAAGGCTTCCTCCCTCTCTATAACTCCTGGAGCAGCAAACCACATATATTTTCCGTAAATATACGTATTTCCCAATAGTCCAGTGTCCACATAACCTTCCTGGTGGTTGGACCACCCCAAACCTTGGTCTTAACTTTGAATGGAAAAGTAAATTATTTCTGTGTTTTATTATTTATTTTTATTTTATTTTATTTTATTTTTATTTTTATTCAAACACTAATTCGTTGGAAAATGTATTTATCTCTTTGGACTCTTTGGCAGTGACAGACCTTGGAAGAGCAGTTTTCAGTGTTCCCTGTCACCATGAGGCTGACTATTCCCAGCTCCCTCAACAGAGATTTGCCCAGCATTTGCCTCCTCACTCTCCAGTTCATTAGGACTTCTCCAGTTACATGTGTATTGATACACATCCACCATAAACAGTCTTGAATGGCTGAGGAATAACTACCAAAACCAACCGAGCAATTACAGATAAGGTGCAGGTCATATTTCTTGATTCACTGATGCAAATTGTTACATCTCAAAAGAACTTCCAAGAAAATAAATGAAATAAAAAGCCCTACGGATACATAAAAAGCTGCAGGATTATTTTCCTAAAGGTAATTCATTTATATAAATTCTGCTTCCCATTTATTCATAATAAACAATATTAGAAACATTTTTCAAAAGCAACAGAATGTAAGCCAGTCTTTTCTTGAAACAGGAATTTTAGACACCCTGAAATGAGAGACATTTGAAAGTTACATTAACAAAGAGTAGCTGCTAATAACTTTAGCTATTTTGTTTGCCTTAAATCAATTTTATATAAATCTTTTACTGTCACAGGCAAAATACATTCCCTGTGCATACTCAGGAAGCTGACAGAGCTGGTCAAAGACTCCTTCTGAATAAAGAAAGCTCCCTTCTGACATCAGAGCAGGACACAGTAACTCATGATGGGTTCCCATTTCAGCACAAGGCAAGCAGGGAAACTCTAGATATGTTTTGATTGTAAGAGATGGACTATCAGATAATCACTGGGATAAAAAGCTCCACAAAGAGAACCAGCCATTTAATTCATAGTATCTTTAAACAGCGTGATCTAAACCAAGTCCTGTTATGACATGTGTATCAATATCAAACTGCTCTCACATGGGGAAATGATAGAAATGTGAAATTAAACTCCTAAATTCCCAGAAAAGAAAATCTAGAGAGCATGACAAAAACATTACAGACAAGAAAGCACAAATATGATCTCAAAATCAAATGGATAAGAGCAGCATCACAAACAACTAGGATGCCAAATCAAAAGATTTTATTATTGTACTATGCCACTGGAGAAAACAGATGACTGTGCAATACCTATGGGAACAGATAAGCATTAATGACAGCATGAGAAAGATGAAAGAGATTAACTAGCTATTCAGGCAATGTGTCCTTCCTGCCTTGACCTATAGTGCAATGCAATGCAACTTATTTTTTACATAAAATACTTAACATGTCTCGTAAAATGCTTTATAGGGAGAGTCAAGTAGGGTAGAGGAAAACTACAAAGACAGACAACCCCCAGAAAAAGTCAAGTAGTTGAGATAAAAGTCTGTACAATTTCCTTGTTCTCCCTACTCTGTCCACACCTCTTATAAAATCAGTGGATTTTTCTTTGTTTTCTATCCCTTCTGTGTCTGCTGTCATACTTTAATTTCACAAAACAGTGTTAGATGCCATGTATATATATATTTGTAATTTACTTATTACATGTAACTTATTCTTCTGCTTGCTGCTGAGTAGAGTTGACTGAAGAGAGAAAATCATAGCTGGCAATCTCCCTTTTTGTGTGCATGCGATGACCCTGATAAATTCAATTTTTAAAGATCCTTAAAATAAAGGGATATTTATCCACTACTCTGAAAACAGAAGTCTTGCAAACAATTTCCCTCTCCTCTGAAATCAAGGCACAGCAAATAAACATACCTAGTTACTCCCAGGAACTGTTACCTAGGTGTTTCCTGTAAAACAGCCAGCACTAAAAGACTTAAATCTACATTTCAAATGCATAAAGTTGCCAGCAGAGTATGAAACATTTATTCTTTCTAGATGATGGCAGCAATTCCTTGCAGTGTTTTGTTTCCTTTTTCTTTTTTTTTTTTTCTTGTGAATTCAAAATTAATAGAAAATCATATTGAACATGTTTTCAGTTAGAAGAACAGATTATCTTTAACAGAGATTGATATATTTATAAAGCAAAACAACAACAATCCAACACCACAAGAATATATAGAATTTCTACTTCTGTTGATTCCTCTGTCTGGGGGGAAATGGTGAGAAATTGGTGGGGAGAGTGGGAGGGGAAAGAGTACAGAGTCATTTCTTGCTGAATGGAAAGCAGGTGCAGATAATACAGCACAGGTCAAACTGCTTCATCTTCCCAAGCACTGCTGCTCAGACCATGGATGATGGAACCTAAAGTAGTCCCATGACGGGAGTAGAAAACACCAAGAGTAGAAATCTGAAGCTAGACTGGCAGTGGAGCCACATGTAACAAACTGCAGAAAATGTTCACATTTCTTGAAGCTATGCACTATTTTACAGCTGGGTTTAGAAGCAGTGATTGTAGGTGAAACTGATAAAGGTAATAATGAAGTCATTGGTTTGCACTGAGATCTGCAGTGCACCCATAGTGCCAAGTCCATCCTGTTATTAGTGGCTTATTCTGATGTCTGTTGAGTTGTGCTTGCAGATGCCAAGACTGAGTTGGGCTCTCTTACACTTATCAAACATGCCAAGCTGCATCAGGTAAAATGGAAAAATAAGGAGGAAGCAATGACAGGAATTGCAATGAGCTGCCATAAAATAAATAGCTGAGCAAGGAGCAAGAGCCACAAATCAAGCAGTGTATTGAAATGAATAAGAGGGTAATGGGCCAGGGCAGGGCATGCATCTATTCTTTTCTCATGGCAGCTGGACCTGTTCACTGATCACACATACATCCTTAAGGAACAAAGTATTGAAATGTCTAAGACAGAAGAACTATTGGCATGCATTTATTTATTTAAAAAGAGATTTGAATAAATTATGGAACCAGGTAATGACAGCAACGATACCTTAAAATGCAGAGAAAAAAAAAAAACAGTGATGGATATTGGCAATAGCTTTGTATTGATGGCTGGTGGAAGCAGGAGCTACAGAAACTCTGCTTCATGATATCCATGCTTTCCATGGACCACATCTAGCAGCATTTGAAAAATCAAACCTGGATCACAAAGACAGCCACAGTATAAAGTTTTTGTTCATATAATAACACATACTGTCCTTTAGTTTTTCACAGTAGCAACTCATACTGCTTGACTTATGAAGAAGCTGGAAATGCCACACCATCCTCTGACATTAGAACATACTGGTGCTGGGGGACTGTCTCTCAGTGTTGGTTGGATCACTGTTAATGAATGATACCTTCCATAGCTCAGTTCTAGTACTGTTCCCAAGATTTCTAGAATTAAAAAGCAGCATTTGCCATTGCCCAAGCTGAATTCCTGAACTGAACCTCTAAACTTCTGTCCCGAGGAATGTTGGGATGGTGCTATTCAGCATTAACAATTTTTTATTTTACAACAAATCTTGCCTCCAGTGGCTGCCAGCAAGCAGTCCAGTACTAGTTGTGAACTTCCAACAGTTCACTGCTCCATAAACCCTCAGCTTGGTGCTTTTGCCCCTGCTCACTGCTTCCTCCAAGAGGCAGGCAGGCATCAAGAGAATGGTGGGAAGTGCCACCAGTCCACAGAAAGAGTGCAGGAAGAGATTTTTGTAATGTGTTTACATCTGTGTATATTAGGACTTAAACTTAGTCTTGATACCATGTTAAACCACAGAAAATGGTAAGTCTCATGAGAAAAAAACAAACAAACAAAAAAAACCAACAAACATTTCAGGCATTACTCACACAGTTTAGTTGTTGCTATTAAGCAGAGATAAATTTAAAGGCAGGAAGAGATGCATGACATTGTCGGGTGTTGGTGATATGGTGGCAGAAAACATATAGTAAGCATCTGTACGTGTCACATCCCTGTTATATCAAGACACAGTAAAGCAGAGTTCTTCATGGAGACTCCAGCTGGGTCACTTCTGATTTTGTCACTGTCACTTGCTTTTGTGCTGTAGCCTGTTGAGCACTGTTTCAACAGCCCTGAAATATCATATATGTGCCTTTGCAATGGCCTCTGCATCCTTCAGAAGTGTCAAGGAGGGCAGGCAGCACCTTGATATGGCCATTCGCCCTCATTTTCCCAAGCAGACGCTGCTCCCTCTCCATTTCCTCACATCAAAGAGCTGCCCAGGGAGGTTCTCAAAACTGGTGAAAAAGAAATACAAAATTTCACTTAGGTGCAATTAAAACTAACAAGGATATCTCACTGCCTAGGGGTAGTAAGAACAAATCTTGTACATTTTGTTGTTTTCAGAACTATTGGTAACTTTCATCTCACCAAAATGAAAGGTCTTCACCACAAACCATACCAAGCAAAGTAAAATTAGATGATCTCTCATTCTACACTTATTCTGTGATAGTCAATGAACATTTTGTTATTCTAACATCTTGTCAAGCATTTCTTGAAGCAAACTTACCTTTCACTAAGGCAAGTTTTTCATTAATTATAGCAAGGAATTCGATTCCACTTACAATTGAAGGGAAATCCAGTTATTTTGACACAAATTCTGCTTGTGTAGGATTAAGTCCTCAATTTTCATTTAAGGCTTAGAACATTATGTAAGACAATAGAAGTAACCTTTAATATCTATCCTCTCAAAACTGTCACTATAGTTCTATACCAAGTGAATTTTACGCAATGTAAAATTATCATAGAGTTTTGCAAAATTATCATAGAATTCTTATGAAAAATACTTAGTATATTCACATGAATGCCAGTGTGTTTAACAATGATTAAGCTTTTACAGTGAAGAGTAAGGAACTATTTATGATTTACCATTAAGGCTGGAATGCTGTCATCTTGAGTTGACACAAATATGACTAAAAGAGAGTAAAAGAGAGAAAGAGATGAGCTGTCATGCATAGCTGACAGTAGGAGCAGCGATAAGCACATGAGGAAGTTGTTACATCATTAAAATCTAAAATCACTGCTCTTCTCTCAATCTTCTTATATTGTATCTTACATACTTTATCACATTATTTCAGCAAGAAAGTTTTAACAAAGTTTTTTAATACAGTAAAATGCACGTATGTACTTGTCCATAATTTACTTCTAAGCTATTATTGATTTTTTTCTCCACAGGGAAGCATCATTCAGTTGTTCACATTGGTAGCAAAGAGCCTCAGAACAGAACTTAAGCAGAAAATCATTTCCCTATCCTGTATTAGATATTTCAGATGGATTCCCAGCTCATACTTGTTAAAACAGAATGCAGTTAGATTTTTTTCCATGATTTGAAAAGGTTTCCTCTTCCAATTCAAGTTGATTGGAAATTCATTTCCTAAAAGTGTTCCCACACTTCACCAGTTAACCATTGAGCACTGCCCCATGCCTTATTTAATGGAATAGACATGCCTTAAAAAGTGCTTTCTATACTTTCTAATCCAGCTAATAAAATTTTGTGACCATTTTTTGAAACTTACAAAAAATTAATATTTCCAATAACTTGTCCTCTGAAAACAGGGTTCTTTCATGATGTATCTAAGTGGGAACTCAGAGCCTGAGATACTTAAAATCCAAAATTAGGTTTAAAAATCTTCATCACTGTATTTCAAG
Source organism: Aythya ferina (assembly GCF_964211825.1). Classification (NCBI taxonomy): domain Eukaryota; kingdom Metazoa; phylum Chordata; class Aves; order Anseriformes; family Anatidae; genus Aythya; species Aythya ferina. Next base: position 43,491,903 of record NC_140300.1, on the reverse strand, counting down.
GCTTCAAACTTTAGTGTCTTAGAGTTATGAGGTATTTTCAACAAATTTATGTTTCGTCATATTTGTGTAAATTACAAATGTAAATACTTCCTGAAGGACATAACATTCTGAATAGCTTGAATATGTAACTTATTAGTTTGCAAGGAGGAACTTTGCATTAGCTCCTACGGAAGGAAAAAAGCACAAACCTTATAAATTTAGTCAAGAGAGGTCAGAATGAATCCCTAAATAATCTAAATTGGTTTCATTTCAACTCTCTCTTTCTCTCAGCATGTAAATTATACTTTTTTACAGTTCATCTGGGAGTAGACCCATATCTGTTTGAGGCAAGGAAAGAATAAGCATACACTAAAAATCATTTAACTTTTTGAGCCAAACTGGCAAGAAGGGAAGCATTAATTTAGATGGCCCCTCCTTTTCCCTCTCTTAGTTGAGAAGCTCCAGAGGGGAGCATGGAGAGAGAGAGAAATGCCTGTGATGCACTGCCCCTTTTACAGCTCTTGTCAGGTGCCTGGCATGGGTCAGGGAGAAGCAGATGGCATGGCAGAGAAGTTCGTCACACATTTGCAATATGCTTGACCGCAGTAACATGCTTTCTTGTTAGGAAGTCTTCCTCTGCAAAGGTAAGGGCTTTTTGCACCTGAAGCAGTTTAGCTTAGATGCAGCAGTTTAGCTTTGATGCAGCATCCCTGGGACCAGCCCTCTCTCCAAGCAGCTGCAGATGCCAGGCTCTGCAAAATCAGGGATGCTAGGCTAGTTGTTTAATTAGTTGGGTCATCAGTCATCTAACAGCTTTGACTGGGGGAACTGAGTCACAGCCGAACTTCCATGCTGGCTGGCAGATCATGGATTATTATTCTGTAAACAAGAATGGAGCACCATGTGTGTGATGAATACTAGGGTATTAAATGCATTCCTCCACTTATAACTCAGAGTTCTTTCAAGAATAGTTTTCTGGGAGGAAAAAAAAAAAAAAAAGACTTTGCAGTGTCTACTAGTGATAAGAACACTGCATAATTTTGAGATTTCATGACTCCTGAGTTGTTTTATTGGAAAATAAAACCTTCCTTCAGCCACTAATGAGAATAAGGTATTTATATTTAATAGAGTTTAAGTGGTAGCAGAGAGAAACTGTGTCTTAAATTGAGACTTCAGCTCCTAATTGGTCTTCTCAAACTGTATGAGAATGATTACATGCTGAAGAAAGCCACTGTAGTACCTAGCCATCTGTATAACCCTCCATCTCTATTTTGTTTATGTGAAATTATAATGCAGATTTACAGGAATCTGTGGTCTGCAGAATATTTTTGTTTAAAATATAATTGCCATGTATCAGCAGGATCTCTCTTCTGAAGAAGCCTGAACAGCAAGTACAGATAAGTATTCTGAATGGCACTTTCTTTTCCACCTGACAGATTATCATCCTGCTTGGGTGCATGAAGCAGGACAGAGCAGGGCAGATTGGGAGTTTTTTTTTTCTTTTTGTGAGGCAGCAGAAATTAGCCAGTTTAGTTCTCTAACATATAGTTATTTTAAAGCACAAGCATTAAACCTTTATGTGTATTTGTTGTTGTTGTTGTTTTGTTTTGTTTTTGTGTTGTTTTTTTGTGATTAGATATGTGTAAAATGAGTTTTATACAATGGTGCAATGGCACGATGTTTTATAAGACTGCTGGGAAAATAAACAGAAGGAAAAGATGGAAAGAAAAAACAACCTGCAGCAGTCACTTATATTTCTCTTCTTCTAGATTCTGAGGACTATCCATATATTGGATAAGACTATCCAATCTGATCATTAAATTTCATCCTTTTTAATACTGGAATGCTAATAGATAGCTTCTGTGAAGGTGTGTTAAAAGGAGACATCCTGGTTGAACTGGTATGCCTTGAATTCTGCTGCATTTTCTGAACGTAGGTCTTCTTCATAGTGCTTCTCTCATAGGAGTCATCTGATAAGAAGACTCATGTTTGATCTCTGACTGTAAGAAACAAGTTTGTATACAGCATGTATATGTATATGGATGTATATCTGTAAGTATTAAAATAACATGCTTTCTTCTTCTTTATCTTCTAAATTCTAATATGTTGATTTTTGTGATGAGCTCCATGGAAGTGAACAGTTCTACTGCAGCACTTTGGATAACCTTGTTTTTAACAAGCTTTCTTGTTTTAACAGAGGTCTGCTTGAAGTATCTCATTTTCCTAAGGAATTGCTTCAGGGATGGAAGGTCACATTTTTTTTTTCTTTCTTATTTGCTTGTCACAAGCTACTTTACTGTAGTAACAAGGTTAAGGCAATTGAATCAAATATAAGAGCCAGAATGGTCTCTATTTTAGGAAAAGGAAAAAAGAAAAAGATTATTTCAGATTTGCTATGCTGACTGTCAAGGTTTGCACATCAACATTTTTGCTGTCACACCTGATCTTAGAGTATAAATTTCTGTATCTGTTAGTCCTGTTCTTCAAGAGACATACTAAGCTTGAACACTAAAATGTACTGGAGACTGCTGAAGAACAGATTGATTTAGAGTCTCAGGGCAGCCTTCAGATGATGCATAACTGCTACAAACCAAGAAGGTTGTAGGTCTTTTAAGTCCGTACTAAATCATATGTGAATACAAGATGATGAACGCACTTAAGGATGTTAGATCCTCTTTTTAGATACCCTTGAGCATACAGTAGCCAAGTGTTTCACTGTCTTACCAAAAAGTTGGTAGTCAAGCTGTGACTTAGAAATTTAAACTTTTCACTCAGTGATTTGGAATGAAAAATCACAAAGCTTAAGGAACAGTTCAGGCATATTTAAGCAAATTTACAACTAAAGCATGTTTATTTTTGCCTGTAGTTTTATGACCATTTTTATACTTTTGCCAGAGGTTGCTAATATTTTGTGATCATAATGATTAAGGATGATAAATATTTTCTCCAACTGAACATTATCTCTATTGCAAAAATGTCCTTAGAGAGCCAAAACACAGATCTGGGGTGGAATGCAAATGCTTAAGCATGTCTGCTTAGCACTATTTTAAATGCCCAGCTAGGTATTGAATGTTTTTATTTATTTTTGAATGGGTCACTCATAGGTCTTTTGTCATATTTGCCAGCTCTACATAGGCACTTTAGAAACAGAGGGTGTAGAAAACTACAATAGATGATTATGCTGTCTCCTGGAAAATTCTCCAGGTCACCTGAAATCTCATTTCTGGATATTCAACCCCTTTTTTTTTTTTTTTTTTTTTTTTTTTTTCCTAAAATACCTATGCACATGCTTCCCAGTAAGAAATATGGCAGAACTAATGAACATGCTAAAACTAAAAACAAATTGCAAGGTTTTGGCACTACAAAAATTTGTGTGTGGCAAGCTTCTCCCATGCAAATCACATCTCTTCAATGCAGAAAATATGACTATGATGTAACTTGGATGGAAATCATCACAACTTTTCACTTCAGATAAATCATTAAGTAGAATATTATTGTGGAAGCAAAAATCTGGCTAAACAATTTGTTTGAGTACAAAAGCATTCCCACCACAGAGAAATAGCACTGCTTATGTGCTCCAAGATAAGCTTATTCTTAAATGCTACATTAAACTGAAGCCAAAGAAAATATGTATAGAACAGAGACAAGAAAGACAAAAAATGCAAAGAGTAAGAGGAGAAACTACTGCAAGAAGGTAAAAGCAAGAAAATCAGGTCAGTCAGTGGGCAGTGGTAGAGGAAAGAACCTGAAACTATTTTATGGTAAAGGAAAAACAAGGTCTTTTTAGTTATTTTCGTGTTTGTTCTGTGTGAATATGCAAATGGAAAACAATTTAAGCAAATTAGAAGGTAGCATTTTCTGAGCATTAATTTTCCATTAAGCATTATCAGGTTTTCTGTGAGGTATTTCTTCTTATTGGTTATGTTCATCCATCAATGAGATGCAATACCACAGCATTTGTGGAGTCCAAACGAAACAAGATAAGTTCAGATCAACTAAGAAAGTGAGGTGTCATGTCAGTGAAAAAAAGACACAGCATAAGTAATGAGGCAAGTTACGAATTTTATAGTAAACATACTTGTGAATTGCAAGCTTACATCCACTTCACAAAAGGAAAATGGCAGGATTCATCAAATAACATTTCCAAACACTTCCTTCAGCTTATAGTTATTGCTACTAACACAGTTTGTCCTGGGTATCGCAGTATAACCTATATTCTCCTCTCAGCCAGATATGGAGGTAAACTCCACTGTCCTAGTCCCTGAATCATGCAAAGGTGGGATGTACTTGCATCAGCTTTAGTGGTAAAGCCATGTTCAGAAGTTCCTGAATCCTCTTCAGGCTGACTTCTCCTCCAACCCTGCCATTATTCACCTTTCAATTGTTTCAGGGAAAATCCTTGTAAGACTGCTTTCTAAACCAAATATACTACATGGTACCTTTAGCATTCACAGAATAGCTAGAGGGCAGGTAGCAAAGCAAGAGATGGAAAACTATGTAGAAAAGGAAATTCAGATGAAAATGCACTATATATTCATGGTATATCATTCAACCAGCTGGGCTAAATGTCAAAGTGACTGACACTTAACTCATGCAAAACTCCCACAGATTGGAATACGAGTGATGCATAAATAGTGACTTCAGGATCAAGTCTGTTCCTGGGAGGTACTGAACACTCTTCACATCTCCTGTAGTCCTGGAATATACTTGGCAGCACCCAAGAATCTGCCCAAATCCTAGCTGTCTTCTGAACCTCACCAAAGACCACAAAAGTTTTACTTAATCGTAACGTCTTTGTTTTGTTATTGTATAAAAACATGTGTATGTTTTTAACTGTTTTTAAGGATAAGTTAGCCAACAGAGAACAACAGATACAAGTCCCTTGTGTTTTTCTGTAATTAAGAAAGAAAAGATGCCGTTTTTATGATCACCAAGAGGCTGAAATACTGTTGGCCAAAGACTGATTGCATTGCATGTCCCTAAATCTTCTCTTCTCACTAACAAATGGAGTAAGTAACTGAGGACAAGCCTATACATGTTTTCATCCCTGCCTACTCTTACCACAATTCATTCAGAATCAAAGTCTTCCAAACTGGCAAAAAGCCTCTTTCACAAAAAACATAAATTAACTTAAATAATTAGACACATTAAACACACTAAAGATGATGAAATATTTGGGTACTACAGCTATTGGGTACAAGTGAATGCCATAACTAACTGTTGGCCTCATGTAACATTGCCAGCTCCTTACCCTAACACACCTCAGCCTTTCTGTACTGTTCCTAGGAGGAAGTTCAGATAACCTTTTTCATTTCTGCAAAAGTAAAAGAGATTTTTGCACAATTTTTGAAATTGTTAGAGATGCTTTTCTAATTTTTAGAAATAAGCATCAATAAAACTAACTAACACTATTATTCTATTTAAAGATGGAGCATTCTTCTTGCATTTTAGGGACAGACACCAACAAATTTCAGATCTTTCTAAAGTTGATTCCATCGCGTGCAATGAGTCATCGTGTTGTGCCATGGAAAGTGAGGAAATACAGAGATGGAAGAGGAAGACATTTGCTTCCTCCTTTTACCACTGGAACTGCTCCCTGTGACACGTACTTGAGATGGGGCCTGTACCCACCCCAGAATAAACTGAACTACTGCATGCGATTTAGAACAGAAGGCAATAATTTCAGTTAAACCCTTTCTCTTTAACTTCTGTGAGTGATAGATAGAGGCAAGATCCTCCTGTAAACTGAAGAGTTACACAGTTAGTATCTTGCCAGTGCAACAGCATGTTCATCACTGTTAGCTTCAGTGGAGCACACAGCCTCAGCAAAGCAAAGCATGGGGCTGTGTTTAACAGGTAGCTATAATTCTCTGGTCCGCTGGTTCAATAAATGAAGGCATGATCATTGGTAAAAAAATAATCTAGATTTATCAGAAATATCTATAGTCTTCCTTCTGTAAAACCTGCACCATTATCACATAACCCACAGCTTTTCTCATTTAATAGATTCATCTTTTTCTGTAACATTTTTGGATAACACTTCCCTGCATATGTAGTGTCAGCCAACTTCACATTTTTTCAGAATCTCAAAGTATAAGCAAGTGCTTTGGTTTTCTTATGAGTCTAGATTCTTACTTTATTCCTAAGGAGTGTAGCCTAAAAAGGGATTTATCCTGCCCTTCATACTTACTCCTAATCAGGGGGCTCTTTGTAAATTCCTTGACAGCAACACTCATTTCACAGCCAGATGTTTTGTGAGACACAACCTGCCAGCTCTCCTCTGTCTTAGGTGGAATAAAAATTTATAGTTGTTTTTCACAACCTCACACAGAATTTCACACAGAATTGTCCCAAAGTAAATTCATCTGCCTTTGGGTTTCACCCCAACTTATACTGCTTTAAAATGATTTCTCCTCTGATGCCCCTTGCAGTTGCAGCCACATTCACAAACTCCAGCTTGCTCCCATCCCTTAAGAGTGCTGGCAGGTGAGATGGCAGCCGTTGAATGCTGATGGTATTTGCAATCCTTCATCTTTCTCAACTCTTGCACCTGCCTTCTCTTTGCTAAAATTTTCTAGACTTACTGGAGTCCCAGCACTGTCAAAAGTCATCTTCTGTGCTGCAGTGTTTGTATCTATTGTCAGCATTTCTCACCTTTCCCTACTTCTTCTGCTCACCTTAGGGTACTGTGAGTTTTTTGACTCGGTGTTGCCCTTTTCTTAAAGATGGGTGTGATTTCTAGAGAAGGCTGGGTGTGTGCTGTCTGCAGCTCTGTCTAGCATTTTCAGGATGGACCAAAGCTGGCTTTGCATCTGCTCCCTTCAGCAAAATCATCCATGGATAAGGGCTCTGCTAAGCCTGCAGCATCCTTGTTTGTTGGGCGGATGTTGAAATATGACTAACTCAAAATCAAAGAGTTAGTAAATTAACATTTAAAAATGTTTACTGAAACCAAGAAAAAAAAAAAAAAAAAAAGTACTTCTTTCTCTATTAGCATCTGTTTTCTTCAAAAACAAAGAAATGGAACTTCATGTAAAGAAGACAATATTTTGTTTTAATTTGAATAAACATTTTCTTTTAAATATCTTCTGGAAAAAAAAATAAAATAAAATCATAGTTGCAACCAACATATGCAGCTTTCAATTCACTTCACAAAGATAGGCCAAACATTTGTAGGCAAATATTTGATCTCCAGGCTGCAAGAGAGTAGCTATTTAATAAAGCACAACACTTTCTCTGTTAGCCCTTACAGCAATGACAGTGCTCATTACTTAACTGAGAGGAAGAAAAAAATGGTCTTGTGGTTGAGATACGGGGCTAGGCAAAGAAGCCAAGCACCTCAGACCTATTCTTGGTCCCACCACAGATTTCCTGTGCAGTCTGAGGCAAGTCACATAACCTCTCCATGTCTCCATTTCCTTGTCTGTAAATCTGTTTAGGTTTTTAGAGTGACCTTAATCACTACAGTTGGGGAGGACCTGCTCGGGGGGCAAGGCAAACAAATGCTCAGCTGTTTTGAAATCCCCTTTTAATTTTGGCAGAGAAACTCAGAGTCATAGCACAAACTACTCTGCACACCTCATCAAACGGAAGCTGACGGCTTCATCAGCAGCCTGACTTCGTCTGCTATGCAGAGGATATGCACTTCCACCAAGCTGATGACAGAAATGGTGGTGTCAGAAAGCTGAGAACAGTTAATATTTCACAACTGAGTCTTCTCTCAAAGATGAGGTGAAGTCTTGAAAACATCACAGAGGTGAAAATCCAACTGATTATATCAATTTATTTATATAATATTAATATTAATATTAATAATGTTAATATTAAAACATTTCATATATATAAATGCATATTTTTTTAAGTGAAAATAGTCCTTTCTCAGTATGATCTTGAATTTGAGATTACAGTATATGCAGAAGTACAATGGACTGCAGGGTCCGAAATTTTAATTTATATATTACAAGTTACCTAGAAAATTACCATTTCCCTTTTCTATCCTTCTTAATTTAACAAAAAGAACATGGAGAAGAAAACAAACTTAAATATTAAAATAAAAATACATTTACAGAAAAAAATCTGAATTAAAAATATAGAACAGAAAATCACAGGAGTAGCCTTTTGTAATCTTCTATTTTGTTATCAGGCTGATTTTCAAATTGGAGGAACTTTGGTCATACACATTATCATTAAGGAAATACCCAAAGTTTTGGATGCTATGGATGAATTAAACTCTGAGTGCTGTTTAGTGATGTGTACCGTTACTTCCTGGACACTCACCTATACTGAAATGACCTGGAAAAGCAGCAACACAAAAATACATTGTAGATTTTATGAGGTCAATTTCAATTATAACCAGTCTGTTACTTCTAACACACTTTCCTCTGAGCACTCTATCTAGTATTTGAAAATGTTACTTTATGTTTGCTGTGATATTCTCCAGATTTTTAATAAAATTCCTTTGAAAACGCCTATTTATCTGTAGCAGACTTTTGCCTTGGGAAATAGCAAACTTCCTGGAAGAATTACTTTAGGTTGCTAGAAAGATTAAAAACATAATTTAGTCTTATACAAACATGAAGCATGTCTTAAAAAATCTGCCCTTCCAGATATATGATTTGTTCTTTGGTCAAAATTGAAACAAAGAATGAAAATACTTAGCTAAAAGGTGTACTTCTGATCTCCTACTTGCTCTTTATAGCAAAAAAAAAAAAAAAAAAAAAAAAAAGATCCACTTATCTTGGCTTTCTATATAAGTTATTTTACATCATCTAGAATTATGGCCGGGTGTGTATAAAGGTTGTGTCAGCATTTCCATTATAAAACCATATTTTAGGGGGTTTATAACTCAGTCATAAAAACTCACTCTATGCTGAAACTTGGCACATGAAATCCCAACCTGGAACAAATTTTTATCACCAACATTAAAAAAAAAAAAATGTTTGGCTGTTTTTCAGTTTTCTGAATGACATATAAAATGGGAATGATTTTTGGTTGGGGTGAGGAGGAGAAGCTGCCTCATGAAGGTGCTGCTTGCCAGCACTAGTGGAATGGAGAATGGCAGAACCTCAGCACAAGCGACAGGGCCTCATCATTCACAGATGCCCATTTCACGCAGGGATTAACCTTACGTGTGCAGGAACTGTGAACTGCACCATGCCAGGCTCCCCAGGTGTTTAACCTATGCAGATGTGATCTCTGTTTCCACAGAACCAAATCTGCACATGGAGGCAGGAAGATCAGGAAAATCCACCTTCAGAGAGGCCTCCTATCTGGGGTGAGAGCCAGTCATCCTGGGCGGCAGCTCAAACACAGGTGCCATTTTGCACAGGAGTACATGAAGGCAGATCCCCAGTGTCTATGCAACTCTTAGACAACCCATGTGGCTGCTGTTTGGAGATACTTGTCAGGTATTTAATGGCAGGAACAGCCACTGCTAATTTAGGCCTCAAGTAGTGCACAGACTCATGCTGAAAGTAACCACTGACAAGATGCACTTCAATATGTATGACAATAACCACACTGTATTCAAATTCAGCACTGCCATAGGAGGTGAGAAACACTCCCAAATCCAGTATTTGGACCTTACATAAAATGAGAAGGACAGTGAAAAGAGTGGTGGGAAAAAAAAAAATGCTTGCAATAAGGAGTTGTATTTAACAACATCAGGTGAGACGTTCAGAATTCCTATCTTCCGTCAAAGTACACTGCCTACAAGAAGGCTTGGAAGAGAGCTCAGAAAGCAGAGGAAAGGTGGCCATAGGTAAAATGATACCTTTCAGAAACAACAAATCACTTCCAAAAAAGGAGAAGCGTGTAAATTCTGACAAGTTAAATGTTAAACCTCTGTAAGGTATGCCAATTTATTGAGGAGCAACTTATTAAAGGAACTCTTTAAAGGAATAAAAGTTAATAATAAAACCTTTTTCAAGTGTTTCAGGAACAGGAAGTCTGTCAGAAAGTCAGTGGGGTGAATCCCAGATCTGAAAGAAGCAAAGTTCTTGGTGACAATAAAACTCTCAAAAATGCTATGTGAATTATTTGTGACTTTGGCAGCCATGCAGCTCCCAAACAGAAGCTGATCTCATGGAGGAATGAAACAAAAGACCTATCTCAACATGTGTTGGTAGAAGTTTTAAAAAATGTTATTAAATCAGAAAGTGCTCAATTAAAGAAAACAGTACTCATCAAAAGAAGCTGAAGGAACCAGTTCAACCAAATCACAAACCATGGTACGGAAACTATTACTTAAACAAACCAGCCTCTGTGTGCACCAGTATCCCTACAACACTGGAGGTTGGACTGACCTTTGCTCTCAACCAGTATGGAGGATTTTATGGTTTACATACTTGAATGTCTTTTTTTTTTTTTTTTTTTTTTCCCTTCCTTTCTTTTTCTTAAAATGGTGTTCTTACATCTAATGCTTTGTTCCTTGGAAGCTCAGCTTCTGGTGACCTAGATACATGTACTCCAACTACACAAGTCTAGAGATACTAATATGAAAAATATATTTTTCTACCTTAAGTCTCCATGTTAAAGTTTCTATCTAGCTCTTACTGGATTGATCATTTTCATCAGTGCCCATAAAGTCAGTCTGGCAGGTTTCTGCACCCTTAGCACCACAGAGACTTTTGGTCTGAAGAGCACAGGTTCTGTGTTGAGAATAATGTTGCCAATAGGAAAAGTTTATTAATGTTACACCAAAATCCACCACTGAGCAAGGTAATCACTTTCACAGTTGCCTTTTTGGTTCAGAGGAGTCTGGATCCAAGATCCTCTGTGTTAAAAGGGAGAATTACATTAATTAACATCCTTAATCTTTCTAAAAAAAAAAATCACCTGTGAAGCAGACTGAGACCACCCAGGGCTGAAGAGCTATTTCAACAACTGGAAGTGCTTTCAAAGGAGGCCCCCCTGGTAGCTGGGGAGAAGTGCTATACCACTGCCTCCACCAGCTACTTGGCTGCAGGGGCTACTCTGCCAGCCTGCCAGCGGTAATTCTTCAGCCCTTCTACAGCTTCTTTCTCTTAATAGATGCTCACCTTAAAAAGGGAGTTAACTACAGAAAAAAATGGTTCAAAATCATGATGCTAGGTGACTAGTTATAAAGGTATTTTTGTCTTCTTTATTAATTTTCATTTCTTTAAAAAAAAAAAAAAAAAAAAAAAAAGAAGCTAGTGATCTTTGGCCTTGTCATTTAGCATTCTCCAACATTAGACCCTTAACTGCTTTCAATTACCATGTGCAGCTGACTGAATGGTGGGAGTGCCCTCCTACACAACATTGCAGAATGGTGTCACCTACAGCATCATGCCCATTAATTGCCTATGCCATTGTCACAGTAAGTATACTGGGAGACTGCATAGCCCTGCTGTTTCTGCCATGTCCTGTAGAGGAGAGCAAATCTTGCCTGTTTTCTACTAGTGTCATGGATTACTTCTGTTACAAAGCAATTTATGTTGAGCTTTTGAGTTAACTTTGAACGTTGTTTCTTAGTTACGCATCTGCTAATGCTTACTTAGAGGGAACATGTGGGGATCTCATGTGTGAGGGGCTGTATTCCAGCGCACAACTGCGCTGCATACCATTAGTGCTTCCAATCAGGAACCTTTATTTTACTTTCCTCTTCTCTTTCTCTGTTCTTCTTTTAAGAAGGACCTCATATAACTCAGTGGTACTGAGAACAAGCCGTACTACACCTTCATAACAACAACAAAAATGTTTGTTTTTGTTTTTCCTCCACTGCATCAAAATTGTGGATGGTGTCTAAGACGCCATGCTGATAGGCCCTCTTTTCTGGATGGTTGCAGCCATTAGACACCAACATTTCTTTCCTGTAGGGATGGGGCAGAAATGGGGATCACCACCTCTTAGACAGATGTGGACAAGTCCTGGCAGGGATATTCACTGATAGTAATTCACTTCCTTGTCCGGTGTTTCCTGAGAGCACACTTTTTAAATAAGCTTTTGCATCTTCTGGTGAGAATGCTTTTACCATTTATGATGTAGTGTTCCTCTACAGGATTACTTTTCCCAGATCTGCCTGAATATTATCCCAAGTATTCATGGCAATATCTACTGCACATTTACGCATGAAAAAAATATATATTTCATGCTGGTCATGAGCAGAGAAACTGTTCATTTCTCCACTAGTGTCAATTCAACTCTGAGGCAGAGTGTGTCACTTCTTTACAGCCTTCAGGCCAGATCAATAAGAACCAAGTGCAGAACATGCACATGTTAGGGAAGATGGAGTTAAAGACAAGTCTGAAAAGCTTCACACCTCTGGAATCTTCAGTGATACATTAGATGTCTTACAACAGTGTGTATAATATTGCTGGTTTAGTGCTAGCACTTCTCTTCTTGTCTTCTAGCACTTGTCTTCTCTTGTCCTTCACAAGTATGTTATGAGGATGGTGTTAGAACACTGTTTTAGTAAATACCGACACTGCACAGGTATCACCAGAGTCATCTCTAACCTTTGCTTTATGCTGATGCTACTTTCTTAGAGACAGAAGCAAGTATGGAGTACTGGTGCTCAGGTATATTGACAGACCACTCTTACACAGCTGTTGCACTGCCTATAAGTGGATGCTGCCATAAAGAAGCTTTACCCTTCCTTTCTCCCATAGTTCCAGAGTGTTTAGTGATAGTAACAGCTTTGGGTAGGCTTCTTGTGTTGTGTTTGCTTGTTGTTGTTGCTGTTTCCCCACCACCATATACACACACAAAATCATTCCTGTCCATAGCTATGCAGAGACCATTACCTCTGCTGTTCAGCTGGGCACCACTGAAGCCTGAAAGCTTTGTGCAGTCATGCTGCCACTTCTGGGCCTCTTAAATTTGGAGTAAGCTGCATGATCTCATTGCTGTTGTAGCATTTAAGCTCCCTACCTCTTTACCTACAGCCTGTTGGTGGTATGTGCCAACACTTTCATAGCCAGCATGGGGGACTTAGTAGATTTCAAGTCCTCCCCTGAAGAGGTCCTAGAAGCAGTGTGCACCTAGATGACAAATCCAAAGGAATGACAAAGGAATTTGTGGTTGCCCTGGAAACTGAGACCAGTCCAGACTGTGTGTTAAAGAAGAGGCTGTAGCTGGAGAGGTGATGACTAGGATCTGCCATGAGCTAGGTGATGTCTTAGTGTGACCTACAGCAGATAAAAAAAAAAAGTGTGGAGAGTAAAATAATAATAATAATTATAATAGGTCACCATTGCTGCTTATTGCAGACCATGAAGCTTTTCACCTGACAACAAATACAGTGACGAGAGGATGATTGCTGTCAAAAAAACAGTCAATGACAACTGGCAAGACGCTGGGAGGAGGTATCCCACCTTCACGCAGTGCAGTGCAAAGTTCAGGGGGTCCTGGCCTACCAAGAGAGCTCCTGAGCACCGTGATCCTGTACCTGAGAAGGCAAACCTCTTCAAAGGTTCATGTATCTCTTGCTCACTGTCTACTTGAGTGAGTTTCTCCCGTCTTATAGTACTTGAATGGTAGTCCTCATTGTAATATAGGGAATAAAACCATTCCATTCTCTCATGATGCTGAATGCTGAAATTTATAAAGGGTGTCCCCTTTAATTTAAAGAAGGAAAGGATCAAACAACATTATAAAGCCTGTTGATTTCTCTGAATAGTAGATTTGTTTTTAAGGCTCGAACCCTACAATATCCGTTTTGAGCATAACTTCAGAAGAAAATCAGTCTATATGGGCTTTTTTTTAATCCCAGTTTGTTGTTTTCTATATTTTGGCAATGAACAAGCTGCACAGCTTTCAGATCTCAAAGCAGTAGCACTTCACCAAAAGAAAAAAGTTGTACTGCTCATAGTGTTAAGCAGTTTCAAGTCATAGATTATATTTGGTGAAAAATCTTGAAATAAGGATAAGTTCAAATAGCTATTAACTTTATCTTTTTTTTTTTTTTTCTAATCTATTGCAAAAAATATTTAACTTCTCATCTGCTTTCATTGTTTCCCTAAGGCTGGATCTAGAACAGAAGCACTTAGGTGCTTATGACCATATGATAAAGATGGACAGGACTTGCATTAGTAAGGCTATTTTTTCAGGGATATTATCTTCCTGCCCACCCTGAACAATATAATCACTAGCAGCTGAAGTGCAGATTTTCTATGACAAATCCAGTTGTGGTAAGGCTTTTGCAGACTCAACACATCAGTCAACTGCTCCCCCTACTATTATACCTATGGCAGGAAACAGTGTTATTCTATATCTGTTTACATTGTTATTTGTCAGTAGATTCTTTCCTACCCATCACAACAGTGTTAAGGAGGAGAGCCTTACAAAAGTGGACGAAAAACATCCAGAGAACTATTTTTTATTTGTAGAAATTAAGGAAGAGTCTTAATCTTACTTTAAGTGATAGAAATACTGCAAACGGCCAAAAGCAAGAATGTTGATGCATTTGTTAAACTGGAACTCCAAACGTGTGTCAAAAGAGGATTTCCACAGGAAGAGAGCAGTCCTCCAAGTATTGTCAGTCTTAATTATTCTGGGGTACTCAACTATGGAAATCCAAGTCAGATAGCAATACCCATGTCAGATAAGAACATAAGCAACAACTAATTGATTAATCTCTATCACAACTCCTCCTTCCCTTCCCCTGTAAAGAAAAAGATTAAAGCGTGATCTGCACATTGCAGGAACAGCAAGTCTTCTCCTTTTTTTTTTTTTTTTTTTTTTTTTTTTTTTTTTTTTGTGATAAATGCATTCTACACTGCATTATTCCTCTATGTTCCCTTCATGCTAGAAAATCAAAAAAATGATTTTAGTTATTGCTTTTGCTATCTGGAGAGTATTAGCAATGTCTTAATGATCAGAACAGGAAATATAAAAGTCACACTGATTTGAGTTGGACATTTATATAAATCTGTTCAATGAGATCAATAGTCAAGTTTTTCACTAGGTTTGGGGTTTTTTGAAGGCCACTCTCTTTCTTGTAAAATATGTGGTGACATTAATTAAAAGTTAAAGCTGAAGTAAAAAATTAATCAAAAATGATTTATGTGCTAGAATGTTTGTCCAAAGCCTGAATTAGATAACAATAGCAGATGTTTGCTTTTCCAATGGAAACCAGCACAGCTTGATTGACTGTAAAACTGAATGCCAATCAAATCATACACTGAATTCCATGGTGAGTTAAAGGAATAGCTGTATTTTTACGAATATTACATACGCCTCCATTTAACTCACTTTAACTAAGATCGTGTTGCATTGTACCATTACACGTATGTGCCCACGTACATTACATGCTGCATTACATTAAACCAAAAGGAAAAGGCTAAAAGAAAAGAAAATTATGAAGAAGTCAAGGGAACATGGTGAAGGATATAATAGAAAATTACAAGGAAGCACAATAGTGTTAGTGTACACCCCTGCCTGGCCCCAAGCATTGTGGAAGTATTTACTTATCCATCTACAAGCTTCGCGGTGCTGGAAATAAGATAAGGGAAGGAGCTGGCAGTGACAAGAGACATCATAGAAAGCAGATTCTTCCTCTATCCCAAGACAGTCCTGACAGTGAAACTCACCATTGACTGCAAGGTAACATTAAGGTTTTATTAAAAGGATCATAGGTTGCCTTGATTTTAATTTTTGGCTTTGCCTTTTACTAATCAACTTCCTTTGCTCTCAAGAAAACTCTTTCAGTACCTTAAATCACTGCTGCCAAAATTCCCAGGAACAGAGGCTAACTGATATCTTACCTCATTTGATCTGTGATGTTTGCTGTCTTGAGAAACTGGGGATGGTAAGCTGCCATATCTGTGAGACTATGAGTTGAGATCAGAAATAGATGTAAGAGTCCCAGGCTGTTGTCTAGTATACTTGGAATTGCCGAAAGGATTTAAAATTTATTGGCCTCTACTTATGGCAGGTAAACTGGAAAAAAAACAAACAAACAAACAAAAAAAAAAAAACAAAAAACAACTAGGGCTTTCACTACATAACCAAAATATTATTCCTCCATTAATTGTTAGTGCACCTCAAAGCATCTGTAGCTGTTGTACACATAATTAGAACATATACCATTTTTTTCTTCTTGGGCCTTATGTCAGACTACTAAATGCAAATCACTAGAGTAACTAACAAAAATGCAGTCTTCCTGGTCAGCACTTCCATGTAAATATATCAAATATTAGGCCCATTTCGTAGGGGTATGATCTAACTTTGATGGACTTGTTATATTGTGTGCAGCCTTCATGGTGGGCTTCTGAGAAGGTGATGCTTGTGGGCATGTGTTGGGTCCTGCCCCAGGAACAACTCCAAAAGCCAGACCCACAGTCAAAGGTAGTGCAGAGATATGTGCATGCCAGGTTTAATCAAGTCCAGCCAACTTTAAAATATACTATGGACAGTAACTGCATTTAAAAACATTACACTAGGAATTAAATTGAATCCCTCTAAGATACAGAAACAAGACACTTGCAGTTTCTAAGTCCCGTGCAATGCTCATGACTCACACAACTGCTACTGCCCATCCAACTTTAACTTTATCCCCTCAAATTTGCAGAAGTACATGTAAAGGTCAAAGTAAACATACAGGAGATATAAAATCCCGTTTCCTATTCAGTTGAACTGTCTCCAAAGTACTAAAACATGAACATATGCCACAGTATTACTCACTACATAAAAATACATATGTTAGTAGATATACAGTATAGTTAAAACACAAAATTATACAATCTACATATACTTATATAAACCTGCAACAACATAATCTATCAACACACCCAGTCAATCAAATCCTATATATAAAAATATTTTCTTATTCTCTACCAGACACTAGACAAAAAGTTGCAGAACTTTCGACTGCATCTCTCTTGAAAATTTCATTTTATTTATAAATGGCAGCATTTTTTTAAACCAAAATCTATTCTCTTGCCAGTTCCCATGATTTCAGTGAGGTCTCCTTATTTGATGTTTTCTAAAGTCTCTGCTCCTGAAACTCCAAATTCAGCTTTTTAAAAATAGGTTGTGGTTTTTTTTTTTTGTCATCACATTACAGAGAAAATGTTGATGTCATTTTTAATACCTAAAAATTCAATTACCAGAGACAAATGAAAAGAACTGAACACAGTATTTTGAAAACATTACTCCTTGCTCTAAACTGAAAGGTTATCGTTAAACTGCCCAAATCTGCTGATACTTTATTCAGACACATTGCCTTCTAAATTACTGTTCGGTTTGCTAAACCTACCTTTTTCTAGCTGAAATTTCCTTTCATTTTTAAAAACCAGAGAAGGCTTGAAGTCTCAAGTTTGGTATATCTTATTGATTTTAAATCCTGGAGAGGGGAGAAAAAAAAAAAAAATGTATTTTGTCATTGCTTCAGCTACAGGTAAAACATTTTCATTGTATCTGGAAATCAAGCAACTTCTTCAGTGACAGCTGAGGTCAGAGCTCATGGTGCAAGCAAAGTACCTGTAGAAGATGGCCACCTTTTATGCACTGCTAGAAGAAGATACAACAATTAACAATGACAGAGGCTCATGCCTCTCAAATCTCAGAGCAGACCGCAGCCTAAAAATGGTTACCTGAAAGCCCTCTGATATTCCTTATGCCTTTACTAACTGTTGTCTTTAATTAATCTTATCTGTTCAGGACACAGCGACTGAATATTTTCAACTCCTATGATTGAAGTGTCTCAAGCCTATAGCAGTGACAAGGCTTGTAGATCACAAGGCTTGTAGATGACAAGTAGATCTCTTGGAGAATTGTAGTGTTTTGTCAAAATATTTTCCTTCATTTCATCTGCTAGAATCTTTTCATCACTCTATATCTGCAGTGAAGCTTATCCTGGTAAGAGGTATCCTCAAAAACTGCCTATAAAAGTCAAGTCTTCATCTCCCTAGGAAAATGGGAGATATTTTTTTTAAGATTTACAATGTTTTAAAAAGTTAAATTTGCTGTCAGTGGAACAAAACTGATATTCTATTTTATTTTATTTTATTTTATTTGCATTGTTGGTGATCTATCTGAAGTTTCTTAGACACAGCCTGGTTACCTTACCAGTACCTAAGCATAACTCTAATTATAATTCCTGAAAAAAGACTCAATGTCAGCAGCAGCTCAGTACACAATTAGTAGCTCAAGATTTAGGGGAGCTTCCAACTTTCAAAATGATTCAATGAATTAAAATGATTTTCAATTATCCAGACTAATTTTATATTTAATGTAGGCATCTAGGAAAATGTCTGCTTTCTAACAGCATTTAGTTAAATAATGTTATTGTCAAAACAAAACAAAAAAACAAGAATGTGCATCTAACATTAAAGCCCCAAATTCATTGTCATTTGGTTAGACTGAACACTCATGCATCTCATCTTAATTGGACTGAAGGATGTGTGGCACTTCTCTGAAGTAGGACACTTATATTTTTCTGTCCAAACTTTACTGCAGAACCTAACTGAGGCAGTCAGTTTGTAAATGCTGCCAGTTTCATCTTTTGGGCTCTTCATTCATTTATTATTGGGTTGTCATTGATGTTCTTGGACAATTTTTAGACACTTGACAGATTTCAAAAGCTTTCAAAGAGAAAGTCTAAATATCTTCTCTAATTCTGTTTCTAGATCTTTTGAAATAAATAAGTCCTTGGAGCTAATAATAAGTAAAAATAAGAAGAAGGAGAGGACAATATAAGTAAAGTCTTTGTCATGCAGAGAAGTGTTCCAATAGCTGTAGCATTTTATCTCTTTTTTTTTCTTTTTTTTTCTTTTTTTTTTTTTTTTAACTAGTTTAGACAGGATTATTACTTAGTTAATTCTTGATTACGTTTTTTTTACAGTGGAACATGATTTAATAAGTCAACACTCGCCTTTTTCTGACCCTCTAAAGCCTACAGTTTACTATTCATAATGATGAGAAATAGCTTGGGTATTTGTTGCTGTACAGATCTATATCTTCTTGGACACCACAAACAATGTAAATCTTTTCCATTTATATGCCCGATCATTTTTCCAATGTACTGAAGTGTTTGAATTTCCAAGGTCAGAAAATGATTAATCTTATTAAATGTTTGACACAATAAACTAAGCAAAACATCTTTTGATATTACAAAGAGAAGATAAAAGAATGAATTCTTATCTTTGTAATGCCTTAGCTGCATGACTTCGGGGTTCTTAGGCTATCATAATATAATGTTTATTAGAAGCCAAAACAAAGATTTCTCTCTTAAAGAAATATGAGAATGTAATACGGTAGGAAATCTGATAGATATATCCTATTCAAATAAAAAGTACCATACTTGCAAAATACTAGGAATGCTAAGAGAAAAAAAAAAAAAAGGTATAAAAACAGTCAAATGAGAAAGTCCTTTCTGGGCAGGAAACTCATGGTGTCTAGCACACTAACAATAAAGATTTTCAGTGGAATGTATAACAAATCTGGGAGACTTTTATTGAAAAAATGGTCATGGGCAGCCATATTTTGGTTTTGGCTAAGCCTCAGTCATCATGTTTTGATTTAGAAGAAGAAAACCCAAACCACCTGTGGTTTTCATTTTTAATTCATGTCCCATAGGAATACAGACTTTACACTTTCCAATTTTTCCTACCCATGTGCAGCCTGTTAATCAGAAAAAATAATATTTCAAAGCTATTCCTGTCCATGTGTAGAATTTTAAAGGGAATAAACTGAAAATATACAGCGGCCATCACCATCATTGCCCATGAGCACACAGAAGGGATCTTGCAAAATCCAAATCCCCAACATGAGTATCACAGATTGCCCTCTCTAGAGCACATCTGCTGCAGTGCCAGCCCTGCACAACTTGAGGTTATATACTGTTATCTTTTCCTAATGAATAATGATGGAGATGAGTGAAATAATAGCAGGTATAATGTGGTCAGGAGGCAGATTTCTCCTAGGTAATGGTCATTTTCTACAGGAACATCAAGTGGTTTTGGAAAATGAGGGAAAACAAACCACCTTACTCAGCGAGGATCTAGATAGCAAGTGACAGAGTACAGGACACTACCCTAGAAAAACAGAGTACAAAAGAGAAAAGCATGCACACAACCTCCAGATGTGGCAGAGGTAATATTTTGTAGGAAATGAGAACTGGAACAGTCCGAAACCTGGTAGCTCAGGTGAGTTATACTCACTTCACAGTTATGCCCTATGTGGTTACACCTACAAAGATGCAGGAGAACATAAAAATCAGTCAAGTACTCCCCATATTAAAGGAAGAAGTTCATTTTCTGTGCTAATCCACCACAGCAGACGTTCAAAGCCTCTATCCTTTGTCATGCAACGAAATGCTGACATGCATTTCTTTTGTTTTAACCCCCGTCTAACTGGATCTCCAGCTGGCAGATGTTACTGGCAGCTCTCTTTGAGAAAATACACGGGTGAAATCCAGATCCCTTTGAAGACAGTGGGAGCTTTGCCACAGCCTTCAGTAGGGCTGTATTTCACACACTTCGATTTGATAAGGGTAGCAAATTAATAGCAATAACTTGTTTTTAAAATCTACATCAAAATACAGGTATTTCCTTTCTCAGCTGAAATTAGGTTTGACATTCTTTGTGATAGCACTCCCTTTGCAAGCCACTAGTTTTATATATTTAAATGTATGTATAGACACATACATGCGTGTATATAAAATATGCAAAAATACAGTCTGTATTAAACATCTTTCACATCGTAAATGTATTTAATATAAATCCAGTTATGTGAACCATTACCTTTCCTTTTACAGTTAGACTATTTTTATAAGAAATGGTCATTTTTTACACAAAATTTAAGAATACATTAATTAAAGAGAGCACGTAAATGTATGTATAAACAGTATACATATACAAGTGAAAATCCATGAATTTCTTTGTCTTTCTGTTACATACATATGAACGTAGCATACATAAGATAGTAAAATACCAAACAAGCCCAAAATAAGGCAACTTCTTTGGAAAAGTTCTAATGAAGCAAAGAGAGACCACAATGGCAATCAATGGTTTTATGAACAATTCTGTGGTCAGAGGCTTGATCATACAAACCAGTCATGACAAAATTATAGCTTAAGGCCCGGGTAAAAGCATCATAAATTCCAGGGAGACTCATCACATTAGTGAAATGACTAATATTCATGTTTGTAGGTGGAGATCCTTTGTTATAATGAATTACAACAGATTTCTGCAAAACCTCTGTGATCTATATCTCAATGGCATTTTTTTAAATGCTCACAGGAACAAATGAGACACACAACCCTGTATTTAATATATAGGCATTTTGGTACTTTCCCTGGATTACTTCTTCAGTCTTTAAACAGGCATATATCCATTTGATTTTAAAAGTGATTTTGTGCCAAGTTATGCAGCAGAATGGAGTCCCTTGCACTTATTATGTTTTGTCATTTTTTCAATTGCTTTAGGGATTCGCCAGCTTCAAAATACTGAATAACATGTTCCACTGACAAAGGAACATAACAACTATTTCTCCAGAAGTGCCTGAGAAATAATAGATGTCTGAGCCCAGCAATTTTTTAAGATGGATAAATAATATCCAAATCTCATAAATGAGGAAGCTGAAACAAAAAAAATGCTTGACAGGTGACGTACTTGTCAAGAATACCCTGCAATGTCATGACAGAACTGAAACTAGATCCAACTTCTCCAATTTTCAGGGAGGAAATGGCTTGGCATGAAAGTTTGTCTCAGGTTATACTGAATCCAAAGCATCATAGTTATTCCATTAGCTGCCCACAGACACTGTTCAGCTGCTGACCCAGTTTACACTAAAGCAAATGTTCCAGTTAAAGAGAATGTGTTAAATGCCATGTAGGATCACCTCCCATAGTAAACCACATCTACCAGAAGCTCAGTTTCAATCACCTCTAGGCCTTCCACTTCTTATTTGCATCTGTAGAAAAGCAAACACAGAAAAAATGGAAGTCAAACCAGTTTGGGGGGACTATAAAGCCCAACTACTACATTAATGGTGCCTTCCTTTGATGATGCTGCCAGAAAGTCCTGGGGTGGGGAGAGAAAATAGACAGTGAAGAAGAGTCAGGGGAGAGGAGTTTTGAACCTGTTTTGGTTCAGTGCTAGGCAAAAAATAAATAAATAAATAAATAAATAAATAAATAAATAAATAAGGAGCTATTTGTACATGCAAGAAGAAAGCAGCTTATATACAGAGATAAATTTAAAAATAAATAAATAAAAAATTGCATTTCTATACAATATAATTGAAATTCTTCATCATTTTTATCATGCTGACTTGCTTACATTCATGTGGTTTTAGTCTCACAGATGTTCTGGAGGATAGGACATGTAATATGGCTCCATAGTTTTCTAACCACAGAATATCCAAAATATATAACCAGGAAATCACTTGCAGTCTGTGTGGGGCTTGGCAGATGGTATTTCTAAAAATGCAAATATCCAATATGGAGGTAGTAGAGAAGACGGATTTCACAAGGGAACAGTGCAACTCTTTATATGGAGTGTAAACTTTACACAGTATTCCAATATAGAACTGGTGAGCACTGTTAAAAAAGTTTCCAATGAATATTCATTTCAGTTTATAAACATATTCTCTTCAACTGTTTCAATGCCCTCTTTGTGTTTGCTTACTGTGCATGTTCTAGCTATTGCATTTTCTGGCAAGAACGCTTGTAGAAACAGCAAATTTTAAGCAAGTATTAGAGAATATATATGGGAAATGAATTTTTAATTTGGAAATATGGGTGCTGGCTCCAGAAGTTTATTCCAAACAGGTATCCTCATCCATTCAAGAGAGGAATGAATGTGACCTGCAAGATCAAAACTAGCTTAGATTGAATTTCAGCTGTTAATGCTTACAAGCACATGCACTAGCAGCGCATATTTTTAAATTTTGGTCAGATGGGACAAAATGAAAAAGTAGTTCCTGCTCCTGCTAAGTAACTCACGTGTAGTAGAGGAAAATAAATCAGGCAGTAGGACTGTGTAGGTTATTGTCTGAGCTGACTTCTGATTTATGTTGAGATGTTGGCCAACCTGATCCTTTTACAAAAGGGAAATAGAGAAGGGATGTCTCAGATGAGGGGCAGCTTCCCAGCCAGACTCTTTGGGCTATGACCAAGTTTTTCAAGCAATGAGAGCTGCACCGAATGTCCATCCTTCCACTCTGGAGCGCAGCCTCCGGACAAAGCAGAAAGTCCAGTTCTGACCGCTGGCAACGTGTTGTGCCACTGATGGAGCATGCTATCCACCACTAGCAGCACAAAGGATCTGCTCCTCTTTTACTGTAGTTGGTTTGTGGTTTGCAAAATCCTGAGATGAGCAGAAAGCCTCCCAGCTCCTTATAGCTGAAGCAATCTCTACCACCAATTTTCTTTGCCTGATAGGCCAGCCCTATGAAGCCATGTAGTTTCAGGTCCTGATAGTTTTCAAAGCAAACGGTAAATATAAAATACAAGTACATGAAATGTATGGACGAACAAAATAATTTGGGCTGAGATTTGCTCACATGGGACATGAATGACATGAAAATTTTGGTAATGATGTTTTAGGTTTAGATAACAGTAAGCACAGAAAAGACAAGGAAGATTTCATATGATGGAAGATTTAATTTTAAGTGAAAGTGTTGCACAGCTGCAGTCACCATCTTAATATACCAAAAAATACATAAATCCAAGTTCCTAACTGATGTAAGCAATTACTGCTTCATCAAGTTGATTTACTGTGGAACTGAAACATACCATCCGCCTGGCAATTCTACCATAAACAGACTGGATTCTCTGTTAGTATAGACTAGTAGTTTTACCCATAAATATATTTACTGGACAAAAAAAAAAAAAAAAAAAAAAAAAAAAAAAAAAAAAAACACAAAAACAACATAGAGCAGACAGAAATGCATGTCCTCATAGAAAACTGCTGTAAAGTTTAACAGAAACAGAAAAGTTTGTTTTATAGAGCCACTGCATAACTTGAAGTATATGTATACACATCTCAAGCATAGTATTCTGTAAAATGTTTTAATCACCTGACAGTGAAAATGTCAAACTTGATTAAGTTCTGCTGGATTCTGAGGTTGGGGGTTGAGTTCAATGTCTATTTCTCCTCTCTCTCTTTCTTTCTCTCTCTCTCTGCTCTAACTTTTGTATGGCTTTCCAATTCATATTTGCTCAAATAAAAATCATAGAACAGAGAAAAAGGCTATCAGTCTCTGGATTGCTGACTTTAGTAACGGGTCAGTTTCCTTCCAAGCTGCATCAAGCTCAGACAGCTTTCTGGCAATTTCAGCTCAGCTGCAAACAGCCAAGATCATGTGAGATGATCCAAAAGATTCCTAAAATATTAGATATGCCTGTATATATATTTCAGACTAAATATTTTCATGGATGTAATCACATGAAAGAAAAAACCCTTAATGCATATGAAAAAACAGCCTAATATACATTAGACTCTACTTATGAACTATTAAACTATACAAATTGGATTGTCTATTTCTTAGTGTCTTACAAGGGCTTTCTCCACTGCAGTAAATTCCAGCTGTTCTGAGGTTACATCCCATATTGAATTGGTAATGTTTCGCCACTTTGAAAAGACCACACAGTCTGTCATCATGAAAATCCATCTACCCTGGTGAGAGGGCCTCATCCGTAGCCAGTTACGTTTCTTAAGTAGAGATGATTTTGCTAACTCCTTTATCATGTGTTCATGGTCAATTTGTACAAAAGTTATTGCTTCTTCAGAAAATATCACAGCATACCAATACAAATTGCTGTGGGTTTACAATTAAATATTTCCTCTCTAAAATCTTGCCACCAAAAAAATATATATATATTAAAAAAAAAAACGTGATTTTCTCCATTATTTTTCATTCTAATAATTAGTATGACATTAATATTTCTAAATTTGTAACAAAAGACTTAACCAGTATCTGTGTGTATTGCTAGTACATTTTTGGTGCAAAACATCATCTATTTTTTTCATTCACTGGCAAGCAGTGTCAGTGGCTACTCTTGTTCACACACAGAAAACCATTCTTGAACCCACGACTCCAAGTTACTCTATTCCTTAGTTGTAACTTCCAGTGGCACTACTCATTTTTCTGTGGCCCAGGTTCCAGGGTTTCATGTTCACTCCATGATGCTGGCCCCAATTAAGTCAGCGATATTTGTGAACTTTCATGGTGATGGACCCCTCTCTCAGCAATGTAACAGCTCTGGCTTCCTAAGCACTCTCTATCCCATACAACAGTCACAGTGTAGGTTACTTGACTGAGACACTGAGCCATAACAGCAAATCACAGACCTGAAACATATTCAGATAATGTGGGAGTGTTGCATTTCTTGGATTTGAAATGCATTTTAAAAGGAAAAGCAGCTACAAAAACAAATTAATTTGGGGTCATAGAGTTCTTCTCTGTGAAGAAGAATAAATTAGCATTAGCTTCAGCCAGAGATATGAATATCTATGACAATAAGCACAGTTTAAAATTTTCATCTGTGCCTCACTCCACAGTATTGGTGTGCTTCACCAATATAAAACTGTTTTTTTTTTATAAAACAGTTTTTCCAAGAAACTTTATAGGAAGAAGGACTGATCAATGTGAGAAGTATAATAATCAGTACAAATCTGACTCGTGTTGCTATTGGAGTAAACAAGGGTGGTAAACATTTTCTTACATTCCATCAGACTTGATTCTCTTATTACCACAATTTTACTCCAAAATAACACAGCTGGACTTCTGTGAAGTTTCTCTATTTGTACAGCAACCGATAGAGGAATCCAGATATGGATGCTTTTTAATGCTTTTTCTCTGGATTCACACAGTTACAATAGAGATCAATACCTTACAGCAGAGGTTTTCTTTTCAATGTCTTAAAGGCAGAATATGTTTGCTTGCATAATTTTGAAAGGAAGTGATTATGCTTTCCCATTCACAAAGTGCAGAAAGCCACAATAGCTTTCATTTTAAAATGGATGAAAGTAAGCTAAACATGAAAGCCCTGTTCATCTTGCAGTTTGCAGCAGCTCCTAGAAGCAAGACCATAGCCCAGAGAAATATGTGCCCAATGCTTTTCCCACAGAAACACTCAGCAGAGATCTGGGTACTGCAGATTGTGGAACTGCAGAAGAATGTGAAGTGCTGAACTGTGTAAGCATTGAGGAGGACCAGAATACACCACTTTTGCAGATAGAAGAACACACCACATCCTTATTTTCTTCCTGTGGGAGGTCAGTGCTTATACTGCAGATGTGCCTGTCAGGGAGAATATTTTTCACTTGCTCTTCTTCCAGTGGCTAATCTGCACGTTCGTTTGCCTCCACTTGAAGAATGGTTTGTCTGAGCTTTCCCAGCATTACTGGCAGCGGACACAAACATTTCCACAGATTCATACTGTATCACCATCACCCCTCTGCAGCAGGATGGAAATTTTATCTATCTCCCAGTTTGCCTAGCCTGTGGTATCAGGATTTAGATGCCTTGAGTCCAGCCCCAGCTGCTGGACTGACTTTTGGAAGCAGAATCTGAAATCACCTTAACAGCAGCTGACCAAGAGGCTGAGAGCTGGCTCTCTGTCCTCATGGCTGCCCCACCAGGTGACCTGGCAAAGGCCTCAGGCCCCTTCAGCCCCAGCTGGGCTCTATGGGCACCAAATGAGATTGTGTGGCTGTGACCAAAACTGCTTGTAAAGCCCTTCATTATCCCTGGCAGTATAAGCAGGAGTAGAAACAGTATGCGGTGCTTTGTCCTCTCATTGTGCAGTTGTTGGGATCAACAGCTTTGTTTTTGCTCTGTTTCAGGAAAGCACCAACAAGATAACTGAACAGCAGGATTGCCTTTTAAGGATATTTATGGTCCACCTCCCGATGGAGTTCAATGCACATTTCTGCATACGGTGTATATTACACTATCCCTAATTGTTTCTTCTACAAATTTTGCATGCTCTTGAAGCAAGGACAAAAAGATCAAGACCTCAGCATGGGACTTTTGCCCCCAAACGCCCTCAGGCTTTCACCTTTTATAAGTGGAGCTAACGATTGCTGGACACAAAACTGCCACCAACCAGCTCATTCAGGTCTTTTCCCGTCATGCCTTCCCCATAAAAAGAAATGCATTAACTTCTGGGTCAGGCTCTGCCCCGGTTTTTGACCTGATCACTGCTGGCTGCAGCCGGAGCGTGGCCTCTCCAGGCCTGCAGCCTCGCTGCCAGGAGGTCCCTGGCCCACACAGGCTCTCTCCGAGGATCCTGCAGCCAGCAAGCCACTTGCAGACTGAAAACATGTGGCCACAGCTGTGAGTGAAAATGAACCTGAGCAGCGCAGTGCCGCTCTCGGTAACCATGTGGTTTTGTGGGGAGATCTTAACTGAGCGCTTCCTGGTTTTCTAATGTTTGCTTGGGGTTTTATTCTCCCACAGGAGGTGCAAGCTGAAGGAGGTATTGTGAGACGCTGCAGCCAAAACTCCATCTTGATAACATTTTTATAGGGGTGAAACTACAAAGAGTAACTCAGCAGTTGCCAGCACGGCTGTGTTAGTATGAGAGAATAGCCAAAAGCATGTGAGTAACATTCATGCTGAAAATATGATTGATCACTTCTTTTTTTTTTTTTTTTTTTTTTTATTTTTTATTTTTTATTTTTTCCTGCAACACTGCTCCAAATCCAGCTTCAGTGAGAAGTGACTTGAATTGCAGCTGAGCTCAGTCTTCAGAGGCAGCTGCCCTGCTTCCCTTAAACCACAGGTTCACGTAGGAAGCCCATGGCATACTTGCAGGCAGTGTGTTGCCCAGTTGTTCCTGTTGCATTAAAACAACAGAAATACATGTTGATCATTTTGGGGGATTTATCCAAAAGGCAAGTCAGCTCATTCATGCACGTGCCAGAAAACTGAAAGAGTTAAATTATCTCTTTCTGCTTAGAAAATAGAGCAGGCTATTAATAAAGGTCAATTTGCCTTTGTTTCTAGAACTGAGGGATCTTCCAGATAAGCTGTTGTTCACCATCAGGTATATGTGCTCTCTGTACATCCATCTCACACTCAGAGAGTGCAGGATTACCAGCACCCAAGTTATGGGTACTGCACTGGTGTGCAACCTTGTATACCATATATTTTCCCCTTTTGTCATCATGCTGATTTGTCCTTCTTGCAGGTACTCTATATAACTTGTCTAAAAGTACATTTATGTAATTTACTTAATTTAACATTTGATTTGCATATTCAAATATCTACCAAAGAATTTGCCTTTGAGTAGGGTTTGAGACAAAAAAAAAAGGAAAAGTATAGAATTTGGAAAATATATTAAGACCTTTTTCTTAATTCTTAAAGTTCCCTGCTGCTTACAGGAATTAAGTATGGAAACAACATCTGTGTAATATTGTGAAGGATTTCAAAAGGGCTTCTCAAAAAGGGCTGACACAATCTTACTCCTTTTAGAAGAGGATATGAAATGAATTGCTTACTTTGGCTATTACATGCACTCCCTTCCCCCAGCAGTAGAGCCAAGAGCTAGTGGCACGTCTGAGATTTTTTTTATAGGGAGTCCTTCAAATATTTTTCACTGTTTGCAAAAAGACCTAAGAGAGATCCCCTCCCATAAACATAACAAAAGAAATCGTTACACTAAAGCCTCACTTAAGTGAATGAATAATAGATTAATAGAATCTTATGATTAATTATTTACGTCATGTCTCTGCATATGACCCTAACAGCTGAAAATGGTAAATAAGTAAAATATATGTAAGGACTCCTAAAAATGTGTAGACACTTGAAACCTTAATTAGTTAAACAAATATATATATATTTATTATTATTATTATTATTATCCAATCTAGTAAGTATTAGATCTAAATTGGGAATTACCAGCAAGTCTAAAGAAATGTCATTTGACTATAGACAACACCTCCTTTAAAGAAAATACAAAAGGATGCTGCCCTCTCCCTGCTCCTGAATAGTTAGCAATCAGTTATTAGCCTGAACTGGTCACCTGCCCAGAGTCTTGTAATGCCATCTTCCCACAGAAAGGCACTCCCATTATGGCTTGTAAGAACAGGTGCATTTTCAATGTCACTAACTAAAATCTTAATGTCATATAAAGCTGCATTTGAGTTCCGATAGGCTTTAAACATCACCTGAATGATACTTCCAGAACTCATCTGGGCCTAATGAGATTTGTTTACTCAGAGGCTACTTCTGTGTGAACACACAGGCATCACATCTTTCTTCTACTTTCCAGAAATATTCCAAGAGATTGTAAGTGAGGAATTAGCCTAAAAATCACAGAATGGCTGAGGTTGGAATGGATCTCTGAAGATATCTTGTCCAATCCCCCTGCCGAGCAGGATGACCTAGAGCACATTGCACAATATGAGGTCTGTTTTCAACAGAAAGAACATGGACTGATTTGGGATAAAGATGAATGTTATATAAAGCCTGCTTCTCCTAGGAAAGCTCATTATGAAGTTTCCATCAACTTGTAATTAGAATAACAGCAAAAAGAGATGCCATTGCAAATACTGTATGTCTGAGTTCAGATCACTAAACAAGACTGCATATTATATGCCTCTTTTTCCCCACTTCAGGCATGCCCATCTACATGACTGGCCACTCAGCTCCTTTGAATCACAAATGAGCCTCGATGCACTGATGCTTCACTGAACTTCATACATCTGTATGTACAGATATTTTGGGACAGAGAGCCTGCCAAACACCTGCGGGACACCAGCACCATACAGATTCAGAAGTAAGAGCATATCCTGCAGACTGTGGTACAGGATATCACTTTGTCAGGTAGCTACTTACAAATGCACATTCTACTTACCAGAAAATGTTCATGATGGCAGGCAGCTCTACCTGGACACTGTTGCATTTAGAGTTGGATTAAGCTGTCCAATATAGTTCTTTATCTAGATTTGTTTTTATCCAATGGGGAAAAACAACCATAGTTGTTTTTAAAAATTAAATAATACATGCTTACATCCCCGCTGAGGACAGGTATAATCTCCATTCTGCAGAAAGTTTTGGTACAAACCCCGTGAGGACAGGGAAAGGAAGATCCTGAGCAGGGAAAGAAGGGCATCTTTTCCAGGAGCACACAATCAGATGTTATATGGCTCCACACCTCTGCTCTACTGCATGGGCGATCCCTGACCTGACACCAGGTGTTGTGTGGCTCAGGCTGGAAGAACCATGACCATGAAGATTCCTACACCAAGCAAGACAAGGGTGCAGTGCCCGGGCTCTCTCTGCATCTCCTTCAGTACCTGGCACTGCAGTCTGGCTCCAGTTTGGCAGGAGCAGTGGAGTTCACTGAAAACGTTATTTGTAGCAGGAATATTTCCATGCATCATGCCAGAATCCAACAATGCTCTCTCAAAATAATGCTGTCTAGTAAAATCAACCAGCTGAAAGGCATTTTGCACAGTATCAAAAATGTAAATAGAGTGGACAGTTGGCTGTTTACTATGCATTTGTATGAATATGTAGTCACTGGTCAAATCCAAAACACACACGTCCTTCAGAAAATAAACCAGATGCATTTAAAAATGATTTATGTTGAAATAGCTGTTCTGTACAAGTATAGTGCTATTGCTTTACAGGAACCGATCAGAAAGTAGAAGGTGCCTGTATTCTCATAATGGTATTAAGATTCTGTGCTTACTAGTATCCACTTCTAATTCATAGGAAGAGTCCCCACTGAAGCTAGCAAGACTAAGTCCTCCGGGATCAAGCCCTCAATTTGTGCATTAACAGAGTACTTCAGCCTCCAGTATTTTTAATCTTCCATCACAAATACTTTAAGGAAAATAAATATTTAGACAAGATAATGTATATTAATGTAGAACCTATTTAACATTGATTCTTTCTTTCCATTACAACTCATATAACACCATGGGCTGATTTGATCAGTCCACATACACATCTGCAAGGCTTGCAAGCATCTGATTTAACCTCAGGGTACTAACTTCTAAAATTGTAACATTTGGGAATTATTAAATTTAATTAAATGCTTTCAATTTTCTATTCATCATTCAACCCTTCATTTCAAAAGATAAAGTAGCCTGAATCACAAAATAATAATAAAGAAGATGCTCCAGAAGTATGGTCAGAGAACTTTTTCTTGCACCTAGGACTTCAGAAGCTGCAGCCTGAACAGGCAGGGAAGTGGGGACAACAGCTGAGCCTTTTATCCAATGAGCATTTCAAGGGGCTGGAGGTACTCTGCAACAAGCTGCCCCTCCAGTGAGGATGCATGCCTGGCCACATGATTAATATGAGGATGTCTGTCGAGAGTGTGTGAAAGAATGGACAAAACAACATTTCGGCACCAAAACGACCAAACCAGAACTTTGATCCACTTTGCAATGATCCCCTTGCAAGAGAGCAGGCCTGTGCCCTGCAGGTCCAGAGGCTAACTGTAAGTGATCCACTCCTCACCATTGAAAGCCACCTTGTCATCCAGGAGACAGAGATGCTCAAGGCCTTGCCAGGATGCCATAGTGCCCCCCTGACCTATGAGTACCACGTGGGCAATCCCAGAGGCAGCAGGATAGAGGTGTCTGACCCCTGCCCTTTCCTCCCTGCAGCTCCAGCTGGGCTCACCGTGGAAGCTGGCAGAACTCCCTTGGAATTGGGATGCCTTTTGCTGCAAAGAACAGGAAGCCAAGGGTCATATAACGTGGAAAACCCTCAGCCAGTGCCCTGAGGCTAAATGTCTTGGAGCCAGAAGCCCGGATATAAAAGCCAAAGAAGTCTTTGAGCCCAGAAAAGGATTAAATGGATTTACTGGGTCCAGAGAAAAGCCAAGCAGAAACAAGGAAAAAATACACTTTCTTGTTCTCTTCAGCTCACTGCTATTCAAGAGAGAAGAAATATGAGTTACAATGAACTGAGAAAGGTTTTTTGTCTCTGTGTGTGAAAGGAAAAAAAATATATATTATTTGTGCTTATTTTATGTTGTTCAATAAACCAGCCTGGGAAAGGAATAGACATATAGATTTCTGTATGTTCATGGGGAGGTGAAAAAGAGAAATGGAAGCAGACGGTACAGTGCTTAACCTATGGGTTGCATGCTGGTTTTGGAAAAATAGTTATTTCAGATTGTCAGTTTCATGTCATTTTCTGACATGCTGCATTTGGGTAAAGGCTGTCTGTGCTGTAGCCATGTTACTCGAGAACCACAGAACTTCCTACATCCTGATTATGGCTGCAACATTGTGTGTGTTAACAGATGCAGCATGAATAGCTCTTCTGTTTCTCTTACAATCTCTGTGTTTTTTAAACATCAATAAAATGTCCATGATCCACAACACTTCTTAAAAGATTCACCTTTGAAATCAGTGTGTGTATGCAGGCATCCTCTTTATTTATATTTGTATTTAGCTTGCACTCTTTTAATATTCTAAGTCTGCTTATCAGTAGGAGACACTTCAATAATCTAATGTGAATAAAATTGATATCTAAGGATGCACGGAAATTCATGGTGCTTATTCTGTTACTCAAAAGCAGGTGCTGAGACTGTGTATTTCTGCTAGTATGAACATTTATTTGTTGGAAGAACAGCACAGTACAGACCTTCATTTCAGTTTAAATATCACGTAAAGATAGGAAATGATTAATAAAGACTTGCCCCTAATTTATCAGATAGTGTCATAAGGAGAGCTTTGAAATACAACAGAAGTTGCTCTGTGGCTCTCAGTACAAATCTCCCACTGAAAATTTCCATCCATTCCTATGTAGTAATTTGTTATATCCTCTAGCATATGTATGGCCTCATCATTTCTGCTGCACTTCTACATCAGACCAAAGATTTTACTGCTGTAAAAAGCTCTTAGTGTGTCTTTGGATATCTCTTCCTTGCCCTCTGGGGGCTGTTCCTTTTGTGAAGCATGGGCTGAGACCTGTTTTGGAAGACATGCACGTCCACGTGTTTATGTATATTCAAGGCCGCGTTTGTTTGCGGCAATTTGCTGCCATGGTCACATGCTTATTTCTTCATTTCCAACTTCATTTAATACACTTCTATAAGAATGAATATTTGGACCATGAACCCTCTTTTATCAAAGTATATATTTGTAGGCTCTGATATCTCTGAGTACACAGATACCTGATTATGTAACATGTTTGCATTTAGGCTATTTGTGTAGCTGTTGAGCAGCAAGAGTTACTGAAGCACCATAACAGAGTGCCAAACTTGCTGAAGTCTGAGAACCATTTATGGCTTCAGATAGCTACGCTTTGCTTCTCACTTGTGTGAAGAGCAGATAAATAAGTTATTGTGGTGTTCTCCATCACTGGTCAAACAGAAATTATTCTGCCATTACATGGCTTTAGCAATAGGATATATTCATCAGTACTGGTTTACTACCCAAAATGAGAAGGATGAATGTGAATAACTCTGAGTGTGATTCTCTCTCCTCTGCTTTTCCTCTAGTCTGTCTACTTAGACTTATGAAAAATGGATATAAAATGGTTCATGCCCTCTCTGCACATAAGATACACAACCATGTGTGTAGCAGGGGAAATGTATGAAAGTATATCTGTCTTCACACATATGATTGACATACCACAAACACTGCCTTTGAAAACTTCAATTATTTTTTTCAGCTTAAAAACATTTCTTAAACCCTAAAAGAGCTTAACATTTATAAATAGCTTTTGCTTTCTTCAGTAAGGAAAATATTTCTCTTAACTTTCTATTATGATTGACCATGGAGAATCAACAATGTTGGAAAAATTTTCAGCAAAGGTGTTTTCTCTCTGCCATGCTCCTCATGGACTTTCCCTCTTGCTAGTCACTCCACCTCAAAGGAATAATTAGTTGCTAAAAAATGTGTTTCATTTTGGCTGGGAGAAGACAGAGCATGTTTTTAATTAAGGAAGTGGTATTAAAATAAACTTTTCTAGGAAAATGTGCACAGGGTAATATATAACATAATTAGAAAAATACATTTAAAAAAAAAATGTTTGACTGAAAAGTTGTCAGCCAACTCCAATATCATCTGTATCTTCCCTTGCAAGTGTTCTCCTTTTGTTCTCATTCTCCTCTTGGGTACACTCCCTTTTCTGGCTTTTTCTTTTCCTCAGAAAAACAGTGCCTTAGCTCTTGCTCCTTCACCATCTATTTTAATTGTCCCTAAGTCTGCATTCAAGAAAAGTACAGATATTTTTCTTGTGATCAATAAGCATCTGCCCACGGGGATTCTTGCCTCTAACCTTTTGCTGGTCACATCATTTTTATGCTTCATCCTTCTGTCTCTGCTCTCTCATACTACTGCACTTTTTACTACTGTTTCCACATGTACTGAACTTCCAAGGTTTTGGTATGATGTGAGACCTGCCTAACACATTTACCAACACCAGTTTTGCAGCCTGGCTTCCCTGTGCTAATCTGCACTCTTAAAACTGTGGTACACTGATGGCTTTCTTAATGGCTTCAGCTTCATGTTGATTTATTTTCTGAACTGCTCATCAATAACAAGAGGCTGAAGTTTATAGAAATGTTATGATTTGTGCAAATCTTGTGTTAGCAGGACCCTAGGAAACCTTCAAAGCACCCAGCAAACAGTGTGTTTCCTCTTGTAAAATGCTGTTGAACTATAATTCTTTTCTCTTGTGCTGTCTCATTAACTTCAAAATATTGCTTCAGCCTCTGTATCTGTGTTGGCCAGGTCTCTCTATAAAACCCTATCAAAAGGCATCAGTTTTTCCAATATTTTCTGACACCCTGTCAGCATAAGTGACCAAGTTACATTATTCAAACCACACGGTAAATGCTGCTCAGGTGGAAATGGCAGGCAAGCGACAGTTTGTGTCAGACAAAAGCAAAATGTGAATGGTAGCACTCCCTCCCATGAAAGAAAAATGCCCCAGGTCCTTATTATTGCATGCAGTGTACTTGGCAGACTTTGTTTTCTGAAGCAGCCATGCACTGATTCTGTGACTAATATCAGGCTTTGTTTGTTTATTAACAATAGCCATCAAGGAATAATAATACCACTTCAGAGAAAGCTGTACAAATATGAATATTAGCTTTAAGCTATTTGGACCTGTGATAACTTGAAATTAATTAGCTGTTTGCTGTTAACACATTTTGAAGACTGCCTGTAAATTCCTTTTGCTTTTGTATTGCCTTATGTAGAGCTTCATTTCAATTATCATCTTCCATTGTGTTCTGTTGTACTACACAAATAAATTGTTATTTTATTTTTTTTCTTTCATTGAAAGCTGAAGAACACACTGATATAGTGGTTTATAAGAAGTTCTAGCCCATTCACAACTAAGTTTTAGTTGTACGGTGGTACACAACAATAAGCAACTGTTTCAGGCTCAAGTCAGGGAAGAGATATGATGAAGACCTCATCTAAAACAGGGAAACAGCTTCTGGAGCAAGGTCTGGTGCCATGGCTATATCAGGGCAATATCCAACAACAGTGGAGCTGACAGTAACATGCACTACCCCTTGCAAATGCTCTCTGGAGACCCATTTGCAGGAGGAGGTGCAGATGTCATGGCACAGTGCCCCACTGGAGGTGATGGGGTGTCACACAAGTGGTGAGGTGGAGATCTGTGCACCTGACTGGCAGGTCAGAGCCAAATGCAGGTAAATGCATGTGAACACAAGAAACACAGTAACGCTGATGGGACTTTTGCTGTTGGTTTGAAGATAAACTGTGAAAGAAGCAATAAAATGAATGAAATTGCACACTTAAAGAAGCTAATACAGAGACTGAGTAGGGCAATAGGAAGCATATAGAATTGGCATATGTTCACATTTTGTTTTTATTTTATAGCTAAGCAGAAGCAAGACATATCATTCGTTCTAAAGTGTGGTTAAAAGTGACTATAAAAATGGCATTAGAGTGCCTAATGTTTATATTTCAATGACTTCCAGATGTAATATTCTTTTCAATTTATAAATAAAAAACCTCTATTTGTGAACTGTCAGCTCAGAAAATACCAGCTGGCCTCTCAGAATTGGACTTCCCTGTGTCCAACCTGGCCAGTAATGAAAGTTGTGCCGTATTTCCCTAGCCCCTGCTATGCTGGAATTTACACACCAGTTTTGCATAAAGGTGTGCATTTGATGAGTGACTCGTATATTCTAATTTTGTTTTGTGCAAACAAAGGAGACCGTCAACTATACAAACAAACACGTGTATGCAAATCCTTTTCATGCAGCCGAATGCCTTTGGGTTTTTCAGCAGTTTGTAGAATATAACAAAAAGACAGCCCTGCCTGTGGTTTCCAGCAGATATCTCAGGAAGGCAATGTGATGACTTTCCTCATTTACTGCCAGCACAAGGCCCAGCCTGCCTCTAGGATATAAGGCCCCATCCAGAGAAAATGCACAGGGAGGAGATTCCAGGAACTAGTTTATTCTCTTTGTTGCCTGATATTATGCCCGCTGATACATGCAGGGAGGGGAGGGATTCGTGAAAACTCATTAGAGATGAGTAAATGAGACTAATCTCCCCCACTCCTTCTACAGTCACTCCTCCTCCCAGCACCAAATGAACATCAGTCTCTTTCCATGAGAGAGCCTGGGGAAACTGAAGATGACCATGGCAGGCTTTGGCAAAGCCCAGCCCCTGGCCCCAATGTATTGGGTGAGTCAGCTTCCTGGGAGCAGGGAATGCACCAAGACATCCCTCACAGCTCCTTCTCACCTCCATGTTCCCCATCGGCAAACAAGAGGGTGCCCAGTATGACCCCCAAACACCAGCGCCTCATTGGTTTGTGGAGGTCACAGGAAATATGAAAGCTTGAACATCTGAGCTAGGTTTTGCCTTTGGAAACATACCCATCGTGCCTGAAGAAAATACATTCTCAAAGTTGTTTGAAAGAGTCAAGAGTCATTAGAATATGTAAATGGTAAAATTGTACATGGATAATAGTCTGATTACCATTTCAGTGACAGATGTTCCAACACAGAACCAGATTTTCAAAGGAGATCCGGGTTAAATTTTCAAGCATTCAGCCCCACATCTGGAGTTGAGCTTTCAGATGAGCTCACCTCTCATTTAGGCACGAAGAGGGCAATTCTATGCAGAGCCCTCAACATGTAGTTCCCATTGTGATTTGAGTAAGATTCTCCTTTTTCAAAAAAAGTTGCAAAAGTTGCTAGCAGCCAAACTTGCTTGAAAATCTGGCCCTGACTGTTGATGCTAAACACTTCTGAAAATCCACTTCCTTTCATGTACCTAAGCCCCACCAGCATCCATTGCCCCAGGCATGCTCTCCTTAGAGGTTTGCCAGGGACAGCAGAATGGATTCCCTTGTCCTACACAGGGCATTCAGCAATGGCCTGCTGTACCCCATGCTATGCAGCCATCTCTCTAGGATATCAGGGAAAGGCAAAGAGAGGGATAAAATAGCAAAAGCTACACTGAAAGCAGGGGCAGGCTTCCAAATGTTGGTACAATGAATGTTAGGTGCCAGGATCTGATCTTGGTAGCTGCAGTTCAGTACTGGAATTGCCACCAAAGTCATGGGAAGCCAAGTGTGACTAGGAACTGGCTTTCTATATGCATGTACATATTGTCCAAAATATGACAGAACCTCCCAGGCAACCTCCATCTGTCTCTTTACAAAGTTTCAAGTCAAAAAAAAAGGAGCTTGTAATGACAACTAACTTCAGGAGGAGCACCACCACTTGATTTGTGTACCATGCAGCATTTACACTTAAGGCACTTCTATTCTGCTGAAGTTGCTACAGCAGAAAAGACGGAAAATGGCATTACTTAGCCCAGCTGCTGCTAAGCACCTTTACAAAGAGAACCGTATCACTAAATCACACTGCTCGAAGCTACGACAGCTTAAACAGGTCTGAGAATGAACTCCCCAGTGCTGCTGTGCTGGGGAGGTGCTGCAGGGAAGGGCACAGAGAAGTCAGGGCAAAGCTGCTGGCAGCCACAGCCCTGTGGAAGGGCACTGGGTACAGCCACCTGCAGTGTGGAAGTGCCACCTAAAGAAAAAAGAACTTACATGCCTTTCTGCTATTAAAAATAGGCATCTTTTATCAATGTATGTAAATTGCTTTAAGAGGGGGAAACATGCTCAAGTATGATGACTCATTTTTGCATTCATATCTAAGAGTATAGCACTAATACCGAAAGTACAGAAGCCGTTCTCGCGCATTTGGTTTATTATGTGTTCAGATTCTGGAGTGCACAAAACACTTTCATAATCACTTACTGTCTGATATGAGTTTCCCTATTGTTGGGAGGCAAAACTTGCCTGCTCCACTCGCTCAGTGCCTTGTCTTGTGCCAGTGACCTTCACCGTTCACACACAATAATGCTAAATTAGTATTCTGGGGGCAGGGAATTCCTCTGTCCTTCAACAGCCGAGGCTTTTTTTCTTTTTTTTTCTTTTTTTAGTTGTAATTTAAACATCTCCCAGCAACTCATTTCTCCAAAATCTGTGATTTAACTATCATTTATTCCAAAGTGATAACGTCAATGGGAAAAAAATGTATTTGGCAGGCACGCCCTCAGAGCTGTCCGTGTTTTGTCACCACCAGTCACTACTGGCTGTGTCAATTTTAAAGTGAGGCATGAATGCTTTCTGCAAGAAAATCAGCAGTGTTTATTACTGCAGGATTACAACCTGCTTTGCTCACTGTTTGAGGAAGGTTTTTTAATCTCATATTTCATGAATTACTAGTGCCCAGAATTGTCTATCAAAAAGTTTCATGTTTGACGGATTTCTTTTTGAAAGTCTGCATACATAAACCTTTATTATTCTGTGATAGCAGAAGAAAATGTATTTTATAAACATTGCCTAGAAATAGTGACAAGATAGTTGGCAGTGTGGAGAGGTTGCTAGTACCTGATGGTTAATATCTGGATAATGTTGATAGATGCAGTAAAAATGTGATAACGTTACAGGTGCTTATGACAGGCTGCCAGAGGAAGCCGTCTGAAATCTGGACATCCTAGCTGAAATTTTTTCTTAATTCTGGAGTCAAAGACAAGGAAGATGGAGATAATTAAGAGATAGGATGGGAGGTGAGATTAGAGAAATATTCCAAAATGTTATAAAGGCAGATAATTAGTGACACAGTGTCTAAATTGCCAGAATTATATACAAGCACCAAAAAGAATATTTTCCTCTCTTCCTAACTAAATACAAACATTTTGAGTTTGTTTGTTGATTTTTTTTTAATAATTACTATTGGTCTTTCCTTTCTTATTTTTGTATGTGAACAGCTATTTTTATTAAAAGCCAGCTCAAAGGAAGAAGATGTATCTACATGTATCTGTTCTAAGTATAGCAAGGTTAATAATCACTCTTATTTGTTGAGAAGTGAGTTTCTTGCTCTGAGTCTAGCTATTGAGAAACATCTGTCCGTGGTGTTCACAGACTTCTTATTTCGGTTGAAAGTTTCGCTACCTTAGTGCATATCCCAGCATTGTGAGAATACATGGTGGAAGCAAGGAAATAAAAAATATATATATTTCAACTAGGTAGAGACAGTCATAAAAGAGATTGTGCATTGATTTCAGCAGCCTCAGATTTTAGCCTTAGTAATCATTAATGTCATGATGGCTGAGGACTAATTTTTTATCTTAACTAGGAGCACTATTTTTCTATGGTCCTTCCTACCCAGATTCACAGAAGTTGCTCAGCTTTATTTAGCCATCCATTAGAAAGCACAGACAAATGTTGCTGTTACATTTTATAATTGTTTCTGAAGATTAAACAGTCAAAATATCCATAATGTATGCTGTTTCTTAACAGAAATCTCCATACCTCAGCTTAAATGACTCTGCTGGGAGTGTGACTAGCATTGATCACTTGTGATTCCACTCAGTAAAGACTCAGCATGGTCAACAAGTCACTACAAAATGTGTTGTTTGTCACTGAGGTTGCTGCCAAATTGCACAATGCTTTTCCACTTTGTCCAGCCTGCTTGAGAGACGTTTGACCACTCTGTGTCAGGCAATATCAGAATTATTCAGAGAAAACACATGTGGATCAACAGTAACCCAAGAAGGCACAGTTTGATCAAAAAGATGTTTTCTTCAAAATACATGTTAAGGTGGAGAAAGTTTAACAGATGCCACAGTGTAATGTATTGCTTCCCATTGAGATGGTATGCGAGACAACTGGAGGCTCTGGCAGAGTGCAGGTGAGGGCTGTGCTTCTGCAGCTGGGGCTTCCCTGCCTGAAAACACCCAGTGCTGATGTGCAGGAGGTAATCCCAGAGGAAACTGCATCTTTTCTTACCCGTGAGAAGACCACAAAGTCTCCACATATGGGATCTTCAGTTACCAGCATCTGCTTGTGTTTTCTTCAGATGCTGGTATCATACTTCACAGAGCTCTGGATATGAGATTAATCTATTGGGAACATCAGAACAAGGTGGGAAAGACTGGGGTCCCTCTGAGACATGTTTCAGTCAGTTTTTGCAATATCAGGACTGTGAATTTTCACCTGTGCCACCATAAAGACACTAGAAACAAGCCTCAGAGCAAGGACAGCATGCCCACTGGTGCAGGTGCCCCCAAGTCCCTAGGAACTCCCCACCATGGCTGAACCCCACTGCCACAGTGGATGAGGAATGGGAGACAGCCCAGCAACTGCTGATGGTAGCAATGCTGGGAGTCAGACCAAGGTGTTGCTGCCACTGTCAGTGTGATTTTTATCTTATCCCCTTTATCTGAAACCTACCACAAACAGCCAAATAGTAGAGGGCAGTCTCACTTTGGTTAAGATGGCAAGCACTGAGGTGGAGACCAAGAACTCCCTTTCCTTAATCCCAGCTCTACCCCTGTGATGTTGTGCTGCACATCTCTCTTCCTCTCCTATTTATGTTCACCAGCCATAAAATATGGATAGTGCTTATCTGTCTCTTCTTAGTCATGTTGCGAGCATTATTTTATGAGTGTGTTACAATGCTTTGAAAACTAAAGTATTCTCAGAATTACTCTTCTAATGATGTGCTAGAGGTCAATGACATTGATAAGCCAGGTTGCCTTGTCATTAAGTCATTTGCTTGACCGGCACGCGGTTCAGCACACCACTCAGAGAGCTCTGTGTTCACCTTTCTTTCATAGCATTACCAGAGCCAGAGGCCTAACCTTATTTGCTGAATCATCTGCTAGAGCTGTGTAATCAATGTATTTGCTCTAGATACTATTTCCAGTGAAAATAGCTGCTCATGAGGCCACACCTCACACTTTGTAGTGAGATAAGCAGTTAACCATTGTCTTAACTAAAGATTGGCATAAAGCTGATAATGCCACTAAACTAACTGAATGGTAACTTCATTAACCCTCTACATGCCAGTCAACCTGAAATGTGAACCTTTCCAGCTGTTCCTGAGTGTTTACTGAGTAAATCTCCCACTATTAATACGCACACCGTGCCAGCTTTAAAGCCTTACACTTGCCTGTTTCAACTGGCTGTGCAGCCAAACCTTTGCCATAACTTTATCCCTTCAGGCTCTCCAGATGCCTGGCCTTCAGAAAAAGCCATGTTGTCTGCTCCAAGTGAATGCATTATATTACCTTGCTTCGTTTCCCTTCTTCTCCTTCTTTAAAACAAGAAAAACACAGAACCATCATGACGTGGACTGAGTGTCGAGGCAGTCAAGACATGGTTATCCCTGTCCAGATGAGTCATGTGAGTCCTCAAGATTTCCTTCTCTGTGCACGAAACAAAAGCATGGGGCTTTTGATTTCTTTTCCTCCATATGCCCTGCCCAGCAGCCTGCTTACTGTGACACTGGTGGGATGTGGGCACTGATGCCCAAGACCCTGCTCGGGCTCTCTGATGATAGGTGTGCACCTGGACTGCTGTGTTGGCTGCACTGAAGAGGTGTCCCTGACCCTGACCCTGAGCAGCTCACCCCCTCTTATGCATCCACTGCCCTGCTACACCCCGCTGCTGGTTGTGGTCCAACCTCCAGAAGAGTCCACAAGAGCCTATTTAAAAGTCTTTTGCATTCAGGACTCAAACCCAGATCTGCTTCAAGGTATCTTAGGGTTGTCTTTCCTCAGGCCCCTGCTTCCTCCATGCAGGAGGTTTTGTTGCCAGCACCTGATGGTGGCAGCCTTGTCTGGGGCAGACCCCGCTGCCTGGGCTGCCC
This sequence comes from Aythya ferina, assembly GCF_964211825.1. Taxonomy (NCBI): domain Eukaryota; kingdom Metazoa; phylum Chordata; class Aves; order Anseriformes; family Anatidae; genus Aythya; species Aythya ferina. Next base: position 43,449,875 of record NC_140300.1, on the reverse strand, counting down.
TGCACATTGCTTGGTGCCCACACAGCAGACCCCCACCCTGTTCTGCCCGACCAGCCCACCCACATCTTTTATCACCCACCACCTTGTCTGCTACCCAAAATCAGTTTAACTGAATCTTCAGAACAGGGTGTTTTAGACATTTTTGGTCTTAGAGCTAGCCCAGAATTAATTGTCAGGCTTTTTTGCTGTCTTCTCAGAAAAACATGGGCTGAGTGGACATAAGAGCTTCTCTGCCACAAGGGTTGTCTTTTCAGATCAGGACTGAGGCACACTGCCAGCATAACTTATAAATAAATAATCAAAATAATAATAATAGTAATAATAACAACAGATGTAATGCAGAGAAAAGCTTCAAAGGTCCACTGAATCCCAAGATCCATAAAACCTTCAGCTTTTGCTGTGTAATCTGCTGAAATGTGCAGGATAAACAGCAAGTTTCAGTTTTTAAGATATGAAGAGTTACACAGTGCCCCAACTGTATGGTGTACAACTTACATTTAAAATATAGCCCATTTTTTCCCCCAGTCTTAAGGGCTTGAGAAAGCACCTTGTATAGTACAGTCGCAAAACTGCAGCAAGTCCCACAGCCCAAAGACATCAATTGCAAAGAGAAGATACTCAACAGGTCCATCCCGTTGAGTAACCAACATCTTGCCCTACGTCATAACATTTGCCTCTGCAAAACACACTCTGTATAGGGATCCCTGATTCCTTTCACCTGCTATCAATACCTTGCTTTTATCTTCTCTGAGGATGAAATCTGACTAAATCTTTCACACCACAAGTGATAGGGCAGGATTTTTTGAAGCAAATTTCAAAGTAAGGAGTTCCTCACCAGTGCAATTATGGTTTATTGTTTCACTCAGTAAATGTTTAAAAAAGCAGCTGTCTCTTAAGAACATATCATAAAATGTGACATGTGCACACAAACTGTAAATAGATAGAAATAATTGCTTGTACTAGCAGATCCAGTCCTGGGTTGGTTTCAGTTCCTGATTTAGTTGCAGACTTTCTGTCCACCTATAAGCAAATGAATTAACCTTCCCTGTAACTAATTTCCCTTTCAGTACAATCAGCAGAACCAATCCCCTTCTCAGAGGATGAGTTGAGTAGCCCAATAGGGCCCCAGGACACTAACCCCTACCCCAAAGAGGACTTGAGCTGGACCAAAGTAAATAGCTGGCAATGATTTCACAGATTGTCAGTATAGTGTGAGTAATGTAATTATCAAAGAGAAAGGGTTTCCAGCCAATCTGTGGTTGGACTGTTACACATTTACACCAAAGAACCCACAGGCTCAAGTTAAGGTGTGACTTTATTAGCAGCATTTAATTTCCCAGTCAGATGCCTCACTATCTTTTAAAGCCATCATTGTCCAGAGGACCAAAGGAGAACCTCAAAGGCCAGAATTCACTTGGGAGCCACAGCCTGCAGCTGCTCCCATAGCTCTTGAAACAAGAGCAATCAGGTTTCAGTGATTTTTTTTCTTTTCATGCTCTGTCAGTTAGTACTGATAATCATGCATCACTGACAGTTAAATGCAGCACTTGTTTGCCACCCATTGTTATTACATCTAGGCATCTTCTCATAATTAAAGTGCAGGGGCTCCTTCCCTCATTTCCCCACCCACATCTAGGAGCATCAGAGAATCTTTGTGTCTCTATGGGGAGACAAAATAAAGCCTCTTGCTTGTGTTTTTCTACAGAATTTTCTTGCTGAACCAGTGATCTTGTCATCTGTATAGAAAAAAACAACTCATTTTCAAGGAGAATGAGAAATGGATCTCTGTAATTATGAGGGACTCACCTCTCTGTGCTTCACTGGTACCTTCACTATCATGACAGTGGCTACCTAGCAACCAGGCCTTTTGACTTCAGCCAGCTTTACTCATATATATTTGTATTTCTGCTGGTGTGGGGAAAAGGAGGCCATAAAAATATTAATTTCCTTGGACAAGCTAAGCTAAAGGATTTTCTTTTAGAGAATTTAAAACAATGTTTCATCAACAGCTTGAAGAAACACCACTGGCATGTTATTTTGCATTTCAGATGTGCCTGTTTAAGTTCACCATATAAATCTGCTTCCTCCCAGGTTAGAGTGTGAAAAAAAAAAAAAACTACTTAGTATAAAAAGTAAATTTAATTAATTAATTAATTAATGCATAAATATAAAGCAAGCAAGCAAGCAAGCAAACAAACAAAATGAATAGCAAAAGACCTTACAGTTTTTAAGACAGCAAGTCCTCTTCCTAGTGATGCACAGTAGCAATAAACCCCCACCAGTGGGTGGTTTCTGGGCTTACCCTGACATAAGGATTACTTAAGCTTTAAATTTATGTACTTAATGCCAGTTACTTTTTGCCTAGAAGACAGGGTGGAGTTAACTGCACTTGAGATTTGTAGACAGAGGCAATCTGAGGCAATAAATAAGTTCTTTTGCCTCCCTCCTGTCTGAAGGCAGAACTAGGTTAACCTTAAAGCTATATAATTGTTCTCGTTGTTTGTATTTCAGATTATTACCCTTCCTCCCAACTCATCCACAGGGGGGAAAAAAAAAAAAAAAAAAAAAAAAAAAAAAAAAAAAAAAAGCAGAAGCTGTAAGTCACTATATAGAGCTTACCTAACTTGTCTTTGCAGATGACAAAGAGTAAAAGCTAGTAAATAGTTCCTGCCCATATTCACGTGGCAATTGTTTGGTTAATTCATGCGATGAGATACACTTCCAAAAATGTTTAAATACAGCTCCATATTCCTCCCTGTGACCTTTCTCCTCTGATCCGAAGCCCCATCACAGTGCTCCTGTCCTTGGCTTTGTTCCAGAATTCAGACTGGTATATTAGTTTTTTAGCTATTCTGGCGTTTCTTATTTAGTGTTATCTCACTAACTTTTAGTTTTTCAGAATATTTATTAATTGATATTCACAAAACTTATTTGAAGTAGCAAAGTTTTCCTCATCCAATTTAACATGCAAGGAACAAGGCACCCTATTATTAGAGCATTAAAGAAAATTGGGTAGATTTCCAGATTCTGACAATTAGGTGCTAAATTAAATGACTTTGTATGATCAGATGGGAATTGGCCAACTGTTATCAAGGTAGAAATCAAACAGCCAATAGGCAAACAAAAGGAAGGAGAGGAAAACTGTTTACATAAAGGTAGATACAGTAAGAAACAAAGACATGCAAATGAACTAGACCAGATATATTAAGTATTGCTGAGTAAAATGAATACCCAGTAATTCTGATTATCAGACTACTTATTCTGGGTATTAGAACTTTAGACTCTTACAGAGGACTGAAGATTTAGGTCCACAATTAACAATTAAATACAAAAAGAAGGGACTAAGTGAAGCGTAGCCTCAGTCCAAGTGTTTGGACAAGTGCTTGAGATGTTCCAGCAGGATCCAAAATAGGTGTCATCTTGACTGGAGGCCAACCAAAATAAAACTGAGCTTTTGGAGGAGGACCACTCACTCTCAAGGTCTCCGTCATCTCAGAGTCATCACAAGAAGAGACATGCCAGTGAATCACCACAAATTTCCTCTGGTTCTGCCTGCTTGAGAAAAACTGAAGTCTGGGCTTCTGCTGAAGGGCACTGAACCCACATCCAGGTGAACATGGAAAAAATGATTTTTTTGGATGGAAGTGTTCACACTTTACTTAAATCCTCCTGTAGGCACCAAGTTCTTAGACAAGACTTAGATTTCACAACTAATCTTAGTGAGCTAAATGTGTCACTGCTTTAAGCCTGCAAAAGCCAGCCAAGCTGGATAACAAACTATGATTCCTCTTCTTTAAAATATTCCTCAAAGGAGACCAATAGCTTGTCTTTGCCACCCCTACAACTTTTACTGGATGTGGTATCAAACATTTCAGATGGAAAACTGAGGCAAAGAGCACGTTCAGGTTTAATGTTGGTTGCATTTATGGTGTGTAAAATGAGGATAATACCACTTGTCTAACTTATGAGAGAGTTAAAGTTTGCAAAGCATTTTGCAGATGTCAGAAGAATTATAATGATCATTAATTAGAAAATCACAATTCAGCTCATTCTTTGATTCTAGGCAGATTTCATCCCTTACCCTTTCTACAACTGATGAATTGCAATTCCATTTATCTTCATTGTCTGCAGTTTTGAAGTAATGGGGTAAGTTCACGGCAAAGGCTTTGAGGTGTCTTCCTGTTATCAAGAGTTCCTATTAAATACATTAAATTGATTCAAGTCTATTAGTTTATCAAAAGAGCATAATTTTATTCTTTAGCTTTCACGGGAAAGCAGCAACTATCTCAGTAATTACTGTTTCCTTGCTGGTATCCCAGAGCAAGCACACGTGCCATGGTCCAAAGTAATTGGTAATGATTGGTCCTACAAACTAATAAGGTTAATAGGAAGAAATGGAAAAAATGTGGGATGTAAAACAACCAAATTTCCTGTGCAAAAGAACATGAATCTTCCAGGTTACAGGTACACATATACATGGTATACATGTTCATGGTACTTATGTAAAAAAAAAAACAGGTTATGAAAGATCTCTCAGTAACCCAGATGTGCAATCTGAATCAACAAACAAATGCATTGAATGCAGACAAAACAAGCTACAAGGATACAGGAGAGATTTAGCCACCCATGGATCCCACATGCCCTTGATGAAATAGGCAGCTTCTTGGCCCTTCTGAGGATCTTCTCCCTCATTTCAAGGACAATTCACCTGTGTCTGACCAGCCCCATGGTGTTACTGCAAGTTGAAGGTAAGTATACATGAGCAGAGAGGGGGTTTTGGCCCTGCTGTGCTGCCTCAGAGGCACATTTAGCTACCAAAGAGAAAGGAGGTGGTGTTTCCTCCCTGATGTATGACCTTCTGATGTGCCTCACCCCAGGTGGGTGGAGTAATAGCATCCCAGGGTGAGGGATGAGTAGAACCAAAGGAATGGGCATAGGTGGATAAAGTGAGTTGGATGCAGGGAGAGTCTGGTGGCATGAGGGTGAACAGTGTCTTATGCCTTGCATGGCTCTTAATCCATATTGGAAAGTGCAATGAAGCAGAAAGCTTTCTGAAGTTCATTTCAATAAATTTGCCTAAATTCTTAAGAGATTTCTAATAAAATAGTCTTGTCAACTTCAGTGAATCATTGATTTATACCAACTGGGGATTTATGCTGTTGCTGGGGGTATTTCTAGGGTACCTGTAATTTTGTTATACTAGCAAGTTAGAATTATTCTGATACATGTACTCTTAGTTATTATGGACTGTCATCAGCCCTTCAGTCAGCTGGCCATGATTCATGAAAGAAAATCACTCCTAATTAAACATTCATCTAATTATTCTTGCCAGAAACAAATGAAATATGCAACCAATATGCTCCACAACAGCTTCGTAAGAGTACCACTAGGATTTGTGAAGCCAGATGACTGAATGCACAGGGAAGCTTTTCAGCATGTTACATGAGAAAAGAATCCATCCCTACCTTTTAACTGTCTGCTGAACATTTCAAGCAGTATTTAATGTCAAACTAGATTTTGGAGCAAGGCACATTAATGACTACAGTAATTGCTCTTTGGGAGAACAGATTTGAGTGACAACACTTTCTCTAACCTCCAGGGACTTACTTTCCCATGAACAGCTTAACATTTAAACAAACTGATTTCTCAATATTTTATGGGGAGAAAAAAAAAAAAAATCCCTGCAGAGGCTCACGTAACTGTTTTTCTGTATGTAATTAAAAAGAAAGATCTAGCATAACATTTTTCTTTGGTGTGTCACTGCATTGCTGGTTTACTCCATGCTTGCATATGCATCTAAGTAGTAGGATATTGACCCCTACGGAATGACTTCAAAATGCCTACAGCTTATCGTTCTCCCCATGTCTGAGAGTATAAATCTAATTACCAAGTGCCTGGAATATTTGTGTGAGTCCTGTAAATTTCCTTCTTGCCCTAACTTATCTCGGTTTACCAAGTCTTGAATATGCAGTAGCTAAAGATTTTCTTCGCAATGCATGGACAGACGTGATGCAAATTGCTTATATACATTTGATTGAAATCACCAGAACTTCTCTAGAATTAAAAACTGGTCTTACTGAAGGGAGAAGCAGAAATTAGGTCTAGCAGTATTTGTCTCATCAAAAGCTCAAGTGCATAAAGTGAGTGCATGCTTCTGTTTCAAGTTCACCCCAAAAGTCTGACCTTTGATTTTGTTGTTGCTGTTGTTACTGCCTAATCCAATACCATTAACAGATGGGTAGCCAAAAGATATATTGTACATTCATAAAAACTACAGTAATGCCATGAAATTCTCAATATTTGTTTACAAAAGTAATAACATAATTTCTGTTAAGAAACCTCAGTTTGAGGAAAATATGACATGAATTATATGAAAGAAGTAGCCTTTTGTGGTTGTTTCTGTGATGTTCAAATATGTGGCCAAAGTCTGGAGATTCAGCAGGATGCTTCTGATACAGTCACATCTGCAGGTTATCAGGTTCTGGCATGCTACTTCTCTGTAATTATTTATTAAAAGACCTAAAATGAATGTTTCAAAAGGATTTTGCAGGGGGGTTGTAGTTTGGCTTTGTTTCCCAATGCTGCCACAACTTTTATGTGCATGAAATTTAGAACCATACTGGTTAAAGAAGGTAGGTGTTGATCTCCCTTTGAAATCAAGACTTACAGATGTTCCTTATGAAATCAGTAGGAAGTAGACATCTAAAAAATCTTCAAAAATCTAGCCTCTATGCTCCTTAGAATATCTTCTTATTGGAAGCAAGCAGTTCAATGCCGGATGTGGCTTGGGAGTTCAATGTAAATTGATTATATCTTGGGGATTTCTTCAAGCCGGCTTGATTTTTTATAGAATTTCCAACAACTTCTTTCGGTAAACATAAAATATACCAGGTTTTCACTAAAAGACTACATTCCTAAGTGACAGAACTGGGTATTTAATTGTATTTTGATTCCAAACAGAATGTGTTCCATATTTACCAGAAACAGGTAATTCAGCAGGACAAGTGATCATTGCTGAGAACGATTTTTGGACTCAAGAAAATGTTGAATAGCTATTGATGTTGCTGTTGTTTCATGCACAATAAATATCTGTTCTCTTTGATTCACAACAATTGTTTTAAGATGGTGGGCTCAAATACTCCCTTCTTCGAGAGCTACATGTGTGTCACCTGAGGCTGACAAATCACAGCATAACCAGCAGGTTATTAATATACTTTTATGCTGTACAGGAATGTTTTGTGACTCTTGAATGCCACCATCAAAGTATCCTCTTTCTCATTCTGAAAAATATGGTCAATTTAGTTTTATTTTCAGTTATCATAACCAGAGATTACTGCCGACCTTAATCCACAAATCATATCTGCCTTCCCACATTGACCAGATTAGTCATCAAACCGTCAGATCTGTAGTCATCTTTCTCTCTTGGTTTCCTTATTATCATTTTATTACCTCTGAGTTCCTGCAAAACCACAGGCTTCCTTTCCAAACCTGGCTACCACTGCTCCCATAAGCTGGAGGAGTGTTTCAGCAAGCTCTGACCACTGGAGAATGGAAATTCAGAAATTGTCACTATGGCCACGTGATTGCCATCAAGCATCAGCAAAGGGCCGCAGCATCACACGCAGCACCCACAACTGTGAAAAGCAGAGGAAGTGTAGGGGCAGCAAACCAGCAGCAGGCTGGTGGATCAGAAGGCTGGAGATGGGGGTCACAGGAAAGGCTGCCTCACATGTAGAAGGACAAATTTACAGCTAAGTCTCATGATTTGTGTTCCCAACTAGCTATCTCTAGACAGGTCTCTGCTTAGATCTGAGGTGCTTTGTTTGTTTGTTTGTGTTTTTTTAACAAGCACTTTTGATGTGCCTGTATGCTGTCTGAAGGGCCCAAACACTTAATGTTAGATTTTTGCTTCTATTCTTGAGACCAGTTGGCTAAATATTCACTTTGCAGTATCTAAACATATGGGCATCTATATTCTTTATCAGATGTAGCTGAGTCCACCAAGCAATAAGGGGACTTATTTGTGCTAACTGTTCATTTTACATTGTTTTTAATACTGCAAAATAGGGATTTAAATTTGTTTGCATACAGAAAGCAAATTATTTTTATGTTGTTCTGCCAGAGTAAAATTTCACTGCATGTATCTTTCCTCTTCTTTTCTAAGAAGCTATCTAAAAATAGATGCTGTACACCTGCCTTATCTCTGTATACCATCCAATAACTAGATCTAAACATGTATGTAGCACTGCACTAAAATCCTCAGCAAAGCCTGGAGAGAAAACTTCATACACATGGCTTTTGCCAAGATTTATTTGCTTCCCACATCAGAGAGCTTTGACTGCTCTAGCCCAAGCTTCCCCCCAAAACCACCTTTGATAGCACTCAAAATCAAAACTCCATTTCCTCGCTCTTTCCTTTATGGAGGTTTGCCCAACTTTTCAGTTCAGTTTACTTAAGCCTGGAGTCACACCACACACTTTATAGTTTCCTGGCCCTTTTCCGCTGGGGAAGAGGGGAGGGCAGCGAGTCAGGGCCACGCTCCCACGGCTGCGCAGGGCAGGCACAGCAGCAGGAGGCCAGTCCTGAGGCCCAGAGCACATCACAGGTCCCAGACCTCTCAGTAACCTTGTCTGCTCCAAAGCTATACAGATGATCTGTTCGTAAATCTAGCACGTGTAGGAGGCTACAATGACATCTGTAAATCTAACACAAATTAAATGTGTCTGGGACCTGGGATCAATTGACAATCAATAACTCTTTGCCACCACTGAAGGATTTCAAGAAATAACATAGAGACTGTGGTTCCTCTTGACTTGAAGATGCTTATTGTTCGCAGCTTAGGTCTCTCCATTTAGAGATAGGAGGTGTATCTTTGAATTCTTGGGATTTGAGAGCAGATTAAACTATAGTTGAACTGAGTAAAAGCAACTTGCTGACACTTCTGTATGAAATGGAGACATAAATTACATTTTCAGGGAATGATTGCACCATGGCGTGAATTAAAACTTCTTTTTTCACTTATACCTGTTACATTGAAATGACAAGGACTGTCACTCCCTGCACTTTAGGGTATATAATAAGGTCAGAAAAAATTCCCTGAGGATGGAAGGTTTGCAAAGTTGTGTCAAAAAAGGCACCAACGTGTAATTTTTCCTTCCACTAAAATACCTGTGAAAGTGAGTGGAGGCAAGAGATTGGACCAGTCACTGCTGTGTAGCATTAAGATTCCTATAGAAATGATCGCTGCAGAATTACTGAGAGAGATGGTAAGTGCACACCTATGAGAACAAAAATATTGTAGTTAGAAGAATAAAAATGTTGTAGTTAGGCTACAGTATATAATACGTAATTGCTATCACATGATCACACACACAAAAAAAAGTTTAATCTTTAATGATTATTACAATTTTCGGATTACAGGGACAAGGAATTTCTTTCTGTTATGAATTGTTCTTGTTTTGGAGCCTGGGTCAAGAACTCTGGAATCGCTAACAATACACAAATTAAGGATTTGGTATATGCCATATATATTTGATATATGCCAGACAATTTTAGGTGAGCCCATGAACCTGAGTGGCTGTGATAATTTGTCAAAAGTAACAATTGATGCAACAGATCTTGACATGCAGTAAATGGCACAAGCAGTGGAGAAGGATACAGTAGAATACCCCCATCAGTTACATAGACTTGATCACCAGTCACTCTGTGCAGTTACAAGCTTCCAAAGCAGTCAGAGAGTTGTGCCCACAAGGAAAAGAAAACGGTAATGCAGTAAACGTTTCAGGATGGTTTTGGACTGGAGTCTCTGGTATGTCAACATGTAACAGTTTAATTAGCCTTCATTCTCCAGTAAATCCCCCAGAGCCCTGTAGTTGGGCAAAATGCCCATGAAAGCCAAGAGGAAAGCATCAAGCCCTTTAGTGTAAGGAGGCAAATACAATTTGACTTTTTAATAAATTTACACATACCTCAGTCAAGTTCAGAAAAATGCAGGGGAGGTCATTCCCTTCTTCTACAAATTTTTCTTTTAGTTGAGTTATATACCTCCTAATTTGAAATAGCTACTTCTTATGGAAATATGGTGCTAATGTCTGAGTGATAACCTTTTCATTCTGGAATTAAAAAAGCAAAGGAAGTTTGCTTTGGACCAGATGCAGCAGCTTTAAGTTCGTTCCTCTCTTCCTTCAGTATGTCATATACTGTGGTATAGAAAGGGTGTTATTAAGCTTTTCCAAGCTATCATCATAGATGTATGAACATAGCACTGGTGGTTTTGAAAACAGTGTAAGTTTATAGCAGGTGAGGATGCAGCCTGCAGTTTGTGCTTGTGTTGGGGGATATGTGCATATTGGAGAGCAAAGCACATGTGCAAGCACAGATCTCTAGTTTTCTCCATTTGTTTATTTCTAGAAATTTATTGTTCCATCTCATTTAAATTGTAAGCTCTTCCAAAACTCTCTTTAAAAATGCAGACCTTTATGAAAGACATTTGAGAGTTTTTTAAAAAACCTCTAATATGTCCATGCCTCATAAAAGAGATTTGACTAATTCCACATTAAATCTATTAAGATTTAATCTGACTAGGAGACCAACTGAGAAATTGTTTTAGGAGCAACTCTTAAAAATCAGGCATTTTAGGATGAGTAGTAGTAGTAGTAGCAGCAGCAGCAGCAGTTTCATAGTAATAGTGAATGTTTTTTTGACCCATTTCCAATTTATTAAAGCATTTTTATTATTAAGCCTTTATTACTAAAAGTTGCTTTTACTCAGTTCAAATTGTCTTGTATCCTGTAAATTCTATCTTTAGACTTAAAAATTGAATTAGCTTTTGAATTACAAAGTAAAGGTCTAATGAAACATCTTTTTGATGACATAGTAAATGAATGTGATGTTTCATCTTCTATTGTTTAATACTTAAAAGTACTATTAATTTACAAAATGGACAAAAAATCTGTTGGACAGTGTAATTCTTATTCTGAAGATGAAAGAAAAATATTAGATTTCTTGAATTAATATTATTTCCTTTCACGCTGAAAGGGTTCCATATAAATACAAAACTGCACATTTCTTACAGCATGAATTGCTTTTACCTGACTAAATAGAAGACTCTTCTGAGTGTGTTCAAGGAAAATGTATTTATCCTTAGGCAGAACATAAGTACACATGGTTATGAAGGTCAGCCTTGTTTCTAATCTGAGAGAAATATACGTACCATATTTAGCAGATGCATGTACAAGTATGCCCATACAAGACGAGAGAGTGAGAAAAGCAATTATAATTGCTGTTCCTCAAATATATCATGAATTCTCAGATTTTCATATTATGCTTTTACTTTCCAAGAACAAACATTTGCAGGACTTAGGAAAAAAAAAAAAAGTAAAAAAAAAAAAAGTTTCAGCTTCCACCAGGACTTTTGCTTGGTTAAATGTTAAAATATTTTAAAACTTTTGTGAACTGCAATCTTCTTGTGATCTTTCCAAAAATTATATTAATCCATAAAGCAGATTTTATTCTAAGCAAAGTTGGATGGCAAAATTCTGCTCTCAGTGCAACACTTTAGATGCCCATGCATTGCATGAATCTGTCACTGGAAGCTGAATTCAATGCCAAATTTCTCTATTTTCAGCTTCTATCGACAGGTCTACAAGTAACATATCTAACTAGTCTGCTACAGAGAGCATAGTCTGATCTTTGTACCTTAGGGAGCTTTTGCATTTGAACAGCATTAAGAAAGACAGTTTGGCATAAGGATATTACAGTGATTTATACATACATACAGAGGAAACACCATCAATTTCCTCTTTGATCACTATTCAAAGTAATATCGAAGCAAATCCATAGTCTTCAGGTTTTTTAGGCTTAACATCTATTTTGCAGGCAAACTATGTACACATGTACACAAAGGAAATATCACTGATTTCCTCTGTGATGAGGGCCATGTAAATGCTCTGTGCCTTCCTTGCTTCTTTTGCCCAGTGCTTTTAAGACATGCCAAAGATAATTTGGAAAATGATTCATATTAATCAGAATTGTTTCGCCTTTTTAAATAAATTGACTTTAACACATCTTGATAGGGCAAAAAAGATAAGAAATTTTATGCATATACTATGATGGCACAGCTGTCAAGGTATGATCTCTTTTTTAGTTCTACTGTAGCACAGAAAAAATACAAAAAAAAAAAAAAAAAAAAAAGAAAAAACAGTAGAAAAGAATTAAAATAAAATCTTTATATCTCATATCAGATGATGACCAATTGTGTGGTGTCACTGAAGAGCATGAAGTGCAGTAAAGTCTAAAAGCTATAAGTGCCCCATTATTCATTTTTACTGAAAACCCAAAGAGGGTTTCTTGTAAACTCAAAATTTGTCATATGGTCCTTAAAGTAGTCCTTTCAAGATTTCAAACAGTTGCTTCATTACTGACCTTCAGAACAATGAGTTATTTCTGTGCTTATGGGGTTCACAGCATTTATAGATGTCTAAAGTGCTGTGTTAAGGAGCAGAAATACAACATGAGGACTGGATCTCTTTGGCTACCAGCATAAAATTAAAAACAGTGTTCAAAATATAAACTTATGGAGATCAAGAAAATAATCGTTTTCCCTCTTCCCTTTAAAGCATGTCTGCGATTTTGTGTCTTTGCTTCTAGCTTTTAAAAGGATTATACTTTTAAACCAAAAACTGTCTAATTGAAGTTGTTTTTTTTTTTTCAAAATACGGGATATCCACAATTCTTTCAAATTTATAGTTCTCTTAAGTGAAAGATGCCGATGAAAACGAAACCGTTACCAAACTGGACTTGATAGCTACTGACTGGTGATTTCTTGGAAAGATGCTGACCTGTACTAATGCTTCCCATATTACTCAACAGATCAATTGGTCTAGCTTGTCTTTTTAATTTTAGGGCTGCCTCTGGAAGATAAGCCAACAGCATTTCTTAAGGCCATGTAAGAAATATAAAAAATATATCAGCCCTAACTTCCAAACCTAACTGATCATCTGAAACCCACTGGAAACCACACAGCAATGGTTTATAGCAGTTCCTGTCCTAAGTCCTACTTGGAACAAGGCTCATCCACCCTCATACTCCCTCCTGTGCTAGGGATGTATGGAAATATTTGTACGGATAGTTTTGTCTGGAAAAGCCAGCTAATTTTCTTTCAAAATAAAACCAGGGTTGCATGCATACAGATTTAGTGATTATAAAACATTGCACTGTGGAGAATATCTGGCTCTTTTTTTGCTTGCAAACAATTCCAAATATTTTTTAAAGGGTCCCAGCTGAGTACTGGGACCAAGAATAATGACAGAATTTTTGCCTTCTTTCAATTATATGAGATACACCTATTTGCCTTTTCCCAAGTTATGTGCTTAGAGAAAATTTGCTCTGCACAAACTTGTGTTCCCACCGCGCTGATTGCACATGTGCAAACACACACACTTATTTTTGTCTTAGAGCTATAAGTGCTCTCGAGCCAGGAATGTAATTCATGCTATTTGCCCAGACCCTTGTTTTAATTCTGTATTTTTAAAAAGAGCCAGTATGACTGCATGATGTAAGTTCATATTGAGGTAACATGGCCATCTCTGAACAGCTTCTCAATACTTGATAGATTTCTTTACTTTTCACAATGTGCAAGTGCATCTGCATGCTCTGTTTCAATAATTTTTAAGGATCTTTTTGTAACTATTTAATTTTATATAGCCATCTACCACTCCCAGTTCACCTCACCATCTGGGATATTCGGACTCAGTGTGTCTCAAGGCCTCAGTTTCACAGTAGAAAACATCATTGACAGAAACTTCTCCCACTTCATACTGGATGTCATGCCTCCCTAGCACAGGAGAGCATCTCTTTCTGACCACAAGGCAAGTCTTATGCTACACCTAGGAGCAGAGCTAGCTTCTGACTGCAGACAGAGCCACCTGGCTTGGATCCTTATTGATCATAATGACAATGATGGACCTTGAGCATTAGCTCCTGGCTATGCCAAACCCCTTTTTTTTTTTTTTTCTTTTTTTTCGCATTTTGTAATAGGTAATTAAGAACTGAAATTGCACCGAGTACATGACAAAATGCCTACAGAGAGCTACACTTTTTAGGAAGCAAACTTACAGCCTCAATACCAGGCAGCAGCAGCAGCCTGCGCCCATCCTGTATTCCACAATCTGTAATTTCAGCTACATATCTATTTATTCCAATGCTGCAGCATTCCATTTCTGAATGAGTTCCCACATCATGGTGACACATGCCTAGCATTATTGCATTTTAGACAGCCATCTGTACTGAGATATTCAGCCAATAATTTGCCACCAGGAAATTGGTTTCTGGGAATATATATTTTTTTATGCAGAGTGCATGCATGCCTGTCTCTAATTTCTAAAATCCATATATCCTTGACGTATCCTGTAGGAAGGGGAAATCCTATTTCATCCTGAACTCACTGTAAAATATAATGCTTGATGTTAATTAACAAGCAAGGCAATTTATGCCATAGTTCATCAGCAAAACCTTAGCACTAGCGTAACAATCCAAAAGAATAAGTTGTAGCATGAAGATGGCAGTTATCTAAATACAGCAAATAGCAGGGGAGAATGAAATAGGTCTAACAGGACATGGATCCTCTAACTGATGAAATATATGGGCTAAAAATACACTTTAGTGCAGATAAATATAGAATAATGATCGTAAGAAAAATAATCTAAACGTGGGCTGTAGCATCAGTAAAGTGATCACACGGTATCCTGAAAAGGAAAAGAGCCAGGTAGTTATTAACAAATAATACTTCAGTATGTTATCAGACTGTTTTATAATACCCATATGTAGTGAGAAATGGCCACCTAACTTTAGATCATTAAGTCCATTTCCTGTGACACTAGAACATAGCCCACCAGATGGGAGACACATGAAATATTAAAAAGATACTAAACATGCACTTTAACTTTGGGCAGAAAGCCAAGGCTAGCAGGAGCGCAGGCAGGCAACGTGCAAGGGCTGAGGAGGTAAGAGTTCCTCAGTTGAAAAGTGTGGTTCAGATTATACAAAATGCAATGTTTATGCCTGCTAAAATATGATTTTTTAAATTATTTTTTTCTTTTTCTTTTGCCTGAGGAGGGATGGGAGACAGAGAGAGAATAAAAAAAAAGGAAAGCATTAAAGGACAGCTCAACATGCTAGAAGAGAAGAAATTCTATTACTTTGAGCTAAGAGAGCTGGACTTATGGAAATAAAGATTTTGCTTTTTTTAATTATCAGAGATTTTTCTGTTTTGCATAGACACCAGGCTGCTAATCAGAGGCTTTCACAGCAGTTAATTCCACTTTGAGTAGGATTAACTTTAATATTTAAATAAATAATCTCCCTGGCTTTGCAGTTTTTGGGTGACAGAAATCTGTGGAGGAGAAAATTGGAAGTATTGAGAAAAAAAGGAAATTTCCATCCTCCACCAGGTCTGGAAGCTGAGTAGCAAAACTGTGAGAATATCTCAAAGGCTTTCCACAGCTCTGGAGGAAATTTCAGAGAAACTGGTCAATCAGTTGCAATAAATTTTGGTTCATTTTTTCTTTGAGGAGAGAAGTCATTCATAAGTATCTCTATAGAGTCCACCAAGTCTTTCCAGACAGAATACTTGTTCATAGCGAAGAAACAGTCTCCAAAGCATTTGTGAAACTGTACATAATTACTGTTTTGACTTACAAAAACGTCCTCTTTGGTACAGTTTAATTTCTTTTTCAAATTTACATAGTACTGCAAAAATGCAACATTTCATAATAAATGTCAGCCAGTTTTTGTATTTCATCAAATTACGTACTGTCAAGTTAAATATTTTTATGATAAATTCACTTAAAAAGTGATCTCTTTTTTCTTTCCCTCCTGTATATAGTAACTTTTTTATTTCTGTATATGCTTTGAACTTCTACAGACCATCATAACAATATTATCAGTACACAATGGTCAGAAAGCAGAAGTAACACTGCACTGTTACCTCTTATAGCATACAGATATTTTTTATAACAACCTTTTTCAAACTCATAAGAAGGATTTTTAAACCAGTTTGGAATTAGAAAGGATAACCCATTTCCTTGATTAATTGCAGCTTACACACAACAACAGGTTTTGAGAAGGAAATAACTTAAGGTAGCAATTTAAAGGGATGGCAAGATTTTGCAATAGGAATCACATCTTAGAGGTACTTTTTAGAACTACCTTGTTAAGTTAAAATAAAACACAAGCTAGTGCAAGACGGGAGCAAAATAAAATGGTAGATCAAGAGAAGTGACTAAGGCATATACTTTCTCAGTGATCATCCATCATTATCTATAAGAAAAGGGTTTGTGAACACTTCAAGCCAGCACTCCTGTAGAACATGTCCCCCCCTCCTCCTGGTCCCAGACACCCTTGGCACTGCTTTAGCCTGGCACATCCCCCAGGCAGATGTCATTTGGGATTAATCCCCCTCAAACCCACCTCTCACTGCATGGCCCTGCCTGTCAGTGGGCACATGCATCTTCAGTGAGGATCATGGATAGGGGGAAAGGCAGGCCTGCTTCTTCCACCAGCTTTGCTGGATTTGGCCAGTTTACCTGACTTGCAGAGCTGGGACCTAATAGGCGTTTTTGGGATAAAGGGTAAGATTTTCAATTTTTGTCTGTCTGCTTCAAACAGACATAGAGTGCTCCCAGCTTTTGAGCTCTCTTGGGCTGCATATGCTGAGAGAATCATCCCAGAGGGAAAGATTCTCAATTTTACTGAAATCTCCTTGCAATACTTGGTGTAAGAAATCACAGAGCTGATGTCAGCTAAATTTAGATTGGCTGTAAGGCCTTTTGGCATTACTAGGAAGGAAGGAAGGCAGGAAGGCAGGAAGGGAAAGACAGAAAAGACAGACAGAAAGACAGAAAGACAGAGAGAAAGATGGAGAGAAAGACAGAAAGAAAGACAGAAAAAAAGACAGAAAGAGAAGACAGAAAGACAGTAAAACAGATGCCCGTGAGCTGACTTCTAGGTTGAAATTTGTTGCATATGTTCAAAAAATACAGGCAACATTTGCTCTCATGTATTGCAGGCAGTAGTAACAGAAATTTGACATGTCAAATAGAGTGCATGCCACTTAATCTATCCAGTTTGAGATCTGGAACACAGTGTGTTACAAAGACCCAGGGGGAAAAAAAGAAAAACTAATAAATAAATAAATAAATACATATTAAAAAAAAAAAAAAAAAAAAAAAATATTAAAAAATGATAAATATACATAAAATGGGGAAAAAATATAAGTTCTGCTTTTCTTTTCTGTCTCCAGCTCCACCATTCTTCCTTTCTGATGTAAATAGCTTCTAACAGAAAGATTTTGGACTACAAATTTTTCTGAAATGTTGGCAATTCAAAAAAAACATGTTAAGATGAATGACATAGTTTGTTTCCTTCAAAATTTCTAAAGTTCTTATTTTTGTATGAAACATCAGGAGAGGTTTCATAACAGGTCAGAATTAAACCTCCTTGAAATGTTATATATTAGCTTTCTTTTCTGTCCTTCTACAGGACAATGCATGGCAAAAATCTGAAAAAAACTTTGTATTAAACAGAACATTTGAAATAGTAATTCAAAGAGTTAACAACCACTGCAAATAAATTTACTGCACTTCATTATAAAGTTAAAGTAAATGGAGCATTTAAAGAGAAATAACAGATGCCATCATCCTGGATGGATAATTAACAGCAGATTCTTTAACACTTATATTTAAATGGGACAGAAACATTTCAAAAAGATTTTTTTTCTGTTGCAAAACATTCAGATGAAAAAAAAAAAAAAAAAAAAAAAAAAAAAAGACCATTCTCCTCCAACAACCTCCTTAGGGAAATGAACTTTTAAACAAAACTGAGGAAACACTTCAGCAGTCCAGGTTTCCACATTTCCTGAGAGGAGTGTGAGTAGTGTGTTGAGTTCCTTCATGTTGAAAAATGGTGAAGACAGTACTTAACCCCTTACCATACCTTTTGGGCAAGGACTTTACATCCTTCGGCCTTTGGAACCCTTGGAGCTCAGCTTCCCTGCCTCTGGTGGGCTTTCCAAGGCAGCTCTGGTCTGCCTGCACCAAGATGGGTGCCAATACAAAGTCAAGACTACATCATCCTCTTATGCACCATTAGTATAACTGCACTGGGGCACCATCCATTAACAGATGACTGGTAATAACAGTGACCTTATTTTTTTCCACACACATTTTTTTTCCACCTTCACTTGAGCTCTTCTATTTTCTTTCCACCTCCCCGGTTTTGTGGAGACGCACAAAGCCAAGGTTTGCTCAAGCCTATTCATCACAAAACTACACCTATATTGCTGTCACTTGGCACCCTTTTTGGCTGCAACAGTAGAAAAACTGGCTTACACTTACAGAGAGACTGGAAACCTCCTCTGTTTTTCTAGAGGTGATCTCTCAAGGTAAGGATTAGCACATTGTTCAGGCAGTCTACAGGAACAAAGCTGCTTTTGCCATTCTCTCTGCCATTTCATGGCATTGGATAACACCTTTTGCTACTTTTAAGAAGTACAAAAGCCTTTGAGAGACTGTAAAACCATCAGCTACCAGCTCACAAAACTCCCTCCAAGTCACTTGGTCTGAATGTTAGGGTCAGTGAACGACATGTGGCCGTTCCTGACAGTGCATGACCAGGGTGGGTACATAGCTCATAAGGCTGGAAGACCATCCAAGGTCTCTCATTATGGGCATATTCAGCACACGTGACAGTTCAACCAGCCTCTGCCCCAATATATCGTTTCAGCCTCTGCATGCATGTTGCTTATACAACACAGCCTTTCAGATAAACACAGGTTTCTCACTTTCCTTTTCTGTTTACCAGGCTGTATGTGTACAGATTATCTTCCGAATTAAGACACACACAGATGCTCTCCTTATTAATGTGAGAAAATATTAGTGCCAAGGGGCATTATAGATCTTTTCATTCAGCAGTGGAGAAAAAAAAAAGAAAAAAAAAAAAAGGCAAAATATGATAAAGTCAGACAAACATCAAGAAATGAAGGACAACCCCCCTCAACCACTTACATGTCAATCTGATTTTAACTTTGAATATGAGGTCTGCATATGTAGTCTCCGTACTAGCAGGTGCGAATTAGTAATTGAGCCTTTTGACAATCCTAGCAGTAGAAATATAACATACAGCCATAATGAAGTGTATAATGCATTCCTTGCTTGGTAAAAATAAAGCTGAGACTCTGAACAATAGAAAAAGATAGCCTCTATCTCCTAATCAGCAACAACTGCGCTCGCCTGTGCCTCCACAGAAAGCAAACCTCCATCTCTGAGCATACAGAGGGTAACTGATTAATATGAACATCCAAGAATGATTATGACAGGAAGTTTACATAATGGTAACAGTATCTGTCATACTTTGCCATTCTCCCACATGTGATATCTGATGTCTGACAGTGACTCACGGGCCACAGATCTCATGTGGCTGCTCAGTTAGGTATGACTAAAAGACAAACCCAGGATCATGTAGATGGCGTGCACGTGTGTCCCGATGCTGACAGATGAGTGGGTGTTTATTGGTTCTGGTGGCAGACACCTGTGTGTGTCATCAGTATTTAGAGGAAAGCACATGGGCACTGAGTTACATCTTTATAAAACCATGATTTTGAGATGTCTGGGAAGAGAAGTGATGCTCAGAGTTGCTGTCGCCCCTCCTGATAAGTCGATAACTTAACATTTCTGTCTCATTTTAATTTTCCCAAACTTCTATGTGTATGAAATTGCTATAGGCAACTGCCCAATGCCTTTGCATCTGCTAGAACTGTTAAGTAGTTGATGAGGTCTTTTTCACAAGATCTGGCTGTTTTGTGTTTTTTTTTATTTTTATTTATTTTTTTTTTTTTACAATTTCTGAAGATATAGAATCTGTTCCAGCAATATGGCGAGTGCAAATGCTCTTATTGGAGACCCGCTGATATCCAAGAAGATGTCTTAGTCCTCCACAGAAAATTATCTTTTGAGCATAAAGGTGTAAATAAGTACGTGTAGATGAATGTGTAGAGAAGGGATATTAAGATAGATAAATTTCAAGTATCTCAGATTTGTCTATAGTTCCCATGAGAGGCATTTATTTTAATGGAAATTGCTAGAGGACAGTCAAGCTGTTCATGATATCAGTATTGAATATCAATATCTTCAATGACACATGGAGAAGTTAATGGGCTATATTCAGTCCTTAGCGCATGGTAAAACTACCACTGAAATTGGAAACTGTTGACTACATACAGTTATGATTATATACTTCAGTTAACCTGAAAAAGCAGGTCAAAAACGTTTTTTTCTTTAATTAGTTGGGTTGTTTTAATACTATAAAGAGCACTTTCATGACTGAATGGCTTCTCATGAATCCTATGAATTGTTAGTTTATAGGTAATGTTTCACATGTATTTTCTTACACAGGTTTAAGTTCCCTGAAATGTAGCTTGATTTCATGGGTTCCTTCCTCGTAAACTTATTTGCGAAGGGAGGATCTCTGAGCCTTGATGGCTGTCTGCTGTGGATGAAAGTGAGGCAAAGGACTGTAAAACAAATAAAAAAGGGAGAGGAGAGATCAAAGTACCTCATTAAGAGTAGTATGTTACAGCCTTGTCTAACCTCTGCTGCAGAGATTGTATAAACGTCTGCTCCAAATAGCTGACAGCCTGTTTCTGCAGTGCTGGGCTGGAGGAGAAGCTTGGTGGGAAGGACACAAACACTAAAATTACCTGGGTTTCCCCATGTGATCTGCAGTCTGAGTTGTTCTTGTGGCAGCTCACTTGATTTTTGAGGAAGTTGTGGGGAAGTTCACGATCTTTCAGTAAAATTCTCTAGCAGTCGTGTTTCCACCTGAATGCTCCTAGAAACATACAGCAACATTTAATATTTATCATAATTGCACTTGGCTGTGTAGGCACACCTTCTTACACTTTTTCTGACAACTGCATGTCAAGGAAAAGACCTTGGACTTCTATATTTACATCATTTCCCACCCAATTCTATGACTGTGCAAGTATGGCTGAGCTCTTCCTCTGTCCTCACATTTGGGCTACCTCTCACTAGCTTGTTTGTTTTCCAGCAGAGATGCTAGCCACATCATAGACTCTCCACAATGAGGGCCTCCTTGCCTGGCTATAAAGGCATGGCCTGCCTTTTGTTCCTCACCTTGCCAGTGCCAGGAGGACTTTGGACTCATCCTTCCCATCTGACAACTGTTTTTCAGCTCTGAACAGGAAGTAGAAGCTTTTCTGAGCCAACAACTACTCCAGGGCCAGTTTCACACCCACTCCTTGTGAGTGCTCCTCCAGGCTGCTCGGTGCTTCTCCAGGCTGTCACATGCCAGGCGGAGCCCTTAGGAAGGAAGACACATCCCTAGGATTCAGACCAGGTTTCCAGCAGTGTGGCAGGACTGGTCTAAGGTGTTGCAGTTGGCAGAGGCAAGTTGGGATTTGCCCGTCTGTTGAGAAGAAGTAGTCAGGAGCAAGCACAGTTGTTTTCCTGTTGAGTGAGCCAGCGTCTGTCCTGCCTTCTACCAGGACATGGTGGCTGCTCTGCCAGCTGCCAAAATATGGCTAAAAGACACACTATTTAGTTAGGATGGACAGTCCAGCAGTAACCCTCACATTGACCTGCTTTCAATGGGCACCACGTAGCAGCACTAGCTTTGGCTCTGAAGTATCTCAGTACACTCAGGCCACTGCTTTGTGTCACACTACTGCCTGAGTGGAAACACCCCTTACAGTTTGCAGAGTGCTTTTAATGACAAATGATACACTGTAGCTTGATGTTATTGTCAGCTACAACTATTATGAGGTTTGTTAAACTCTTGCCCCCTTGCTGTCAACTTGAACATGATTCATCTCATCTGAAACACCAAAGTCCAACCAGACACTATTCCCAAACAAGGCATCAAGCTATTGGTTGGCTTTTAACCATTTTCAATCTGGCTGCAAATTCCCCCAATGGCAGAACAGAGGGTACCATCTCAAGCTCAATGGGAATGCACAGACAGCTCCTCTGGTAGCACACTGGTAATTAGGAGGCAGTTTTAGCATATTCATCTTCTTCTCCTGCTTTCCTAGAGGGTGAGCATGCTCTTGTTGCCTCACTCTAACATAAAGCCTTCACTTAGGACATGCCGCCTGGCCAGTACCCCATGCCAACCCTGCCTCCTCCCTTCACAAAGGCATTGCAGGCTCTCACCAGAGACACACAGCGGCAGCCTGGTCCAGAGGAACATCCCTCTGAAAGGGCATAAAGAGGGAAAAGATAAGGGCAAAGAGGGCATCATGAATCCTTTGTGGTGGAGGGCCAGAAGACTTATAGACACATGCATTTTGAATGGCTGTGCTGATTTCAGCCACCCACAACAATATCAAGGAAAACCACTGCACCATGAGGGAAAGCACCATGCAATGTTGTTCACTGGACTGCTGTATGTGTTGTAGAGTATTGCCGTGGAGGAGAATGCCAGCATCCTACAGGCACCCCAAGACCTCTGTCAGTGAGGGACACAGTTGGTAATTTCTGATACAGAAACCCTTAACAAGACAGGAAACTTCTTCCTCACCCTTCTCCTTACCAAAATGCTATCCCACACACACATTTGTGTCACTCCTGAGCTGCCACTGACACAACTCAGGTCTCAGCCTGCCCCAGGCATGTACTCTGCACACAGGTGGGAACTGGAGCAGGCTCTGGGCATTTTTATACAATCCAAAATAGAGGGCCTTGACCAGGCTGCCTGCCATCAGCCTGTCTTGTCCTAGTCCTCCCCACTTGTCCTCATCTCTCCTTGGTGTATCCATTTCAGGAGGGCAGGTATATCCAGCAGTTCTTGACCCACAGCAATCCTAGGTGTCACATCCATGCCAAGGGCAAAGGTGTCATAAGCACCTCATGAAGAAAAGTATGTCTTGGGGTAAAGACACTGCAATCTTGGCAACCAGCTTCAGGGCTAATACATGTATGTGGCAAATGCCTAGCAGTAGATGAGGTTCTTTAGGACCTTATCTGTTCCTATATTATCTCCAGGAAAATGTGCTCACTGGTCCATCCCAGAGAGAGCCTGCTGCAGCATTTGTTCTCACAGCACATGAAGCTACAGCTGAAGCTGAGTCAAATGACAGAGAATCTTCTCATGTGGTTATAGCTCTGGCTACCTGTCAGCTCATGGATCTGGGTTTATCACTTCCCTCACAGCAGGCAGGCATAAGCATACCTCATATTCTCCTCAGAACAACACAAAACTCACATGGTCTTGCCAGCAAGAAAAGGAAAGACTGTTTTACACCTCTACAACCGACCACCTTCCCTGCCACGTTTCACAAGGACACCCCTGGACATCCCATCCCAGATGTGCCTGGCTGGACTTGCCCCAGACCTGACGTGCATAAAGACAAGTGGGTTGCAAACAAGGAATTTAAAAGCCTCAGAGCAGGAGATGTACTGCCTTAGGACCTGGCTGCTGTTTAGGTGATTAAGCGACTGTAGCTGTTTTGCACATGTAAGAGAGGCACCCAGGCTTCTCTGTGTGTTTGAATACTAGGATGCAGCTCTCTTGAAGATATAAGTTCAATGTGTATCTAGACATCTGGCCTAGGGCTTGTGGGGCGTATGGAAGTGAGAGAAGTCATGAAGAATCCTGCCAAATACATGGATGACTAAACAGCCTTAGTTGCCTAATTTTGATTAGATTAATCATATCCTTGGTGCTTCCTAGGCATGCTGGTTGCATCTGCCTATGGCTCTTTGTCAGAGGCACAGCAGATAATGCCCTTCAGAGATGTAGGCAGGGGCTGCCTTTTCTGTTTATATGCTACCTATCACATAGGTTAACCAAATCACTGGTGGTTGCTTGCAGAATATGTTGCTGTATAAATAGCTACTAATAACAATAGTTTAAATCTTTATCAAGCTATAAAAGTCTCCTCGCCACACCCATGAGAGCATGATCTGATTCCATTGGAGTGAGATCTCACTTCCTAGTAATCACTCCCCTAGCAGGTTTGCTTTGCCAGGGTGGCTGCTCACCTGACATGTCCACCCAATGAAGACCAGCATATCTGCATCATGGACTCAAGGAAGTTCATGATCAATCTTTTCCTTATTTTTATTATTATTATTATATTTATTTATTTACTAATTACATACTAATAGCCTTAAAAGAGCTCCATTGGTTTCTTTCCAGGTGGACAGGTCAGTTTGTAATGTAGCTTACACAAATTAGGTCTTCCAGCAAAAACATGAAATAAGAAGGCAGCTCAGCCAGGGCTTCTGCAGCAAAGGATTTACAGAGGGGTTGACCTCTGCTTATAGGTAACAGGCCTATATTGAGGATGCTTGTGAATGCACTCTTTCTCCCTCATTCTTTCTTTTTTTCCCTGACTGTCCCCTGTCAATTTGACTCCTCCTAGGAGGCAAGGACTACTTGGGGGGCATCTTCCCATCGTGGTGAAGGCTGTAGCGCAAGGTGGCACTGGAGTATTATTACACCTTCTGGGTGATCTCTGGTCTCATTTCTATTAAACCAGGATTTTTCCCATAGGGAATACAAACAAATTAGTGTACCATATAAATAATTACCTTTATGTAAATGCACGTGATAAGATAAATGGAATCTGAAATGATTAACTAACCTTCCATTTAACAACATTTCTGACATTTGATGCAAGGAATGAAGTCCAACCAGCTTTCCCATGCCTTTCACTGTGGAATAGCAAGGATGTGTAGTGGCCAGTAAAGTGGCTTGGACTAGCTTTCGTCATCTTCCTAATACAGACTGAAAAAAAAAAATAATAATAATCAGGGGGAGAAAAAAATAAGGCAACAAAAATCAGCAAAACTGATGTCCAACCAGAATCAACTACCACTAGGGAAGGGACAACTTCTTCTCCATGGTTTGTCTTCATCAACCTTATTTGAGCTGTGCTTCAGGTTAGACTTGGGCTGATTTGGAGCCCTGAGTCTGAGTACCCCCAGGCAGCACAGTGTCACACCAGAGCCAGCTGGGAAGCTGGTGATCCAGAAGCACTTGCCCAGGGTTGGTCCCAAGCTTAGTGAAGCTGCCTGTCAGTAGCTCCATGCAAATGTGGTTGTGCTGGTTCAAGGTCTGGAGCTAGCCCATTCAGCGCTTGCCTGGGGATTTCTGCACCACACCTTCCTGCCCAGTGTAGACATGTCCCAGGTCTATCATCATTTTCATCTGCCAGGCATTCAGAAAAAATAATTAACTTAGCTTTGCTGGCACACATTCTTTACACTAAATTATTTGTATCAAAGAGCATTATTTCAACAAAATCTTTACATTTAAATCATGAAAAATAAACATGAAAAGGCTTAACAGTAACAACACTGATTAAAAATGTAGAAAAACTTGACTGTGTTTTTTTGGCACAGAAAGATAATTAAGAAGAATTTTAAGGATTTTCTCTGTAACAGGTAGAGATTTAGTGGTATTTTGTATTAATCACTTCTAAGTTGCAGACACAGTACCACTGCATAGTGCAAAATAAATGACCAGAAGGCTTAATGTTTTTTGTGTTCTTTTTAAAGTGATTTCATATTGCAAACTCATACCAAAAGGTTCATTTGTTTCTGAGTTTCTGGCTCTGTGGACTGTTATCCATGCTGTGATTGTATGACTCTGTTTGTCCACACAGTTATTGGAGTGCCTATGAACAGTTTGCAGGTGTCATTCAAGCTTCTCTCTTTTTTTGCTACCAAAAAATACTTTTGACAGCTACTGATCAATCCATTTTAACTGCACACAATTCTGTATCTGCTGTGATTCATGAAAAAAACTGTCTTTTATCAGGTTAGGAATATCTTTTGCATAAGAGCATACCTGCTGTAGGAGTGTTATACAACACCTCTTGCAATCAGTGGAGGAGTCTCACCACTTGCTCACACTGTGAATGAAGTTCTAAATTGTTAATGTAAGCTCTTTCATACCCTAAATAATTTGGGGGTTTTATTTATTTGTTCGGTTTTTGTTTTGTTTGGTTGAAGGATACATTCTTGTTATTTTATCCAGCACTTCTTTATCTAGCCAACGTTTCAGACACTTTCTCTTCTGGCAATTCCTACACCATGACTTACTTTGATGCCTTTTGCCTTCTCTGGTACAAAGTTCCCAAAGGGCAGCCTGAGACACCTTTGGGTAAGATGCACAAGGTGACATTAGTTGCAGCCATCCTCAATGAATTCAAGTGTCTGAGGCTGTTGCAGCTATAAAGTCTCCTCCACACATGCCAAGCATTTGCTGAGTGTTTGGGGACCCCGAGAGTCCAGAGAGCTGCATGTATCACACCATCTGATTGCACCCCTCAGCTTCTCCCATTTCTCTGAAAAGCAGCAAGAAACTTTGTTTCACCCTTCTGCTTTAAGGAATAGTAGGAAGTGGACACTGAAAGTTTTGAGGAGCTGAGAAAGGAGAAGGCCTAGGAATTACAGGTTAAGTATTTTAGGTCCTGCTATTTGATGTCCTGCTTGTTATGCCAGCTTTCCATAAACAAACTTTGGGAATCCTTGTGCTAATAGTATCTTTCCATCTTCTTAATGGTTATGTTTTTCACTCCATATGGCCACTTCATCTGCATTAAGCCTCCTCACTTATAACAAAAAATCCTTCTGTCGTTTCTGTGTTTAGCCAGGTCTGTTGCTCAGATGGTGTAACCTCTGAATGGTTAAACTGAGTCTGTGTAAAATGTTGTTTCTCTAGCTATAGGCAAGGGCAGAAATAAATATATTTGGTACTATAACTATTTAACTGAAAATCTAACTAGACCTCAAAATCTGTGTGCTTTGTCGCATATGTTAGAAACAGATCCTCTTTGAATTGATTTGTAATAGCCACTCCTATTACCACCTCCTCCCACCCAGAAGCCTGACTGCTCTTGATTATGTCCTGATTGTCCCCAAGGAAAATTGTCTGGAATAAGTGAGGCTGAGTGAGAAACTGAATGTTGTTTTAACACCATAACACTTTGGCTGTGCTGGACCAAAGGTCCCTTGTCTCCAATAGTACCCGACAAAGATTGTCTGGAAAACAGATAAGAGCAGAGTGAGCGTGCAATGGTACTTTCCCATGCTATCTCCTCTGCTCCAGAGATCTTTACCCATCCTGAGCTAAATATAATGTTCTTGTACATGACAGGTCTTTTCTTCCATGAATTTGTCAAATCACTTCTGGAGCACATTGAAACCTTTAGCATCAGCAGCATCCTATGACAAGCACATTTCAGCTGTATTTTGCATGATGAAGTACTTCCTTTTGTTTCTTTTGAACTTGCCGGATAATCTTATCTGGCCTACCCTAATTCTTATCATATGCAGAACAATGATCAGTTGTTCCTGATTCACTTTCTCCATCACCGCTCATAATTACACAGATCTCTACCATATTTTTCTCCAGTCTATTGAAATATTTATTGCAGAATAGATCCCATGTGTTCTTTTGATCCCAGTTGTTGTCTTTCTCTGTTTATTTTCTAGTTCAGCTTTATCTTTTTTGAGAGAAGGATGAGAGCTGTACACAGTAGCAAGATCATGAAGTTAGTCAGTGACATCTCTTCTCTGTTCCCTTTCTAATAACTCCAAGGTAACTGTGCTCATTAAAGAGCACCTTGTGGTCAACAAAAAGATTCCCATTAACTTTGGACTGAAACAGACACTGGCTTTCCCACTGCCTGAAAATGGAACAGGAGGAGTGCCAAAGCACATTCTTGTGGTGATCCAGTTGGTCATATATAATATCACACTCACTGTTTTCTGTGTAAAAAAATTACTAGTAACTCTTAAATCACTACTAACACCATATAAAAACAATCCTTACATCCAGCAAACCCCAAACCCTGGCTTCCATGACGTTAAGAACTGTGACCTTGATTTCAGTAGGGGCAGGCTCTCTCTCCAGATTGTCATTCCTCTCTAAGAGGCAGTAGTCGACTGGTAGTGAGAAAGCACCTTACTGCATCCAAGTCAGTATCCTGGCTGCCTCAACTCCTGGCTGACTGGACATGTTCTCCATGCCTATGATGAAAAATAGAATATTTAAAATTCATTGAGAGGTGAATATAGTAGAGTATCTGAACACATATAAGAATATATGTAATATGAACAAGGTAGAATGCCATGATCAAACCGGTTATTTTGTCGCTAAACTTGAAGAATTTTGCTAGGTAAGATGAGAGGATGTTTTCCTTTGAGGTGATTATGACAGACTGCTACTATCTACCACTTCATCTTCCTCTTGGTCTTTTAAAATATCATCTTTTCTCCATCCAGACATCCTTTTCCTAAGCCCATGCTTACTGGCCTGTGTGTCTAGAGGTGACCCCTCAAATCGTTATTCAAAAAGGAAGCTGATTTTAATTGGGTACTGGAAATCTTTGGCAGCAGCTTGGCTGCTTCATGCTCAGAATTCTTTCACTTTCTGGTGATGCATTTTTTAATTTCTCTTTTAAGAATTCAATTTCCAACATTAACTTGCACCTTTATTACCTCAGAGCTGTAAATATGTCTGCAGCAGCCCCTGTGGCAAGGAGCTGCTGTGAGGAATGATGTCTTTTTTACTTATCACAGGGTGTGTCTTGCAAAGTTTGCTTCTCCCTTCCAGCCTTGCTCCCCTCCTGTTGGGAAGCCAGATTTTTCAATCAGAGCATCTGGGCAGCTGGTTCAAAGGTAGGCTAATTCTTCAGTAACACTATAAATATGCCTGTCGTGCTCTGCTCCTCCAGTTCAGTAGCTCAGGCCTCCTGATACCATAAAAGTCCCTGTCACCGGAACCTTTGCTCTGTGAACACACATTTTTGGGCAATAGGGCATGTAACACACTTTTGAGTCCTCATATGCCAAGATGCAGAAAATCAATTTTAATGTCCCTATATAAAAGAACCAGTGAAGCAAAAGGCTATTAATATTGCCAGGCACCCTCCTGCACTGGAGCCTGTAGGAAGAAAAATGCTACTAAAATAAAAGGAGGCTCAGTGCTTTTTTCAGCCTGTTTCTGTTGTGACAGCAATTAGCTGTATAAAGCAGTGTAAGAGAATGGAAATGGAAAAGTGAGAAGTGAGTGTCTTCTTCATAATTCTCTCAAGAAATGTTTGTTTCAAAAAAAGAAAAAAAAAAAAAAAGAAGAAAAAAAAAAGGAAAAAAAAAAAGAAGAAAAAAAAAAAGAAAAAAAAAATAGAAAGGTTATGCTTTCTTTGCCTGCCCATTAATAGATCTCATTCTGTTCAGATCAGCTCCAGATCAGAGATCAAATAAGAAAATCCAAAGGCAGCACCTAGAAACCTAAAATACCTAAAGAGAAAGTGTTGAGAAAAATTTCCCAAGTCAGAAGGTATTAAATAGTAAAGTTATCATCGTGTAAAGATCTCCTTGTAGTTTTAATTAAAATCCCTAATTTGTATCACTCAGCAATAATTGGCTTTATATCTGAGACATAAGCCACCTATATCTTGATTTTTTGAGCCCTCAGACTAGTCTCAAATTTTATAATGTTTGAACTCCATGGAGGACAAAACAGAAAGTGAAAAGAGGAAAGAGAACAAATCAAAACAATCAATTCAAAGCAAACTGGTTTTGAAAAGTTCAGCATTAAATGTCTTCAGAAGGTTTCATCTCAGGGTTTTGACAGAGGCAAATTCTAAAATCTTGGAATACTCTGCAGAAAAGAAGTCAGCAGGTCTTGTCATCAAGTAACACATAAATGGGAATTATTTCAATCATATGAGAATTTTAACCTTTGTGACTGTGCCTTTCTAGGGATAATTTGAGTTGTGCTTGAACTGACACTCTTTTGTGTGCTCGTACAAGGCTTCTTGTTCTTCCAGTTTTCCTCACTGTGTCTGCTGCCACTAACCTCTTCCTTTCCAAGTGCATCCTAAAAGAATTTCTCAATGCACTCTGAGTGTTTCACGTGGCTTTCTATTGTTTTTATTTAGCAATAGGAAAGAGTTCTGTTGCACAAGGCTTCTCTGTTGATGTATAAACACTGATACTCACACACACAAAAACAGCAGAGTTTGGCATAGTGAAAGTCTTTTCAGACTGGCTATATATCACAAATAACTGGATGCTCAATGGGTAGATTTAGCTGATGTTTTATTTTCCTCTAAATATTTTCTTAATAATGGCACCATTTAAGCAACTTCAGAAAGAAATAATGCTAAGTGCAAAAAGGCTAATATAATAAAGTTATAAGAAATGTGTTTGTACAGCACTTTTAAATCTCTACTGGATTACAAACTAGGAAATTCCCTAGAATCACTTACAATAAACAACGTTTGGTGTGAATAGCTCTTTCTATTACACCCATCTGTGTGCAGAATTAAGAAGGTATCACTGTGCAACCCATTTAAAAAAACAGTGTGTGAAAGATTACAAAAGTACAAGTCTGAGTGATTTTATC
Organism: Aythya ferina; assembly: GCF_964211825.1. Lineage (NCBI taxonomy): Eukaryota > Metazoa > Chordata > Aves > Anseriformes > Anatidae > Aythya > Aythya ferina. Next base: position 43,419,437 of record NC_140300.1, on the reverse strand, counting down.
AGGAAAAAAAAAAAGAAAAAAAAAAAAAGAAAAGAAAAAAAGCTGAAGTATATTAGACGTAAAGACACTTAAAAAGCAGTATCTATAGGGTAACAAGTATACTGACATGGTATCAGAGTAAGTTAAACGTTTTGAGTTCTGTATATGCTCAAAATATCTAAGGCTGACATTGGATATTCAATACACAATGCAAAAAATGTTCTGAAAGATGAAGTCTATGCTGTATTTCTCTGCAAGATACTTGCTTGCAGCAGATGCTTCAATTAAACTTTCTAAAAACACTGAAATGGCCACAGTTTTTACTGCATTGTTTAATGCTGAAAGAATCATAGCATCTCAGTGTACTGATGAGGCATGTGAAATAATTTGAAGATTTGTTCCACTGAAACATGGTCTGTGTTATACTTTCATAAAAATTCACTGGTAATAGGATGATTGGTGGTCTGTGGAGGCATGTGTAAATAATGAACTCAGAGTGCACAGTGTCGTCAATTTTAGGAAATAAATAAATCACATTCTGAGTTATTTAACTAAATGAGAGTGTGTATGTCACTTCTATATATAAAGTAATATTATATCGGTACCTGAGATAAAGAAAGTTTTCACAATAATGATGATTACAGATATTGGAAGATACATGTATAGCTGTGAAATTTGGGGTTATTTGGCAAATATTTATTTCCCTCCAGAAAAACACATATTCTGAAGATGATGTTTCTTTAAAAAAAAAAAAAAAAAAAGAGAGAGAAAAGAGAAAAGAGAAAAGAGAAAAGAGAAAAGAGAAAAGAGAAAAGAGAAAAGAGAAAAGAGAAAAGAGAAAAGAGAAAAGAGAAAAGAGAAAAGAGAAAAGAGAAAAGAGAAAAGAGAAAAGAGAAGAGAAGGAGAAGAGAAGGAGAAGGAGAAGGAGGAGAAGGAGAAGGAGAAGGAGAAGGAGAAGGAGAAGGAGAAGGAGAAGGAGAAGGAGAAGGAGAAGGAGAAGGAGAAGGAGAAGGAGAAGGAGAAGGAGAAGGAGAAGGAGAAGGAGAAGGAGAAGGAGAAGGAGAAGGAGAAGGAGAAGGAGAAGGAGAAGGAGAAGAGAAGAGAAAGAAGAGAAGAGAAGAGAAGAGAAGAGAAGAGAAGAGAAGAGAAGAGAAGAGAAGAGAAGAGAAGAGAAGAGAAGAGAAGAGAAGAGAAGAGAAGAGAAGAGAAGAGAAGAGAAGAGAAGAGAAGAGAAGAGAAGAGAAGAGAAGAGAAGAGAAGAGAAGAGAAGAGAAGAGAAGAGAAGAGAAGAGAAGAGAAGAGAAGAGAAGAGAAGAGAAGAGAAGAGAAGAGAAGAGAAGAGAAGAGAAGAGAAGAAAAAATAGTTATTCTGGGAAAGTAGGACCATTCTGGAAGGGACCACCAGTCATGCCCCTGAGCAGTTCCCAAGCATCCAGGCATCAGCAATGTGCCAGGACCCTTGGTCCTGCAGGAGGATGGGGACACATGGGGGCACACCAGCACCTGTCATTGGCAGCATGACCATCCCTTGGTGGGACATGGGGCTGTGGGGATGTGGCAGCATACATGGAGCTCAGCCTCAGTTCCAGCAAGGGTTTATTTGGCCTCTCAGCTTCCCAAAACACCTCTGATTTAACAAATATGCATACTTCCTGGTGGAATGCTACTTTCTTGTAAAATTCCCAGCCATCTGTAATCAGGAGTTATGCCTATTTCCTTTCAGAGGTTGTTTTCTACAACAAAGCAATGCAAGTTGCAGCATTTGTGACAAGGACATCTTTAATGCAGAGGGTATGTCAGGCAACTGCTTCTCCTCCCTGTGTGCCCAGCTGCACAAGATCCAGTGTTCGCTCTCCTTATGCCATGTTGTAAAAGAAAATGTGTGAGCTATTACTGTAAAACACAATCCTGTCAAAAAATAATAAAGTAACAATAAAAACGTGTTGCTGCCTTTCATATGGTACACTCTATCATTATTAGGTTTTGCTCATTGATGGAGCCAAACTAGTTTCTCATATAAATCCACAGACTTCTGTGTTTTTTCACATTAGGAAACAATTAATTTCATGGCATTTATAAACTGTTAAAAATAACTATACCTTTTTCTTTTCTTTTATTTTCTGCAGTCTGAATTTACTGCAAAGGATACCAAATGAAAATACAGTGATATAAATCTAGATGTACCTGCAAACACATTTATTCATGATCCATTTTAAGAGCTTAAAGCAAAAATACAATGCAGCTCAGTAAGTTTCCTTTAAAAGGTTTTGAGGAATATAGCAATAGCTTATTATTATTAATTCTAAATAGGTCTGCAAGATTCATTAACACGTTACTAGAGCCAGTTCATAAATGTGAGATTTTTGTTAGCCTATAAATTAGCATCAGTTAGATGTTTCCAAAAGTCTAACCAAAGTTGGAACAAGCTGAAAACTTGCATATTTAACAACAACAAAAACAAAAAAGGTGTTGTGTGCTCTCCTTTCTATGTTCACCCCTCCAGTAGATCAAATGTTATAATATACCATCAGCAAGAAGTAGTTCCCATGATGTTGGCCTAAGTGAGCAAAGGAAAGGATTGGAAGAAGAACTTGGAGGAAATTTGGAAGGTGCAGAAGACACCTGAGCCCCATCTGAACTAGTGCAACCTCTGCAGGTGCATGAGGAAGGGAATGGCTGGAAGATGGTTTCAGTCCCAGCTCCCTTTTCTCTCCCCTGGCTTTCTTTTCACTTTAAGAATCAAGAAAGAGGTCATGTTGCTTTATTCAAAGCCCTTCAAGTCAGCAACTGGCTGTTTATGTATCAGTAGCCTCAACGCTCTGACAGAAGAGATGAGTGAAAACTGTCACCATCCTCTTATCAGAGGGAAAAAAAAAAATAATACCTAAGTACTCTTAGGCCACAACACTCCATTTGAACAGCTCCCTTTAAAGCCACGGTGTATTTTTATACAGCAAGAGAGTTTTCTTCATTTAGAAGAAACTCTTTTGGCTCCAGGAAGTAGTAATAAACCTTCATCCCGTGTTGCTTCTTCAGCAGTACTCAATCTGGGACTATTTCAGCCCCATGGCCACCACTGAGCCTGCAGGACTTGGGTTGCTGGGGATCACTGCCAAAGGCTGAAAACACAATTCAGTGCAGGACAGCTACAACATCCCTCCCATCTAGCATGGGCACCCATGCAACCTGCCCTGTGGCTTATAATATTTGAATAATCATAAATCTCTCTAGATAAGCTGTTATTTAGAGAGCCTTCCTCCATGGCTCCCTCTCCACCTTGGTGCCTCATCCCCTTCCCAGCCACTCCTCCTCCCTGTCCAGATACTCTGCAGGCTTCCTGGAACTGCATCAGCCCCAGTGATGCTGCAGACACCCCAGCACAGGTCCTGGGCTAGTCCCCATATCCTGAGAGCCTTGCATGAGTGAAAGGCTGTGGGATGTTTTCAGATGCTCCTGTACACCGAAAATAGTTTTGTTTATTCCTAGGAGAATATTTATTATTATTCAGGTAAGCCTTCCTTAATGCTTTTGTTCCTCTGTTTGCCACTTTACAAACAACAAACTGAATTAAACCCTTAGACATCTGTCAGAGAGGGAGAGGAAGAACAAACAATGACTTGTACCTACATACTTCATAAGGACACGACTTTTATTTTATCAAAACTGCCTTCCATTATTCAGCCTTCGTAAGCCTTGATGATTTAAACAAAAGTCTGAGCACTGCACCATTCCTGTTTCCCTACCTGGTACTTGAGGAGGGCAGAAGTCTTCCACCCAGCCCTTGACCTACAATATTTGCTTATCATCTCTGATTCAAGCACACAGGGGCAAAGCCTAAAAACTACTAGCAGAATCTTTTTCTAGACACTTCCGATAGGGTCCATGGAGTGTAGGTGAACTAGTTCAGTAGCAAAGGACACCGCAGAGCATGGAGGTACCAAGAACCCTGAGGAGACACCCCCCTAAAGACATGGGAAAGCAAACAGCCACTCATGAAGAACATGGCCCCGCCACTGCAAAGTCACAGGGCCTACCTCAATGTCCTCATGCCACCACCAGAGCCCACATGGTGTAGGAGGCATGCAAGTGTTTCCTTGAGAGAGCTTTCCCTCGTGGGGCAGCCGCCATCCTGGGTGTCTCCTCCTCCCACAGGCCCCTGCTCCAGACAGCCATCCAAGGGTGTTGGCTTTTGCTTCGGAAGCTGAAACATTTCCTGAAAGGTTGTCACAGCTTGTCATCACCAAATAGGTTGGACTGGCTGGAGCACTGCGTAGGCTCTTCCTGAAACCCTGCCGATGTGTCTTAACCAGCAGTGTTTCATTCGCGGCCTTATTTTGCCATGTCCAAACCCAAGCCGTATTGACCAAAAAAAAAAAAAAAAAAAAAAAAAAAAAGTTAACTTTGAAGCTCACTCTAACTTTTGTCCCAGCATGGCTTTGAGCCAAAGGCAAAGAGTTAGTGCTTTAATCCACTTCACCATCTATCCCTCTGGGGGTTCATAACTCAGCCATGAATGTTTGTTTTGAGCTGAAACTTGCAGTGCAGGTTCTCCGCCAAAGAGCAGCAGCAGGGCGGCGGGCAGGCACCGACTGTGGGCCCCAGCGAGAGCATGTCTTTGGGGGACACGGGTGAGGAAGGGAGGAAGGCAGGAAATGCAGCAAGGTGTGGTGGGGAAGGTACGGGAGGGAAAAACTGCAAGACAAATGTGTGATAAAACCCTCATATTTGGCCAGCATATCCTTGTTCTGCTATGGTTTAGCTGTCTTGACTTTTTACTCTGCAAGCTCTCTCCACAGTGGCTGGGGCTTTCTCCTGATCCTCATTAGGTAGTGTTGGTGTCAATATAGTGCTGTGAATCATCATAATAGCAATTATAGCAATGTCACTATGACTGGCTCTTCTAAAATTAAATATTTTTGTATTTGTAAGCATACACTTTACATCTTTGCAAGCTTTATGCATAGTTTTAATGCAGAATAAGATTCAAGTGAACAATACATTTTATCTGGAGTCCTATGTTGTGCTGCCTGAATATATCATGATTTGTCTTTTTTTTTTTTTTTTTTTTTTTTTTTTTTTAATAATGCCCTTGCAAAGAGTAGAAATGCTATCTCCATTTTACAGAAGAGGAACTGAGGTACAGAGAAGCTAAATGACTTCCCTGAGGCCATATGGGATGTCTCAAGCAATGCAAAGAATGATACTGTTTCATAGCATTCAGATCACTGAAGTACTGTGGTGGATCCCCAACCACGGAGGCACTGAGATATTCACTATGACCTTTACTGGCTAAAAAATAAAATCAGTCATCTTCTTATCAGAGCACAAATACTTTATATGTGCCATGTTTACAGACGGATTTCCTTAGTTTCAATTTCTGAAGTTACATGTCTAATCTCTGTAATGCAAAGCTTGTTGGAATTTTATTTATAACGAACCTAATGAAAGATTTTCCATTTCTAAAATCCTTTCTCTGTTCTGACATGCACCTTCAAAGCACATCTTATTGAACAGGTAATAGGTAGCTACCCCTTTCTTTAAAGATCTTTCCATAGGTAACAGTTAGTTAATTTAATTTCACTAAATCTGAATTTTGAAACTCCAGAAAGAAAATAATCTTTCTAGCATACTCTCATATCCGCATGGGTATACATACCTCTATGCCTGATCAAAAGTACACCAGCAAAAGATTGTTGTGGCTGTAAATATATTAAACATTTTTTTGCAGCAGCCCAATTTTCAGCCTCTCCTAGCACTTGCTATACAGAAGGTCGGTGTGAAGCTACAAGGATATAACTGTTCCCAAGCTGGTTGTACAAGCCATACACACATTAGCTAATGTAGTGAAATTATCTGCTGGGTACCCTCACTCCATTCAAGGACCAGGATGCAGAGGTTTCCCCACACAGACAGCCACCCAAGCTGTGGATTTTATGGCAGAGTTGTGATTGCTTCAAGCAGTTTTATTTGCAGCAGGGACCAAGCTCCAGTACAAAAGTACATGGGAACACATTCTTTATCAACTACTGACGAGTCAGGGTAAGGATAAGCATGACTAAGCAAGTGCATGAACATGAATAGATGAAAAGTTGAGGTGTTCTTGGAAATGCAGCTCTCAGCAAGCAATGCTGCACAAAGATCTGCCCACTTAATTCTGGCTGAGAGAGCATTAAATGATCAATCAACAGCTCACCCACACAGCCATTTACCTTCAATAGAAAAAGGGACAGAGCTTGCATGGGAAGAAGAGCCACTTACTCAGTCAGGCAGTTGCAGAAAGTGGAAAGCTGAAGGATGAGCAGTTCTGATGAGAAAAATGTATGCCAGTTACCTGTGGTACTTCAGATAGTCTGTGAGAAGTTGTATCAAACAGGACAATTGACACAGCCTACATCATTATGTGCTTTGTATAGGAAAATGGCCACAAAAAGGTGTCAAATGAGCACAACAGTCATGGTCAGCCACCTGCACAGGCTCTTGCAACAGAATATAATCACCAGATTGGCAGTCCCTTCTGTTGTAAGTCTACATCGTGCTCCCATCAGTTTGCAAATAGTAGCACTTCATGTGTGGCCACACTAACGAGGCATGTCTCTTTGGCCATCCAGCTACATCCCTGACTTCCTGTCATCAACAAGCCCACTCTGGCCAAATATGTTGCACAAGAGTGGCTGTTGCCAGATGCCATTTAGCAGATCAGAAAGACAATAGGTGGTCACTCCCAGTTCATGAGATGTTGAGTCATTAACAGGAAAAATAGAGAATGATTCACCATATATGAAAGAGATATGTGCATTGTGGCAGCTATGCTCTGTCTTGTAATGAGATATCATGTCACTGAGAAAAATCAATGCACACTTTCCAAACAGTATTTCACTATATACTAGTATTTTGCTATATGCTAATACATTCAAGGCTGGAAAGATTACTGAGATATCACCACTGATGTCTATAGATGACACACAAGTCTGAGAATCATTACATATTAGTACTTAGCACTTTAGGCACATGCACCAGTGTACCATTAATAAATGCAGATGTGCAAAGGAGAAATGTAGTTGGGTCATCCTAGCTACATTAACCTAAACTTCTCGAAAAGATATGCTCACATATTTCAAGCACTTCTGATACCTGTGAATGCACAACTTATTTCTCTTGTAAATCTTATACATCTTACCATGTCCCATTCATGGCGTTGCAAAAAATGGCTCAGCTTTACTGTGTAATGTATTCCACTCAAGAATCAACAGTCCAAATAAGAAACAGAGCCCACAGGTGTGCAGAATAAGACATTACTGAGGATTCTCTCTAAGAAATTAAAATGAGCAATCATCAAACCTAGTGATAATTTGGGACATCAAAAGATGCCTCATCAGAGGTCATGCATCCTAGCTACCTATCCTCTCATTTCCAAAGTCAAATTAACACACACGTTCTTTGAAGTACCAGTGTTTACCCAAGAGCCGTTAGATCATTGCTGGATACTGGTAAAAATATAATGACTAAGCAAAAGCATTTTCCACCTTCTATCTGTGCATGCTGCTTTGCAAAGGTGCATCACTAAATGTGCTCTAGCCTGCTAATGACCAACTGCACTAAATGGCTTGTGGCTCACTGAAGAAAAGCCCGTTCTGGAAAGACTTCAAAACTCAAGTTCACACCCTGGCAATGACCTACCTGTCAGCACAAGCAACATGTCGCCTGCTCCTTCAGGTAGAGCAGAAATCAACCCTCCCCCAAAAAAAAGTAGTCCACAAGCAGAAATCAACAACAAAACAAAACAAAACAAAGGTTTGAGACAGACAGGAAAAAGCTCCTGGTGAAATATCTCAGCTTTCTTATTCTTTGTAACTGGTATTTATTCTTCCAGGTGGCTTTCCATGAACATGGCAGGATCAGCCGACATAAAGTAGGGCTTTGTGCTCTGGCTTTTTCAGTGTTTTTCTCTTTCATATTGTTGATTATTAAATGTGTTCACTTCTCAGATATTTCTCTTTTTGCTCTAGAAATAGCACAGAAATAATATTTCAGCTGAATGAGAACATGCTGACTTCTGATGTTTTCAACAATAGATGGGTTGATGTGAATATGAAAGATGATGTACTTGATTTGCTTCATTTTTACCAGTCTCTAGAGAGTTTAATCTATCCAGAAAAGAAGTGTCTGTCTGTTTTTTTCCTATGTGACTGTCAGTTCATCATCTTGTAAGACAGAGTTTTTCTAAAAACAAAAAAGTAGAATTCATAATGCAATTTGGTCATGGGCCAGATCCTATCACTTTTACGCATCTTATCAGTAAGTCAAACTCCTCTATGAGATAATGTTGAGATATCAACCTACTGTCATCAGAATGATGACACCTGGATCCAGTGCCCAAACTTTGAAAGAAATAGTTTTTCTGAATGCTTATCAATATTTACTGAATCAGAACTGTCAGATTCAGCTTTACATAACTGGCCTAAAGCAGCATATGTTTACTTACACATGTAAGCTTATTTTGCATACTTCCTAATTTTTATTTTCACTCATTTAATTTCCCAAAGGAAGAAAAAATACTTCAACCTTTACAATGCACAAGAAAGATTTCTCATCTCCTCACATGTAGAGCCCCGGTCCTCTGCCTGCAGGAACAGTTGCAACTATTCAGCTTCAGGTTTTCCATCTGAAAAAAAAAAAAAAAAAAAAAAGTAGAACAGAAATTTACTTCCTGGTACCTCTATCTCGACTTCTGGTAAAAATGTCCTTTTCCTGCATTTATCAGCCACATGAAGCTCTGACTGCCACAAAAATATGTAAGGGCATAAAACAAATGGATGTTGAGCATGAGCTTCTGCTTTTCTTCTGTAGTCATATAAGGATAAGGTGACATTCAATTACATTAAAAATTGGCAGCTTTGACTAAAGGAGGTCCTTTTTCATATGATTAATGGATGGAAGTCCTGGCCGCAGAATGTCATTGAAAAGAAGCGTTCCTCCTTGACTTCGATGAATCTGCAGTGATCTGCACACACACCGAGTCTGGCCCTGGAACTTCCCAGGACCAACAATCTGCAAGATCCAAAGATGACTCTTGGAAGGGATTTTGTTGGAAAAGAACCGGAGAAAAATGCCACCTTTGACATGTCACTAAATGGTTTTTACATATGACATCTGTAGAGCAATTGTGAAGATTTAATTCACCAGCAAGAACTACTGGCATTTGCAGTTTTTCACAGCCAGTAATATACTGACAACTCTGCTAGAGCTAGGGGTTTCATCACTAATGATTTAAGCATTAAATATGATTAATACTTTTAGACAACATTTATTAGCCACAAAATCATAAGAACTTCTACATTCTCATTTCTGTTATAACCTGCATTTTTCCATTGCCTTTGATGTTTACCAAATCAGATTTGACACCCACTTTGAGTAGCTCTTTGGCAAAGATAATAATAAAACACAGATCTATCAGCTGAACATTTTTCAAAGAAATACTGAGTATAACACAGGACAATTGGTAAGTTGGTTCATTAGCTACTTGTAACTTTTTGCCATGCTTTTTAACAGACATATTCAGCCACATCTAATTGCATGGTAAAAGTAGCATCTTCTACAGGTTGTAAATCACTCATGAACCAGTCTGATTCACCTCACTAAGACATGGAATTGTATAAATTGAATACATTTTGCAGTTACACAATTGCCTTTCATTTCAAGGTTTGTTTATAACAGCACGAGGTGCCTCAAAGGCTGCTTGGGCTTAGGCAACCAATGGGGAAGATGCATCAACAGGTGGAGCCAGCATCTGCCCAAATGCAGCACCAGAGCAACAGAGCTCTTGACAGGGAGTCCTCTTAAGAGCATATGAAATACCAGAATATAATTTAATTTTACAGTTCTAATAACATGAATGTACTGTATGGTGCAAGTTGAGTAAGAAGAGGACCAGATTATGTGGGATATGTGCTAGGCACTGCACATATAAAACCTGGGGCCTAAGAACGGTTTTTGCAGGTGAGACCAAGAATTCATCTCCCTCAACATCCTGCCTCTCTCTAACTGCTGATCTAGCGAATGCCCAGGGAAGAGAAAGACAAGAAACAGCTCAAGTATATAGATGTGCTACTTTGTTTTACAAGACCAGCTGCTGAATTTCTGCACTTCAAAGTAAGTATTGGAGCAGCACGTTTGAGGACATTTCTTCCCTCAGAAATATTCATGAGAAGTAGATATACAAGCAGAGGAGTCATTCTGAATGCTGTAATCCACATAATTTAAATTAAGTACAGCTGTATTGGTAGTGGTTGAAGAGGATACATGATTATTTAAAAAATCAGCTTCACTATAAAATTTTCCTTATTTTCTTTGCTTTCAGAGGGTAAGATCATGATACTGTGGTCTCTCCTTTAAGAGACAGGCAATTGCAGCTCTTTCTCCAGGCTCATTAGAGCACAAGAGAAAACTGCACCGATTAGAGGAAGGGTGCAATGTGCTGTTACTTGCAATGCCAGTGCTGGGTACAATGACACAAGGCAAACCAAAAAAAAAAGACTTAGTCTTGGAGGTGTTAGTATCTTGAATGAGCTTGTCCTACTGGTCAGAGTACTCTGTGCTCTCCAAATAGCACCTCTTGCAAGAGCCTTGAGTGGTTATAAAAGTCTCATGCTTATAAGAAGGAAGAGATGTTTTAGCCAAATTAGCTTCATATAATTTTAATTGATATTTGCATTTCATGGGGGTCCAACCCAGCACTTGAAGTGCTGAAATACCAAAATAAAATGCATGTTGCAGTCCAAAGGCACTCGGTCAAGATATGCACCTCAAACTCAGAATTTCCATGCGAATTAAAGTACTATATCTTTTGAGGTTTGTATCTCACTATTTATAGTACAGCTCTGTGGGGCCTGGTCTTGCAGCCCTTAATCATATGAATAGTCCCATTCAATACCACCACTCACGAGAACAAGGACTGTAACAGCATCTTTCTCTGCCTCTTTCCCCATCAGCAACTGCTAGCGCAGAGGCTGCAGAGCAGATGCCATTATAACCCGCAGCCTGATCCTGATCTCCACTTACAGTGGCACATCATGGGTAAAACCACTGCAGACACTGGCGTTACCGCAGGAGTAAAACAGCTGTGAGCTAAGTAGGATCAGGATCAGATCATCTGCTTACAGCCTCATATGTTTCCAAAACATTCTCTGATGGGGCTGAAATTTTCCATGATTGATCTCTGGCCAAAGGCGACTCTTCTTTTTTCCTTTCTCTCTCCCTCTCTCTCTTTCTCTCTCTCTCTCTCTCTCTTTTTTTTTTTTTAGTATAAGCAGCCCCTCCATTTTTGAGAGCAGAGCAGATTTTGGAAAGAGGTCAGAGCAGCACTGTGAGGAGCAATTCTATAACCCGCAGCCCTTTTGTTCAAGTCTTCACATCCCTGAAGTGCAAAATGTGATTTATTACTGTAAGATAGTTAATTGCTTAAAGAGGCCAGGAAAAAAAAAAAAAAAAAAAAAAAAAAAAAAATGCTGGTGGTTTTTTTTTTTTTTTTCCTGTTTCTTATTCAAACACAACTCCTGCTTATATTTTCCTCTACTTTTTTATATTGTGCAATAGTGAAAGCCAAAAAGATACCACCATACAGCTGGTTGCAGAAAGGGAACTAATAAACCTGACTACAAAGCAAATCAATCTTGCTCTGTGTGGTTTCAAGAGTGTAAAAGAATCCCACTGCTTCACAGAGCCTATGCAAGGAGCTAACTCACGGGTCCCAAGCCCAGGAGAAAGAGCAAGCCCGAAGCTGCTCATAGGAACAGAACCAGCAAGAGGGCCAGCTCATTTGCAAGTAAGCAGTTTATATAAACACATTGAAAAACATAGACACATTTTTTTAAGTTTTATTAGTTTTAAAAATAATTTAAAAAATGATATGAATGAGTCTTCTAGCATTTGCCTCTGGACAAAGCCTCTCTTTACTAACGCAGAGCAGGAGATGGAGAGCCTGCTTTAGTTTCTCCAGGTTTTTGTTTCCGGCTCAGTGGTTTCTGCCTGAGCGCAGCCCAGATTCTCCGCGAGGTCAGCAGCCATTCAAAATCACTCCTGCTCCCGAGGACCAGCCAAGACTCATTATGTTTCTGTGCAAACATCCTCCTGAAATCGCAGCTCCACTGACAAACAGTTTTTGCACAGCAGAAAACAACAGGGTAAATCACACCGAGCTAGAAGTTGCCACTTTATAGTTTCCAGCCAATCTATAGAAAAGCTTGTAATTGCATTAGGGCACAAAGTCTTGTAACAGGACAAAAGCAGGCAGGCACATGTGTTGTCCTAAGGAGGATCCATGCAAGGGTCAATTTGATAAAATGGTCACATATTTAATAATTTTCAAACACGCACGGTGAGGGCCCAGCCCTTGCTCAACAGCAGAATGATCTGTTCAGCAAAGAGTTATATGTCTGCAGCAGGCATATAACACAGATGGGGAAAAAACTTACTCTACAATGGAAAGATAAGGAGCTGCTTGAAGGGGAGGTCTTGTTTCACACTGCTGATGGTACATGCTGCCCCACCTCCAGCAGTTCTCTCCGGGAGTTCACCTCTCCATCCTGCACTGAAAAGAAGTGTCATGGACTTTGTTAGATTTCCATTATTTAGGATGTGTGTATCCAAGGGCAGAAATCCTCTTATTCTCATGGCAAACCAAAGCCTGTGTGCCACTGGCACCATGACGGAGTGATGGTATCTATGAGGAACCAGTGGAGCAGCTGTGAACCTGTCACAGACTGCCTCAGAAATCATGGGCAAATCACTCACCTGTCCCACAGGACCAAGGAGCAAGACTGTCTCAGATGCTTGTATCCCCAAACCCCTGCCCTGCCGCCATTTAAGTGCTGTTGCATTGCAATGCTGGACTGTTTCAGCAGTGCCAATGCCTTGTTCCAAAACCCCACACGAGCTTTTATTCAGCTGCCCTGACAGCCCAGTTAGACACATTTCACATTAAATGAAGGAGAATGAGGATTTCCTTCCAATCCAGGGATGCCAATAAACACAAGGCTTCAGAACCGACCTCACGGACGTTGGAAATCTTCGTCTCTGCACCACATTGCTTTGGCAAAGGCCACAGGGAATGCAGCCTCCCCCAGAGCATGCTGGCTGGCCCAGGCTGCGGACCCTGGTCTCCATAAAACATGGGATGCTCAGAGCCCAAGCTTTCCTCATTAAGTACTCTGGCCACCGGAGGGCCACACAAAAAGAAAGAAAGGGTGCTGCTCCTGTGGTGTGTGTTGCTGCCAGAGTCCTGAAAGCATTACCCAGCCCTTGCAGCTGTAGCAATGATTGGCAGTCCTGACTCATATGAGTAAGCCAAAAGGGGACTTTGGTTAATGATTCTGGATTTCATCAAGAGCCCTTCTTCAAGTCCAAATTTAAGACTCTGCCTTCTGTCGGCAAGCTGGGTAGAGCTCCCTCCTATGCTGTGGGGACTGCGCGCAGGGAGCGGGTTAATGCAGGGAGGCACAAAAATAATGTGGTGATGGGTGACCACAGAAGCACCATAGTTAGACATGGTTTGTTTAGTGCCAGAAGTATGCAAGTCACTTTGCCAGACAAGAATCCTCCTCCCAGCGAGGCTCCCAAAGAGCCTATCATAAGGTTTTTTTAAGTGTTTGCAGTTTGCTGGCTGAAGCTTTCCACTGGAGTTGGTCTTGCCTAGGGGCTGTACACTTGCAGGGTTGGAAAACACGGTGCTGATGTATTCTTGCCAAATCCAGCTTGTTCCTTGGATTGTTTCCTTTCTCTAATCACTGTTTATCTTTACACGGGCCAGATTGGCCCATTTCTTCCACTCTTTCACTAGTCTCTACAGCAGATATATGATCTCTGAAATTCTTCCTTGGCTGACCACAATTCATTCATCAGGGAATAAATTTATCCCTTTCTTGGACAGTCAGTAAGCACTCAGTGAATTTCCAAAGGCACTTCTAAGGCCTCAGCCACCTTGGGTGTCCCAGTGTCACATGAGCACCCATACCTCAGGGCACCGATGCTTTTAGCAAAGAGCCTCCCACCCATAGCCTGTGGAGGAGTTGTATCTCTGGCTCTTGGAGGGGAATGACCTCCTCCTCCCCAGTACCTCCATTTCAGCAAGAAAGGAGAAAAAAAAAAAAAAAAAAAAAAAAGAAAGAGGTACCCAAAACCTGCCTTCAGCTGTGTTTCTAAGGAGGGATTTACAGTAAGCCAGCCGTGTTTGTGATTTCTACTCTCTTTCTCATTATATTTGTTTTGATTCCATCTAACCACCTCTGTAGCTTCTATACTCCCAGGCCCATTTGCTTAATGTTCTGTTATCACTGCTTATATTTCAGTGTGTATTCTACTCAGAATAGGTGAGATGGATGAATAAAGGATTGTCATCCCTTTTTACAGATAGACAAGTGAGAGAGTGGAAAAACTGGGTTATTCCTCTGAAGTCTGCAGCACAGTCAAAAGCAGAGCCTCAGGCCCCCAGTTTGGTACCTTCATAAGAATCCCTCGAGTTTTCCCTCCGAACCTATTCCAGCTCTTTCTGCTCTTGAAGGGGTGGATAGACATGCTTCAGCAGTACCTCTAGCTGCCTGGGACAGCATCAGCAACACTTTCACACCAAAGAGAGAGGAAGTCACTCACCACTAAAGCACTAGGAGGCAGATTCAACCCTTACATAAGTGAAAGCAGCTCCGTTCTGCCAAGCCTGAATTTGCCTCTGTATCCATAGCATTGCATTTTTGAAGTTCTTCTGGCCAGAATGAAAAGGGCTCTGGTAACCCAAAGAAACCATAAAGCCCAGTTCTGAACTGGCTATAACACAGTCAGCTGCCATCTCTGACAGCTGGAGATCATTGGGCTGCGGACGCGGTGCCAGCACACAGATCCATCACCCATTGCCCCCCGCAGGGATGCAAGGACCATCGCCAGACTATTCCCATCTTGCAGCCAGAACTGTGGGGCTGAGGCAGCTCTGCTGCCATCTCATGCTGTGCTGCTTCTGGCCTGCCTCCGTCGAGAGCCTGCTCTCCACCACCGGGAGCGGAAACCAGGGCTGAGCTCTGCAGTGATGCATGGGGCCCTGCCTGCTTCGCTGTGGGAATTTTCACACTTTAGCCTCTGCAGAACGCCCACTTAAAAATGAAAATCTCTAGTTTGGGGCAAAAAAGTATTTGCCAACACACCGTAATTGGAAGCCTTCAAGTTCAATTTCCCATTGGCTGCACAATACATTTATATACAATTTCTAACTTTGCTCCTCTCAGACATTTGGGTGTACAGGTCTTTACAGAAGAATTTTATAAAAGTCTTGGAAATGCTGCCTGTGCCAGCGCACAGGGTGTTGATGTCCAGGCAGCTGCTGCTACTGGGCAGGTCAATGTCATTGCTAGAGTCATCTCTGTCAGTGGTGAGTGATACTTCATTCAGAGTGCTGACATCAACTCACAGGCAGTGAAGACAACAAAGTTTGTTTGGAACTTCTGATCACGCTGTCTTGAAATACTTAAGTAATGTTATATCACTCTGATCTGTGTTTTTCTCCATGTAAATAAAATTACCAAAGCCACTTTTTAAATAATCTTAGTGACCAAGTGAAAATAAAAAATAGCTGATTTTTTTAAGAGCTTTCACATAGCCCTCTCTCCGTTTTCCACAGTGAGGCACAAATGCAGCATACACAAATACTATAGCCTTTGCAAAACACAAAACTCGAGCAAACACAAAATTATGCCCCAGAATTACTTTGACTCTCCAAAGCAAATGAAAGAAACAAAAGCAAGGGTGCTTGAGCCCTGGCATGTTAAGGCAACAAACCTCTCTGCTGACCTTGAGTGAGAAGCCCTTCCCGTCCTCTGCCCTACATCAGCATCAGCCACAGCCAAAGATACTGCAGATGGCAACTTGCCCCTTGGCCACAACTCATAACCAAAAGACTACACCCTTCTGCAGTCATTATTCCCTTGGGCACAACGATATCTCAGCTTAGGCTTTAGAGACCTCATGAAAATCAAGCTTGCTTGCTACACATAAAAGGGTTCCTATGGCCCATTTCCACATGAAAACACCTGCACTACAGAGAACTATATAAAAGGCCAAAGTTTTATGAAAAATAAAAATTAAAAAAAAAATAAATCCAGTAAACATTTTCAATAAATGGTCTAATCGCATTCAGTTCCTTCAGAGCTTGCTGGAATAATCATGAACTCTGTCAGTGTTAATGGGGGTGTTATAAGTATCTGTGTAGGACTGCCTCTGTAATTCAGCATTAATTAGCTGAATCATTATTTTAGAGTGTTACTGAATTATCTTATAATTACCACCTAACTTGGTGCTTGTAAATGAGGCAACAGAAGGAAATGGCAATTCTTTTAAATGTACTTAAAGTTAAGAAGGCATAATAAACACTCCATTCTGTCCTTTTTAGAAGCTTTTTTATCTTCTCTGAGATGTAAGGCTAGTACAACGGCTTTCATCTATGCCTTGTAGATTTATTACAATCATTATAACAAATGGAAATGAATATTATTCAGGTTTATTACCCTATAGTATATCTTTATGAGCACACAGGAAACCATGTTGCTTCTTTATCCACAGCCTATAAAGAGAATGAAAGATCCTGCCCTGGAAAGCAGAATATTGTGATTTAAAAAAAATAAAATAAAAATAAAAAAAAATAAATCATTTGACTCTCCTAATTTAACTGTTTTGTTAATAACTTATCTACTCTGATTCCCAACACAATCAGGGCTAATTGTTGCACACTAAGAAGCCTCATTACCAATTGACTAGGAAGGTAGTTAGGAAATACCACATATGTTTTGCTGTCCCTGATTCTGCTCAGCAAGTGCTAATGCTGTGGTGCAAAGTCTACTGGACCACATCCCCGCCTGAAGCATACGGAAGCAATGGGAAAGAAAGGGAGTATGTTTATCACTGGGCAAAACAGAAAAGCTTATAACACCTGGCTGGCTCAGGTTCAGGCTCTGGGGATTAGCTCTGAATGCTGTGGACAAGACACTTTGCTCAGATCATCATGTGTTCCCGCGGGAACTACTACTGAGTGCAAGAACTTCTGACAGCACAGACACATGTTTCTAAAACCATAAAGAAACAAGTTAAGTGAATCTGCCCATATGCTCAGGGTTTACGGGAAGGTACTTTTCGTAACTTCTCCACTTTGACTAAAAGAGATTGTCCAGGTCAACAGATCTGAGGTCTGCTAGACCAAAGGGGAGTCAATGTTGTGCAACCAGTTGTGCTAGCAACCAGACATTTCTTGCATGCTTTAGTTTCTCAGGGTGTATTCAGAGATTTGCAGCAGGCAGTTACAGTCTGCATTCCCTTACTTTTACCACATACTCTTTCTGTGGGAGTCACAACATACCTATAGCCTCCATTTTACCCCTATTTTGCAGGCAGAGCTGGGGCATGTTAGCACTTGACTTGTTTAACTGCTAAGTGGTTCTAAATATGAAACAAAAATCAATATGCATATATGAAGAATTAAGATACTTGGAAAATATTTGTTGTGAACAGATTTTCAGCCTGACTATTCTCAAATGGATCACTTCCTCAACACTAAATATTATATGCAGTTTGAAATAATGTAATAGTTTACTGTGGATGATTGCTGGTAGGATGTTACTGATACACCTAAGATATGAAACACTAAATCACACTTTACTTCTAAATCTATGAGAAGAGATGATTTTCATATCTTGGCATGTTTATTGCTCTGAGACTAAGCCTGTTATTTATTAGGGTTTACTCTGTAGTTCTAAGAAATGGCAGAGTATTACTATTGTGATTGCACTTCTTGCTAGAATCATGATGGCATTCACTCTTCATATAGAGCAGTTTAAATCACTGCAAGAATCCACAGTACAGTTAAACAATTTGGTGGCAAACATAGTCCACAAATAACCACAACTTACTTGTACTAGAGTTTTGCAGATACACGGGAGAATGTTCTTTTTTACTTGTCTTTGCCTTCCACACCAAGGTCCACTGATTAAAAATGTGTGTCAAAACTTCAAAAGCAGCATTTAAAATAGTCCATTATTTGGAAATATAACCATACTAAAAACTAGAAACACTTGAAAATTCGTATGATGAAAATATGAACCATGGAAAAATTTTGGTTGGAAGGAACCTTGGAAGCTGATCTAGTCCAACCTCTTTCTCAGAGCAGAACTAGCTTTAAAGCTTGATCAGGCACCTCAGGACCTCAGGTAAGAAAATTTTGCTTACTTACTTCACGAACTTTCTGAAGCTCCATATAATAAAATGCAGCTCTTTGTTCAGTTAATATCCATAAACCCCTTCATTTGGAGGTATTTAGATTTGTTATTCTTACCCACACCATTAGTATCAGCACAAGCAGTAGTTTTACGTGTTGGTATGGTTGCCAGCCAGTTTGCAGATCCTACTTCCAATTATTCATAACATTTGGAAAAACTATAAAACATTTCCACACCAAGTGGATTCTTGACTTCATTTTTGTTTTAAAATACTAATTTCAACTGAATTAGCTCTGGTGTTTCTAAGAAGCAGACTAAGGAATAAGCTTTCTGCTGAAAAACCTAGTGCTCTCCAATAACTTTAGAGCAAGGACAAAAAGCTGTGCCAAAGAATAGCTTCTCTATGCAGTTTCTGTGCAGGTCCACCAACATTTGGTTCGAGGATGAGCCTTATAAAAACTGTAATTGAACACACTCAGTATAGACTTGCTATCCTTTAACAGATACCATCTGCGAGGATACCAGCCCCATGGAAATGAACCTTTTGATGAAAATAAGCTGTCCTCACAAGGACTGTGGCCAGGCTGTAAATGAAAGCCAGAGAAGCCTTACTCTCTGGAGCTGCTAAAGGCTGTGCCTAATCTGCAGGGTGAGGGAGTGTGTTTTGGGTCTCTAGTGGGGGTGGATTGCAGCTGCGTGCTAGGCCAGGACCTGGGCACAAGCAAGGTGTATGCCAACCCATGCTCCAATCCCTGCTGCCAAGGGAAAGAAAGTCTGGGCTGAGGGAACAGCTGGGAGGTTGTTGTCAGATGGATGGCGCTTGGTGTAGGACATGAACACTGAGCGGAGGATGATGCCATGTGCTGGGGATGGCAAGGGGCTGTGGCACAGGAAGGATGGAGGCTGGGACAGCAGCCTGCTGCTGGAGGGACCAGAAATGAGCAGACCACAGATTGGGATGCTGTCAAGACAGAAGGGTAATTTAGAAAGTTACGAGAAGGATGAAACAGCAGGAAATATTAATATGTTTCTGAGTCTGCTTAGTTTCCTTCACTGCTACAGCATTTCACCATTTTGGCTAATCTGCATCTCTGACTTACTCCAGGACAGGCAGGACCCAGAGAGCTCTTAGCTGCATCTTCCCTGCTCCCACTAGCACAGACATCGAGCCATCCAGAATAAATCTCCCAAGAGATGTTTTCTTCTCTAGCCCACAATTAAATGACTTCTTTGCTCTCTCTTCCTGTTTATGTATTCCTCCTCCCCTGTGATTGGGCTTGGTGGCTGAAGAGTCATGTAGTGCTGCACGGAGTGGCACATGTCCATCCCTCCCTCTTTACAGCTTCTCGCTTAACATTTCTCCTGTGTATCCTAATTAGCGCATTGCCACCTTTGGGCTCCAGGTCACTTTCTCCAACTTAAAGCCTACTTAAAGCATGATCATGTAACTTTGCACATTATAGAGTATGAAAACATGCAATGATGAAAGATCATTTTAAGGTTTATTCTGTTAAACTTGATGAGATTTTCTGTGCCCCACTGCATTAAGTGTCTGCGTACATAGTCAAATGTAAAAGGATACTTAAGAATGAAATAGTTCACACTACCCGGTCAGTGCCTCAGGTTGATAGATTAGGAAAACCACATTGCACCTGCCCTGACTGTAACATCAGGAGGTTAACTCCAGTGTTCAGGCATTAGCTTAAATGCAAACAAAATATGTTTACTTAGTTCAGTTTGAACATGTGCAGCCTCAGTTGCTTGATAGCCTACATGATACCACAGCATTTGCAATTGTGTTGATTTTTACTGCCAGGATAAATCTTAATACCCTCCCTTTTGGTTCTTTTGTGTGTGTGTGTGTGTGTGTGTGTGTGTGCGTAAATGTGGGGGTGCAGGAAAGCAGAT
Organism: Aythya ferina; assembly: GCF_964211825.1. Classification (NCBI taxonomy): domain Eukaryota; kingdom Metazoa; phylum Chordata; class Aves; order Anseriformes; family Anatidae; genus Aythya; species Aythya ferina. The sequence continues at coordinate 43,399,308 of NC_140300.1, read as the reverse complement.
GCAAAAGTACTTCATATTTACGTTCTCTTAGGTTCATCCAGAGCTCATTTAAAATTATTTACTCTCAGGCTTTTTATTAAGAATCCAGTTTCAGGAAACATTTTACGTCAATTTCACACTCTTCCAGGCACGTAACTATTTGCCTGGGAGCTGGTGCCAAGACCACAAAATCCATAGGTTCTGATGACCATTTTGTTGGGATCTACTGCTGGCAGTCGTCATCCATCCCAGCACACCACTTTTGCAGAGCACTGGCAAGGTCAGCTCCTTGCAGCCCACCAGAAACAGGCTCTCCATGAAGCTGTGCTCAGCGTTCACCATAACTATGGAACAAAACTCAAACGACAGTTCCTCTAAAAAGTTTGTCTGACAGCTTACAGATCCGGATACGTCATTTCTTGGCATCTATCTGTCAAATTATTTGGCAGTTCTCTCCATATGAATTGTAGCAGTTTAGCTGCAACAATTTCCAGATCAAAGCTGTCAATCACTAGGCAATTCCCACAAGGACATGCAAAAGGACCTGACTGGGAAATTATCTGAAGCTGCAATAATCTAAAAGATGTGATAAAGAAAAAAAGCAAGATTTCCCAAATTATACAGACAGAAGTTCAATTACTGTTTTCCTTTGTATGGTTTAAGATGGCAAGCTATCATAGCCACAAGATCTGGAGGCAAAATCTAGAAAGTGAATTGCAATTCATCTATTTCCTTGGCATTCCCTCCCTTTCCAATTAAATATGCTTTTCTTTTCTTTTCCATTATTGTGAGGAGGCAGTAAACCTCAGTCTAAATGAGCATTTACATGAAAATCAGAGCTCTCCAAGGCATCCACTGAAACTCCTTTAATACAATATTTGCTTTAATTTGATTTTCTGTCTTGCCTGTGGGAGAGTTTCAATCACATTTGGTATGATTTATAAGTGTACTCACCCCCCTCCTGCAGAGGTCAGTCCCTTTCCTAAAACCGCATCATTTGACCACTAAGAATTCCTTTTACAAGTAAACAGCTGAGTAACCAATATCATCGACAGACAACAGTAAGCACAGTCCAGTTTTTATTAGGGTCTCTCAAATGTCAAAAAGCTCACTTTAATCTCCAATAAATATAATCTGTTTACATCACCTGCAGCCTCTTGGTTGTCTCTTTCATAAAGACTGTTTTCTTGGGCTCACTGACTAATCTCTTCTACCTTATCTTATGAAGAATCCAGCTTCACCATGCATATTTCAAGCAGTCTTTCCCTTCCTGAACCCAAGCGAACCAGGGAATCATAGTCAGTGATTCTCATTTATTTATCTCACCTCTTCAAAATTTAAAATCACACACAAAGGGTTAGGATACAAGCACCGTCTTAAAGATATTTAATCTTGCTCTCAAGATACCTATCTCACTTTGTTTCATTAAAATAATCTGCCACATGCTATTGAAGGTGTCTCTCAAATAAACAAATACTTTTTTTAAGAGGGTACGTTGAGTAAATGTATCGCTCAAACTATTAAAAACGTAGCATTTAGTATTGTATACATACAGATTTATTAAGCCTTTATCAAACATGGAATGATGTGTAACAAAATAAAAGCTAAAGTCAGTGGCAGAACAGTAAAATTTATTAATAATCAAAATAATATTTTTTTATTGTTAATCTATCCTAAGACTTGCCAAAGTACTACCACACCTGCTGTAATACTGGACCCAAAGTAATTTTTTTTTGTTAATCTCTGTCTCTTCCGTCCCCACATTAATCTCTGTAGGTTCACAGTACTACATAAACTTATCAAGAATTTGTACACATAGAGAGAGAGAGTAAAGTAAGCATTTTGCCATGTTTGGATGTTTATCTTCTGCTTGGCTATGTATGTGTGGTTGTGTGCTTGCTGATCAGCCGCACAACCCTAAAAAATTAGTGTATTTCAGTCAATATATATCTTCAGGATCTTGGGTTTTGAATTTTGTAAGATTCCTCTTTCTTGCAATCTGAAGCTCTTACCAAGTCATTATTTATCTCCTCAGCCAACTTATTTCCCCTATTCACCTACTTCAGTTTCAAGTCTGTGGGAAAACCCGGATGATTTCTACGTGCTTGTTTGGCTTCTTTTGGGGAACTTTGTCTTGATTTTAGAAACAGCATGCATTACCCAGCCTCAGGTCAGCTCTTCCATCTATATTACCAGCTGGCTTAAAAATGTTTCCTCCCCTGCACTGCAACAGACAGAAGTCTGCCCAATTTTTCTTTTCTTCTCGGTCTTTACAGACTATCTTTACAAGGAAGATAACAAACTTTGCATGTGTGCATTGCACGATAACGAACAGTGCAGAGGCAGCTAACCTATCTCCAGAAACCAGGTGAGGGACCAAAAGTATGGTACCTCCTGAGTTAACATACCTGTAAAATAAGTTAATACGCATATCTGTGATGTATGTACTCCAACTTGTTTTACTTGCTTTTACAGTGGCTATAACACAGCTGTGCACAAAGAATATATATTTACACATGGCTTGCAAGGGCCATGCAGCTTCGGTTGACCGTGTTGTTAAAGACAAAGCAGAAAACCACAAGGAAAGGCTGCCAAGCACTGGGACAGGGTAAGCTTTGTGACTGTTCAGACTTGAGAAGCTCACATCAGGGGACATTCCCAAAGAAGATGCATGCACATCATCTGCCTACGAGTTTCCTCAGCAGAAATCCCCTGCACCAGGCAGGAAACCCTGCCCGTCTGCAACAAAAGGCCCAGAGCTGTTGGCAACCTGAAGGATGAGTGAAGCTCATGCACACTGTGCCAGAGACACTGCCTTACCACTTGGTGTTTAGTGAGAGGCTAAGCCCACGGTAGCCCTCCTCCTGAGACCGTAGCTTTTGGCTGCATTTCTCTAGATGACAGGGCTTAGCTGTCATGTCACTGATCACAAAATCACTTGTTGGTCTCTGCAGGTAAACAATGAGAGACCCCGAAGTACATCATCCCAAATCACAGCTGGGTACCAACAATGCCACTATCCCTACTGCTACCCATCACTCACAGAAATTATGGTGTCAGCTGACTAATGCTGATGTTGAGAGGAAAAGTCAGAGGAGTGGTATCTTCCAGTTCTCTGGGCCACACGTTTTTATGGGTCACTGCTTGTCCTCATAATGCACCCCAAAAGCATCAGAGCTGTGGAATTTACCTAATGCTTTGTTAAAACTTCAAGTCCAACCAAAAGCCTGTCAGCCTGCTCAGTTTCACACTTGCAGAGTGTTCCTTCATTTCATTACCATCCTAATAAAATGAAGCTTCTTGTTTCCAGATGTGTCTACAGTCCTGACGGCATGAGGCACCCCAATGGGATCTGTGCACAAACTGAGGCGTTCTGTGACCCTGCGCTGTTGCTGTACAGTAACTTCCACTGTGTCTTTGACTGATTTATCAATGTCTTTGTGGTATTAAGCATTTTCTTGTGATGTGCAACACTTTGAACAGTGCCCATTTCAATATACAGGCATTAGCTATGGGACAAATCTCCTGTTTTTTCTCTCATGGAAAACCTGTTGTCTCTGAAAAGAAGATATCCATTCACCTGAACCAAGGATAATGTGAAAGTATTATTAACTTTAAGTCCAACAAGTAAAAATAGCAGGGATACACAGCAATAACTGGAATCAGATTTAATATTACATTCTAGCAAACCCTGAAGCAACATAATTATGTGGCCACTGCTGCATCAAACAAGGAATAACCACTGAACACACTTGAAGGCATACACTGTCATTTACTGATGATCTTTGGATAAGATTTGTAACGTGTGTCTGCAGCCTCCCTCTTCCTTTTAGATTTCACAGAGGTGCAGGGAGCTGGGGAAGCAGAGGAAAAGGAGGATGGAGGAGATATGTTTCTCTGGTTTTGATGGACTGTTTTATCTGTCACTTCAAACAAAGGTTTCTCTGAACAGCTCTCCTGAATGGTCCACAACAATAGTTTAATATCTTATTTCTTACCAATGTCACTGGGACATAATTTGGGAGGGCCTCAATCCTGGCTATGAAGACACCTGACAAGAAACAACTTCCTCTCTCTTCATGTGTACAATATCACTTCACCTTTCCACATGGGGATCAATCCATCTTTGCCAGCCCTTTCCCAACTTCATTGAAATATATTTCAGTATCAGAGTTGTGAATGATTGCCCCCCTGTAGCAATTTCTAAGGCAAAATTCAAAGACTTCTAACAGTCTCTGCCCACTAAACCATACCCCTGAAGCCAAGAACCCAAACTAGCTATAGGGAAATTGAAGAAGATACTTCAAATGAAACACATTTCTCTTTCGTTTTTTCTCCAGTTCCATTTTTATCCTATTTATACACTTCTACTGTTCTCAGCCCTCTGTCTCCCTAGAACTGAGTCTCACCACTGACTCTCTATCTGCTGCAGATGAAGGGGCCTCACAGGGAGAGGGGCCAGCTGGAGACTAGAGACACCTCCCTGCTCTCCTGGCCAGGATGCTGAGTCCCACCCCCCCCCCACCAATTTCTTTTTAAAAAAACTCAGTTTCTCCCTCCTGAGGGAGTGCTCCAAGCTCCCAATTTCATTGGTCCATTTCCCCAAGACTTGCAGTGCCTCCCCCAAGTTCTGTTGCCTACCTTAGTCAGTACTCGCTAGTGGCCTCACTAAAACCACCATGAAGACTGAAACAGAAAGAGAAAATGACAGGCTTTCATTTGCATGCTTCTAGTCTTTGATGCATCTGAGATGGATGGATGAGTGTCCCTCTGCACCTTACTGCTGTCAACGAAGTGATACCATTGTTCTCCGTGACTGCATCCATTGCCTTCTCCGTTTTACCTCTACACTCTAAATTGTAGTCACCTTATAATGTCATTATCAGCATGAAACCTATCCTGCCAAGTTTCATGTACTTTATAAAGGTCATAGATGGCCATTGTTTTATACCACAGCTGCTTTTAATTCTCAATTGCCCACATACTTACTACATTTTATATATACGTTTTCTGGGTTATTTAACACCAAATGAATTTTTAGTGTCCCTTAAAAGGAAATGCTTTCTCCATACTGCTCTAAGTACTTAAGTTCTCATATCAATCAATACCTGAATTACCTGTAAGCCTTCCTTCTCGATTTTCATTTTACATATTATCAAACTAGATGGGGGTAATTTTGAACTCAGTATCTTTTTCATATGTAAGAAGACGGGAGGTCACATAATTTCTTTTAGGAAGTATTCCAGTAATTTGTGGATTCAGAAATATCTTGCCTCTGTCACTTTATCTCTCGGATCTGTCTTCTTCTTTATTTTAATCAGAATTGGCAAGGCAAAGTGCCTTAGGCTGTTTTGACCCACTGCATCTTCAGCCCTGCAAATCATCTTTCTGACACATTTGATTAAAATGGATCAGCTAAAGGGGACACTTTGCAATTCCTTGACATAAACTCCTCACTTTTGGTCCCATTGCCTATTCAAGTTCCCAAGAGGCATGGCACCATTAGAGGATTTTCTTCTGTAATCAAACTGTGATAATTCTTTTCATAATGGTGCAATTATCTGCTCCTTTCTGGTTTCACCTCAGAAAGCTCAGTGAGTCATAGACCTTTACATCTACTGCATCTACGCCCACTGATGATCAACAAGGAGCGACAGTCCCGGGGACTGCTTTACTCTCCACACTGGGTTTACAAGGAAGCACCTGCTTGGAACCAGGCACCCTTCAGTATAGGCTTTGACATAGAAATGACTAGTTCATTTATTCATTTTTGATGACTCCCATAAAAAAAAAAAAAAGGCCTACTCCTTTCTGTTTTAATGATGTAAATCATGTTACAATCACTATTGTTACGATTATATAAAAGTATCGTAAATGCTGCAGTCCAGCTCAGTATCTCAGTTCCTTAAATATTCCTGTGCTTCCTTTCATTATTTTTACACATTCCTCTTACTGAAAAGAGCAATGCTCAGGACTTGAAAAGTGAAGCTCATCTGCAGGACAAGTATCATGATGAAAGCTGTCCTTTGCCTGGAAGAGAACCAAAGAAAGTACATGAAAAAATCAGTACTTAATCTTACATTTAGAAGTAGCCATGTCTTATGCACAGTTGTCTAACACAAATAATTTCAGATTGGCTCAGTTCTTCAAATTTTAAGTCAAGCATAGAGAACAAAACTGAAACATGCTGGAAGAGCAGTACTGGTTTGCTAAACTCTCCACCATTCCCACCGTGGACTAACTTTGACTCCTAAATAAACAAGATTTCCTTTGAGTCCTGGCTGATCTTCCTTTAGAAGTCTTGAGAGGGATACATAATTTCTGCTTTGTGACTGTCTAGCCAGAGCTGCATACGTAATGCAAAATAAATAAATAAAGAAAAACATTTTAAATTGCTTCAATTTGGCCCCCTTCCTGCCTCTTTTCTGTTTGCTTTCCATGTATATATGAGGGACTGAATTTTGTTGTTGGAATTACTCACGAAAAGCAGAGTTCAAAGTGGCAAGCACAAGAACAGCATACGCAGAAGCCAAAATGTAAATGTGCATGTACAAGAATTCATGCCAGAAATTCCTGCACATTTGTGGAATGTGCCTCTTCTGACCAGGCTCAAGCAGGCAAGGTAATGTCAATCTTCAGGGGCTGCTGCTAATCTGTACAGCAAGAAGCCCTGACAATGTGGGTTTTCTAAATTCATTTTGATAATGAATGCATTCAAACAGACCATGGTATGTTTGCCTTCCCCAGACAACAACCAAATGTGTTTTAACCATACATCATTAGTGCTCATGCAGCAAGGTTGGGAAGGCAACTGCTGAAAAGGAAATCTGGTCCTGCAATGAAAAGCAGGGAGCTGGGATTTGGGAAGCACCAGGCTTTGTCATTGCCTCCTGAGGTGACCTTTGTTACGCCACTCCCTGCATATGGAAGGGGAACGATGCTCCCCTTCTCTCTGAAACTTGGGAGAAATACATCTGCACAGTGACTGGGTGCTGCAGGAGCCAGGATTGTACAAGCATGGATACACCGACAGCATCGTTTTCTGAAACCACTCTGGGTGACCATCGAACTTGCACAAAAGAGAATAAACCATAGTCATGCAGCTGGGTTGGAAAGGATACCTACTGTCATGGGTGAGTGAATCATTTGGTTTATTTGCATATGTTTGGGACTACCAGAGACCAACCCATCAAACATGTCAAAATTTTTGTCATACTGAAACCCTGTCCTGGCTTGTGGGCTGAGTATCAGAGGGCACAGTGGGAAAATTTTGCAATGCATTACTTTGGGTTACCAGAGACTTAGTCTAGGCCAGACAAATCCTGGTATGACCTCCGTCTTCAGAGTCAGGATACTTTCTTAGAACACAGCTGCATTGCATCACTTTCTTCACTGTACGTGTCAGGGAGGGCCCATCAGAAATCTCTCCTTTCCAGGAAATTTTTAGATTTTTAATATTTTAAGATTTTAAAGAATTTAGAAAGTAAACATCTTTTAAGTCTCAAAGTGAACATGATCATGCAGATAAATACCAAACTGTTCTTCACTGCATAACATCTGAGAGCAGGTAATTTCAGGATTCTGGAAGAATCTGGAAAATTGCAGAAGGATTCTCCTTTTGCTATCAGAAATGTAAAGCTGCATCTTCATTTAATCAAGAAGGTAATTTCCTCCATACAGCAAGTTTCAAATTCTACTTACGACCTTGATGTCATGACAATTTTGGTACTAACTTGTTCCTCAGTAAGTATTTCTACAAGAACTGTGAATAATCATCAAAATTAACTAGCCTATAGAGTGATTAAATAATTTCCTCCAATTTGCATTTGATATGTTTATTAAGTGCTGGAGGGTGTTCTTTGCTCTCTTATTTTTACTGCTGTTAAACACAATGTCTGGATTTTTGGCATAGGTGCAGTACTATTATGGTTACTACAAAATTTTAATCAGATTACGGTATGAGTTACCATTTGATACTGTATGAATGCCAGTAGGTAGTAGATAAATACTAAGATACAATTAGCTGCCACTACCTTTTATTGTTGGAATTCATTAATATTGAAAGTAAGTCTGAGTTCTATGGCAGTGACAATGTTTCTAGTGTGCTGCTTTTTACAGGTTGTAGTTTCAAACAATAGTGCAGGTAGTAAACAAGCTAGAAGATGAATATAAACAATGTAAATAGATACAGCAATGTTAAAGCTACAAAAAATATAAATTCCTGCCTGCGTGTTATTACCTGTGCTTCATTTACCCTACCATTGTCAATGAGACCCATGATTCAAGACATATAATTCCTTGTGAGACATTTGCATTTTGAACCAGATGAAACTATCAGTGCTGATCATCAATAAAAACTGTGATTTTAAACGTATTGGAAATCTGTGCTTTCAAATGCATGTCTTGGCCCTTTACACAAGCAAGTGGTTGCTAAAGCCAATATGCATTAGAAATGCAATTGTACTATACTTAGATGTGGTTCAACCACGGTTATAACATGGGCCATTAAGAAGCATTAAAAAGAAAAAAAAAGAGAGAGAGAGAGAGGAGAAAAAAAAAAAAAAAAAAAAAAAAAAAAAAAAAAAAGGAAAGGAAAGAAAGAATCCAGGTTAAAAGGGAAAATATTCTGTTGCTCAGCTGAAAGACTTAACTATAATTAGAAAATAAAATTGTTCAAGATTAGTCCAAACAGATAAAATATTGATGTCTGGGAGAACATGAGCATGCCATACAGAAAACACATTTACTTACATTTTCCCGGGGCTTGTAAAGCATTCTCAAGACTTTTGCTCAGAAAGGTGGGATGCCATTAACTGGTGGGTTAGGGGAAGCTGTAGGTTCCTGTCTCAGAAAACTCGCACCTGTTGAATAGTGAAAGTAATCCCTGCCCTGTCATGCCCACCATTTCCCCAAGTTAGCAGCGGGCTTCCCAGAATGTTAACTTCCAGTCAGCTATAGTAATCAAAAGCACGCGAGGCAAATGGCATAAAATGTAAATCTCCAGTGCGTAACACCAGTTAAAGGACTTAGATATTTGCCCATGTGGTCGCCTGCTTTCCGAGGCTGGAGCTGGAGCACAGTGGGAAATGCCCAGCTGCCTTAGTTGGAAGCGACTCAAAACTTCATCCGCTTTGGTTCAGTTCTCAAAATAGGGCACATGACCTCTAAGCGAGACAGTACAGTAGGCTGCTTTTACTCCGCACCGCTGCTCCTGCAGCCCCTGGTACAAATTCACTCACTTTCCCAAGCTTGGGAGGAGGTAAGATTTGACACTCGCTGAGCTTCAGCCTTATCTTGTTTAGTAATGCATTATCCACAGCAAATTTGCCACTATCTTTAGGAGCAGAGATGACATCTGCTACAGAGTGGCTTACACTTGTCTGTCTGCTGCTTTCAGTGCCACGTGTCTGACATGAGTTAACCTCGTCTAAAATACAAGGCGAGGGAAGAGAATTGCTCGTCGGAGGTGTCCACGCTGCTCCTCTTGACCTACTTGGAAAACCACGACTGAAACTCTCTGCATTTCCTTTATCACGACACAGCTGCAGAATGCAGTAAGGGGACCACTCTGAGCAGAATTCGAAACATGCTATATATATATACATATAGATTTGTATGTGCTTAAACAGCAGTATTTCCAAACCTTGCAGATTCCCTGTGTTATTTTATCGAGCCCAGTGTAGGTCCTTTTTTTTTTTTTTTTTTTTTTTTTTTTAAAGGAATTGGCACAATGAGAAAAGATAGCCTTTTCTCTTGTCAGATAGAGATCCAAATTGCATTTTATAATCTGACAATTATGTAGTTTGATTTTTTAAATAAAACAGATAATCTCCCTTCCCCGTTCAAGATGAGATCTTAGTTGTTAGTGACAGCTGTTAAAATGCTGCTAAAAATAGATCTAGTGTCAACCACTAAAAAGCTAAGTGCTCCTGTGAACCACAAGCAGAAAACAAATGAGGTTTCTACTGAATTTGTGGAAAATCTGTGAGCATCTTGCATGTGCTGGGAAGGGTGCTTTATCCTTCCAGCAGCCATCTCTGGGTGTAACACAATGGGAAAAAAAAAAAAAATCAAACATTTGGTATATTGGATATATTCCCTCAACTTTATTTTCTCTCTCCTTTCTGCTCATCAGCAATAATAATAATCGTGCCACACTAAGGCTGAGACTGCCTCCAAGCATTTCAGATGCCTTTTTCATTTACACCTTTGCCCTGAAAAAAAGAAAAATAAATAAATCAAACACACATGAATAGCAGGAAGAGTAAGACAAAAGAAGCGCAACCCATCAGCCAAACACCCCGCTCGTATAAATTGCCATAAGGTAATTGTGCTCTGCACGGCAGCTCTCAGAGCAGCCGAGGTGCTCGGGTGCTTTTGGCACCCCTGGGATTTGCTTTGTGCGGACTTGCAGGGAACTTTCCTCTGCCCTGGGACTGCAGCTTCCACGCCACTGGAGGCGGCTCTGCCGGATTAATAAATGATCTGTGTTCCAAAGCAGCTGTATGACACGAAAGGAGTAAAAGGAGAGAGAAGAGAATTGCTCGCATTCTGTGTTATAATACGTCTCGGTAGGTTCCTCCTTTTTAGCTACATTCTGGCTAAAAATAGAGCGCTAGTGTAGGCACAGTGAAATATGATTTGCTTCCAATAATATAGCAAACTAATTGTGAAATTAAGCTACTGAATGCGCCGTTATCTCGAAGTCTGGCCTTAGCAGCACTTTATGCTTCCCCATTTAACATTTATCAAGTTACCCGCAAACTTTGACGGATGCAAACAACAGCTGATAAAATAATCGCCTTTTTTAAGGCCCCGGTCCTACCGAGGCTTTGGCACAAGTAGCGATCCCTCTCCGCGAGCGGTCCTTTTGCATGTTTAAACACTTCACCGAGGGCATTAAAACACGGCCAACTTGCCCTCCCTCCGACGCTTCACTTTTTTTTTTTTTTTAAAGATGCTTCAACGAAGAGACATTTAAAGCCCCCAACTCCAAAATAATCGGCATTCAGGCAGCGTAGCCACCAGCGAAATATTAATTGACGAACCCATATCGATGTTAGCGCTTTTTAGTTATTTTTTTTTTTATTAACGGGGAAACGTGTTGTTTTTGTTTTTTTTTTACGTGCGCATTTTTAACATTTTTTGACGAAATCGGGGACGGATTCGCTGCTGACCCCGAGGGCACTCCGCTAGGGGGGGGGACAAGTAAAAGGGGGGTCCCCGCGTTTGCCGGCAGCCCGGCGGAGGGGAGGGGGGGGACCGAGCTCGGCGGGCGGGGGGGGCTCCTCCGCCGCCGCCGCCGCCTCCGGGGCCGGGAGAGCCGCTCGGCCGGGGGAAGGGCGCGGGGAGACACTCCTCCTCCCCCGCCGCCCGCCCTGCCTCCCCGCCGCCCGCCCTCCTTCCCTTCCTCCGCCGGCTCCGCGAACCAGGAACCGCGGCGGCGGCGGCGGCGGCGGCGGGCTCGGTGCGTGAGAAACCCCGCGGCGCCGCTCCGCCGGGAGCCGCCGGGAGCCGCCGAGAGCCGCCGGGAGCCGCCGGGAGCCGCCGGGCCGGCCGGGCGGCGCGGGAGGGGGCGGCGCGGCCGCCGGGCGCTGCGAGGGGCCGGGCAGCACCGGGGAAAGGGGGGGGGGAGGAAAAAGTTTACACCCTCGCCACTCTCCTCCCTCCTCTTCCTTGGTGGCGCAGATGGGAGTTTTACCTGGAATGACATAAGTTTGGCTTTTTTTTTTTTTCCCCCTCCCGTGGCTTTTTTAATTTTTTCTTTGAGGGTGTCTCTCTCCCTCCCCCGTCTCCCCACCACCACTTTCTTTTTTTTTTTTTTTTTTCCCCTCGAACCCCCCGCCCCCGTTCCCCGCTCCTGGAGGATCCACCCCCCGCTCCCCTCCGCCGGCGGGCGAGGGTGTGACCCGCGGGAACACCCACCCACCTAGGCGTCCATGGTGGGAGCTGTCCGCCCAGCCGAGCCCAGCCGCTCCGAGGGCACCCCGCCGCCTGCCGCAGCCCCGCTCCCACCATTTCCTCCGCACACTTTTTTTTTTTTTTTTTTCTTCTCCCCCCTCCCTCTTTTTTTTTTTTTTTTTTCCCTTTTTTTTTTCTTTTTTTCTTTCTGTCATCGGTGCCGGTGCAGGCTCGCTGCCGGATGGTTCGCTGGCAGTAGCCGGGGGCCGTGCCTCCTCCCGCCGCGCAACCATGTCGTAGAGGAGGTGAGTGCGGCGCGGACCCTGCGCGGGGCGCGGAGCGGGGAGCCGGGGGCCGGCTGCCACCCGAGCCGGCGGATCCAGGTCACGGCCGGTCCCGTCCCCGGCGGGGAAAACTTCGCAGGAAGGGCACGGCCATTGCTCGCCGGGGGAAGCGCCGAGGCAGCCCCGCGGGGGCTCCCCGCCGCCTTCCCCTCCTCGTCCTCGGCCGGTGCCCGATTTCGGGGCACGGCGCGGGGATGGGCGAGGCACGTGAGCCCCGAGCCCGGCCGTGGTCGCGCCGTCGCCGCCGATGTGATACGGAGGGCGAGCGGAGTCCCTTCCCCGCTGCTCCCGGGGGATGCGAGCCGGGGCCGAGGTGCGCGCAGCCCCGCGGCGATGCGCGGCCCCCGCCGCCGGCTGCGGGCGGGACGCGGGGCGCTGCGGGGGCCGGGGGCGAGGGCTCGCGGAGCGACTTGGGACCGCGGGCTCAAAGTTTGCAGGGCGCTTGCAGGGGTTTTGGGGGGGTTTCGGGGGTTTTCTCTCTTTTTTCCCGCATCTCCGCGGGAAGGGGGCAGGCAGCCCGCGGGACGCCGTGCCGGTGCCGGGGCAGCGCGGCGGGACGAGCCCGGCGGCGTGTAGAGGACGAGTCCTTGAACCTCGGCGCTTTTTTTTTTTTTTTTTTATTTTCCCCCTTTTTCCCTTTTTTTTTTTTTTTAACCCATCCCCGCACCGGCTCCGCATGCATATTCATGCGCTGCTGCCCGACAAACGCGGAAATCCAGAGGCGATGCCCGGCCCTGCGGGCACCGGGCGGGGGCGGCCGCGCCCCGCACACCTCCACCTGCCCGCGGGGGGCCGCCCCTGGGCGCGGGGGGCCGGCTCCGGCGGGGGGGCCGCGGCGGCCCCTGCGGCTTTAAGGAGCCGCGCCGCGCCGCCTGTGTCGCAGCAACTTTGTATCAGTCATGTCGCCCGGCGGATGAGTGACGGCGCCGCGCGGCCAATGGCGAGGCGGGATGGCCCCCGCCGCGCGGCGGGCAGCCAATGGGGGCGCGCGGCGGGCGGGCCGTCAACTTGAATTTATCTGGGCATGTGACATGTTGTTAAAGGACTTGGCACCGGGGGCCGTCCCCTCCCGGCTGCCGCGCCGTGACACCGGGCGGCGCGCCGCGCCTCGGCCGCCCGGGCAGGGGCTGGGGCTGGGGCAGGGGGAGCCGCCGGGGCCGGGGCTGGGGGAGCCGCCCCGCCCCGCCCCGCTCCGCCCTCGCTCCCTCCCGGCAGGAGGAGGCGCCCCGCCGCAACAGGTACCCAGCCCGGGGACCCCCGGGGCTGTGAGGGGCGCAGCCCCGCAGGGGGGGGTTCGGGTGTTGCGTCCCGGCGGGGGGGAGCGCACAGGGCCGCCCTCGGGGGGAGCCGGGGTGTGGGGAGCCCCGCGGAGCCCCCCGCTGCTCGCAGCCCGGGGCCGGGGCGAGCGGTGCCGGCAGCCGCCGCGCTGTGCCCGGTGAGCGGCGCGGAGCCCAGCACAGCCCCGCGGGGCTGCCTCCCCCGGCCGCTTCCCGGGATGCGCTGGCCGAGCGGCGCCGCTCGCCCCGGCAGCAGCAGCAGCAGCAGGGGAGCGGGAGGTTTCTTTTATTTCTTGTAATTCTCTCCCGCGGGGTGACCCAGATCCCGGGCTGGTAAAGTTTCGGAGCGTGCCCGCCGCTCGGCTCCGCGGCCAGTTGGAGCCTTTGCTGCTTGCTGCTGCTCCTGCTGCTGCGGGAGGGATCGCCCGCCCGCCGCTGCCGAGCGCACGCACCGGGGTCGCCTCGGGCCTGGCCCCGCAGCTGCCCCGCGCACCGAGCTGCTGCCGGGGCTGTCAGGGTTAAAGCTGGCTTGCAGCTCGCACCCTCCCCGTAAGCCTGAGAACCGAGTCCCCCCCGGTTTTTCAGAAATGCTGGTCACCCGCAGCTGCAGTTGATTTCTCTAGGAATTAGGCTTGCTCAGCACTTAAATTGGGGGTAAGTGATTATCCGGGAGGGGCTTTCTGTGAAAGCAGGCGCTCCCGGCTGAAAATTTTAGGCTAGGGGGATGTGACTCGGTACACGTGATCGTCTTCTAATAAAACTTGCCCCTGAGGGCAACGTAGGTATAGGGCCATAGTGCTCAGTAAGGGCAAAGAAGTGTTCCAGTCTTTCCCTTTAAGTTTTTTTTTTTTTTTTTTTTTTATGTGTGCGTGGTTTTGCTTAAAAATTGTTTATAAGTAGTGTTAAGGCAATGAAATGCTGTTAAAATTGGAAAATTAGTACTTTCTGAAAGGGGAAAAATCTTTGCATAATGTTGGTATCACAAGTAACGGCGGTTAAGTTTCTGCAGTTTTAACAATCTGATGATGAACTAATTCCTGCCAAGAAAAAAAAAGTTGCTGTTACCTATACGCAATTTTCAGAATAATGGAGAATATTTTCAAAATAATGCATGACCACTCAGAAAATGGGCATGCATCTTGCTCCCTGCCTAGGGAGAGTGGCGTGGTGGGCGGGAAGCTTTTTTTAGGACCTTTTTTATAAGAAGGTTTACTTCCCTTTACATATTCCTTTTGCTGGCTGCCATGGAGGTTGGTGGAATTACAGACCCGTTTATTGGTCCTGCAGACCCTTCCTCTTTCTGTGGAAGAAACTTTTGTGATGCTTCTCTCCCCGCTCAGCCCATCCTTCCGCATCCCCTCTGGCGGCCGTATGACAAGCTTGCGTGTCTGTGTAAGGACAGGTCTGTACCCAGCTCCATAGAACTGCTGCTTTCTTTCAAAGCATCATTTCTAGTGCTGGAGGATAAAGAGAAACCCTTGTAGCTCACCAGCCTCTCCTGCTTTGACGTCCCTGCAACATGACAGTGTGAGGTCTTTGGTGGTGCCGCTGGCATTGGCTTCAGGGTTGTGCTGGTGCTGCCTAGCTGTGCCTTTCGGGGCAAGGCGAGGGCAGGAATTGGGGTCGTTGCAGTCTGCTGGCTTGTTTTCTCTCTGAACCCATAGGACTGTCGTATCTGTGACACCTTCTCCCCTGGTTTGACTGGAACTGGACAAATGGTTGAGAAGTGATTGATGGGGCGGGAAGTGGGTCTGGCAAGCAGACAGACGGGGATAGACAGAGTGAGCGGATACGCCTTGTTTCCTTAGGAAATTAGGAAATTTCCTTAGGAAATTGCACTGTCCTGTCACTTATTAATTTTACTTTTTTGTGTATGTCTTTGCTAGTTATGGAGACAAAAGGATACCACAGCTACCCAGAAGGCTTAGAGATGGAGAGACGGTGGGGTCAAGTTTCTCAGTCTGTGGAGTATTCTTCTCTAGGTGCTGGAGAGCAGGCTGGTGACAGTAACTATATGGAGATTGTAAATGTAAGCTGTGCTGCTGGCGCTTTTGCAAACAGCAGCACTCCAGGAAACAACAAAGAAAAACCCGAGCTCCTCTCTTGCCTGCAGCAAGACGGCAGTCAGCCTGGTGTTCTGCCCTCCGACATCAAAACTGAAACAGAGTCGAAGGAACTGTCGGCGACGGTGGCCGAATCCATGGGTTTGTATATGGATTCGATACGAGACGCTGACTACCCCTATGACCAGCAGAACCAAGGCAGCCCTGGAAAGATCTACCAGAACGTGGAGCAGCTGGTGAAGCTCTACAAGGAGAACGGCCACTGCTCCTCTCCCCTCCACGGCGCCAGCAGGCCCTTGAGGTCCTTGATGTCGGACTCGGGAAGCGCCATGAACGGCGGTGCCATGCATGCTATTGTCAAAAGCCCGATCATGTGTCAAGAGAAAAGCCCTTCGGGCTGCAGTCCTCAGAACATGACTTCCTCAGTGTGTAGTCCTGCTGGCGTTAACTCTGTGTCCTCAACTACTGCTAACTTTGGGAACTTTGCTGTGCACAGCCCCATCGGCCAGGGAACTCCTTTGTCGCGCTCGCCTAACGTTGAAAACCGGGGGTCAATGTTGCACAGTCCCGCACATGTTAGCAACGTAGGGTCTCCACTTTCTAGCCCTATAAGTAGCATGAAATCACCAATTTCTAGTCCTCCCAGTCATTGCAGCGTGAAATCTCCCGTCTCAAGTCCTAACAATATCACTATGCGGTCTTCTGTGTCCAGCCCTGCAAACGTGAACTCGAGAAGCTCTATTGCCAGCCCTTCCAATGCCAACAACAGGTCCACTCGTTCCAGCCCAGCGGTTAGCACTGTGGGATCTTCAATCTGTAGCCCCATCAACAACTCTCTAGGATTCCCCACTTCCAGCACGTCGGCTGGACCTAGCAGAAGCCAAGAGACTGTTCCCAGTCCAGAAACAAAAGACAAGGGTGCTCAAGAAATCCCATTTCCCAAAATGGAGGAAATGGAGAATGCCATCTCAAACAACAGCCAGATGAACCTCGTTCAGTTCATAAAACCCGAGCCAGACGGTTCGTTCGGTAGTGCGTGCATTGGAGAAAACAGCAAAATAAATTCTGATTCCCCTTTTTCAGTACCAGTGAAGCAAGAGTCCACTAAACATCCTTGTTCCGGTGCCTCTTTTAAAGGGAATCAAACAGTAAATCCTTTTCCATTTACAGATGGCTCATACTTTTCTTTTATGGATGACAAAGACTACTACTCTCTTTCTGGGATTTTAGGACCACCTGTTTCTTCATTTGATGGCAATTGCGAAGGTAGCGGTTTTCCAAATCCAGGCCTCCCTGTGGGGATTAAGCAGGAGCCTGATGATGGCAGCTATTACCAAGACAACAGTATACCATCCTCTGCCATAGTTGGTGTAAATTCAGGTGGACAGTCCTTTCACTACAGGATCGGTGCCCAGGGCACGATATCTTTGTCACGGCCAGTTGTGAGAGAGCAGACGTTTCAGCACTTGAGCTCGTTTCCTCCTGTCAGCACGCTAGTGGAGACCTGGAAATCGCATTCGGAGCTGGCATCCAGAAGAAGTGATGGCTATCCAGTTCTAGAGTACATTCCAGAAAACGTGTCCAGGTGAGCAAGCAAGTTACTGCTTTTTTCTTTTTTTTTTTTTTTTAACAAGTTTTCATGTTAATTAAACAAGATGTGAATTAAAATGGGGGCTGGGGTGGTATTTCTCAGGCTGATGTGTAATTCTGTGTTTGCATTTCAATTCCTATCGTTAGATTGGCTGCTTGCTTGCTATATTTTACTATGGCTTTAATAAAAACAAAGTGATCGCTTTAATATTTAAAAAGAACATATTATATTCTATTGTTATTAGACTTGAAAGTGTAGCTTTAGTATGTTTATGAGCTCTTACTACTACAAATGTTGCTTTTCCCATAATGAGAGCTTAGCAAAATTGCTCTCGTGTGTCCCATAAAGGGTATTCTTCCTTAGCTGGTGCTTGAATGTGTTGTACCTCAGATGAAATGTTGAGATGAGTATAAGACGGTAATGTCAGGAATCCATTTTTGCAAGGATGCATGGCTGTAAGTTTACGCCAGGCTTCAGCTGGTTAAGTTTTAAAACTAAACCTTACAAGCCTGTGGCAACGTATTATTTCTGTATTGTAACTGTAGGAACATTTGGTTTGTATATATAGAAAAATGCCTCCAGAAGGAGGAGGGCTGTTAAAACTTGACGCATTTGAAAGGGATAAATGGATGAACTGATCTCCTTACTTTTGGTGAAAGAAATATGCAAGTGTCCTTTGATTTTGTATCTCTTGGCTGATTCCTGGAAGCACATACTTCTCCAACAAACAGGTGTTCATGTATTTTATAAAGGACACTTAGTTACATAAGCTATTTAATTTCACAGTCAATTTTACAAATTATTAAATGCATCTGGCAACATGACCGAGCTACAGTAGCTACGTAGCCTCTTCATGTGTCAAACTGGCTGACCAAGGTTTGTGCTAAAGCTCGGTGAAATAGCTGATAACAGAATTTGCATTTACCTTTCTCAGGTCTTTTTTATTTTTTTTTCTCTTTGAAAGATACACAGCTTCTACCTTATTCTTGGATTGGGGTGATGAAGATGCGTAGCTTTCTCTATTTTTGTATGATTCTAAGTATTTCTGAAAAAAAAAAAAAGAAATAATGTTGCAATGAAAAACACCTAAAATAATGGTGCTTTGGGGGAGGGAAGACAATCTATTGATCTAGAGTTCACGGGAGGAAAAAAAATATTTTAAATATTTGCATTTTATTTTCAGACCCGTTCAGTATCTCTGCAATCTGCTTACCAATTTGCAAATTGTACTTTACTTTTTCTTTGTCAATTTCAAATATCATCTGTAGAGAATATACTTCTTAATGCACCTTTCTTAAATTGGAAGGTTTGTATCCCACCTTCGTGTTGAACTTTGCACATAGCTATATATTTGTTATCATCTGTGCTTGGATCAAATGTGCTTTCTGGATGAAGGAAGATGAAGTTATTGTTTTCTAGTTATTTTACCTGATGAAATTTTCATAAATTGCATTATTTATATAGCGGGAAAAGTTCAGCAGAAGACTGATGGGTTGTCTGAAAACAAAGGCCCAGTGTTTAATTGCCATTGTGGATGAGCGCTGTTACTTGGGCAACTAGCTCCTGCCACCCGTGAGAGCTCTCATATGAGTAAGTGCTGCTCTGGTTGAGTCAAGGTTGTCATCTGCTGCAGGATGTCAGCCACTGCACGGTAAACAGGGAAGTACTGGTAGGAGCAAGGTCATCAATAATTATGTTTTTAATGACAGTTTCTCATAAGGCTTTTGAAGGAGTACCTTCTGATCTGACATAACTCCATGGTAGCTCTTCTCATCTGGTTTGCCTCTGGACCAGTAAATGTATAGTCTGTCATCAGATGTGATGTGACTCCACTTTCCTACCTTTGTTTTCTAAGCTGATACCTTAGTAAGATATGCAGCTGAGTGTAGTTGTTGCTTTTCATGATTATAGTCCTGAAATTTTTAGTGCTTAGAGCAATTACTGCACGCGTGGAATTCTGTTTAGGTGGTGGTGATCTGCAAGGTTGCAACACGTCAGACATCCTGATCTGTGTTCCAGATTAGGACATGTGTCATCATTTCAAATCTTTAACTCAGCCCCATTATTTTACTAAATGTTACTGTTAATCTGCTTGGCAATGGCTTTCTGCTAACAGGTGCAGCAGGGGACCTGTGTGAAACCCTTTCATGTCTCAAAATAAATTAATGTAGAGGTCATCTTAGCAGTACAGATTTGAATGCATAGTTGCCTGTTCAGATATTTGTGTACTGACAAGTCACAGAGGCTTGTAAAAGCTCACTCTTTCTAATGAGCCTCAAATTCATCTTCACCTTTCTCCTTATTCCTGTGCCACATTCCAGCTAAAACCAAGGAAATCATGTTCAAGTTTGTTCATCTTCCAAAGTGTTGTAATAAAACATGTATAGTTCACAGCATGTATTTCAGCTGTCCCATACTGTACCTTTTTGATATGCTTCTGCCTTGCAGCTTACATGGTTGAAAGGCCTGGGTGACCAGGAGTGAAGAAGGTTTT
The DNA here is from genome assembly GCF_964211825.1 of Aythya ferina. Classification (NCBI taxonomy): domain Eukaryota; kingdom Metazoa; phylum Chordata; class Aves; order Anseriformes; family Anatidae; genus Aythya; species Aythya ferina. Next base: position 43,379,659 of record NC_140300.1, on the reverse strand, counting down.
TCAAAATGGCTATTCAGAATGTTACTAGAAATAATTCTCTTTTCCTATTAGAATATCACCTGTTGTTAAATTGGTGCTTTCTTGAGTCAATTATATTTGCTGATAGTGTCTAATGAGCATGGTTTACACATTTAAAATGTCTTGCAACCTTATTGACCAAATACCCACCGTGAAATGGAACATAATTTTTTTCTCCTTTAGTTACTTTTATTTGATGTGGTCAGTTATGGTTATTTTTAAGGTGGATGGTGGTAACTTTTGTTTATAACATTGCAATTTGCAGTGTTTGGGGAAGGAGATCTTGTTAAGCAATAATAATAATAATAATAATTCCCCTATTCCTTTTGACATGTTTCTTATGCTAATATGCATGCAGAATATGTCTTTGTCTTCGAAAGATGGAACATGTTTTATTTTTAATAGAGGGTGAATCATACCTGTGTGTCTGTGTATGTAGATCCCCCCGCCCCAACCCCAATGAATGACATTTCTAAGAAACAGTGGTTTATAAAACAAATAATAGCAAAGTGGGCTTGAAAAATAAGGTATGTGAGATCGTGTGATATCGTTGATGGAAATCTGCACTAAGAATCCAAATAAGATTTCGCTTCAAGGTGATTGCTCATCTGAATCAGGGTACGAGCCTGAGACTCATGATCATACCAATTATGTAATTTTCAAAATGGCCCAGGAAAATGTCATGGTTGCTTGAAACAACAGTATAAATTGAGGAGGATGACCTTTCTGCTGTGTTAGTTCTTACCTAAAGCTTTTTCTGCAAATGTGCCTTTTCCTTCTAATTTCCATATTAACTCTTGTATGTACATGTACATATTCACTTTATGCAGCAGTTGTGCAAACCAAGGGCTGATGTGCTTGCTGTGGAGTCTTTGTGGCAGTTGCAATTGGATGGTTTTGAAATCTGGCTAGAAATCAAACTCTTTGTTGCCATTACCTGTTAATGTCACCTTTCCATGCATCTCCCCCAAATCTGCTTTCTTCCCAGGCCAGGAACAGGTGTAGGGTCCCTGCCAAGGAGGAGAGGACTTCTGGAGATGGGTGCATCTCCATGCTGGGGAGATCTGGGAAGACTTTTTCCCTATTCCCATGTGTGATGGGGGTGTGGGGGCCACTGCAGATGCAAGGTATTGCTTGCTGAGACAGGTGGAAGATGAAAGGGAATCACATGCTTTTTTTTCTCATGATTCAGCAACAGCTGTGCTCAATACCTTTCCAAACTTTCACATTACTTTTTTTTTTTTTTCTTTTTAAGTCCAAGTCCTTTTCCCCAATGGCTGTAGGGAATGTTGTAGCACTTGCTGATCTGGCATGTATTTTTTTCTTGTTTTCTTTCTTTTTTCCTATTACTGTTTTTAGTAATAATAATAAATCTTTCTGATTTTGATTTAGAAGCTAAACAAAAATACCCTCAAACCTATTCTTCCAAGGTGGCATTTAACTACATGTCTTAGCTGGTAGACAGGTCAAAGAATTGAACTGAAAGTTGAAATCTAAGCATGTAATTGAACTGACTGGAGCCTGGGTAGTCTGAAAGGAATTCAAGGTACAAAGTTATACAGGTTCCTAAACAGTTGTTTCTGTTTGCTAGCCTGTCTATCCTGGTGAGGCATGAGGTGTTACCGTTTCAGCAAAGGTTCACTGGTGTGATATAGTGTGGGGTAATTAACACATTTACACAGTGTTGTTACTAAATAATAAATTTACTATACTTATTAGTTGTTAGATTTTAATTGTTATCATTCAGACAAGGAGATATCGTGAAATAATGTATTGATATTCTAGAGTTCAGATATGCTAAAATCAGTTGAAAGACTGTCATTGACTTCTTAGGGTTTACAGTCCAATCTTTGATCCATGTTGACAGTGTTTAGAGACTTCTTACACCTATTTACTCCTGAACGATTCACATGGATCAGGACATTTTTTTGGCTCTGGTGTGCGGTCCAGAGCCTGCAGGCTGGGCTGGGTGGTACATTTGCTGCTCAAAAAAAGATAACAACAACAACATAGCCTTCATTTATGTGTAACCCTCACCGACTTGAATGGGTGATTCGGTTTAAAATCAGATTTCAGGCTGTTGCAAGTATTTTCTGTAAATAAACTTTTGTGTTAAAAATTATCTAGAATAGTCACTTATCAGAATGATACCTGGCAGAGAGATAAAGGTCTGGTAAATATTATTTTTAGAATTTATGATTGGCCTTCACCTCTGTTTATTTGCTGATGGACTTTATGGGAAAAAGACCAAGCTGTTAAAATATTCTCCGTGCTTTGGTAGGGTTGTTTTCCCCTTTAGCTTCCCATAAGTTTCCTGTGCAACCTTTTTAACAGTGTTTCTTTTATCTTATACACTATAACCTTAAATATGTACTTGTGTTGTTGTTGTTTGTTTGTTTGTTTTTTTTTTTTTAAATTTAGAAAGTAATACTTGTTTTTTTTTTGTAGTTTAATGTATAATTTTATGTAATTTTTAACAGCTCTGGGTGTAATCTTGATATAACAGGAACCTCTAAATGTGTCTTTATTTCTCACTTAAAAAATTATGAGCCTGCATTAATAAATCAAGCCAGAAGGTCTAAAGGTTCTCCTCAGCGTACCAGCATGCATTTAACAGCCTTGTACTTCTTACAGCTTTGTTTATCATTATTTTGTTGAGGGTGCTCTGTTTTGATTTGCTCATCTTACTGAGGAGTTCAAAATCTGTATAAAGTATCTTTTTTAAAAGTTACTGCTAACGATGCTTTATTTTTCTCTTAAATTATACACATAAATTGACTTGTGTCCTAATGGCAGAGAAGTCCGCATTGCTGGAAAACTTGTTCCATGAACGGGCAGATCTTTGAAATCTGTGGAAATAAGAGCTCTGTTCTCAGTCCCTCTGCCATTATCTGTAGTTTGGTTGTTTCTGTGGGGGGTCATAAATCATGTTATATATTACTGAAACATTTATATGGTCAGTTGATACTGCTGAACTTTACAGAACTTGGCTGTTAGAAATTGGTTTGTCATAGGAAACAGTTACCGACTATTATCAAAATAAACTAGCTTTTACATCATGTTTGGTGATACAGAATATCACTGTGATATGATCTCTTGACTGTCTGGAAAAGGGAAGGTAGGATCATCTTTGTGCACAGATGTTTAAATAAGCAAGCAGAAGAAAATTTGATTATCCATATTTTGACAGTATGGGTCCATTGCTTTTAGTGAGGACTGGAAGACACTAATATCTGAAATATTACCGTATAGTCAAATGTTCTCATTGTATGGGATATGCATTGCAGTTATGCAGGTGAGTATCCATGCGGATTGTTGCAGTGGTATCAATAATCATGCAGTACTCATATTGTCTGCAGAGGGAGTAAATTGTTAAGTTCTGATTCAATAACCTGTCCTTATTCAACAAGCACTTAGCATTAATGGAACTTAAACGTGCTCTCAAGTGCTCTGCCCGGTTGAATCAGATTTCTGTGTACGTATTGGTGCTTTGCTGAACTTAGGCTTGAGTAGAGATTGCTGTTGGAAGTCATCTGTGGTTGACCAATATATTGTTTTCAGTGACGAAACATGCTGTTGGGCAATGCCCTGGAGTCTAGTCTGGTCTGACGCTGTTTTTGCCGTTGATTTGGGCATGGTGTATGTGTTATATGCGAGAGCCAGATTGGTTTCCTGATCCAGTTCACTCTGAAGGTCTAAAAACTGACAGGTCAATGCAACTCGGTGAGTGGCGCGGTGTGACATGGGCATGAGAACAAACCCAAGGGACAGAAAGGGAAAGGTGGCTATGAAATATCACAAGTGCGTGTTGCTGCTCAAAGTTAATGCAATGTCATGCTGTAATGTCAGCATTTGTATTTTCAGGGTATGCTTCTCAAAAATAGCTTCTGTTTTTTAACCATAGATGTCTGTATATCAATGTCTGAACATAGCTGTAGAAGCTGGAGTTATAATGGACTGATTTCAATCAAAATCCCTTGGAAAACAGTGGAGTGTTGTGATTTCAGATTCAAGCCCTGAGAGGTCAGAAAATACTATGGTTTATGATGAACATAGAACCTTGACTTGTTTTCTCATGAATACATGTGACAATATGGTCTGCATAAGAGTGATAAAGATGGCTCAATAAGGGAACTAAAAAGGGACTATGAAAAACAAGTATTAACTATGCCTAAGCTTAGTAATTTTATCCGCTCTCACGTGTAGCAGGTCTCTACGCAGTGCTTGGTGCTCAGCATATGAATTACCTGACTTCAGCTGCAGTCTCCTCCAGGTGGAATAATCTGTGGGGAAAAAAAAGCAAGGATCACTTCCATTGCATGCAGCTGCCCTAGTCTCTGCAGCAGTTACTGGGCATATTTGACTGCACCCTAAATAGACCCTTATATGACTTGACTTCTGCCCTGGTACTGCACAATGCAGGGGAAGGTCACCACTTATTGGAGCCATGCTACAGTCTCCTTTGCTTTCCTGCTGGAACCATGTTGGTTTTGCTGCTGGAGGAGACATGCTGACCTTGGAGGAAGGTGTATTTTCTTTTTTATTTATGCCACAGGGGAATGGCTTCATAGGCCAGAAAGTCTCTGATCCATGCCAGCAGATCCCAACATGGTCTGCTTCAGTACCACTACTAGCAGGAGCAACAGTAGTGGCTCTTGGCTTCGTGCCGGGCTGTGCCTGTGCTTAGGAGTTGTTTAAGGACTTCCCATAACACTTTGAAGCAGGGTGCATGCGCATCTTTAATAATATGCATGCATCTGTTCAGGAACTGTTTCACAAATTCTTAAGAGTTAATTTACTTACTGGACAAAGTTTTCAAATAAGTTGTCTCTTTAAATAGGAAGTTTAGATTAATATATATATGTGTGTGTATATTTAACCTCAGTTACAATAGATTATTAACAAGAACTACGAGTGCTTAATGATGTGTTTTCTGAAGGGATATGATCTGGGTAGTCTTCCCCTGCTAACTTGAAAATATTGATGTAGGATTAAAAAGAAATAAATAAATGGTGATTCTAAATTCTTAAAATGATATCTAACATCGTTTTTATCTATTCAGTATGTGAAAAATATTTCTCAAGGTAGTGTTTCTTTACTGAGTCGTGTAATAACAGGAGTTTCTAGTCTGTAGGTAGATCACAAGAGAATAACTTCAAGTTGAGTTTTATTTCTTTATCTTAAACTGTGAATTGCAGTCCTGCAATTACATTAGAATGTGTTGTTAGCTGCTTGCTAAATTAAATCTGTGTGACTTTGAAATCTGTAAGCAGCAGTGCTGTGTATTTACTTCAGGGGGAAAAAAAGCTTAAATTTCAAATTTCAGAAAAGCTTAAATTTCAAATGCTTAAATTGGAGGTGAGGTAACTTAGGGCTAATATATGAAGATATTTCTTTAAAAAGAAAGAAAAAGAAGTAAACTTCAGTTGGAATATCTGAACAGAAACTTAATCCAGTATCTGTAATTTTACATATAAGAATTTGTATGCTCTCCGAAGATGCATGGTAATGCAGCTGATTGTGGTTAGTGATAATTAATAATAGATCAAAGAGTTGTAGCCCTGAGGTTGAAAAGTAAATTTCAGGCTAATTGCTGAATGTTTCTGATGATTTTTGTATCTCTTCGCTCATTTACATTCTTTTCTAAATGATACATTTTACTTGCATATGGAGGTGTAGTAAGTTTTTGAATGGACTTTCAGACTGAAATTTGGAATGATCGCATTCATTTTTCTATTCTGCTTTTATTTCCTTGTCTGTTTTTGAGAAGTAGTACCCCAAATTTTGAAAAATTATGGCTTTATAAACCACTTTCCCCACAACTTGGCTTCTGAAAAGCGGATTTAAAATTATAAATCTGCCATTTTCATGTGTGTTGCAGTGGTCCGTTCAGTGTGCCTGTTGCCTGTGAGTGAATTTTGATGCTAAACTGGTGGTAATCTTCCCGCATAACTAATTAATTAAATAATGGTAACAACTCTGAATAACTGGGCACTTCTGGGTCTGTGGTAGGAAAATGATGCATTGGGTTATGAGTCCCCCAAATTGTTTTGAGCAGGCAAGGCAGTGCTCTGCTCGATGACCTTTCGGCTGTGCCTTGCTTCTCGGTGGCAGGTTGATGCCACGTAGGAGACGGGGCAGGGGCTGAGCTCCGCCGGCACTGCCCTGCCTCACTGGTGGCTGCGTGCACCCGTGTGCATCCCCCAGAGCTTGCGCAAGCTGGCTGCGGCTGTGTACCTGTGTGACTGCGTCACCCCGCCGTGTCCTCACCCAGACCTGTGCTCCCGGAGCCCTTGGGGAACTCGGGTTTCGCAACCCGTGGGTCCTGGTTTACTCTGGCAGCGTCTGGCCATGGAAAATCAATCATGTTTGTGTACGTGGCTCTCCGTTGGTACTGCTGTGGGTCAGGGAGTGGGGAGGGGGCTCTCTGGCACCCAGTTAGCAGCACACCCTTGGCCTGCACAGCTGGAGGCCAGCCCCAGCCTTCTGCATACACCTCACATTGATACCCTCGAACTGGGAGCAGAAAAGGTGTCGCTTCTGGAAGCAAGCCTTGAGGCATTGAGACAGAGGCTTGAGTTCAGGTAGCTGCCCCAAAAGGCTAGAGGCCCGACTTCCAGCACCACAGAAAGCTGGTCTCCAGAAACTGGTTGTGCATGTCAGTTTTGAAGCCTGTAGTGCCAGGGACCTTGTAAATGAAGGTGGGTGGGAAACTTGCCCTGTTTCCAGGAAGGCTTTATGACCTGTCAGTTTCGGTATTTTAAATTGAATTAAATTTGTGCTCAAGAGTGCAGTATGTGAGAGCAGTTAGTGAGCTGTTCCTCCAGTGTTAGGTACAGATCTACTTTGCTAGCTCTCACTTTACTATTTTTCAAAGCTGTTTGGATAAATAAAATTATTGATAATAATAAAAATAAAAAGACTGCACAGATGTTCATTCTGGGATGTGTGAAAACTTTTAGAAAAAAACAACACCACAAACAAAAAAAAAATCAAGTCACATTTGAAGACAATCAATATAGGATTAAGGTTGGTGTGTCTAAGGATCAAGGTCCATTTCTTTGTGTGTGTTTTTTGTTTTGTTTTAATTTTTGAATATAAAATAAACACACGTCACCAGTTCTGGCCCATTGGGCACGGGATGCTGTAGGTGTCTCTTTCCGTAGCTGGCAGGAGCCGGTGTCCCAGAGCTGGGTACAGTCCTGCGTTACGTGCCGGTACATGCATGATTGTTTGGCAGTAGATCTGCCCTCTGGAGATGCCTGGGTGGATGGGGGAGAGGTGCCATGCCCAGGGGGTGTCCCTTAGTTCTCCAAGCACCCCCAGCCCAACAGAGATGCTGGGGGGATTGTCCCCCAGTTCCTTGGGACTCCCCCACTGTTGGTCACTTGTCCGCTTGGCTTTAGGGTGGGGGAAGGTTTGCAGCATGTTTTGCTTTTCTACTTTTGCTTTAAATTTGTTTGTTTGTTTATCTTTGGGCATTAAGTTAATAATTAAAAACAAATATTGGCAAATAAGCATTCCTTAAGGATTATATAAAGTTAATAAACGTGACTGGCTTGTCCAAATTCACCACTGAACCTTTGTTGTAGGCTGTCCCGCTGTAAAATGCATTGAGTAAAACAAACATTTCAGCCGGATTAGCTCTGCAAACCCTTTAGGATGTTACCATACTCTTCCTTCGGATGCACTGTAGGAAAATTGAATCATCTAAATCGACTCAATTAGAATTTTTAAATTCTTATTTTAATCTGAATTCATGTAAACTAGCTGGAAGATGAACAAAGTGGGGGTTAGACATGTCAGCTTCTACTCAGCGTATGGAAGTAAATATTGGAAACGGTCCAGAGCTTTATGACTGCTGCCAACTAATGACATAAGATAATGTTGCAATGAAACAATGTACTTGATTTGCACTTGTTTCCTAACTAACCTTTCTGTTTCTTTAGACTGTTTGGAATTTATGTTTTTCAAGATTTGACAGTAAAAAGTAGATTAGGCATTGAAATTTTTGACTGATTAAATATGTAGTAATGACAACTTCAAACTGCACAAGCAGATAATGAGATAAAGGACTGTTACTTCATATTAAACCATTTGGTGGAAGACGCAAGAAGGATGAGTGTTTTGGATGGACATATTATTTTAAAAAGGGAAAAAAATTAGAGGAGCTAATTTATATAGAAATACAAAGTGAAAAGAGCGAGTTGCTGATTTGCTGTTGTTGTTTTTTGTTTTGGTGTGGTTTTGTTGGGACCACAACTGCAGCCATTATAGGTCTGCAAACAGTCCTGTGTTTCCTTTCTAAAGGACAAGAGTTAACTGTGTGTGGAAGGCTGTTAACAAATTTGCTAGATATGTGTCTGCATTTTTATTTGAATCAGAAATGTGCTTTTGAAGTGAATCTTCCAGTTGCCCCCATTTTGTGTGGGGTGGCTGTGGAGAGAAAAAATAGAGACTTCTTAGAGAGCAGTGCCTGACAGAAGTGCTTCAGGAATTGCTTACAGCCCTCCAGCCCCTGATGGCTTCGGTCTGTGTGACCCTACTGGAGCTGCCATGGTCCCCATCCTGCAACACAAGTGGCATGGGTGGAGGATGCTCAGCACCAGCCTCTCCTCGCTCTAGAGCTTTGTATTGCACCATACTATCTACTAATGGTGATGCTGACGCTGTGTTTATTGCGGTTTTCACCTGCTAACTCAAGCATTTGTAATTGAAAAAAGATTGAGTTACAGGCAGAGAAAATTATTCCAGAGAAGAGTTGGAGGCACTATTTTCAGCAGATGTATTTATGGTTCTGAGCTGTATCCAGAATGACCAGAATACCTGCTTACCCTTCCTTCTCAGCCCTTCAGAAATCTTAGAAACAAGTAAATTAAATGCAGGAAGTAGGAAATGAGACTGGAGTGACAAAGAAGATCTATCCTGGTGTTGGTTTTGCTTTGTTTGTTTGTTGCTGAACTTCATTTCTTTTGAACTCGTTGGAAGATCTAGATAAGGTCTGCAGATACTCTCATTTAGTATATACTAATCTGCAAAGGAAAATGCAATTGTTTTTTATGGTAGGTAGTTTAGTGAAGTACTTCCAAGCAACTGTAACTTATGCAAACTAATTTAACAAGTTAAAATTATGGTTTCAGGAAAAAAATCTTTTTTTACCTTTTTTTTTTTTTTTTGTAAAGCAAACCTTTTGATTTGCAACTAATTATATATTGCAGATGTCTGATAAATTAATTTTCATATGAGGCTAACAGAGTCAGATAGGTGATGTATTAGTGGCTTGTAAATGACTCACAGCTATTAACTCTGTTTATAAGATAAATAAATCAGTACCATAATTCCAGGATCTAGATGAATTTTGAACTTATTCACCACCTTACTAAGAGGATCTTTTTTTTTTTCATTCCCTCTGTACTATGATGAACAAGATACTTCATGTCCTCCAGTGTTAATCCCTGTCCTTCCACCGGTATTAGCCCTTTACACAACTTCAAGTTACTTCAGGTTCTACCTGCTTCAGTACATACACCTGATGTTGTGCTTTTTAAAAGGGAGATCTTGCTAAGGCTCAAGCGAGGTGCATGAAGCTAACTGGTGCAGCATGGAAGACAGGTCTTCCATCTGCCAGACGGATGTTCAGAGTTTCGAGGCCTGAGGAGATGTCAGCCCTAGCCCTGCTTTTGGGTGGTAGTGGTGATAATGGTGTTGGTGGGTATTCACGGGGACTTCTCTATGCCAGCCCCAGCAGTGTCTGTTCCCTGATCAGAGTTAATGGGTATTAGCTTTTTTACATTATGAAGCCATATCCCAGACTCTGAGGTGGTATTGATGTTGGCCTCACATCAGTAAGTCAGTAGAAATGAATGCAATTTTCATGCTGAGCAGAAAAAATATTCAGGACAGAACAGGAACAAGCTTGAGATCAGGAATGTGGAAGTGTTAATACAATTTAACAGAAAAGAAGAGTAAGATTGTAGGAGCAAGGAAAATAGCAGGTATTGGTACAAGATGATGTAAGCTAAATACTGTGCACCAGATCCTAGGAAAACTTACGGTTTTGCCACCAGCACTAAAAGTTGGGAGTATTCAACATTTCATTACTTCAGTTTAAATGGGATAATTTGATTTTATAGGTGTATTTCATGTAATCAGGTTGAAAGACAGCAGTAAATACACACATTTCACATTTAGTACAATCTAGCCTTTGTCTGACATTTCACATGGGCAGACTAAGGTACCATCTACCTCTGCACAAGGTTATGAGAGCTGATGGTGGAATACATTTAATAATCTGTTGTTCAAAGGACAGAAATGTAACTATCATCTGCCACTTTTAGAAAACCTTGTGTTAATTATTTTTTTCATCAGGTGTGCAGAAAAACAAACAGTAGAGCAGAACTTTATGTTCTTCTCTGTTTCCTTGTCTGTGCTGCATGGAACATCTAAAATACCTGCTCATACAGGTTCTGCCAATGAAAGGTAACTGCATAGCCACAGCTTAATCGTGTTCCTTACGTATTACGTTAGGTCTGCAGATTAAGAAGGGGAGATGACAAGAGTAAATTTAGGCTGGGACTTCTCCGCCAAGTCCTCAATGCTCCCACCAGTAGCACGATGAATTAGTCTGTTTCTTTAAAGGCTTGAAGTAAATATTGAGTTGGGTTTCCTAGCAACAATTGTAAGGTTAAGTAAAAATCAAATTTGCCAGGTATTGCTTCCAGAGCACACTAAACTTTTTCTTGCAAAATTTTTGCTTTTGGTACATTATCTGCAGTATGAAATGCTCAATGAAATCTGTTAGTATTGTAAATAAAGAACTTCAGAGAGTCATATGTCCAAGGACAAGTCACCTAAAATATTATTCTTACTTTGGGACACAGATTTCCTTTAGGCACAATACAAATACACAGCAGAACTAATGAGGGCTAAGCTTAATGTGAGTTCTGCAAGTATTAGCTATGTGTGTATAAATAACATAATAAAAATAAAACCCACTACATATCTTCCACTGTTCAAGCCTGCCAAAAAAAAAAAAGTTCTTATTTATTGTTGGTTTTGTCAAAGTAAACAAAGGCATGATATACAGGTCCAAACTGGATTTGTAATGACAGGAGAGAAGATCAGCACCAGTACTTTCTGAAGTGACATAAAAATAAAGAATTTGTATTCTTTTATCCTTTTTAGTAAATTTCATGCAAGGAAATCTCTACAGATGCTTTGGATTTTAAGGTGTGTACCCACCTAAGACAGACTTGTTCTGGATAGAATGATTTCCCCTGGAGATACATGCAGGCCTGGAATTTAGGTTAGCCCAGGACAGATAGATAGATAGCAGAGGGGAGCAAGGAATGGAAAAATTTGGTTGGCTGCTTCCAGTCCTAAGTTTTTGAGTCTATAAATAGAGTCTATCAGAATATTTCTAGTTAGTTCTGGGGAAAGTCAGCTGCTGTGCTGGGGATTGGCTGTGCTCCCAGAATAAGGAGGAAAAAAAAAAGTATGATAGGAGGCCTATTGAAAATCTACCAACTGACACCAGTGAAATCAAGAAATTGGACAACTCCTGTATTTGGGCTTCAGTTTATTTTTCTTCAGCCTGTGTCAGCCTGTTCATACTCGCACAGCGTCTCTGCCTGTAGCCACGTGAGAGCCCCCAGGCTCTCCAGGCATGTGAAGTGGGTCTGCATGCAGCCCAACAAGGGGCTGTGACTCAAAAGCTGGGACCTCGGACTCATTAAAAGCAACATGGAAGCAGTGGTATATTAGACCTGTTTTTGGTGCTGTACTGTCCAGCTTGTGCAGTCTGTCCGCTGTCTGGATTAGATGCATTGTATAAAGGGAAACAGCAGAATGCAAGCAAAGGATGAATTTTAAGTTAATAGGATTAAGTTATCACGTAAGTTGTGACTTCTTTTTAAATAGAAAAGAGAAATGTCTGCTGATAATTTTATGTGCAAACTAGTTGAAGTATGTTATGATACCAGAAATAGACATTTAAGGGAGTCATGATGAGCTTTTCAAACACTTAAGGTGCTTTCTAGGAAACATAAATTATATACTTGAAAAATACTCTGAATTGAGGTTTAATTACATTGTATAAATAGAGTATAAGTAATTTTTTTATTTTTACAGTATTTTAAAGGTTCTTGTAGTTACAGTAAAAGATAACCTTTTACTGTAACTAACCACCTAAAAGCAAAACTTTTTCCCACCCAATAACTGCGGAAGGATGATCCTTCATACTGTAAGTGGTCAAATGAATAGTGTTATGCATGAAAATTGGACCAGACTACTCTGACATGTGAATAGATGCTCATCTGAATTCATAGGAGCTGAAATTATCTTAACAGTAAATGAGATCTGACCTAATAGCAGAAAAAACAATGTATTGAAAAAAAAAATAATAAAACCATACATGACAACTGTATTGCTGTTTGGGCTTTGTTTGCATCTCAGTTTTCATTTATCATATTCCAGATATCGGGTAAAGTTGTTATACTGAATGTGTATGGCAGAAGGAGGAAGGATAGAGCATTGTCAGTGGTTCTAAGAGTTGCATTCTGCCTTTTGATGTCTGTAGGTACCCCATATTGGTAAAATGCTTAAATGCTTCTTCTAGATTTCTGTAAACATTAAATAAAGTCAAACCAATATTTAAGTTTTTTTTTCTTTTTTTTCTTTTTTTTTTCTTTTTTTCTTTTTTTTTTCTTTTTTTTCTTTTTTTTTTTTTTTTTTTTTTTTCAAAAACTTGTGCTGTTAACATTTGAATCAACAAGGAGGAAAACCTGTCAGGGGTTGAAATCCACTCTCATTAGCATCGATGGCCCTTCTCTGCTCACTTTCTGTAGGACTAGTATTTCAATAGGTATTTCACCAGAGGATGACTGTGGGAATTAAAACTCTAATTCATTCTGACTGTGTGTGTTGCCTTGGAGAAATGTTGAGGAATATCTCATCTGTGGAGGGAGGAGGGGAAAATAAACTTACGTACAGCCAAGGTAGATTTAACTTGGAATAATGCACCAAGTTTTGAGGGAGAAAAAAAATATATCAGCTATGTGTGTCAGTAAGGCTCCAGGAATATTTCAACTTACAAAACCATTTGTCAAAACCCAAAGTATTGGAAAAGGAAGATAAACAACTTATTAATATTTTATTTCTTTTTCAGATCATTTTCTGTCATGTATTTGGAAACTTTACTGAAATATTAGTCTCAGTTGAGGAAGCAGCTCAAAATTCATGTTAACTATTAATTGTGCCACTTCGTAAGTTAGATTATGCAAACCTATTTGACAAATTGATCTTGAATGAGATCAGAACAGAGATCTGAAAAGGTGACTGTAAGTAAATCTGATGGTAGAGGATGTTTTTTCTTTGAAAAGAAGCAAAACATTTAAGATGCTTGTCATAGCCCACCCTACTCCTACCTCCTCAAAAAGCTGCAGCTCTGGATTTAACATTGCTGTATCATCCACATTTTCTGAAGTAGGGTCTGCTCAAAGTTTCAGAAGCACACAGTTGTGCTTTTAAACTAAGGACTTGATCAGTTAGAGCCCTGATGGCTTTGTGCTAGCAGCCCCATTAGAATCAGTGGGACTGGCCATATACAAAGGCTTTGCTTAAGCCTCTACAGATTGAAAGTTTTCAATGTTTCTAACTTACATCAACTGTTTTATATTATGCTTTCTTTTCTGAGTTGTTCTGGCACTTTGATTTGTGTCATGCACAGCGTGCATCTTTTCACACATTCAAACCCTGACTGTGATGGCTTGAATCCTTCATTATTTTGTGATTAATTGTAGAGATACAAACATTATCAAATCAAAATCCCCAAAAGGCCTATTTTAAAGGATCTGCCTAGCTTTTGATTTAGCTGCCCCACAAATTACTTATCTGGTGGCTGTGTGGTTTTTAACATCCTGCTAAATTTGGAACAAATCCATTAAATACTTTCTGCAATGTCTGGGGAATAGAAAGCTTGATAAGTTATTTTGTCCATTGCTTGGGTCAGACCTTTCAAGAGACGGCAATGCTGAGTGTTGAATCCATTAAGTATAAATCAGTGGGTGTGCAGGATCATAGTTTGTATTGTCTGTTATTATATTAGGGTGTTCAGTACAGATTTTCAATTGCTAGAAGTCCAATTTTGTCTTTCAGATACGTGTAAATTCATAAACCACAACTGTAGCTGTATAGGAGAAAATTGTGATTCAGGTGAGAAAATAGCACAGCAAGGAAAGCAGCTTGCATTAGCTATTTTATGCGTAGCTACATGTGGTGGTTTTATAAAACCGATTTTGTCCATTGGGATCTAATAAAAGGCTAGAGACTTATTTGGTTTATAAATCCGTGTGGTATATTATTTAGATATCCAGAGAGAAAAGGTTGAAGAAGTCTCTTGTGTTATCAATTCCTCAATGGGAAACTATATTAAAAACAAAAAAAAAAAAATAGTATATAATTTAGAAATGCAATATATAATGTAGGTTGAGAGACAATTACTGTGTTTTATTTCTGTGTTTTCCATTTTACTGAATGCATTTCAGCAACAATTAGGTTTTGGCTGTAATGCTATTTGTAGCAGTTTCATGAAGCTGCACAGCAAATTACTGCGGTATACCAGATCAAATCAGCTCTTCACTTCATTTGTGAAAGTTGCATTATGAAAAACTCTTACTACAGGCTTATGTAGGTAACAGTGGTTTTGTCCATATTTATATAATTTCATGTATGTTAGCAGGAAGTTCTGAAGTAGTTCTAAGATGGACATAGCTTATATAGCTTGTCTGACATTTTTCAGCATTTGTTCATTTAAAACTGTCTAATGAGTTGTATAGAAAAATGCAGAAAGTGTTTTTCTCACAAATTCCTGTCACCTGGGATGCAAATACTGAAGGAACTGGCCTCATGCATCTACGACTTCAGCAGCTAAGCCTGACAAGAAATTGTATGCTGGTTATAAGTGTTTAACAACAAAAATATTTATTGCCACTTTCTTGGCATTAGCATTCCTGTGTACCTAATTTGATACATACTTTCCTGCTTTTGATGACCTACTTTGAAGTGCTAAATGGCTCATACCAACATGTAAGAAATGTTAGGCAGACTGTGCAAAGAAAGGAAGTTCTGTGTGGCTGTTCAGTGATAGCTTATCTCAGGAGCTTGGGAGAGCATCACTACTAGTATGCATCCTGAACTGCTTACGTGGGGTTTGCAACAAGGTTGATTGCAGAAAGAGAGCAAAAAGACTGAGTATTGGCAGAAAGGATTAAGGTTTGCTTCAAAGAAGTCAAATTAGTTAATTTGGAGAAATTAGGAAGAGGTGCTAGCCATCCATTATGATAGGATTTTTTTTGTTGTTGTTGTTTCCATTTTCAAATGTCTATTGCTTAACATTCTTGAGGAAGCACAGCCTGTTTCTAGATTTCCTACAAGTTCATGGGGGGCATTCCTATGGACATGCTGAAGGAACTTGCATGGTAATGGCAGATGCCCCTCCTCATCCTCAGCAGCTATGAGAATGTCCTGGTGATGGGTTTGGATTAATGGACAATGCTGTGTTTTTTAGCTGTAGAGTGTTAGTGGCTGTGGAAACATGCAAGAAGGGGGTTTGCTCCATCTGCTACTTAAACTTCTGGAATGTCCAGAGGGGGTTTTGGAGTTTACTTCTGGGGGAAGCAGAATCTCTAGAGACAAAGAGTCTGAAAGGTGGCATTCAGGTCTTGTTTTCGGCATGCAAGGTGTCATTTAAATCTAGGCGAAGGCGCTGTGCTTCTTTTTGATGATGGATTTGAGCATGTTTTGGCTGAAGTGGGCAAACCAGATGTCTGAGGTTGATAATGACTGTAAGTAGCTTGGGATAAATCATGCTGAAATGGAGTCTGTATTCTCTGATCTGTATCCTGGAAATCTACCTTTCGTTCCTGTCTCATTGCATGGATTTCACTTTTCTTTCTCCCTGTTCAAAGCAGCTGTGACAAACTACCATTTGATTTTGATACTGTTGGGGACTACTAGTGCCCAAGTATTCTTTACGCTTGCATTGTTAAGAAATCCTAATGGAGATCAGAATCCCAGAAAATGGGCAAAAGCCTGTAAGTGCCAACTCTGCAGTCATACATGTATATGCTGTTGGGGCCAAGCAACAGTTCACTGCTTCTATGCTTGGAGAGAAAGTGTTTTTTAGGATGGCTCAATATGGGCTCTATCAGGCATCCTGATGAGAAGAATACCTGTGGGAAATATCTGAAGAGTGATTTTTAACATAAGGGTGTTGGTCTCTTTCATTTAGAGTCAATGGAGAGAAGGAGAGGAGAGCTATTCAGAGCAGAAGTTTAATTTTGGTGGCTGAGAGATACCCTCAGGAGGAGCCTGTGTCCTCTACTGCATGAAGGAAGAATGCAAAGGGACGCTTGGCCAAATATGACCTTTGAATGCTGTCCCTGTATTGTCATCTTCAGCTAAAGTTGCGTGTGTTCCTGCATGTTGTTCCTTCAGGTTTCACTACTGGATTAACATCCTGATGGCCTTTTAATAAGACCAACAAAGAACAGGTCTGTCCAGATTTTCTGGTCTCATCGGGAAGGCTTTAAAAGACTTTCTCTGCAGCAAAAGCGAGCTTCTGTACATTTAATTGCTGTAGTAGCAGCAAGGACAGAGCACTCCAATCCACTGAAAAGTCTGTTTGATCCCCTATGGTCATTTGCTGGATTTTCAGTCTCCTCAGTATTCTGGATACAAAAAAAAAAAAAGTGATTTATTTATTTAAAAAATAAAAAAAATAAAAAAAATAGCAAGAGGTTCTACTTCAGTGTGTATGTCTTTGAGAGATGTTCCTATCTGATTTTTTTGGCAGGGGTGGCCTGGGGTGGGGGTCATTCCCCTCCATATTCCCTTGTGCAGAATCGCTCCAGGGCAGTGCACTGCCACTGTTAGCCTGGCACTTGCCCAGGCATGGCAAATGGAAGTTTTAGGGTGGCGAGTAATTTCAGTTCCCACTAAACCAGACATTGTTAGATTGTTAGATCATAAAATCAAAAGTTGTTGTGTCCTAGGATTTAGTTTTCAGAGTGGGTTAAGACTGGTTTTGCTTCCACCTTTGCTTATATAAAGTCAGTGTGGTAATGCTTGCAAATAATTTTCCCCATTATGTAAACAATTCGTCTTGGTACTTTTGGTGATGTTGACAGTGCCACAAAAGCCTGAGTGGTAGAAAAAAAATTCTCGCACAGTAGTTTTCAATTTTTCTTGGTAGTTGAGGTCTATTTTCCTTTCTATCCAAAGACTATTAGAGAACAGTGTTTTCTTTTTATTTTAGGAGCTGCTAGATTTAATTTAGTCAAATCAATACTTTTTGAGAGCATTAGGTAAGAGTTTGACTATTAATTATAAGGAAATGCATGCTTGTTTTGATTTTTTTTTTTTTCAGGTTACCATGTGTCATAAACTCAAAGTACCTTAAAATTAGCATGTATTTTTAATTTGTAGACTTCTCATTGTCTTACTTCTCTTTCTCTGCCATGAAGGCAACCCTTTTAGGATTTTTATAATCCTTGACATAACAGATAACACTCTTCCGTTTGTAACTAAAGTTCAGGAAGTAGGTATATTTTTGCAAGGGGAAGAAGAAAGGTGAAAAAATGGTTAACATCAATTTTCGTTATTTTGGTAGAATGAAAATGAAAAATATATAGAGCACATACTTAGTAATTTCAGATCTATTCTGTTCTTTTTTATTCCTGTTCTTTACCACCATTTCAGTACAATATGCATACATATTTCCACTAATGAAGTTTTAAATGTGGAATCTTTCTCAAGATGTTGAACACAAAATAGTAAATGGGTCTTTCTTACTTCAAGAAACTATTCTAGTTAACCTCCTCCATGCTTCTTGCAAGTCCACAGCAGGGCATAAATGTCTATGATCCCACAGAAGGAAAAATTAAGAACAGTGGATAATACCAATCTAAGCTTGTCCTGTCCTTATGGCTCTGTATTTCTCCATTAAATCCCAAGAACAATTTTATTTATTTGCTAGGGGTTCAGGAAGCGTAATTAAATGACAGTTACAGTGTAGAAGTTATTTTATGGTGCTATCACCTTGTTTGAACTCGGTGAGTTTCTTTAAGAAAATACTGAGCTAGAGTGAGCTGCTACTGCAAATGAGACAGGAATAAAAATTACTCTGGCTGGCCAAGAAAGAGATGCAGTGGGTTGAAAACTTGTGTGTGTTTGTGTGAATGCTGGAGCAGATGAATGTGGACGCTTGGAATACCTTCGGCAGAGAGATGATGTGTAGGGTCCCAGGCTGGAGACTGTGTGAACAGAATTGAAAATAAAAAGTATGACAGAGCCATTAGTTTGTGAACATAATTTATGTTTTGGAAAACACAAACAAAAGCCAAAGTTTAGACGAGATTTGTCCTTGAATTGGTAATAGCATTCAAATGGAAATCTTAACAATGTGAGGTTGCTCTATGGAGCATAAGAGGAGCTCCAATGAATAATTAAACAAGTGATAGCTAATAAAATATACAGCACATTGCTTCAAACTTAGAAATTGTAACTCTGCCTAAAGGATGAATGTTTTTCATTACTTTTTAATTGTTGCCAGTGTTGACCTTCAAGGTCTTTTTCTGGCAGATAATTTGTTATGGTAAGGATGAGATCATTAAGTATTTTAGCACAAGCCGCATGATGCAAATAGTTTCCTAATATTATAGAATGCTGATGTGGTAGGAGTTTGTTTTCTTAGGAATTTGTTCTCCATATTTAGTGATTTTTCAGATCATATCTTAAAACAGCAATTCTACTGTAATCTTGCAGGACAGTGGTTGTAGGTAGTACAGTAGCAGATGTCAGCAGTTTTTGCTGTGAGATTTTTGTGGCAGGTTTTGCATTGTAAAAAAAAAAAAAAAAAAAAAGAAGAAAGTATTACCATAAAGTCTTGGTATGATTTTTTTGGCTCCTAATAATATTTGTTTATACTAAGAAGAAACAACGGCTTTTCGTGTTTGCTTGATTCATGAAAGCATCTACATGGGAGCCTGCAGGCTTTCCCGTGCCGAAATGAACCTCTGTGGTGTCTGAGGCTCCAGGGCCTGTATTCAAGGAACTGAGTGTTACTAAATTTTGCTGGTTTTGTACTGTAACTCTTCTACTATTTTAGTGTTTTCATAGGTAGGTACTAGAAAGATGTATTGGGAAAATACCAAATACTGTCAGGATTTGAGTTCACAAGTCTTAGAGTAAATTTTCTCCAGGTAGATGTTGTGTTACTCATCTTTTTTGTCAGTCAGAAGATATGCCTACTCAGAGGTGAACGGTGGTGTGGAGGAGCAAGCCAGTATATTACTTTCCTTTGAGCTTTCTTGCCATTATTATTTGCCTAGTCTTAGATGCTCGGAACAAACTGGGATCAGTTGTTTGTTCAGACATTTGCTGATAGAAATGTTTATTGCTCATGTTGCTGCTGACGGAAGATGAGCAGAGCTATTGTCTTGTGTTAATCTGTGCTGTAGGCAGTCACTTGCAGGAAGTCTATAAATAATTCTTAGGATAAAATTTACCTTGCACCACTTATAATCTAAAGCAAAAAGCCTGCAGATGCATGGATGTAGGGCAGAGAGCTTCAGCATGTAGCGCACCTCTCTGCCAGCAGTCTGCAAAAACGACTCCCAGGTCTGTCTGGCTGGTTCCTAAGGAAAGGGTGGAAGGAGTAGAGGAAGGGCCGTGAGCAGAGCATGTACTCAGATGGATAGATAAGGGTGACCAGCACCGGCAGCTAGCACTGCGGTGACAGGGAGAGAGACGGCTGCAGGACTGAGAGGCAACTGCAGAAAATACCTCACTGCCTCCTGACGTGGTTGGTGCTGGGGTCCTTCCCTGGGCACGAACTCGTGTTTGGGCTGTTGCACATCAGGAAAAGCCCTGGCAGGGAGCAGAGTGCACTGGCCCAGCTAATCCTGATTTCTTTTATTCTGATGTGCCCTTAATGAGCTTCATGAATAGCTCATTGCATTCCCCTTGTTTTGTGGAAATGATTTGGGTTTTCTAAATCTGTGGCATCCTATAGATTAAAAAAATAATAATAATAATAGTTGCTGTGAATTATATTCATTTGGCCCTTGCTAATCTGTAGACCCAATAATTTTCACTTAAAAATATTCTTGCTCTGCTCTTTTATGATTGAAAATCCAGCATGTCATTTTCTGTCTCCTTGCGAAGAGATACCAGCATCAAATCTGTCATTCATGCTCGTGAGTAAGCCCCGTCTTCTGTAGGGAGCACCGTGTTCCCAAGTCGATAAAGTTGTAACATTTTCCCCCAAATATTGTTTCAGGAGACTATTCCAATTAATGTAAGTGGAAACAGAAGCCTTGTGATGGTAACCATTAAATAACTTGTAGCATTATTATTCTAAAGATAATGAGTTAAAGAAAGCCTGCGAGGTAGCTGAGGGAGTAATGCAGCTGTGATAGTATTTTTTTTCCAGTGGGACCTGGTGTGGTCCATTGGTGTAGCTGTGGCACCCACAAAAGCAGCGTGAACGCAGAGAATTGAAGCACATAAACTTGGCTGGTGATTCTGCTGGCAGTGGGGGGCCTCTCCACTTGCCCAAAGTTTGAAGTAACAACTGCCCCTTTTTACATCATCTTGGTGCAAACGGCTTTGGTGGATGTAGGGGACATGGGGCACAGGTGAGAGACAAAGCTGTAGTTTTCCTGTGCTCAGATATGTATGCCAGTGAAGGAAGTTGATTTGAACAAGTAAACTGTTTAGTTACTTCCAGTTTAGTGATTTCCCACTTATGTTTACCTCAGATTATATATAGAGAGACACATATATAGCTTCTTTATTCCAGTCTTCCTCCAGACCATCCTTTGGACAATCAAAATTGATGATATTAGAAGAGGAGGCAATGCTGATCAAAATGAGCCCAGTTAGTTACAGAGGTCTGACAAAGGAGGGATTAATGTTTACAATAATAACAATATGCTGTATTTGTTGAGAAGGGTCGACCATGTAGTCACAGAAATATGTTGCTTGTAGTGGAGGCCATGCAGGTTCCCAGCTCCTTACAAGGTGTCCCACCTCCCAGGGGGCTGCAGGGAGTTCAGCAAACCGTCTGTCTGCTGTTATGCATTTCTGTCACAGCGAGTGGCTGCAGCTGAGGACAAGGGGAAGAGCTGGGAAGCTGGGAATAAGCTCCCTGTAAAGACTTACATTGCTCTTTGTATGCATTACTTGTCATACCATCCAAGCTTTTGTTGTTGCTGTTGTTTTTTTTTTTTGTCTTCAGCAGGGTTGTGTTCATGATCTAAATATGACGTCTATTGTTACACTCAAGCAAGGATGTGCGAGTCCATCAGAAAATGTTCTTTTTGGAACATTCACCTCAAAAGAAGCCAAATGCTGACTTTAAATAAACTTGCGACTTTGAACCCAAATTAATCAAGTGTTTTGAATAACGTATTGTGGAGACATACTTTCTTATGTCAACAAGGAAAGATACTGCATGGCGCAGCATCCATAATGATGATGAACCAAAGGAACTATCAGGAATGCAGTCTCAGAGCACAGGCAAAATTAAGAGTTGTCTAACCATGTTATACACCATGCAAAACAGTAGATTAGAAGTAATGATAATTATTATCAAAGCGATCATTGGATTAAAAATAGTATTAACTCCTTAAGAGGAAGCACTGTTAATCAACTTGTACTAGATCAGTGAATTCAAAAACACTGGCAGATATTTTATTTTATTACTTGCAGGAAATACACTATTGCAAAAATCCAGAAGCATAAAGATAATTTATTATAGATTTGTATGTGATAGAGAACTTGGATGCCTTTACTTCTTGCTTAATTTGAGGTGCACTTTATAGTGATGAAATTCCATGTGATTGTTGAATTTATTTGGAGGTGAAATTAAAAAACGCTTTAAAAAAAATCAGACCCAAAACACCATAAATGACACCTGAGATGAAACACCTTGAGAAAATAGTCAACAGCTGTAAAAATGCCCTATTGACATGTAAAATAATCCCCTTTACATGTGAAATTCTTGTGTTATACTGTTAACGTTCTCTACTCTGATTTCATTTATTTCTCCAATGCTGCAAAAAGCATTGCAAAATCAAAATCATGATTTAGCATACTACAATTAATTTCTGTTATAGTATTCATATAAAATGAAGAAATTCACCAATTGTGTATTGACTGTGACTGTTACACAGTATCTTCTCTGCCTGTGGCATTGTAGGATGGTTATCCCTTCTATTTGTCTTCTGAGCTTGGTTCAGCTCCCTACTGCCTACCCTTAGATTTCTGTTCCCCACCATCTCTTACTGATGAATCAATTTAATTTGTGGCTGCAGTCTACCAAGAGAATAGAAATCTGTTTGAGAGGATGTAATGACAATCCCCTTTTATCATTTTTTTGAAACAATTTATTATTTGGTTATAAAATGAAATTAACTCTCCTAGTGTTTACTTATATACATGCAGGCATATGTATACATATATACCCAATGTCTGTGTATATCTATGTACTGTAGCACTTTGGATTTTTTTTCAATATGTAGAGTTGCATGTGTTTGTTCCCTGTCTGTGTAATCCAACAGTGACTTCTAATAAATCACACACAAAATGCAGCGTGACAAGGGAAGAAGCCACTGCCTCTCTGGAGTGCATAGTATGTGCTTGAATTTCTTCAGCATATGAGTAGCCTGCAGAGCAAATTCTTCACAAAGTTGCTGATTCTCAATCTCTTACATTCCCCTTGTTTTGAGCCTTGGGTATTCACAAGGTGATTGTTCTTATTTTTTTTTTTTATTTTCATTTTTCCTGCCTGTGCTTGTATCTGTAAAGTGGGTGCAGGGAGAGCAAATGCCCGAAGTATCAGGAACTGAAACGGGATGCATGAAGGCTGGCTTGGGGCCAAGATGAAATACATCTCTGTTGGCAGCAGGGGTGCTTGAGAGAGCCCTGTGATACCGGATAGCTTATTTTTTTAATCAGTTAGGCTCATCCCTACCTCAGCTGACCTCCTTTACTGGGCAGCAGGCAGGTCCTTGTCCCATACTCAGCTGCAGGGTCTCTGAGCATCCCTACTGGTGTGGCAGGAGGAGAAGGAAGAGGTGTGCAGAGGAGCAATGTTCTCCCTGCCTATGGTGGCATTGGTTAGAAGAACACCCACATGCCCCAGGACGAGCCAGCCCAGCAGAAAGAGAGAACAAAACCTGCCATTGTCAGAAATTGCTCCTTCCCTCCTCACCATGCATGCTGGAAATGATGCCTGTTGGCTTTGTGGTGCTACCCCCGCTGGCATCCCACAGATTCCCCTTGTGCCACAGTCCCTCACCCACATCCCCTGGTGGGCGCCCCTGAACTCCATGCCTGGCTGGCCATGGTGTTTTGGTGTCTGTGGTGTGTGGCAGCTGCCATGGAGCCTCACCCCATCATCAGAACAAGAGTATGCTCTGCTCGATCAGCAACACACTTCCAGCATGTTTTGCTTTCCGTGCCAGAGGCAGTCAGTGAGGAATATGGTTCGGGTCAGTATTTTCTTAGGGGC
Source organism: Aythya ferina (assembly GCF_964211825.1). Classification (NCBI taxonomy): domain Eukaryota; kingdom Metazoa; phylum Chordata; class Aves; order Anseriformes; family Anatidae; genus Aythya; species Aythya ferina. The sequence goes on along the minus strand of NC_140300.1, from coordinate 43,356,066 downwards.
CTTTCCAGAGCAATGCAGCCTATGTATGGCTGCTGGCCCAGAGGAGCTGTGCAGCCCATGTGAGCTGTTCAGCTTTGGGGAGTGGTGTCAGGCCCAGGAAGATACTCCTATGGAAAGGACTGGTGAGAAAGTGAGGAAAAGCAGTGATTATTGACAATAAATAGATACAGAAATCTTCTATGAACTCTTTTTTTTATAGCAGTAGAGCTGAGTGTCTGGCCTGCGTGCTTGGCATCCTTCCTCTCCAAGCTGTGGAAATTTTGCTGGAAGTTGATGCTTCTACTGCTGCTTTTTTTTTTTTTTCCTTCTTTCATTTTCCCCCCATACTTTCTAGTTCTGCACATGGATGCTGGCAGGGAACGGGGTTCAGGTGAGAGCAGGGAAGTGTGCAGGGTAACTGCTCACAGAGCCACCTTCCCTGGTGAGGGAGCGTGGTCGTGTCCTGCTCTGCCTCCATGGTCACAGCTGGTTGGTGCATACAAATCCAGCCCCTCAGGACTGCAAGGGCTTCACCTCAGTTTTGGAGGGACATGCCATCACAGTCTATGGTTTTAATGACAAAAAGATGTGGGTGAGTTAGGGTATTAATCAGCTAGTGCCTTAAAATATTGATTATTTACTTGCTGATTTTAAATGAGTTTTTAAATAACAGAAATACCTTAAAAGTAGCTGCTGCTGGTACCGTGCAGCATATGCATGTACTTCATAGAACAAGTTAGCTAGAGAACCTAATGAGTATGTTCAACTGAAAATTTGGAAACTTTTACTTAAAGCAACTCATTGCCTAGGATGGAACGAATGGCATTACAAAAATTATAGAAACATTTTTATTTTTAAATAAGTTTTGCAAACACAATTGACCACAAATTATGTTCCAGATATAGTATAGATAGAAAGCTTAAGAAGCAAAGTTTGCTTTCATAGAGGACACTGATTACTTGTAATTTAACAGAACAAAAATATTCTGGTGTTTTGTCCATCAAATTAACACTTCGCTTTCTTTAATTGGCAAAAGGCTCAGGCAAAAAGAGAGGTGCTTAACCTGTTGTGGGATAATGAAAATTGCAGGCTGGCAAGATAAGGTATTTGTTGTGTAGGTTATTTGTTTGTATAAACAACAGTTTGCTATTATAGCTGATGGCATTTTAAAGAATCCTAACCTTGAAAAGAGCAGCAAGAGTTTAAAAACCAAACAACAAACAAACAAAGACCCCACCCTGATACCACGCATGTCCATGAATTAATGTACAGTTCAAGAGGCTGCACAGGGCAGTTTTCTGACGGTTTTTAGAAGCGCACCGAAGTTAACTGGAAGTCAGCTGTTAATTTCTACTATGTTTTGGATCAGAGCTCTAGTGAATTCCTTTCTTCTTTGTTGGAGACAAGCACTGTGTCAGAGTAATTAAAAAAAAAAAAAAGTATTTGCAAGATTTATTTTATTTTTGATTTAAGCAGCGAAGGAAATTTGTAATTGGATACAGTAATCAAAATATGTAAAAATGGTGCCTAGAAATATGTTCTTATCTCATGTAATTGCTTTATAATTGTCAGGGAGGGGAATCAGATTAGGAAAGATAAATATTTCCAATGCTGAAGTTAATGCATTTTTGCAAATGGTGGCTGTAAGTCTGCATTCCTTGAAGTCGGTGGGTGTTTAGAGGTTTTGCAGAATTAGAGTGACTTTTTGCAAATCCTCAGCTTCATGCAAGCACATGTGGTGGTTGTTTTTTCTTTCATTATTATTATTCCTTTTTTTTAAAAAAAAAAAAAAACTTTTAATCAAAGCTTTCATTTATGTTTAGAGTCTGTTTTTAAGTAGGAAGTGTTAAACTTGAACGTATAACTATTTTTCTTGACTTCTCTTTCTCTCCTACTCTCCATTATCTCATTTAAAAATAAAATACAAGAACACTTCCATGAAGCTTAAAAATTGGTGACTGCTTCAACTCTTTCATACATGTGTTGAAAATGGACTTCTTTTTTCCTCAAGTATCTTGTTTTGAGACTCACTAGGGCTTGCTGCATTTTGTACTTGAAGTTAAAATATTTGTGGAACATTAGGAAAGCATCAAGCAGTTTTAATGAAAATGTTTTTTATGCCAATTACTGCTTTTAAACTAAAATTTTGTATACGTAAAAATATTGTCATGTTGTCAATAACTTTGTTATAGAATAGAAGATTTTTTGAAAATAAAGCAAATCTTTAATGCCAGTTACTTTTCTAAACTCTCCAAGGATTTAAAAAAAAAAAAAAAAAAAAAGGTATGTAAAAGCATCAAAATTTCTGCTATGGGCTATGGCATAGATGAAGATTAGAAAGGTAAAAACTGACCTTCTGCGAAGGAAGTTATGCTTCCAAATCAGTATGGGACTCCTGAAAAACATACCCCAAATATTTTGTTTACATGCTACTTCCAGGAAGGAGGTCTTCCTGTTTTTTCCCATTCTGTGAATGCAGACATGGAGACGGGGAAGTGGTTTTGCTGAAACCACCCTGGGCTGAGCTGCGGGTTAGGGGCGGAATCGCACGAGCAGCCTGCGTGCACCCGCGCCTGGAAGATGCGTGGCGGCCAGGTCTCTGGGGAGAGGATGGGTCCGGTTGTCGGTTCAGAAATCCCAGACGGGGAAAGCATTGCTCAGGCTTCTTTACCCATGCTAGGGGTTGTTTGTTCTGGAATATTTCTGTGTTGTTGTTGTCTGCCTGTGCGGTCTGGGAGGGAATCGGTTGTATGATATTCAGAATTTATGCACTGCATTAAAGTATTCTTACTGTTAGTTTCTTCAATTTTTGGTGTGAAAAGGAAGCATGCTTATCCTGTATGCTAGATTTGCCAAAATAAAATACTTTGTAAAACAAGATGCATTCCAAACAGTGATCTTAGTATCTCGCCTGAGCCTAGTATAGACAAACTGTACGTCTAAGTACAATCTTCACTGGTTTCACTCAAGATTGGGATCCAACATGAGAAGCTTATTAAGATGTGAAGGTCATTTAAATGAGGCTGTTTCTGATTTGCAGTAGTTTGATTGTGACTTCTGGAGTATTTTTACCTAGGGAAAAAAATAAAAAGAATGGTAAGAACTTGAAAATGCGTGTTTCAAGCCCTTCCAGGACTTGAAGGAAAGGAAGGAAAAGCTGCCTGTTTATTTGAAAGCTACAAATGCCCCGTTTTCTTCTGTATACAGTTTTAGAGTTGAGAGACTACAAGATATCAAAGTTTAACTGACTGAATACTGTCAAATATAGAACTAAATTAAGTATTTAATTTTTGGAAACTGGGTGTGGAGTATGAGAAGTCAAAGATTACTTCAGTTTGGATAAAGAAGAGAACTGTTTTCTGAAAGAATAATGTTTTTTTGGAAGATGTCCTGAAGCTTCTGGGGATAAAGGAATGTTTCCAACATAAAGTGAGGAGGGTAAAAGTGGTCAGAAACTGAGAGTAGGTTGCAAGGCCACTTAGGAAAAGGAAGGTACATTACCTGAATGTTCACTTCATGTAGGTGGCTTGCTGTTCCTGTTATTTGTGTTTTAATTACAGAAGGGTTGCTCAGGCTGTACTTATAATCGTTGATCCCTGACTCGCCTCCATATTCACTGTATTTAAACATGCGTGCAATTTTCTTTGTCCTTTAACAACTTGTTTCCTCTTCTTTCATGCTTTCATTCACTTCCTTCTTGGCTCTCTGTTAACCCTAGCCTATTCTAATTCCCACTTCTTGCTTCCTTTTACCCTGTCCTTCCTTTTCTTCCTAGCCCTTAATTTACCCCCCTTTCCTCCTGCTCCTCCATCCTTCCTGCCTCCTGCCACTGGGTCAGATGCTTTCGAGCGATGAAGGTGTGGGAATTTTCCATGTCTGTAGGGTAGAATATGGAAATGCACTGAAACTCATTCTCAGAAGTCTATACAGATTTCATATTTTCTGATTGTAACTTGCTGGTAAACGACTGCCTTCGTATACTAGTAAACCTTAGAAGTGAGCCCCCAGAAGACATGGATCCCCGAGCTCCTCTTGAAACCCTTCTGTGTAAGTGGGTACTGGCATCCCTACGGCTTCTTGAGCATGAAACAGTAGAGTATGTGCACTTGTATCATGAGCAAATAGAAATATGAACTGAAGTACTTGACCTAGTACCTTATATTTCTGCTGGAGCAACTTGATTTAATAAGTTAAAATGTTAACTCTGTGACTCCAACACGTCCATTTCCTTTCTCTGCTTTTTTTCTGAACATGCTCAAGGGCTTTTAAAAACATCCACTAAAAGAAGGAAAGACCATGAGAAATACAGTCTTAATTGCACGCAGTTTAATATTCCTGTGCTCTGTTTTGAAGGGTACGCTTGACACAGAGAAAAGCAGCAGCCCCACACTGAATCCTTTGTCCTTCCTGCCGGGTGAAACAGTAGATAGCTTACTGTAAATATGGCCGGCTGCCAATCCGTGGCGCAGATTCTTTTTTTAATACTGTAAACTGGCAAGAAATCAAGAATCGCCGTTCTTCCTTTTATTTACTTTCCCTTCTGTATTGAGGAGTTCAGTAAATAAGAGAAAGTTAAATGTTGAATGAAGATTTCATATTGATTAATCGCTGAATAACAAAGAGTTATCAGCTTGTTTTTCTTTTGCCTCTTTTTTCCATTTCTTTTTGGTGAAACTAGAAATATCAGTTGCTTCATCTGGAATAGATTATAGCAGTGAAAAGTCTGTGCAGAGTTTGAAATGAGGACAGAGCAGAATGCATCCATCATGAGTAGTTTAAAATAATCTGCAGGGCTGCTGCTGATTTGATCCATAGATGTACTTCCTCATGATTACTTCCAAACTTGCGTTAATAATGAGTACTTTGTCTCTAGAAAATACTTTTTTGTAAAGCGTACCCCAGCCTCTGCTTGTAAGTATTTTCTTATTCATACAACTGAGCTTCCTGAAATAGCTGCTGAGTTTTTTGTTTTGCTGTTATATATAAAAGTGGTAGAGGGGTGTGGAGTTCCTTCTGCTGCTTTTCAAACACAAGGCATGCCTTTAAAGCTGCTTTGCTTTCATGCTAGAAAGAGAATCGGCGTTATTGCTTTTCTGACAACTGCATTGCTAAATTATTGGCAAAATTATCCTTGTAAAAGATAAGTGATTATGGTGATATTTAGATTGTGCACATTTTAATGACTTATCTCGATAAAAATGCGTTTCTACATGAATGATATGGGAGGTCAAATTAAATTTAAAAATTCCTGTTGCTGTTAAATACTAATTTAATGTGAAAGATCAGCCTGCAACAAAATGTTTTAAATCCCAAAATGTACCATGGTTAATTCAGAGGTCTGTCTATCTTCCTTAAAATGTATTAAGCATTTAGTATATCAATGTATGTGTTTCTGACTTGATGAAAGCTTAGAGCATACCATATAGGTCACATATGCATAGTTCTATTCGAGGTTTTATCGAAGAAAACCATGGATTTGTGTTTCTTACCTTCCGTAGTTTATGGTTAATTCAAAGTTAAGGTTTCTGGAAATTAAAAGGAATCTTTTTGTTTTTTAAAGCAGTGGACTGTGACAGAAGAAATCTGGACTTAGTTTCTTGATCTGCCAGATTTCTTGAAATAACTTGGTCAAGTCATCGCTATTTTTTTTCCTGAGTTCTTCATTTGTAAAAGGAAGATAATCTTCTTCCTTAAAATATGTCAGTATGGTAAAGATAAATGCATGAATATTTGTGAGACAATGCAGTGGTACTTAATGGCTTCAGTATAAGTATTCACATTAATGATTCATGTAAAAGAAAAATTGAAAAACTGCATTAACTTGAGAGTTTGGAGTATGTTCTTCTAGAAGCAGAGCATTTCTGAGGCTTAATTTCCAATCTGCAATGCCCAAACGAGGGACACAAAATATTTATGCAGGAAACTTAGTAGTTTACAAGTTTCCTTCCTTTAGTTCCTTCCTTCCTTTAGTTAGAAATTTTTTTTTTCCAGACTTGCAGGACAAGTCTTGATTTCTGGAGTAAATTCTTTTCAAATATGAAAGGAATGGCACTTTTTAAAATATATATATCTTCGCACAGGTATCTTGAAACAAAAATTAATGAAATTAACTATTTTAAGATAATTAAATTTGAGAGATGATCCAGAGAATAGAGAGTAACTTCTCTAAGCAATCAAGTAATATTTGTAAGCACAATATATAAAAAGCTCTCCTGTAAAAGCGTGGATCAGGAAATAACCCCCGTCTCAATGATAGCCGTCAGAAATTTCCCCTCATTCTAACTTTTCTTTTATCCTGAAACTAAATCATTCAAGATATGTAAGGAAGATTTATTGAAAAAATGACAAGTAAAGCTATCACTAACTTGTTACCATTTTAAGGTTGCTGGATGAGACACATAATTATCTTGAATACAGTTTCAGTTTTGTTGCCGTTTCAGTGGAGCACATTGCACAAAAACTAAAATTCACTCTTTAAGCACCTCTGACATTAGAAGGAAAAATAAGTAGCTGATGATTTTGGTTTTGGTCGTGCTTTACAGTCTGACTTTGCTTTTCGTAAATGTGGTAGTTTATTTTAAGTGGAAATGACATTATTGTCATCCCTGTTGAGCACCCACATTAGGGGAAAATTAAGAAATATCTCTACAGAGTTTGAGTTATAATGTGGCCGTGTGACTTTAGAGTACACTGCTAGTATATTTTCTTCTTTGATACCGTGAGCAGATTATCTTGAATAGCTAGCAGATGTCAGTATGTATTTTAAATACAGGAATAAGTGCTTGATATAAATATTACAGTGACTTGATTAACAAAGAACAGTGTTAGAACTGCAGAGATACTCTTACCACGTTCAGGTATTTCTCATGTGTATCTGAAAAGCTAGATTTTTGAGCTGCTTTAAATACATATTTGGAAGAAGCAGAAGACAGCTTTATCACTTGCTTCTTACTGACATCCTCAGTCCTTACAGTAACAATTTTCCTTGGCTGTTGCAGTGTGTGCCAGGAGCTTGCAGGTTCTGTGTCTGGCTGTAGACCCGATGCCTCAGATGCTGCCTTTTATCTGATACACCAGTAAGACAATTATCATGAGTCAGATGAACCCTCCACCCAAGGTTCCTCCTTATGGGTCAGGCCAGAGCAGGACCTTTTCTGATCAGGGAGCCAGTCTGTGAATTAATGTCAGTGAGAATTACTGGTAAAATCCCCAGTGATGGCTCGTGTCCAAAATCAGTAGCAAGACAGGCCATTTAAGTGTCTGCCCCTCCTGAAAAGAAAAAATACTGCTGGCGTCTCGTTCTTTCTCTCATCCTAACAAGGGTTATTTCTGATTTGTCCAAGTAAAACCAAGCAAGTAGGTTGGAGGAGGAGTGGGAAAAAAGGAGCGTCTTCTTCCTTCCCTTCAGTAAGTCTGCATTTGTCCTCACCAGCAGATCTTCCACCCTTGTTCCCCAGCTCCTTAGCCCACAAGGGGAATGTCCCATTGATCTGCTCTCTTTCTCAACAGGTCAGGGCATAAGCTGCTCTCTGTTTTTATCCCCCTGGCGAGGCGACATTGTATTCACTCTTTCACTTCCTTTGCCAGGTCGCCTCTCATTTTCTCCTTTGTAACAGGGCTTAGACCAACCACAGTCCTGGTCAGCTCCCTGCTCCCTTCCCAGAGCTGGGTGATACCCTGGGCAGAGAGCAGCTCATGGCCCTCTTCTGCACCTTCACCTTCCTGTCTTCCTTGCCTCCACTGCCGCACCTGCAGCGGTATCTGCTGCTGAGGGATTTTCTTTATTGCATTAAGCATGTGAGAGAAGATTTAGTAGGTGTGCTGCAGTGCCATTAGCCTCCAGTGACCCTGTGTCTCAGCAAATCCTTCCATGGCTATGAAGAATTTGTTTTGGGTTGAGTAAATTCATCTCAAAGTATTAAAGCTATCTGGGGGAAATCTGCTTTCTCTACCAATAGTGCCGTTTTCTTAATTCTGGGTTGTGGGACCTGCTAGTATTTGAATCATGCCATAGTTGAGTAACATCCAGTCTGGCAATGGGCAATGAATACAATTAAGTTTCTTTAAATCATATGGTTATGAAATATTTTCTGATTTTTACACAGAAATAGAAATGTTCTGTGTGTGGTAATGTTCATTAAAGGTGCTTTGGTGTACTTGGTGCAAAGTAACATTTCAATTTTTGGAGGATAAACGCAAAATACATCTTAAAAAAATGTTGTCAGATATATTGACAAAAGAAATCCACCAAAGTTGGCCTATGGTGCAAACCAGTTAACAAGTTCTTTCCCTACAAGAAAGAGCAGCGTGTATGCATGCAACAGCTTGAAATCTGTAAAGAATTTAAATGCTCTCTTCTTCAATGTGAAGTTCGCTTTGTGACACTTACGTGACAGGGATGTCAGTTAATTATTATGTTTATTACAGGTGTGGCTCTGTGGCACACTAATACTGTTTGAGTACATGCATCAAACACGTATCTGTTGTACTTGAGCCACCTTCAGATCAGGTGTGCTCATAATGAATAACAGAGAACATCTACAATCCTTCATGTCCTAGACAAAGCTCTGCAGAAATGTCAGAGAAAAAGATCCAAACCTAGTATGAAAGCAAGTTAACAAAATCAGATTTTAAGGTGGGATGCGGTTAGGACTTGGAGCAGCAGTATAAAAATGAGATCTGAACTGGCAGGTTAGTCATCTGCCAAATTCCAGATGACGATACCTAGAAGTGTTTTGGTTTCTGTTTTTTTGTTGTTGTGTTCAACAAACAACACTCTTCCCTCCTTGACTGCTGAGTTGTTTTTTGTTCTGTGAATTGCTCAGTCATCATATCCATTGGATTGGATTTCACATAAACGTATTTGTTGAGGTTGCTACTTCCTTTCGAAAGATCACTGGAAAAAAAAAGAGGGATAACATACCTATGCTACATTAAGAATTGTTCCATAGTATTTGGGGTCCGGGGTTCAGTTACTGCCTTTAGAGCATCCAAACATCTTTTCACAGCTGAGTTTTCAGGGGCTAGAGTCAATCCCAGAGCAAGTGTACACACCACCTGAATGAAAATATTTCCTTTTGACCCAGTAAATCTTCATTTATCTCAGGCAGAGACAGAGGCTTGCTCCAGCCACGCGATGAGGAAAGTGACTCATGCGTTCCGGCTCCTATTCCAAAGAGCATTCATATATTTGACATGCATTAGCTATTGGATAAAATGTCGACCCTAAGTGGAAGGGCGTACTGTTAAGATGGACTTTATTGCCAGATACAGGAAGGATTTAAGACATATTTGCAGCATTTTTCTACTAGCAAACATTAAAAACCTTTCTACTTCACACGATAAACTTGGGGGATCTTACTCTGAAGTTTTCATTCTCCTCATACATAGTTTAGGAAGACTGTGCATGCAACTTTTGGCTATGACCAATGATGGAATATAATGTTCTTTAATTGCAGTAATCAAAAGGTCAAATAATGTTGTGAATTGGTAGGTATTGCTTCATCTACAGTACAGTAAATACGGTCCCTGGGGTTGAAGAATGGTGATTGTTACAGTTCTTTTACCATCTGGCACTGTGACAAAATTACCCTATCTTCTATTGCTCTAGCATGATGAAAAATGGATAAATAAATAGAATTTATGAGTTTTCTTTACAAAGCTTTTCCACAGGGCGATTGATTTTATTTTAGTCTGTATGAGACAGACCAAAATGAGAAAAAAAAAAAAAAAAAGTGTTTCTCTTTCTTTCCCAGATCCAGTTTAAATGAAACAAGTCTGATATGTATTTACAGGTCTTTAAAGTACCTTAACAGTTGTTATTTGGCTTTCTGAAGGGAAGATTCTGGCCTTTATTGTTAGTTACTGCTGCAGAAAAAATAGTTTTCATGCCCTTGGGCCTGTTATGCAGAACTTCATAGTACTTCATGATAAGCACTGGGCACAAAGCTTTTGGGGATGGGAACCTTTCTTTTTGATTAGGTGGCAGGTAACACAAAGATTCAGCTCTGTCATGTTAATCTGTTGGAAGTTTCTGCAGTGACTTTTGCTATCAATTGTGCATTCCGTGTCAAGGTCAAAAGTGTCACTGTATTTCAAAAACGAACACATAACCTGTTGTTTAAGGAAGTAGTAGTCTGCTTTGGAAAAGACTTACATGAAAAATTAAGCTGGTAGAATGAGGAATTCAAGGTAAATCAAAAGGCTTTTTATACATGTAAAGACATTCTATTTAATATGCAGTTGAGGTTTTCCACATTGCATAATTAGACAAATGGAAAATTAAATAACAGAAGTCAGAATCAGATGCATTTTGAGGGTTTTTAGGGGTGATCTTTTTTGTTTATGTTTTTTGTTTGGTTGTTTTAAATGTATTGTTCGTCCCAGGATAAAATGCTTTGGGTAGATATCAGACCTGTCTGTAAACTGCAAAATCAGCTTGTCATCTTACTTAAAAGGTACTTTTATATTAAAGACAATATACTGTCATAAAAGTAGTGTTTGCCATGAAGAAAATTTGCAGTGTAATACTATATTTAACTACTTTGTGGGAATTGAGCTGCTGTGATGAGAGAATTTCAATAAAGTTTCTAATGTAAAACATATTTTGCAAGCGTATAACCTTTTAAATATCCACAACTTGGAGTTATATATTGTTTGGCTATATTTTGCCTTCTTGAAAGGTAGTATGGATGTCTTTATTCTCAAAATTATGAGTAGAATTGCACATTTTTTATTATTAGAAAGGTACCAGTTATATTTTATTTTTTTAGCATGTAGACAGATAAAAGCTGGTATCAGTATATTAGCCATGACAAAGTAACATGTATGTATAATTGTGAGGTGAATGGTTCTTTGCTTCAATAAAGTAACTACAGTTGGAAAACTGCTTCCTAAAATGTGCAGTAGAAAGCCTCCTCATGTTGGTAGCTTCATGCTTAAATGCCTAATTGTACAATTGTACCAAGAGAGCATTAGGTAGAGTGGGATGTAGCTGGGAGGATGCTGCAGGACCAGTCCTGTAGAAAGGCTCGTTTTGGTCACAGTCACCCATTGGGGCACCTCATGTTCAGAAGTGCATCTGATGGATTTAGAAGGGTCAGTGATTCAGGAGAGCAATCAAGTTCTCAAGGCAAGTGCTCCAACAGTTGGGCACAGATGTATCTGCATGAGCATTTTGGTTTAGGTCAGGAGCATGTTTCAGAAGCAAGTCCGCTCATTGTCCCTGCTTCCTGCAGACATGTGTGTGTTGCAAAATGGCCTCCGAGCACGCAAACAGGCTTCTTCTTGGGTGACACTAAACCAAAAGATGTTTTCAAATAGGTAATACCCATCTGGCCTGTGGGATCAGACTGGCTCCAGCTGAAAGTGATACCATCTGAACGAAACATGGATACTGGATCCTTACTACTTTTATGTTTTGCTCTCTGGATCCAACTCCTGCAGCGCTGTGCTGCTGCTGTAACCTATTCTGTCTCTGCCAGTGACCAGCAGCAGATGCCATGGGAAGACTGTAAAAGGCAAGCACGTAGTAGTGCTTTCCCAGTATATTTTCCCAGCTTTCAGCAATCTGCATCTCACAAGCTTCCTGAAACAGAGATGGTATCTTGCGTTTAATAGCCCTTGATAGATTTTTCTTCCATTAGTTTGTCTGATTGTTTTTAAATCCATGTGCACTTTTATCATCCACAATATCCTGTGCAGAGAGTTCTACAGTAGAACAATGTATGTGTTAGAAGTGCCTTCTTTTGTTTTGAACTTGCTACCTGATAATTTCATTTGATGCTTCTTTGTTCTTGTAAGAGACAAATGATTCCTTATCCACTGCTGTTAATGCTGCTCTGTTTATCACAGATTGCTTTGATACCAACTTGGTCGCTTGTCTTCCAGGTTGGAAATATCTGTATCTGTTTAGTTCTGTGTACAGAAGCCATTTCATACCTTTGATCATACTTGCTGTTCTCTCTGCCTTTCCTAGTTCTGCTACATCTTATTTTGAGACTGGAGGAATGCATGCAAACTAGACAACATAGTGTGCAGTGCCTGTCATTTAAATGCTGACATGGTATGTTCTCTGTTGTTCTGTGATCCTGATGATTTTTAACAGTATTTGATATTTGACTGCTATTGAAAGTAAGGGGACATTTTCATAAATATGACTCTTATAAGTGCCAGATTGCTGAAATTGTGAAATTGATTGGTGATATCCAGAGCCTGTATAGGCTTAGGGTTGGTTTCTTCCCCAACCATCCTCACCACCATTCCATGCTGTTCTTTATACTCATCAACACTGAATTTTATCTTCCACTTTTACTATTTATTCCCTTCTTATGTGAGATTATTCATAATTCTATTACAGCTTTTTTTTTTTTTTTGTATTGATATGAGTAACTTAGTATCAGCAGCAGACTTCTGTACACTGTTCTTCCCCCTCTTCTAACCTATTTACTCAACTGTGTCCCATCAAAACTCCTGTGGAACGCCAATATCGACCTGCTTTCATTAAGAAAAAACAAATGCCTAATGCCATCTTTTATTTCCCATCTGTTAACAAGTTATTTGCTTGTTTGGAGATCAGACTAGTTTATTGATCATGCTTGTCCTCACATACATTGATTAGCTAGCAATGCTAACAGATTTATGAGGCAATTCTACAAATGCCATGTTGACTCTTCCCCAGCATGTTGTATCTAGCTCTGTGTTTAAAGAATTCCATTCTTCCTAACAGTTCCTATCAATTTGCTCAATATGTACATCAAATTAATTGTTTTGTAGTTCTCTGGAACCCCCTGGGAGACCTATTAAGAGATTGATATTGTTTGCTCTCTCTCATTTTTCTGGTATGGAGATGGGTTTAAACAAGATTAACATGAGCAGTAATAGCTCATCAATGCATACGTGAGTTCCTGCAGAGCTTGTGGGAACATCATCTCATGCTTGTGAACTGTTACCTTTCATTTTGCCCATATTTCTCCTGTGACCTCCATCATTGGTGCTTAAATTTCATACTGGTTCTCAACCCCCATAAGGTGTTATTCCAGTCAGAGGATCATTCACCTAACCTCTTCCACAGTGAGCATAGAAGCAAAAAAAAAAAAAAAAAAAAAAAAAAAAAAAAAAAAAGTGCTGGTATTTTGTTGTGTTTTTTTCTTCCTGTTTTGGTTTATTTCTTGGGAAAATATTATTTCTTTGGTTTATATCGTTATATCTGATGGGGAATTAAAGGTCTGCTCAGAAAGAAAGGATCTACAGAAACTGTATGGTGCTACATTTGCTCTGTACATTTGAACTCTGTAAACAAGGTATTTGGAGTAAAAGGCAAGAGCTGTTAAAGCTTTAGAGTCTTCAAGTATCCTGAGTGGAAGAGGATGAGAACTGCAGCATTATCTATAAAAGTCTTCATAGGAATAGGGGAAGAAAAAGCCTTGACACCACTGTAGGATGGTATGATCATCCTGATAAAGAAAAGAGTAGCAGAGGAGTTCTCTGACTTGTAGGACTTTGAGGGAAAAGAAGTGCCCAAACTAGTCACCTGGGCAAAGATGAGGACTAGACTTAAGATAGAAACCAAAGTTACATTTTACATACCAGGAGTCCTTGTGCAATGCACAGGACATCAGATTCCTCATGGATGCTTCCAAGGAGGGTATTTGTGCAGCGTGAATGAATGTATTTACAAGCCTTGACAAGAGAAGCCCTGATCTTTCAGGGGATGATTGCAGATCTCCACAGTTATTTGAAATCTCAGAGACATTTTATATTTTGTTTAGTTAATAGGGACTTGTAATTTCTGCGCTATATCAATGTTGATGGTTAATTACTTGTACATTTCATTAGAAAAGCAAAATGAGACTGTGCCTGTAAAATCCATGGCATGATCTGTTTGGTGTTGGCTATCATGTGGAAGTTAATATTACTCATGAAAAAAATCAGACATTAAATGAAGCCAAAGCATATGAGACTGCTGGGCTTTGAATGATTCTGAACACCTCTATGCTACCTTTGCCCACTTCAGCCTTAATATTTTGTTAATTCTGTATGTGGTTCTTTTGTGGCTCAGATATTTAAATTGTGATGGCATTATTATTTTTTTAAAATTGTCCCATATTCATAACTCAGCAGTGAGTAAATGGTCCATAGATCCATTATTTTTCTGTCTTCTGTCATTTTCAAGTAATCCCAAGTGTAACTCCTTTATAATATGAATGGTATGTATTTCCAGTTGTGACTTAATGGTTTGGATAGTGGCAATGGTAATGAGCTGAAAACTCAAGTTGATGATCTCATCTTTCAGCCCACCAGCCAGTCTGAAATCCTTAGCTAATCACTGCTCACACATGAATACACACTTACCTAGAATATTTCTTGGTACTTCAAATTTTTAATATAAAACAGGGTGAGTTTGATAATGGATCAAATGTGACTTCTATTATTTGAAAGAATTTGCTTTTACTTTTTTTAAGGTAAATGAATTCTCTCCGTTGTTCACTTCCTAACTTCAGAGAATTTCTGAGTGCTGAAACTCAGGCATAGCATTTGACCAAAAAAAAAAGTTCATGTGAGTGATGTTTATATCTGATTATGCAGAACAGCTCACAGTGCACTAAAACTGTTGGATAGCATATTTTGTAAAAGTACTATTTGAGTAAAGGAGGATTTTGGATGACACTGCTTTTCATGGTTGTTGAGAAACAGTGATTCTTGTTTGGGTCTAAGCATAGCAGAAAGTGAGTCACAACACGCAGATTTGTGGAATGAATGTTTGTAGACTCAGAACTAAGTTTTCAGGTACTTGTGAGGGTTTTTTTGTTCTTGTTGGGTTCTTTTGGTCATGTCCTCCTCCCCATGCCAGAGTTGACTGAGAATAATTGGTTTAGTTCTGAATGTAGCACACAGATGTTTAGATAGGTATGTTAAAGGTTGGTGTTCATCCCACAAAGGGATTTTTGGACTAAACTGAGGCATCCAAGTTAGCAATGCAGCTGTTGCAGTCTCTATCTTTAAACCACAGAAGCAGAGAAGTGCTGCCAAAGGATAATTCACAGGTGCCTTTGTTTCTCTTTTCAGTGCAGACACTATCAAGAGAGAGCAAATTCTTTCCCTTCCTTTTTAATTCTAAAGTACAGTCATCTTTTCAGCAGTGGGGTTTGGCATCCTACCTCCAGAGAGCTTTGCTCAGTCACAGCCTGGTCTGTGTAGGTTGCTGTTCTTATACTGTTGTTTTTTCTTGTTAGAGCTTTGATACTGCGACTGTCGGGTTGGTATGTCACTCTGTTTTGTATCTACAACCAGCACAGCTTCGCTTTTACATCCCTGTCGTGTACTAATGAACCGAGTCTTGAATTCTGCTGCTGCTCCTTGAAAACTAAGTGCCAAATTTGTTTCCACACAGAGCTCCTTCACTCAAGATGTGAAGTAGATGCAGATGTACTAGTGTATACAGTTTGTAAAGTCTGTACTTGGTACTGTCTGGCTACTGATGGAAAGACTTGATTGCAATCCACTTGCTTGCTCTGCAGTCTTCTCTATAGAGAAGTTTATAAGACCGACAGTGTTGCTCTCTATCAACGCTAAATATTTTCAATAGCTTATGGCCATATGGCACTTGGAAACCTTTAAGTATGTATAGAACAAAAACTTCAGGCAGATGCCAACATAGAGAGATATTATCCTCCAAATAATTTAGCATCAGTTTGGAAACAGTAGCTTTCAGGAACAACGTCTCTACTGATTTCTTTGTTTGCAGTATGCTTTACTGGCCTGACCATATGACATTTGTAATATGACTACTGCAATTTTGCTGCTCTTTCTAAAAATGAACACTGAAAACACATTACAAGAGTCTGCAAATAGTCTTGCTGTTATCAAGTGATAAGTTCAATGGCAGTGTATGATGAGTATAAGCTTTACATGATGCTTTTAGTACTAGCTGTGGAGGGGATGACATGGTTTAAGGTAGTCATTTTGGATGAATGTGTTAGAAGAGTCAGGCTGCAGATCACAGGCAGATTTTGGAGAGTTGAGCAGCTGAGATCCATTTTAAGGGCTACATAAATATTGTGGCTTCAGTACTTCAGTGGATACCTGGTGCTGATCTTTCAGGATCTAGCAGAATGCCCATTTTTTCCCTCTCTTACACATATACTTACTATGTTTGGTTTAGCTAAATTAGCAGGTTAGTGCTGCCTACCTTTTGTCATCACCAACCACCCAGAAATACTTAACAAAGAAATGCAAGTGCAGAGTAACGCTCTCCTTATGCTGCCTGTGTTGTTTATGATAACTTTCTCAGTACCCAGATTTCTCTCTGACTGTATATCTGTAATTATTCATAATTTTATCAAAATGAAACAGCAAGACGGTGCTAGTCTCAGGTGAAGTAGTCAGACCATTGAACAAAGAAGTCTGCCATAAGGCAAATTATAAAGCTGTTGGGTAGAAGATTGTGGTTTCTCAGATGACTTCCTAATCTCAATGTGAAGGGCAGAAAGGACTATTACGTAATAAAACTGAGAAAATGTTGTCTGTTGGCTTGTAACTGATGAGGTTTTAATGTAGCCCTTTGATAGGCAGAGGGATAGAAGGCTTTATAGATTTTTAGATGGAGTTTTATCCACTTTTATGAAGAGGATGACAGGACAGGCCTGATTACCTGTCAGGTCCCATCCTAGCTAGAGGAGAAAGATGACTTGCCTTTGTGAAGCAGGTCCATATTGTCACCAGAGAGCCATATAAATAGGGACAGTCCAAGAGAGGAGTGCATTTCTTTGGAGAGAAAAATTGACGAGTTTTTGCAATTCCCTATCTGATCCATATTAATGTACATTTGGTGTTAATGAAAGAATTTTCGTGATTTTATAGGGAAAATGATATTTTCAAATATTTATAAAGACCATTTTCCATCTATTTGTCCAAATATTCTGCTCGTATTAGTTTGTATCTCACTGTCACAGCAAATACAAAATAGAGAAAGACTTGCCAGTGCAGAGAAGGGTCACTTGGAAGATCAAGAAAGAGATCTAAATCACATAACAGCCAGTAGAAATAAAGCTTAACTGCACCTCACTTTACATAATAAAAGGCTTGGGGCTTTTAAACTATATTTTTCTATCTTACTGTTTTCCAAGGATATGTATTTGCTCCTAGATTTTAATCTTCTAATGGTCAGTGAAATACCAAAGATGTACAGTTTGATAGACATGGTTCTATTAGGTTTGCTGTACATAAGATGTAAACTTCAAAGGAAAAAATGTTGATTCCTCTATAAAAGTAATACTTCCCACAAATGGAAGTTCTGTTATTGACTTTAAGGGACTTTGATTTTTTCCGTTAGCTTATTAGTCTTCATCCATTCATTTTTATTTTTTTTTTGTTACAGAGATAAGTCAGGTGCTGAGTTTTGCGTTGAAATTAACAACAGCAACAAAAAAGTATTTTGAGTGGTGTAGATTGGAGGATTTTTTTTTTTTAGTATTATGTGTATCCTTGTATACTCATACTTTTTTTTGTAATTTCAATGATTTCTGAAATAAGATAAAAATGCACATTTCAAAGAATGCAAGACTAATGCATTTCAGAGTTAAGAATAAACAGTGTGCTCCTCAAGTAAAGGCAGCAATATGATGTGATACTGCTGTGTATGTAAAACAGGTATCAAAACTTTTAAGCAGTATTTGCACTATTTTTATTTTACTGGAGTCTCAAATTTTACAAGTCCATAATATTGACCAAAATGTTGATCTTAATAATGAAATGCATTTGTATAGCTTTTAGTATTTGTTCTTTATCCCACTTAATACTATATTTTTAAATGAATAGAACACAAATGCATGAATATGGTGCACAATCAAAATTATAGGAAATACTATTTTTCTGTGTAGGATAAGAAAATACTTAAACTCTCCAGTTGCCAGCCATCACCCTTTTACCAAAAAGATGAAAAATATTATTCACATCATTGTATTTTAGTTGCTAATTTAATGCATTTTCAATTAAAATAAAAACAGATATTGTGAATCTAAGAACTTTAAAAGCTTTTACAAAGAAAACATCACATTAGTGAAAGTATAGATAAGATTAGTTCATAGTGTTTTTTTACATGGTGTGACCTCAGGTATCTTTTTGATAATGAGAGAAAAAATAAAAATAGCCAGTTTTGACCGTAAGATGAATGAAAATACAGTTTTGCTCCTCCCAACTTCAGTAAAAGCTTTTATAACAGAATCCAACCATTTTTTTTTCTTCACATTGCAGAGAGAACTTAGGATATACTTGGAGGCTGATTCATTTTTCATGGCAGAAGCTAAAGTTGAAATAAATATTTTGAAAAATAAGGGACCAACCACTATTCTTGGGTTTCATTTGAGTTATTTTAGTGTACATCAGCTTACTTGTAGTTCAGGTTTTGCTTTGTACTTGAGTCTCACCTCTTCTAAATCATGTTCACTGTTACTTAGTAGTTGTGATGAAAGCTGTAAAAGTTCAATATACCTTCACAGGAGAACTTGTTGGCAAAATAATACTGGTCTTTGGCTGAAGTCTGATTCCCAGCTGTTAAGTCATATTTAAACTCATTGCAGGAAGAAATTTGAGGTCAGTCATCAAACTCTGAAAAAAAACATATGTTAGTTGAGGTTTTAGTTACTTGTCTTTTAATCTTTTGAAGGAGGCACATGCTTTTGGAAGGGTTGGCTTCTTAGGATCTGCTTTTGAAACATATTTATCAATAGAAAGATGTAGAAAGATACTTGATGTGTTTAGTTTTATTGCTGTATTAAACACTTAACTCAAAAAGAAAGTCATGGAGATAAAATAACAACTAGTATAACATTTTCGTGTCATTTGGTCCCTGTATATGTGTTAGGTATACAGATACTGCTGTTATTCTGGTTAATATTTCTTACTTTTCAAAATGTAATTTAGATGCTCCTGTAGTATTTTCATTTTTTTCGTCCTGTTTCCTCTGTCTAATCCCATGAGATATGATGTAGAATCACTAGTGTAAAGTTCCTTTTTCTAGGCTTGAGGGCAGGGGGACAAATGGGGGTTAGTAGCATTTCCTTAGGCATTGTTAACTATGTGTTTAATATTGAAATTCGGCCCAGAAATTCCAACTTGTAATTACATTTGTGGTTTAGTGGCAGAATATAATACCACTGCCTTCAGTAGTGTGTGTGCGTGCACACAAAATTATAGTAAATCTATTTGTAAAGGACAGACCTCAGCAATAAAGACCTGGTTTTGAATTTGAAAATCATATTCCCACATTTATTTTCAGTGCCTAAGGGAGATAATACGACAAATTGTTAATTAATAAATTAATTGTATGAAAGATTGTTTTAAATATCATAAATCTTAATTACAAAATAATTCAGATTAATAATAAAGAGAAGAAGGACTTGTTACAGCAGGTCAACTTGTTGACTTTCAGGTTAGTTCTTTTTTTTTTTTTTTTTTTTTTTTTTTTTAGACAAATAAAATAGCATTCTCACTAGTACCAAAATGTGTGTTCACAGCAGTATTCTTGAGGCTCTGATACTATTATTATACTTTGAAACAAGGAGTATTTTCTCTTTCTGTTTAATATTTGGACGTTGTAATGCATTACATTCCGTGTCTCTAGCACAACAGTTGTAGGGAACATAAAATGGCAAGCCACCAAAAGGAGGAGTTTTCCTGCATTTAATGTAAAGAACTGCCACTCTGCATTTAGTAGGAATCTCTTAATTTTGAAATTAAGGGCTGGAGTTTTGGTCTGGTGGCAACCTTCAGGAAGGTGCTGTAGGAGGAGTTCCCAAAGATGTTTTGATCTAACTCACCCTAGAGTCAGAATTCTTTCCTGACTTTTTCTGGGGCCAGCAAAAATAATAAATACATAATGAAATACTGAGAGCTGTACAAAAATAAAAAGTGAAATAATTTGCTCTTGTTGCTTGCAGAAGTCGACTAGTCATGAAGGGAGCTCAGCTGTACCAGGAGGAGGGAATAGGTAGCTACTCCCATTCCTTATCCTAGAGACCCATAGTAGAGGGAACCTTCCTACAAACAGAAAGGGTGGTTTTGTCGTGGCATGTTCCTATGCCAGGCACAGCCTGAGATGCAGCGTGAACCTAATGCAATGGAGAGAACAGAAGATTTAGTCATATTCACAGACTTACTCTCCTGGGAGTGGCTGATGAGTTCATCTTAGGTAGGACAGTTACCTCTACCGTACTATGGACTAGAAGGTGTCAATTAAAGACTTTTTAAGCGTTAGTTAGGAAATATTTTTTTGATATGGGTGTGCTAATTTTATTTCTGTTCACATGATTAAACAAATAATTTTCACATAAGGAGGAGAAACTTAGCACCATACCAAGATCATTAATTATTATTATTTGTATTATGTTGTTCATTATGTACCTTACTCAGGCAGCTGAATGTCTTTGCTTTCTCGTTCTATATTGATTCTGCAGCAGTCTTCATCACCATTGTATCCAGAGGTGAAACCATAGGATCTGTGTTTACAAGGCCAAAACCTGCAGCAGATGACAATAGTCTCCTGGTCTAACTTTTTAACAGTGTATATGCAGAGTAGATGGGCTCATTAATAGCTAAACATCTGGCCTGCTTAGATGTTTTTATTAATCTAGCTGTCTTATATACGTATTTTCAGGTATTGAAAAGTAACAAAAATCCAGGCTAAGAGGCCCTGTAGAAGCACATGAAACTTTCTAACCAATATCTGTTTTGTAGTTCATTTTCCATGAGGAACTGCATCAGTATTTGTACCTCCCAACCAATTTGGCTTTGTTTTGTGGGGCTGGCTATATGAATCTCTCCCCATATGAAATGGGTGTTTTAGTCTGAACATAAATTTAGTTGAGAAACCACATGTTGCTATTGAATTTGAGGTATATTTTACTCCAGCCTGGGCTTAATTCAGTACGTAGTTAAGCACATTTATAACTATAAGAATATGAATAGTTCTAACTAGATGAATGAGTCTCGGTGCAGTTCTGTGACTTTGTCTGTCTAAAATGGACTATAGGTTTAGGACCTTAGAGTTCATTTTTGTCTGTATTAGAAGCATTATCCTACAGTAAAACCTCAGAATTAGTTAATATTGATGTTATTAAAAACAAATAAATGCCAGTTTGTTGTTGTTTTTCTGAAGACTTTTACCTATTTGTTTTTATGAACAGTTAGGAAAACAGCACTGATGAGTCATAATTGAATGTATTTTTGTAGTTTCAAGTCTGCCACATCAGTGTTCTCCAAATGAATTTGGTTTGCAGTAGACACTGCATACTGTAAACTTTTTCTGAGGCAATATTTAAATGTGCTTCCCTGGCAGCATAGAAATATAAATAAACATGCAGTGTTAACTTTGAGTATTATTAATCTGAGTGAACTTCAAAAGTAGCTTAAAAAAACTGTAGAGTTATTTTCGTTGGATTTCAAAGTAGATGTGCTGTACAGATAGTAATGTTTTATCAATCACACAATGAAAATAAAAGTAGAAGCTGTATTTGCTAAAAGCCATGTAGATTTTTGTACTGATGTGCTAATCCATTCAAATTTTATTGTTAACATCTGTACTGAGTGATTGGAAGGCTGACTATTTAGGAGCCCTTGAGACCAATATTATTTACAGTTGTGTAAATAAATTTGAGAAATACATGTTAGAATATAGAGAATTAGGCATATAAACTATTAAGAAAAATAAAATATTTTTTAATGTGAGATTATATTAGTGCTAATTACTATTAAGATAATGTTCCAGATAAACATCACCATGTTGTTTAGCTAGAGCTTCTCCATTTATTGAATGATAATCATATTTGTAAAGAGCAACTAAGAGTACATTATAAATTAATTAGCTGATTATGACCTTCCTCCTTCCTCCATTTTCACCAGCTGCATAAATTTGCTATTGACACCTATAATCACCATCTTTGCTGCTGATACAGACCTCTTTGTGTTTCAGGGACTTTATGGCACGCTGTTTTAATGGATTTTCCCTACACATGGTGGTGGCGTGGAAGATCTCATTACATTGAGCCAATATTTTTATTTTCTTTTTGTTTGATAAGCCACAGTATAAGGAAGTAGCCTTTTTAGTATGTTTTCTGTATGTGTTTGTGTTAATAGATAAATTAAGGTGGCAGTTGTCTTTGTTTTTGCAGTGTGCAAATATAACTCTTCTGCCCTGCTTAATGAGAATGTGTTGTGACACTTCTTTGTTATGAGCATTATCTGACCAAGTAAGTTAGGCTGAAGGTGATTAATTTGGTAAATATTTCAAATATGCATTGTGTTTTAATGACAACTGTATAAAATCCTTGGGTCTCTACAGAAAAAGCATAGTACTGAAAATCATTGGGTAGAATTCAGAATTTCAGCACTACAGTTTTGCACGTATGGCATTGGGTTAACAATATTTGCAGTGCATAAAAAAAAAAAATAAAAAGCCTAACGGAGTGAAACTAGTTGTAGAAGCTGCCAAAATTGCTTTTTTTTTTTTTTTTTTCCCACTGAGACCAAATATTTTCATCTTTCTCCACTGCTTTTGACTCAAAGACCTACCTTACTGAAATTTTTAAAATAAAGCAAAAGTATCCAACTAGTGCAGAAAAAGTTTATTTATGCTACGTATGCTTTATATAGAACAGCACCTCTCTTCTTCAGGAGGTACTTTATACAATAATTTTTAAAACCCTGATATTTATCGATGTGATGGGTCAGTATGGAGGAATCCCAGGAGCTGTGACCAGCTGTGCAGCTGGGAACACACCTCATCAAGCTACCTTAGAGCAAGGGCCCAGGAGGCTCTCTGCCAATGTATCTGTGCCTGACCAGAAATAATTGCCTGTAACACAACAGAAAGTGGACCAAAAACGGTACGGATTCCATAAACAAGTCTAAGTTACAGTTATTTTTGCATTGTTTTTATCTGTCACTAAAAGTCTATGGAGCAATTGATACATATTTACAAAATGAACCTTATTAAGAGAAAATGACCATGGCAAAATTAAAACTCTAGACTTGAACTGTGACAGAAGCTCAGCCTACTGATTTCATCTGACTCCTCCCTTTGAAAGATGTATTCTAACAACAGCTCCCTGGCCAAGAAATGTGGATTTTGCAGTGTGACTGTTGTTTTTGTTGGTGTGTGTGTGTGTTTTTTTTCCTAAAAACAGAAATTAATGTATTTATGCATAGTTCTATATAAGGATGAGCACCCACATGTGCCTTTCCTCAGAAGTCTTCATTGTGGCAATATGAGAAGGCTGTCTGTATTGTACTGGAATACAGTAATACAATGTTTTAACAGTTGAGTTTGGTCTCAGTGAGAATATCAACAGAGTAATCATTTTTGTTGTCTACAGTTTATTTCCTGCTGTCTTGTCTTGTTAAGATATTATCACTGTCATGCCATTTAGAAGTACCAATTGCTTTCATATGGCAATATGGAAAAAATGTTGTATTTAAATAAAATGCTTCTTTGGTGCTTACTTTTGAAAATACGTGATTTTGCAATTCCTAGGGAAGTTTGAGATGTGTTCTCAGGTATTTTAGTTTTCCTCCTTTTCTGCTCTGCTGAGCATCTTAGTAACTTTTTGCTCTTGCACCCTCCTTTTCTGACCAGCAGTGCTGTAGGTTGTTCCTCATTCCATGCACTGTTATGTTTCAGACTGTTGTGCAAATGAGTTTGCTTCTCATTCTCTAAAGAGTATCCTAACCCCAGGAATTTCCAGCCGGAGTGTCAACAAGGAGATTTGAGAGCATTAACAAGGAGTATCAATTAAAAGCATTACCAAGGAGCGTTTGGACTCGAGAACCTTTCATTTCGGAAGTGTAGAGACCATGTGTCCTTCCACTTGCAGGCAGAAGCTGAGTCAGGGGTGCGCCAACTTCTGGGGAAATATGGGGAGCCTGGCATTTCTCCCTTACCCCCAGCAGATGTGAGAACTGCGCACACAGTAAGGCTGGAGAGGAGCTCAGTAATCTGAAAATGTCTATCCTTAGTTTTCTTGAAGATACCTTCAACTTCTCTTCGTTCTCTGTTAACCAAATGTATAGCTGCAGTAGGTATCTTAAAGAACGAACATCTTGAAAGTAGGGCATACTTTGCTTCTGGACAGATCCCTTTGTGTGTGTTAAGGAGCAGTGTAAATAAGTCATGTAAGTTCAGTATTGAACTTAGCTGCCTAAAATATTAAAGAAGGTTTAACAAACTACTAAAAATTCAACAGCAAAATATATAACTGGAGACATTACATTTCTGTGCACCTGTTTTTATTTGAGGATAAAGTTACTGTTTTGAAGAGTTTGTCTGTAATTTAAATGCAGTATGTAAAACTGGTTTCTATTAAAACCATTATATTCTCCTAAATTGTCATGTTGCACTGGAACCCTGAATAAGCCGTAATGCACCATTATCCCTAAAAACTGTGTCATAAGAAGTCATAGAAGGTATCCTACAAAAGTTTTACTTGGCAATCAAAAGTATTTCAGCTAGACTATATTTTGCTTTTAAGTTGTTATTAAAATGCATGTGTATGCCTGTGTGTTTGTAGCATATGCTATAGTTCAACTGTATTTTTAATAGCCACATAACTGTTTTCCTCTGTACTTTGCCAGATGAATTCTTTTCAGTTTGAAAACTGTTATGCTTGCATTCATCCCAAGAAATAATTATTTTGGGAAAGGTTGAGAAAAATGTGTTTCAGTATTCTGTGAATAAAGTAATCGATTTGACTTTTTAACAGTGTAAATGAAAGCTTCAAGGAAAAAAATGAAATCGTGAAGTCTCCATCCCTCCTGGGATGGGAGGACATGCTGGGGACGAAACACAGCAGTGCATGTGGCAGAGCTTCATTACGCACTAGGGAAGCTCTCTGGAAGCTGTTTTAGGACAGACCCTCACTGCATCAATCCTAATTTCCAGTCTTAAGAACAGGACAGGAGCAGTAATAGCATTTTGCATAGCATGGGTTTAAAATGAATTTATCCCACCTTCTTTGGTCTGAGAGCAGTGAGGAGAGACCCCTCACCACAAACATTTCTTGTTTTATGTGCCGCCATGAAAGGATGCGGGAAAAACCTTCAGGAACCCAAGGAAAATGTAGTCGTTTAATGGACGTGAACAAATAAATGTTTTTCTTTCCTGAACCAGCTGTAGTTTTTTGTTCGTTCGTTTGTTTGTTTGTTTGTTTTTGACATATTGAGAGGGCTTGCATTTATCACTGTCTGTATTCAGGAAAAGTGCCGTTAATTTCCATGGGATTTAGGCACCTCCTCCATGAAGGTTCTTTAGAAAGCCAATGTCCTTGATAGTACCCTCAGGCACAACCACACCACATCAGTGCTCTGAGCACCAGACAGCGTAGGGACAGAATCCTAGAATTGTCTAGGCTGGAAAAGACCTTCAAGGTCACCAAGTCCAATCATCAACCTGGCTTACTGAGTCCTATCACTAAACCATGTCCCTTAGTGCCATGTCCACACATCTCTTAAATCCCTCCAGGAATGGGAACTCCACCACTTCCCTGGGCAGCCTGGAACACGCAGTGTGGTTTGCCATGGTGTTAATTAGGCTTAAGGAGGAAAGTCTATGATGTATACAATGATGAAAAGACTTTTTGTTACATCCGATGGCTTTAGATCAGGTCTGCTGTCAGTCTATTTCTATTTGTTGCTTTCGGTATACTTTGAAGAGGAGAAGGGAAAGAGTGTGGCTAACTGAAAATAGACTGCATAGGGGAGACACTGTATTGCAGGAGCAATTGCTTTCTAAATAAAGATTTTCTGTATCTCTTGAGAGAAATTAGGAAAAGGACCATAAAGTTTCTGTTGGCCAGCAGAAGAGAACCATCTGCTGGAGTTATGAACAG
Source organism: Aythya ferina (assembly GCF_964211825.1). Taxonomy (NCBI): domain Eukaryota; kingdom Metazoa; phylum Chordata; class Aves; order Anseriformes; family Anatidae; genus Aythya; species Aythya ferina. The sequence continues at coordinate 43,330,210 of NC_140300.1, read as the reverse complement.
TTGGCTGCGTTTAACAACCAGTGGTTGATGGTCTCTGCTCTAACCAGGAGGAGTTAGTTTATTCAATGCAGGTGATTGAAAGTGAAGAATAACACACCAATGTTAAGGAAGGGAGGGGAAAAAAAGGAAAAATGGAAAAAAGCTGTTTAAAAACAAAGTTATAGTTCCACAAGGACAGTATTTTTCTATTTCAAATTTATATCATAAATTTCTCAAATCATTAAAAGGCACTGTACATGCCATGTAATGATGTTGGTGATTCATTAGCTTCATCTGCAGAGAGAAATACAACATTTTGGCACTTCCTTTTCTTTTTCCTTTCTTTCTTTGTGGTTTTCCATTTCTCTTCTGCAAACAGTTAGGATGAACTAAAGCATTCTCTGTTTTCCATTAGGTCTCATTTGCTACAGCTTTCTGCCTTTAAATTACTTCTGAACCACAGAATCTGGCAGTGCTCATTGGAAGGCATTTGAGGACAACTACTTGATCTGGAGTACAGCCATGTACGGTACTTGAAGGCATAGAACAAAGCAATATAAATTGAGATTATTTTACTAAATGTTTATGGCTCTTCCAGTGCAGCCAGTAGAACTAAAGAAAAAAAAAATCTTTATTAGGGCATAGTATGTAAATACTCACTTTTTATTGCATCAAAGAATGCTTTTACCTTCTCTGTCTGAAGACAAAGGCCTTTTTAATATCTTTCCCTTCATAGTGTCACTAATCTAACGTTCCTTATCTAATTGTTGGAGATTAAGTACATATAAAGAATCGTTAACATCAGATGTATTGAATAACTGATTTAAGGGGGACTGGCTAGGTTACAGATCAATCATGCTTCCACAGCTTTGCAGCCCGGTTTAAACTCCATACTGGAAAATGCAAATACAAATTTCACTAATATCTGATTGGAGCCAATTTAAACATTTTGGACCAATTTAGTTCTTACATATATTCATGCAACCTTATTAGATCATGTAAACTGCTGTTAGGAACTGCAGGTATATGGATGCAAAAAAAAAGCGAGTACTTCCAGTTTAATGCATCCAGAAAATGACATAACTTAGTTAAAGTAATGATGACAAGCAATATATTATCATCAGAAGAGAAAATATTTTACAGTGTGCAATAAAAGAATGCTGTCTTTGGAGAAAGTGAGGCAATGGGAAGTGAGGAAATAAGGAGTTCAAAGTTGCAAGGGAGGCTGGGTTTAGGAGATCTGAGTTACACCCTCAGCTCCCGCCTGTTATTCTAGACCATGCCATCCTTCCCTAGCACTTGACTAGTTAGTCCCGGGGGCGCTGTGTTCAATGTAATTCTGAAAGTGTGGTTCACACATGGAGAAAGAGCATACTAAGTAGTACAGCATAATGTAAAATAACATTCCTGCTAACTCATTTGGCTCTTATGCAATAGAGGAATTCAAGCCATGTAAACTGTTTTGCAAGGTGTTAGGTCATATTTTTTTCTCTTACCCATTATGGTTTATGTTCTTCCTGCAACAATCTCTTCGACAACTCAAGACCTTGGAATATTTACAAGCATGTTTTGAAAACTTGGCTGGTTACCTGAATTCAAATAAGGGTGATGAAGGTCTTTTTGTACAATTTTCCATGGGAAATAGAGAGTGCCCATGCAAATTGTGTAGATTGAGTTATTATTATGTGATTTCTTGTTTGCTTGCATGTTACAGGATAAAAATCATGAATAAAAATGGAGATTGGCTTGAACTCTTGGGGAACTTTGATAAATAGTGCTGTTTTTTCTGTATGCAGCTGTTATTTCTTGTAATAAAGGAACACGTACAGAGTTAAGGACATTTGAGATAGATGGAACGTCTTTGTTTTTAGTATGAAAATGTATCTGTTGCTGGAAACAGTAGGTTCATACTTAAAGCACGGTATGGTTTTAGGTCTTACCAAACATTGCAGTTATTCAGGGTTTCAAATTCACGATACTCGTTCTGTAGTTTTGTGGATTCCTTGCTATTGGTAATAATGCAGTAATGAAAAAAATATGCAGTTCGAAAGGTTCATGTTCCTGGTTTGATTAAAATAAAACAATTACACCTTGGAGGCAGATGCCAGCCATTTATTTTCCATGCTTTCTTTGTCAAGTTTACTCTGCCCCAGCTGAGGAAATGCTTGCTTATGAAGTGTGCCATGAGTATCAGAGCATCCCACCCTTCTAGTCTTAGCGTGCCTTGCAAGCTGGTGTTTTTGTATATTTGCCCCAAATTAAAACAAAGGCCTGTTGCAGGATATGAGTGCTTTCTCATATAGTGATTTTAGTGCAGACAGAACAGTATGCAGGACATCAAATAAGCACCCGATGAACTCTCAGCATCATGCCCAAGATCACAAGAGGGCATTTTGAAGAATGGTTTCTGTGAAATCGCAAAGATGCTTTTTGTATACCTCTGTAGAAATGTTTCATTTGTGGAAGACCCTTAATGAGTGTTTTTCTTTTGTTTTCTTTATGTTGTGAGCTCATGCCAAAGGCAAATAGTGCCATGATAAAAAACACTAATGGAGAAATACAAAGAAAAATTGCTGATTGGAATTCCTAGCCATGCTCTTTTATTTTAATATTTGCATGCCATGTAACTGTTTCTCTTACACATCTTGTAAATGAATAGAATATTCCCCAGAGAAGTAGGCTTTAGTTATTTGGTAGCTATCTTAGGCTTAATTAGCCTAAGGAAAATTAGCCAGAAATTACTGTTGTATCGATATTATTTGAAATAAAGAAAGGGGTCGTAGTGAAGGGAGTCTGATTTAAACTATTATTTTATTAATATCTTAGAATGCTGTATTTATTCTCTCCTGGAACAGGTGGAAATCTTGCCTCTTTTACTTTATTGGGTCGAATATAGAATTTATTTAGATCTCAATCAGATACAGTAGTAACACGTTCACTTTGAGCTGTATGACATTTCCCTGACTACTTTAAGTGATGCCAATTAAGCTCACAGCTACATGAGTCACTTCAAATAAAAAGAGAGGAAAATGACCAAAAAAGCACATAGCCAACTTTGTGTGCTGAAGATTTAAGATGTAGGTCTGAATAGAAGAAATACATACAACATTTTTGATTTTACATTATACAGTGCCAATTAAAAATGCACTGATGAAAACTGCTTGATTTTAAAAGGTTATACGGTCTTTAAAAGGCAAATACCAAATTCGGCTATAGTCTAGCAATATTAGAGAGAGGACACTTAGTTGCATCAGATTTGTTTTTATGAAACAGAAAGGAAAACACCTGAAATGCAAAGTTTTCCAGAGTAGTTCCTGCTTCTGTACATAGTGTCCAACAAACTCTATGTAAAAAGAATTTATAATAAGCATAAAAGTTGCCAGGGGTGGTTCACCTCTTAGTACAAGCACTCAGTAGAAAATTCGGAACATTACATTCTAAGTTTATCATAAAGAAGAAAAGTTTAGCAAAGAACCTTTTCCTTTCTGTCCCAGTTCAAAATTCACCTCATATGCTACTGAGCCTGACTATGAGCTTTTCTTTGTTCTGCTTCGTGTCTAGCTGCCCCCATCTGCTTAGTATGGTATCTCTGTACTTTGCAGAAAGTAATTCTGCTTGGTACAAAAGTGTGAAGGTGGTTTCTACAAATCCTTCCTATGTACGTATATATATACTTTTTTTTTTTTTTTGGTGTGTGTGAAAGAAGAGAGCTGTTTAAGTGCAAGGACAAACTTGGCAATGTTCAATACACTCCTCATTTGAGCTCAGCAGCAGTAAATGAGAGGAAGAATGGAGCAATACAGTGGTATTATTAAAAGATATTATTGTCCTACCATTGTAGTATGTTACAGAGTCAGTGTATGATTTGGTATTAGGGGAATATGCATGAAATTACAGTGTTTGGTGTGGTATACAGTCTTGCAAAGTGTAGATATGTTTCTATGTGTACTTGCAAAATGTGGACATAGGTTGAATAAAAGTGCAAGGCTACAAAGAGATGTGCAAAAAAATAATATATATATGCACATATATATATTAGGAATGGAATAGAGGAATATAGAAATTAAATGCAAAAAGTGAAAAAGTTTCTTCTAGCCCGTGATAGCCTCGGAAAGGGTAGGATAGAAACACTGTAATGGAGAAAGAAAAAGTTCATGGGGTTTAGTGGTGACTGTAAATTCGTGCATATGAACATAAAGGTAAGAACTGAGAAGAGAAACAGGCTGGAGAAAGGGAATTCCAGACAGATGAGGCAGCACATGCTGAAGGGCAACCCCAGCTGCGTGATCATGAGGATGGGACGGGGAGGAATGCATGAGTGGGCAGTAATTGGATGATGGACACAAGATTAGAGTCAGGGTGGAGTGGGAGTGGGGCCAAGAGGAGTTTTTGAAAAAACAGGATGCTAAATATAAATAGGATTCAGACATTCACTCTGTCATAGTGACATAATTATGGCAGTTACATTGTAGTATTCTCTGGGAGAATGCAGACTCAGTCCTTAAGGTTTTAAGTTACTGGGACTGGGGAACAAACTAAAAGAAATAAATTGTATGAATGGAAGCAGGAAATGACAAAAACATGAGTGGTGATGTAGATGGAGAAATTAAGTAAAAAATAAATAAAAATTCAGCTTTACTTATTAAGTCAGTTTTAAATTTAGAATAATCTCTAAACACTCCAAAATAAATTATCAACCTTTTTTTTCATTTATTTTATTTTTAATAAAGCTGATGACGTTGTCTTTTGGTGGTAGGTGCTATTTGCTAACTTAACTCTCAAAGTCCATTAATTCATTTTTAAAAACTACCATTTAGATTCTATGAAGTTGAATGTGTTTTAAATCCCCAGATAGGTTTATTAGGAGAAATTGCATTTCAGATCTTGGACAACTTCAGAGTTAATGTGCATCAATCATTGTCTTGTATTTATTAACTGGAGAAAGAAAGAAAAAAAAAAAAGTTGAAATAACAGATTACTACTGTTTGAAAAATGTATCAGTCTAATTTTCAGGTGGTAAAAACGTACTCATAATTGGAATTTAAGCCTAGTTTAGGCTCTTATGAGGTTACTGACTTTTTCCATCCGCATACATTGTGCAACTAATGAAATCACTTAACTCTAATGTTTTGTGATTTTAGCCTTCATTCTCTCTCAGATAACTTTTTCCTGGACCACGTTCACAGATGTCTTACACTTCTCTGCCAAGGGCTTGATATGTTTATTTTTTCGAACTTTTCCTGTTAGCTGCAGGCACCGCAGGCCTTTTCCTAGGCCCTCAGTGCTGGCCTGTGCCCTGTCAGGGGTGGGCTGGCTCTGCCTGGTCACGGCCACAGCTGTGAAGCCTGGGCTCAGTTACCACAGCTGTGGGACGGAGCTTGAGGAAGGAGGGAGCTCTCCTGGACCCGAAACAGGCAGTGGAGCTGGGAGCAGGAGCGCTGCCAGGGGTGTTGCTGAGCGGTGGAGGTCAGGTTAGTGGTCTGCTCTCAGAAGGAAGGCATTGAGATGGTTTTGGGTCTCTCTGGGCTGCAGCAGGTGCCCACAGAGCAGCGGTCTGACCGAGCGAGGAACGCAGCACACCACAGGCGAGGCTCCCTCAGGCTGAAGCCACTGTCTGAGGTGTTGGGGGCTCAGGAGTTTCCACTACTTCTGCTTGTACTGAGTCCCTCTGTTCCCTCTGTGATGTGGCAAACTGGGAGGGCAGTGGGATTTTTGGTCAGCTTTTGGCAAGCACCTTGCCCCTGTGTGGAGAGTGGCTCCTCAGCCGGGAGCTGCGGCAGCGCGTCCCCCCTTGCTGCAGCGGCTTTGCCTCTCTCTAGGGCGGCAGATGGCATGATCTCCCATCAGAACGAAGTTTCCAGCATTATATGGCCGGGGTTTTTTTAGCAGTGTAAAAAGTGAGTGCATTGATGTATTGATCCACTCAGCAAATGCTGCGGGGAAGCTAAACAAAAGGTGGAAGAAATTACACCTGGGACTACAGCACTGGGTTGTGGTGTGAGGCTTGCTCCCGGCCCCGCTGTGCAGCAATGCTGAACCGCTTTGTAGTGCTTTACGCTCTCTTATGCTAATGTTTTATTCTGGTTGAGAGCTTAAGACAGAGAATGTTTTTTTTATTATTATTATTTTTTTTATAAGCTCTTAGATAGAAAAACAAAATCGAATGTGGCATAATATAGCACTGAGTTCACTCAGGGGCCTCAGGCTCTACTGTATTACAAATAACACTTGAAAGTCACTGAATTCCGGTAACCTGACAACAACAACAACAAAAAAAAACTTGATTATTTTGTACCAGCCTCTACACCAACAGAATTTTTAACTTGTATTTTTGGTTTAGAGGTGGCTTATCATTCTCTGCTAACCTGCTGAAAGCTTTTACTGATGAGAGATAAGCATACCTGATTATTTGTACTGCGTCTGTTCTTCATGTAGCAAAGACGCTTTCATCTGTCCATGTAGATAAACTTTCCCAAATCACTTCAGTTTCTTTAGACAGTGATTAAATAACTGGAAGAATGGTAAAAATTATGCCCTGTCCACACTGTTTTTTGCTGTGCTGTTTGCTCTGTTCTGCGTCAGTCCCCCCACTACTTCACCCCCAGGCCGCCTGAGGGCAGTGGGTCAGGACTGAGAGAAGCAGGCGAGGGCCTGGTCCTGCAGGAGGACCAAGAGGAGGTCACAGTTGCTAAAATAATAGAAGTGATGTTTGAATTGGCATGCTGGGACCTCCATGGTACATCCATGACAGTGCCTTTTCCTCCCACCCCTCCTTGCCCTCTCTGTGGTTCTGCCTTCGTTTATTTTTCAATCATCTACAGCTGTGTACAGCCAGCAGCTAACTGCTGCCCTCCTTCCCCACACCTGCTGTGGTCTTTGGATTTTGATTAACTACACCCGTTGGTGCCAAAATATTAACCTCTGCTCAACAACTGGGTCTCACTTTTTCCTCTGAATTTCTTCCCTTGGGCTGTTTTGCATGTTGGTGTTGATCAGCCTGGTTATTGTACGTGCCTTGCAGCCAAGAGTTGTGCCACAGCTGGATCTACAGGAGGACGCTGGTGAGAGGCAAGAGGTTTGGACTCGGTTATACTTTGAGCTGCCTGGGGAGAGTGAGCAGCCTCAGAACAATACCTGTAGTGAGTGCAAATTATTTTTCAAGTCACTGTTTCATTAAAGCCACTATTGCTTTGCTGAGCTGCTAAACAACCTTTAATTCTCTTTCCCTCTCTCCATTGGCGATGCCAGTTTGGAGATGTTGTTTGGTATCTTGTATTTTTTTGATTCCTGTGCTCCTTGAATGTATGGATCAAAAAGTATGATTTTTGTGCAAGGAAATGAAGCAATGAGCAATAGATTGCTCACATTGCTTAGGCTGCTCACATCTTTGTTTAGAGTCCCTTCTACAGTATCACTTCTTCAGTGGCTAAGGCAGCTGTAACTCATATCTCTTAATTTTTTTTTCTGTACTATGGCATGTTAAAAGAAGGGAGGTTGAAAACCCAGGAAAAGCTACTAATGTGCAGATGAATGTGAAAGTCTAATCTGTATGTCCAGCACTTAAAATGGAAACAGAGAAATAAGCTCTTTGGGATATTATCTGCCTCTTTGTATTTCTTACTCAGCACTGAGGCACTTAATGACATACTTGAAAAAGTGAGAGTAAGTAAGTATCCATAAATCACTGTGGCTTGACATACAAGACTACTCACATCTTTCAGTTTGTAAATATGATTTATATTATGTTGCAAAGGATCTGAAAAGACCTCCCTAAGCCAAAAAATGAACAAACCATTGGCATCTGCAGTTTTTTGGCTCATCACAGCACTTAATAATACTCACAGTTTGGAATATTATGTGTTAATGGTTTCACGTGTATGAAATGCCAGCAAACTTGCTCTACCGTTAGTATAAAAGACCTCAACACTGGGGATTTAACTGGGTATTTAATTTTCTTGTTGTCTGAAGGATGGCACTGCTTCTCATGAGTGTAAATTCATAAGCTGTTTGTTTCACTGCAACGTGTGCTCCATCCAATAAATCGTGGCTGGATCATGACAGAAAGCGAAGCGGGTGAGTCAGCCCATCCAGTTTTCTCCATGAGTCCATCTTGCGAAGGCTGACATGTTGGTGCAGTTATTGCAGAGCATTTCAGTAGACAGTCTTGAGCTGGAGTCGTGAAGTAACATTCGCCTCTTGACACAGTTTATAATAATGGGCTTAAAAAGTGCGTGACACCTATTCAGGGCTTTAAATCACTGCAAACACTTCTAAAGGCAAGTTGGCTAGAGTTGCTTTTATTGCATGTGATGTGCCTTATGTCTGGGTGAGTGTTTAGTCCTGTCATCCTGGCAGGAGGTCAGTTCTTAAAATGGCAAAAGGTTTTTTCTCATTGCAGTATTTTTAGAATTAGTAGTGGAAAAATCGTGTGTAAATGCACAGGAACACTTTGGGAACTGTTGACTTTGTAATATCTGATTTCTTCAGTCTGTGTTTCCTGCACTGGGGGTCCCAGCCTTGCTTCTCACGGTGGCAGTGAGCTAAAGGGTACATGTCCAACCTGACAGCGGGAATCCTGTCTTAACTTCACTTAAACACAACCCTTCTGCAACTGGGTGTGCTCTGGAAAACAGCCAGCCAGCCAGAAACTGGTATGAAAGCAGGGGGAGGAACATTCATCAGTGTAATTAGATGAGAAAGCTCAGCCTGGTTGCTAATACAAGAGCACAGGACTTCCAGGAGCACTCAGTCCTGTGGCCTGAGCAGGAGAAACAGAAACATGTTTCTTTTAAGGGGCTGCAGGAGTCAATAGGACCAGGATACAGTGTGCCTTTTGGAAGTACACCCCTCTTTCTGACAAATTAGCTGTGACAAGGCTGGTTTGGGGCTGCCTGGCTTGTGAGAGTGGCTGTGGCAGCTTCGTGGTGGTGCTTGTGGACTTCTCTGAGTGATGGAGCACGTGGAAGTAATACAGGTCACGGGACCCTGCTGGGCTGCCCAAGTGTGGGGAAAAACAGGCGACTGCTGCTAGACAGGGTTGAAAAAGTAATTAAGGTGCCTGAGCATGTAATTCCGCATAGGATAGGATTTCCAGAAACACCCACCCTTTCAGATGCACAAACAAGTTACAGTTCATCAGCTACTTGCAGTAATTGTATGTGCATTATTAGCCCCTGGCAAAAGCAGGGTCACTTGAGTTAAAGAGTGTGCGTGTGCAATTACCATGTTCGTCAGTTGACTCACGGTAACTTGTTATCCCACAATAATTCGACTTCTTTATTTCTTTTTTTTTTTTTTTTTTTTGGTCTTTCCTGACTTTCAGCAGAGGCAGTGGTATTTTACAATTACAGACTCTGCATCTTCAGACACCCGTAAGCCTTCGAAAACCTGGCCCAGTGTGGGTGCTGCACCAGGAGGCAGGGAGCTGCAGCCCTGTCCGCTGCCTGCATCTCACCAAAATTATTTCTAGGAGAAAAGTCCACAACACTGCAAATGGAGTGAAAACTTTGGCTAAAAAAGATTTGATCGTTACATCTATTTTGGGGCTATTGGGAAAGGTGCTCAGATGTCAGACATTGCTTGTTCATTACGTTGAGTTGCAGGGTGTCTTTGGCTCGGGTCTGTATCTGCTGGAGGGGTGGGAGAGTGTTTGGGATGAGGCCAGCTTTCTTGTGTGGGTTTCTGGATTAAAAGCATTCTTTATCATTTTATGCATGGAGATTGGAAAATAGAGGGGTCTTTCATGTTCATGTCTGAGGAACTGTCTCTGAATGGTTTGGGATGTTTAATGTGGAGCACCTGGTCTCCTCAGTCGCTTTCTGTTTTACACCTGGCATTTTAAAAACAGCTTCAAGACCAGTGGGAAAAGCAGCCACAGTGAAAGTAAGATGAACTTTACTTGGAGTACTAAGGCTTTTTTTCTCTCTTTTCCTTTTTTTTTTTTTTTTTAAATCTGGATTTGGGTCACTGCTTTAAGTGGGTGTTGCAGTGCCAAAGCCAAGGCCCAAGGGCTTTGCTGCCACCATTCAGCAAGGCCAGCATGGGGCTGTAGGGCGAGCCGGGGCTGCAGGATATGGGTCAGTGTGGGGAGCAGGGGCTGCCAAAAAGGGGCAGGGGCACAGAAAGGGGTGCAGCAGTGGCCTGAGGTCAGCAGTGGGTGCAAGGGGACAGCAGTGCTGGGGCATGGTGGTGCTGCCTCCAGGCCAGGCTCATTCAGAGCCTGTGGGTGAGCCTGTACCACTGTGCAAAGCCATGCAGATATGCCTGGGTTTGGAGATGCTGAGCACGCTGTTTTCAGTCCCTCTTGACCACTTCATGGAGTTTGCCCTGCTGCAGAGAGCCCTGGGGATGTTGTGAGCAGCCAGCCTGCGCTGCCTTGCTGGTATGATACCCTGAGGGAGACTTCAGCAGGGGTCACAGGCAAGCAGCAGTACCCTCTTTGCATCCTTCTCTGGCTTCCATGCACCATGGCCCCCTTGGAATGGGGTGGCTGAAATCTCTGAGGACCCTGCCTTATGGCTGAGGGTAGTTAATCCTGCTGATGATTCATCCCATTCAGAAAGGTTAGGTGAAAGCTTGAGTAACACATGGAGTCCTTCTCTGAGTCTTTTTACCATCCTTAGGGGACTCCAGTAGGAGTATCAGCAGAAAACCTGGCAAGAAGGGTGAAAGTTTGTTGTTCCAATTGTGTAAGGAGAATGCGTTATTATGCATGCGGGGTGTAGAAACATGTTGCATTGGGATGTTTATGTAGCGCTCAGGGCAAGAGTCAGGCATCGGCATTATGCTCTGGGGCCCTGCGGGAGGGTTGTCCCTAATGGATCTGAGCATGGTGACTCCACTCCCCCATCCTTCTGCTGCTCCTCGGGGCTGTTTGGGTCCCCTGCCTGCATCCCAGCTGCCTCCTGCTTCCCCTGGTGCTGCCTGCGTGCAGCCTGGGGCTCTGCAGGACCACAGGTGGGAGCTGGCCAGGTCCAGCTGCTATTCCCACCTAGGTCTCTCTGTGCTCTGTACCTCCAACTTCAGGTTTTAATGTTGTTTGGGAGGCCAAGTGTATGGGAATTAGAAAGTATGCTTCTGCCCATGCAGAGGCAGCCCTATTGGAGCAGCAGCAGGTCTGAGAGCATGGCTCCGGGGCTTTCTGGCCATGGCAGTAGCACAGGCTAACTGAAATAAATTATAATCCAGTGCTGGCAAGGGTTAACATCGAATGCTGGCCCGAGCTGGAGAGCTTCTTCATTTGTTCTCTGTCACAAAGGAGTTTAAAAACAAACAAACAAAAAATGTAAATTGAAATTTTTGATTAGAAAAAATTTAGGATTGACTTTTTTTTTTTTTTTACCTGACAGACCAGCAGCAGTCTTCATCAAAGCCAAAACGAAAGGGAGGATTAAAAATGAAAAGAAAATGAAGTATTATGTAATTGCTTTACTTTCTCTGTTGAAAGTTATTTTGTTTTGACATCTCTGAAAGCAGAGGTATTCTATTCAAGCGTTGTTTGGTTTGATTGAAAGGTATAAAATAAGACCTGCTAGAGGAATAGGTTGATTTATTAGAAATACTCTAATGACACCATGCTAAAAGTAGTTTGTTACCTACATAACAAACACAACGAAGCTCACAAGCACTTAAAACGAGCTTCTTGAAGTGTAACATGCAAATGACTGGATTGAATAAATCTAAGTACTCTGTACCCGTGTGCCTAGCACCTGACACCGAAGCGGTGTGTTGCTGCAGTGGCCAGGAGTCAGCCCTGGTGCATGGACCTCCCTGCCACAGGAGAGGTGAGCACCGTCAGCAGAGGTTGTGCAGAGGAGTGGCTGCGAGCTTGCTTTTTCCGTTCTTGTGCCGAAGGAAAATCTGAAAGGCTTGTGCTGCTGGAGGGTAACTGGGGTGAGGTGGTTTTTGTGGTGAGGGAGGTGGGTTCCTTACCAATCCCGAATACAAAGGGGAAGAAAAGGTCATGTTCACACACAAAAAAAATGTTTATTCTACGGCTTACCTCAAATCTGTGCTGGGCCATTTGTTAATTAATCACTGTAAATATTTGCATTTTTAGAGAATTTCTGCTTTTGGGACTTGTTACTCCCATATTTGAATCATATTAATTTGAATATCTTTCAGTTATTGATGCCTAGGTTCTTGTTGCATATTAAAATTAGTTTTATACTCCGTTTCCAAGGACTTGCCTTTGTACATCCCAGTCCATTTGGCCGCTTCACTTTGCAAATTAATGGAAGGCATAAATAAGGGGGTCTTAAAAGGCTCAGCAGCACACGGCAGAACAGAGCTTGTAAGATCCTGTAAAAGGCAGTAAGAAGCAGTCTGCATCGGGTAACCCTTGATGATTTACCCCTCTCATTTAACTTCTTGACTTACTCTCCTTCAAAAATAATTGCCTAGGCACAATGCAAGTGTTTGTTGAAATAGTAATGTCAATCGTTTCTATAGCACCTGTGGGTTTGGCCAAAGTATGTGAAGTTGTAATTATTTTTGGCATTCTAATTTAGTTTCACTTCCACCTTGAAATAAAACTGTGAAAAGGTTGAGTAGGCTTCGCAGTGTACTATTCATTGTGTAGGAGAGAAAGTAATTAAGCTGATACCTTTTACTTCTGGCAATACTTCTCAAGATGACTTAAGAGTGCTTAGGACCCCCCCCTTTCCAAGGTGTCTTTTAGCATTGGAGGAATGTTATACACAGTATTGCTGGAAGTGTTATGGGTATACCTGGAATGAATGTTTTATAGGTATTAAGAACAATTCTGTTATTGCCGGAGATCTTTAAACTTCGAAAATACGCATAATGAGGACGCATAATAAAATGAAAGTCTGAGGAGGTTGTATTTTAGCGGGGGTTCTATTATACTGCTTAGACACCATGGCAGTGTATAATTTGCTACTATTTATGTTGGTATTTAGTCACACTTTTGGAACTCAAAAAATGCAAGAGAAAGACAGATATATACTTATCCACCAGGTAACGAGCAGAGAGTTAGAAAACCAGAATATACGTGAAGTTGCAGAGGGTCTCATTTACTTTGTTTTAACCCCCATGCAGTAATTTCGTGTACAGGTTCCTCAAGCTTCTTTTGAATTTTTGCAGTATAATTTCTGCCTTATTCCTGATGGTTCGGCCTTTTCAGTTTGTCTTGACTTCTCTCCTCTGAGTTTTGTTTTTGCGTGTTTAATCTTCTTGCTTAAAAATCACCATTTTGCCACTTGAAAATCGCAAGTTAGTTGGACTCCAAAAGTCCATTTTTGGCTTTGTTTCGTGTCCGGCACCCCATCCCCCAAGCTGCTAGGTCTAGGCTTTTATTTTATTTTATTATTTATTGAGGAGAAGGGCAGGAAGGTTTACAACTAAACAAAGAAGTTGTCTTTCTATTTCCAAGTGCTTGCCTTGGGAGGAAGGCCTTACAAATCATTGCAAAAGCAGGATTTCAGGATGGGACTGTCACTGTACTGAATACTAAACTGTAAGCAACCTTTGTCCATCAGAGAGGTTACTTTGCTTCTCAGTTAAGAAGATATAGAAGCAGTGCAAGACAAGATGCAGAAAGATGGAAGCTGGGTTTATTATTATTATTTAATGAGTTGATCGGGTATTTAATATGTAATTCAGTCAACATTTTCTTCTGAGGTATGTTTAGAGGATATTGTGAAAAGGAGAATGGCAATTACATGTGGTTGCAGAAGCAAAAGGGAATTTTCTCGTCTTTTGCTTTATTTCCAGCTTTTTTTGAAAACTGAGTTTTCTAGACAAAAGCTTAGCTACTGCACAGTGGAAACTGCACTGGCGATATATACAGAAAACCCACAAAGTAAAGAAAAAGCTGCAGAAGCCATGCTCCGGTTGGTTACAATTCATGCTAGTATAAGGGAAACAACTTGGAAGCATTTTGAAGGAAAGCAAGAAGTGCTTTAATTTTACTTTGAATTATCTTACACCTTCCCGACACTGAATTTTTGCTACACTTGTAAAACAAACACCGCTGTAACCAAGTTCTACCTCCTCACAGAATGAGATACCCAAATGTAAAGGTACCTGAGATGCTTGGATCCGTCTGTGCATGTGTTTCAGATCACTTTTATTAATTCACTCTCATAACTATTTATGCTCCCAGAGTTCTTGCCAAACTATTAGCTTTTTCTCTCTTTTGATTCCTTGTGTTAATATTACACCAATGACCAGTTCTGTAGAGATCCTCTCAGAAACAGCAACTGGAAACAAAAACAGAGCCTGTCAGAGCCGGCCTCTGTTACGGCTGTGTTCTCAGGCGTGCCCATCACCTCCCAGTCTGCTTCCCAGTCTGCTTTATGTTTGCCGGTGCTTTTTTATATATCTAGTTTCTTAATCAAGATGTTGTGCGGAACTGAGTCAAGTTCCGTACAGAAGTAGCAGATCTCATCAACGCTTGTCTTAGCAGCTAAAAACAAGTCAAAAACTGAAGTTCTGTCAAAAAAAAATTAATTAGTTTGACAGGGCTTACTTTCCATGAGCTTGTTTGATATTAATTGCTTTAATTACTTGATGCTTATTAATTAAAGTCTTTATTAATACAATCCTAAATCAAACTTCTCATTAGTTTAAACAGGCTCAGTATCTAGATGACAGGCTATCATAAAGTTAATCTTCCCAATTACTCATTGGGTATTGCCACAACCCCAGTTCTCTTGCAGGCTTTTGGAGCTTCCCAAGTGTTCCAGGCGTTGCAGAAAACAAGAGTTATTGACTCTTGGATGCTTTTGTTACTTTGGATGCAAGTTATTCGGACCTAGCAATCTTAAGCAGTCAAATCTTAGTAGCTATTGTCTAATGTTGTCTAACTTCAGATACAGAGCAAAAATTTGTTGTATGCCTCTGCTTTTCTTTTTTTCTTCATTATTAGCAGCAGTTCACAGTTTTAATGATAATTGATCTCTTTTCTTGTTCCAATAAAATTTAACAAGCCTTTTTATTGTTTTGTTGGTAGTGATGGTGATTAGTACTTTGCCTTTCTGATCTTGTAATGCTTTTCAGTCAAACTTTCTGTTATCTTCAATTTTTTTCCACAAATGTACCGGGGTGGATGGGCTTGAGAAATGTAGTATGGAGCTGCCTTTCCTGCTACATTGAGCAAAGTTTGCTTTCTTAATAATTTTGCAATGCAGCATGTAGTGTTCTTGAAAGTTTTAAGTTACCATCTGCATCTTCAATTATTTCTTCAACTGTTTTGTCTCAGAAGGGTTCTAAGTTTTACAGAACTGGATGTGGTAAAGCACAGTTTTACAGTCATTTACAATGACTGTAAGCTTTCCAGAAGCTTTCCCTGTGCCCTTTTCTGTGTTCAGAATCGGGCCTTTGGGCTGATAGAACAGGATGCTGCTTAAGGATTAAGACTCAGGATGATGGGAACTGACTCGATGTCCTGGCCAGGAAAGAATTCTGGTACTTTTTTCCCCCCCATATTTATATGCATTTCCTATTGGAAAAAGATAGTTCTATTTTTTTAGGTAGTTCTCTGTATGTATAGCAAGCAGTAAATTCCTGGGTAATATGTTTTCTACGTGGGTTGTTTTTTATCTGTATGTGGAAAGAGACACTTAAAATATTCCATACAGCTCTCAAACATTCAAAGTTTTGTACTGCAAACAGCTGAATTTTGGAAATAGGCTGAAAATGGATTGACACCATCATTTGACATTTTTAAAATGAGGTTTACCTAATGAAGAAGTTAATTCCACTGAGGTACAGAAATAATTTTCCTGTGTCTGTTGGGTGCCATTCATATCCGGGTGAGACCGTGGTCCAGATTTTGACAAACCCTTGCAAGCAGCTGCAATTCTGCCTCTGAAACTACAGCAGAAATCTAAGAGGATGCCACAAAGCAAGAGTTGACATTGTGCAGTGTCCTGCAAGGTCTCTGTTCTGAAATCTGAAGCAGTTTTTTTCCATTTAAAGTACCTGCTCCAGTTAAAAGGCAGTAGTTGGTCCCTTACCACTGGAGTTGAAGGGCTTTCCAAGGACTAGGTGCTTTGGGGGTAGGGTTGGAGTGCTGAGGAAAGCTAAGTGAAAGGTGCTGTAAGACTTCAGAGAAGTCTGTTGCAACCTTGATTTATGCTAATGTGAAGTATATTAAAGGGGTAGAGAATATATTAATTAACATAGTCGATAGTGAGGAATTGTTTCTCATAGCTCCCATGCCAGTCAGATATGTAACCACCCTGCCAAGCAGGAGCCTACGCAGAAAATAAATTGTGGGCACCTCGGCGAGTTTCAGGGTGGTGTTTTGGGGTATGCCTGCATCTGCTAACCATGCGTCTCAAGCATATTTGCTGGCACAGCCAAAATTGAAACTTGTGTTACTTAAAAGATTTTTATAGCTCTGAAGAGAGCATCGCTGCTGTCCTGTGCTTTCTCAACTTCCCAAGGCTTTTGTATAAATATATCTGATGTGGCCAGTGGTTAACTCTTACTGTGTTTTTTCTGTGCTTGACTGAGTGATGTCAGTTGATAGGTGAAATATCGGGCAGTTGTATTTCTCATAAATGCAGAAATGTTTCTCCACAGCAGATGTGCAAAACTGCTCAGATTGTGCAGTAAGGAATAATTTACACTGAGGCAATATAAAATTTTGTCCAGGTCACAACAGGAGGATTTGGCTGTAAGTTATTTATAGTATATTCTAAAATGATAATTCACATTTAATGATTCATCTCCTTAAATGCTTCTGTACTTTTGAGAGACTTTCTCATCATTCCAATCTTTTCTACAGTAAGTTCTCCTCAAGCCATCGAAGCGTATGTAAGTGACCTATATTTCCCCATTCCCATATTCAGTGGCTGAAGAAGGCAAATGAAAAGGTACAATTTGTCATTTTCCTTTCAACTTTTTTTTTTTTTTAACAACAGCTGAATACTAAAATGCTTATTGTATGGAATACCACATTCAAATAAATTCTCCAAACTAAAACCATCTTGCCAAGGTTTACATATTTTCCTTTAAAAAAAAAAAACAAAAAAAAAAAAACAAAAACAAAAACAAAAAAAAAAAAAAAAAAAAAAAAAAAAAAACAGGCTTAGTATTTTTTTCTGTTGCTGCCATCACCTTAGATGACCTGTCAGCATCATGACTCGGAGCACAACGGTGATGTAACTTGCAGATTATTGAGCAAAGATGTAATTTAATGTGAAGAGCAAGGGTTCTCACTTTTTCAAGCCAGAGCCTTTGTGGTTTAAATTCACGGAGCCATTCTCCCCTGTGCCACACAGAGCCACAGGAGCTGCCATTCCCCTGCTCAGCCCACGATGCCATGGCAAGCTGCTTTTCCGTGGCCTGGCCACCCACCCCATGACAGTGCTGCGGGGCTGGGACATGCTCTCCCTTGCTGAGGAGGAGGAGGGGGTTGCAGGCAGCAGGCATGCACAAGCGCCTTTGCTTTCCTAATTCCACAAAGTGCTACCCTGGCTTCCACCTCCGCTGTGGAACTGAGATTTTGCAAAAGCGATGGGCAATGAGAGATGTCAGGGTGAAGTAGTGCCTCGTGTGTCTGCTGCTGGTGAAAGAAGTGACACGAGCTGTAGATCATGCTCTGTGTGCTCAGAATGCTTTGCTGGGATGTCCTAGGCTACCTTTAACACTTAACATTAAGGTTTTTTTTCAGGCTCGCTCTTGCTTTATACATACATGTAAGTACTATGAAAATGCAGCATAATTCCGCTTTGAAAATGACTAGTGAAACTACACAGGGTTAGCTGTTTCTTTCATTTTGATTCCAGTAACTTAAGCTAGCTGGGAGATGTTTTTGTTGTGTTTTGTTTGTTTGTTTGTTTTTGTTTGTTTTGTTTTGTTTTGTTTTTCTTGCTGCAATCTGATTTAGAGGTCAGAAAGGCAGGTTTCCTTCCTGCAGATTGTGCTGCTTCATCAGGAATAGAAAATCTGTAGATGAGTCTTGTCCCAAGTCGCATCTGCACAGCCCTCTGCTCTTCCACCCTGCTGGCCAAGACCCACCGTGCCACCCTGTTGGCTCCGGTATCCGTGCATTTGACCAGGTATCTGGATCTGATGAACAGGCTTCTTGATGTGGTGGTCTTCCAGAGTCCCAATGTGGCATTGACCAACTAGAAAAAAAAGCGAGGTGTCTTTGGGATTATTCCCTTTTAAATCCACTAGTGAACAATGCAATTCGTGGTGCCCCAGGAAGCTGAGTTGCTGGGCTCAAGGTGTTTTTCCCCAAGTGAGACTTCTGAGACTGTACTACATTCGATGTATGTGTGCTTATTTAATGCATATAGATGTGCTTTATTTTGAGAAAGTGTTAGCTTTAAATTAAAGATTAGCAGTTAAATATTCCTTCTACAGCAACAGCTATGCACTGGCTGCAAGTGTTACTTGCTGATACTCTAACACCAGCAGATCTCAGCCACGCAGAGGAGGGGATTAACCCACTGTGGCTTGCAGGAGCTGCTGGCAGAGTGAGGAGGGAAGGAGCGCTGGTTATCTGTGGGACAGAAGTTTTTGTGAAAAGCTTGCAGGCTCCTACATAGAGATCTGTCCTTAATGGGATAATATTTGTATGTTGATCTCATTTACTGTAAAGATGTTTACAAACTGAGGCTCTGCACTTGGTGTGAGCACTGATAGGGCTGGCTGTGAGCTGGTGGCTGGTTTGAGCAAGGCTGCTTGAATGCCTCTTGTTCAGCATCAAGAGCTGTTGCATCTACACGAAACGTTGTTCAGTGAAACAAATTCCTCTGTGTGATGGGGCTTTGCTTCCATAAAACATTGTTGTGACGATTTGGGGAATCAGAAGAAAATCAGGAGGAGAAAGTACCGTGTAAATTTGTAGCTATTTGCTTGTACATATTTATTGTATATCTAATCTTAGATATTAGGGAGGAGAGGCACTGTGAGACTTCATAAGTTCTCAAGTATAACTGGAAAGCTTTCCACTAAGGAAATCTAACTTCAGGTGTGGTTTTTGTTGTTGGTTTTGTGTGGATTTTTTTTCAGTGGAAAGCTTTGGCTTTCTGTTGTAAATTATGTTTGAGATAGCTGGGCATAATTTCCTTCTTAGCTAAACAGAAAAATAAGTAAGTCCATTTAAATGAACGATTACAGAACAGTTTCTGCTGCTAGTCATATTAAAACTGTTTTGTTTCGAATGGAGGGTTCACCGCAGCACTGCCAATAGTGGGGATTCCACCAAACTCAGAAATGCTTTTTGAATATCCTTCTTTTTGCCTTTAGCATTGTGAAATAAGCTCATTTTTTAGCATGTTTCTTAATGCCATCTTTGGAAAACTGAGTAACAGTGAACAGCAGTACAAAGTTAAGAGTGTTTTTTCTCTGCATAAATATTTTTTGTAATTTGCTTCAGTTTCTTGAATATTACATTAACAGTAAATATGGTCCTGTAATATGATTTCCTCAAGCATGAGGACTGTGGAAATAGCAATACTGCATTCATTTTGCTTTAGTCATCTAGTGGATAAACGAAGTAAATAATAAATTAGGAGTTGCCTTTTTCTTTTATATATATATGTAAAGCTGTAGTGCATGCAGCTTAAGCCAGAAGAAGCTGTTGCCCCAGTAATATTAAATGGGTTTCTAAGTCCTGCAGAATTCAACTTTCTGAAGAGAGATGATGAACTCCAAGACCCAAGTTGTGAGTGGAAGGCATTTGGGAGCAGGACAGGAGGTGTGAACTGAACTCAGCACTGTGTGCTCAACTAAAGCATAACTTTTTTATCTGAAGTATCTTCCAAATTAGACTGTATGTCTTTTTTAGAATATAATACAAACTGCAGGATCTAGGGCTTCCATTCCCAGCTTGTTTCTATGGTTTATTACCCTGCCTGTTAAAAGAAGTATTTCTCCTGATTCAGACACAGCCATTTCTTTAAAAGCTCTTTCTACATCCCTTTAGTATGCACAGTCTCTCTTAAGAAAGGTGAAGTGACCTATTTTAAAATTTTCTGTTATATTTGGTCCTTAAATCATTCTTTTCTGCACCTCTCCCACAAATTTATTAGCTTGTGGACAGTTGTGTTGTGTATTGCATGTTAGTTTGCTTTCACTCGTTTCATAATTCAGCACTCCAAATGAATTCATTTAAGGTTACCTCAGTCAGTTTTACTCCAGCAGTTCATGGTGAGCTCCTGTTGCGTTGTGTTCGTGCTCTGGCCCATTGCAGCCACCCTAGAAAAAAACAGCAGTGCTACAGGAGGAGAGCTGCTCCCATGGGCTTGGTCTCCTTTTTTAGATAAACTTCAACAGGCAAGTTTTTTAAAAGGTGTTTGTCAAATGGGTTTACCAGTCCAGAGCACTGCCCTATTAATACCGTTTGCCAGTCTTTAAATTCATGGCTAATCAAATCTTCAGAGATATATTAGTGATTTGAAAAGTAAGATAGAAATATTAGTGATTTGAAAGTAAGTACACCACAGTGCCAGGCCTGGACCTGACTCCTGCAGAGCCAGGTGCAGTGCCACGCAGTGATGCTTCCTCACCTGCAGCTGCTTTCAGAGACAGCAGCCTCTTATTAGTCTGTTTTCTGGTTTCTCTGGTTTATACACTGATAGTCTTACTTAAAATATCTCGAAGAATAAGAGAAGAAACCTTGCAGAAATCTCAAGTCCGTGTTTACGTGTGACCTTTTTGTCAGTTCAACTCAGCCTACATTGCTAATGGATTGTGCATGCACTTTGAGGCTTGCCTTCCCAACAGTCTGAAAGGATTTCATTACATTTCTTTCTTTTTGCTGTCTCTTTCCAGAACTTATTTAAAAACTGTATTCTTCAGGCCAGATCTCTTATTCAATCAAACTCCTGAAAATGAGCTTGTTACAGCCTACT
Source organism: Aythya ferina (assembly GCF_964211825.1). Classification (NCBI taxonomy): domain Eukaryota; kingdom Metazoa; phylum Chordata; class Aves; order Anseriformes; family Anatidae; genus Aythya; species Aythya ferina. The sequence continues at coordinate 43,309,394 of NC_140300.1, read as the reverse complement.
CAGACTTGCTAATCTAAATATGCATATCCCTAATAGGCGTAAATTAGGAGGATGTTTAAACAACCAATGGGCTGGAAATTATTAATCACCCTCCCATGAAGCAAGCCTCTCATTCTGAATCTAAGTAATCTGCTGCTTTTTGCTGAGTGTTTCTGTCTTCTCTGCATAATTATTAAGAAAATTATCAAGCAGATAACTTTGGGCCTCTACTTTTGGGGTTTTCTCGGGCTTTCCAACCTTGTTGCTACTTTTGTTTATAAACCATGTTATTTGGAGAAAATTGGCCAATTGGTCTTTATTTTTCCTAATGAATTCCCAATTTTTGTTCTGTTACTGGGTTGGGTATTCTTTATTTTTCTGCGTGGCCTCTCATTTGTTACCAGATGAGGGTGGGCTTTTGCCCAAAGTCTGGGGCCTTAGTCTGCAGAGCAGAGATGTGGATTGCAGGCCCTGTCCGGCTAATGCCCAGCTGCTTCCCTACCTCTCATGACTTGCCCACTGGCACTGCTGCCATGGGCACAATGCTTGCCAGAGCAAGTCTCACGTGTTCTGAGGAGATTCCCTCAGCTGAGCATTACAGCTGTATTACACGGGGAAATGTCTTGTTTAGACTGCCAGTAGGATTTGGGTGGCGGAGAGGACGGAGCAGTTTGACATTGTCTGGAGGTGGATGGCTGCAGAAATGTGCGTGCTGACAGGATGCAATCACCAGTGCAACTATTGGCAGCTGTAAAGACTTTTATCTCTCCCCTTAGTGATTTACTTTAGGTGGGAAGCTACAAAGATTTCAGTCAGCTGAGTGTAAGTTTGCATGCTCCGTGTGTGTGCGTTTGTGAGCACACGGTACTGCTTTGGAAATGGCCTCTTCCCATACCCAGTGTCCTCCTGGTTGTACTGTGGAAGATTGCCAGTTAATAGTGCAGTAACTTAGTTGCATTACTTTGGCATGGGAAAGCAATGTGTGCATTTAGCAGCTCAGACAACTCGTTACAGGCTGTGGGAGGCCTGTAGCATAAATCTTCAAATATAAAGATTTCTTTTTCTTTTCACGTATTTGACGGCTGCTTAGTCGATGACATCCATTCTCCAGCACGGTTTGATCACGGGCTCCAATCGGTACCCCTCAGTGCTGCGTGCAAGTGGTTAGCCGGCTGGTCTGCCTGAGTGCAAGAGTGAGTGACTGACTGACTCATTCGCATATGTAAAACAGAAAATCAGGTTTCATGGAAAACGTTGTATGCGTCTCCTAACATGTTCAGGAAGGACAGAACCAGTAGCTTTGTTAGGCGTGTGAATTACCCCACTGTGTTTCAGTAGTGTTGTTTGTATCAAAACTTCTTCTCTAAAGCAAGGATTTTCATTTAGGTTTCCCTTTTAGCCAGACTTCTAGCATCAGTGTAGAACTAAATGCGGAAGGGGTGGGGAGTGACTTGATTATTCCTGCAGCGTTGTTTTGTATGCAACACGTAGTTTGTTGTGCCATGGCTATTGTCTTCGGCGTGGTGTCCAGGCTAGACAGCTTACTCCGTAGCTGGAGAACTTCATGCCACTGGAGGTGCACGCAGAAGGCGCGTGCTGTACTCCAGTGCAAAGCAGTCGACTGTGGATTTCGGTAAGGAAAAACAGCAGACCTCACTCCTTCTCTTAATCTTGAGATATAAATGGCTGCGTTTGTACTGCTCCTTTCCATGCCCACACTTAAAGAAGTTATTTAATATCCCCTGTTGCAGTTTTCCTTTTTAATTTTAAAAAAGAAACATTTTAATCACTTCCATGCATGTGCTAACTTGAAAGGGTAAAATTATTGCATCACTGTTTTATAGCACTTGGCAGAGATGCAATTCTTGCTAATTTTATCCCAAATCATACCAACTTAAAGCACTTTTCATGCGATCTTGGTTTTCAGTACATTTTTTATACTTAAAGCACAATTTATATGCTCCCTGTAAAGTTTCAGAAGTCTAAACGACCTTGTCCCTGTTTGGATGCCCTTCGTTTTATCTGGTGCAGATTGTCAAATGCAATATGGTGGCCCTTATGATAGAGTAGTCCCCAAAGTGATGTCTCTGTGAGAAAAATACATCAGGGTGATAGCGGTGTATGATGGAGAGAAGGAGCTGATTATAATATTTCATACTAAAAAATGCCAAATGGCCCCTTTACAAATCTGCTCATAAAAAATAGTTGGGAGAGGGAGGGGGAACACACCTCTCCAGGAATTGGTTTGTATTCATGAATTCAGTTTTGATTTGCTGCCTTTTTGTTTTTCTTTCCTGAATATTGCAGAGGCTTTTCCAAGGAAACATAAATATTTGCTTTTAATAGTTCAGAAAGTAGCTACTAGTTTGATAAGAAACATGGCATAATATTTCCCTGCTCATCTGAATCTAATAGAAACCCTGACGCTTCCGAGGTATGAAGGGCACATATGTATAATCGGTCTGCTGCATGTTTTTTTTTGTTTGCCTTGAAATTTACTATTAGCCATTGTCCTTTCCCTTTCACAGAAAGGAGCTTCCTTACCATCACCTATTTAAAACCTGCTGTAAAGACCAAGCAGCCTGCATCCCACACTGTTTGGATCGCACGTTGCCCAGGCAGACCTGGCTGGTTTCTATCCAAGTGATGAAGATCCAAGGTGGAAGTTCACTAAGTTTGCTAAGCAGAGAAAGTTGCTTTCTCTCAAATTTATTCTTGCTTTCATTGCTTGTGAATGAGGTAATGCAGCTTTTTATACACAACGAACCTATGGGTCTTCTTGGTTTTGATGGAGAAATGAATTATTTTGGGGAGGCTTTGCAGTATATTAGTGCTTCAACATTATCTCTCTTCATAGTCAGATGTTGTATTCCTGTTCATTTCTTACAATTGTTTTTTCCAATTTCAAGTATATTTTTAACATAAACATTTTATCATATGCAGAAGAAAATCCTGTGCCAAATAGGAAGTGAGAGGACTTGCATTTGAAGCCTAAAGGTGTTTCTGCTGCTGAGTGTGCTGTCCCGCACAGAAAAATAAAAATGGCCATTTTACCACTCATATACTTCAGCTCATATACTTACATTGTTAAATTTCAATTGTTAATAATGTTTGAGTGCTTGTAAACAAATCTCAGGCATGAGTTAATTTAGTCAGTCAAGTGATAGAATCTTTTACTGCATCTTTTCCTGAGCATAATGCATATTGCTGCATATCTCTTAAAAGACATATGAGCACAGCTATTTGTATGAACTAGAAAACCATCTGTTCAGAATTCACTGTCTGAAAACTTGTTTCCTGCAATGGTTTTTCATTCTGATTTCAGAACCTGGTATATTAAATATTTGCATTTGGAGGGGTGGGGGGGAAGGAATTAAAAAAAAAAAAAAAAAAAAAAAAAAAAAGTGTCTCGCTGGGGAAGTAATTCCTGTGCAATTCACAGATCTTGCTTCACTGGAGAACAGAATTTAAAAAATGTTGTGTTTCTTGCCTAGGTCAGTAGCAGTTAGGAGCGAAACAGTTGCCCTTGTATGCTTTTTGGTAATCTCCAAATATGATCTTCGTTACTGAATATCTTTGACACAAAAGTTCCAGGGGATGAAGTTTTTCTTTGAAGAAGTAATGAAATATTGATTGTGGTAATTCCTAGTGCCGCTCTTTCATTTATCCTGACAAAGTTTTAGGAATCCTGGCTGGCAGAGGCCTTTATATTGCACCAAAATCAGTAGACATGATCCATTTTTGATTCAGCCCCAGATGGGCAGCAGAGGTTTCAAGTTCCTGAAGAGGCTTATTTCATTAACAAATATGGGAAACCTTTACCAGGAAATATTAAACATCGAGCTACAGTATTTGTCTGCAATCCGTAGTGTGCAAAGCACTAGAATAACATTTGTCAGAAAAGTAGGTAGATGCAAAACAATTAAAATAAAATGTTTGCCAAGAGTCAACTGTACCAGACTAAGGTTAAATATCAGTGGAGCCCTTGGTAGAGTGGCAAACCGAAAATACACGTCTCTGAACTAGAGAGAAAAAAATAAGTAAATGAATTAGGTGTTGGATTGAGACACAAATCAGTTGTGCCAGAAAATGCTTATTGGTGGTTAACAACTGGTCTTTGTCTTCTGCTTATGGCAACTGCTAAAAGTTGAGGACAACAAAATGCACGATCTTGCATTTCCTACCGTTGAGCATCGTCCCACTTCTATAATTAGGTAGTCAGTGCCTGTGCACAGCTCTGATCCTTCTCTGTGCTGGGGCTGATCCTCAACACTGTGCTAAAGGAGCATGTCTCTTAGTGGGGCATTACTGTTTTTATGAAAATGTAAAGAACAAAGACTTGGGATGCTGTTAGACCATATGCAAATACCATTCTGAAAGCAACTAGGAGCACACGGTAAGGATTGTATGGTGCTTAATAACAGAGTTCAGAGCTCTGGAGAGCCCATCCTGTGTGCACGCTCAGGAGAAAAGCAGTCTGCTGACGAAGGGAGACTGGTAAAGCATGCGGTGTCTGTCTTAGGGAAAGGAAGGCTGGGAGGACATAGGGGTGGGTGTGGCAGGGATCTGCTTTGTTATTAAAATCAGGCTTTTGGAGGAAGGATTGTTAGGAGTGATTTAATTTTGTTAATTACTATTTTTAAGGTGAAGAGTAACACTGGGACAAGGATGAGTGCCATAGGCTGGGTTGAACAAACTTGAAAAGGAGATTTAAAGGCTTCTGGTCGTTGGAGAGGCAATCTTCGGATAAAAATACTTGATTAGTTTTGAAATAGGGTTTGTCAATTTATGGAAGAGAATTCAGTTATGGTCAAAAATGTTTGTGGTCTGATGTCTAAATGCAACTTGCAAACCATAGAATAAAATCCTTCAAATAGTCCTAATGGACACAAACTTACAGACCTCTCAAATGAATTTAAATAGAATTTCCAAATAGATTAATGATTGTTCTTTTTTTTAACTTCCTACTTACGATTAATACTTTTAATCCCAGACTGAACAAGGTAATTTCTATATCATTTCATAATTACTTCTAATTTTACAAAGGCAGTATGTGAGTAGGCACTACTTATGTATTGAAGCAGCATAGCTGAATCTAACGCTTAAGTTTTGATTTCAGAAGACTTCTTTTCCTGGATTACTGCAATGACCCAGCATAGATTGGAGGGAAAATGATGGATTCTTTTCATTCATTTTACTTCTCTGTTTTCTGTGGCAGTAAATTCTGTGGTTTTGGCTGGGTGCAGGAACATGCAGAATTATATTTCTGGGTAGATTATCAACTTATTTTTTCCAGTAGCAACTTGAATTCTAAAGAGGAAACTTTTAAAGATATTTGAGGAGCAAGGTTGAACGTGTATATGAGAGTCTTATTTTTCTGCAATGCAGTTAAAGGGCTGTGCAGAGAATGTGGAAAACCTTTGGCAGTATTTTCAGAGCAGAGCACTCGTGCTGAATAAAAACTAAGCAGTCAAAAAAAAAAAAAAAAAAAGAACAAGAGAATAAAAAAAATTACCTTCCAAATAGGGTCTGGAAAGCTAATGAGTGTATGACATCATTTAACTAGTTATAAAAAGATTACAGCTCCTCTGATCCAAGAAACAGACCCTCAAGATTTCTGATGTGCCGTAGATCAAGGAGGTCTAGCTTTGTGCTGCTGAAGGTTGTCCTTGCCAGTAACAGGGCAGAGCACTCGGCCTCTGGCATGGTCCGGGGGAGTGGTGTCCCATGGTGGCCAGGCTGGGCACAAAGCAGTGTGGTGCCAGCTCTGCTTAGGAGCAGCACCCCTTCTGGGGACGGCAGCAAAGCACTGTGGCTCATCCCAGCTGGGACCAACGACTGCAGCCTCAACTGGCCAGAAATGGTCATCTGCACCCACGGGGCCTCTTGCTGTGCTTGGCCACCAGTGGTGGGGAGATCATCCCCTTTGGTGCCTTCCCACCATGGGCAGTGGGAAGGAGCCTGGCTATGGGGTCACCCCATTTTCTCCCTGTTCTGGATCTTCAGTTGAGTGTGCTGCTCATGCCAACCTATGGAGGTTGAAAGCCTCCATTGGGTCGCCTCTATTCTGGCAGGATTTCGGATAGAGGCCAGAGCATTGGTTTGTCAGCTCTTGATGCTGTGCATCTTCTCCTTTCTGGTGGTACGTTGTTGCCTGTGTTCGCTCCTTGCTTCCCAGAGCAGCTTCCTTGTGAAGGCCTCCCTGTTCCAGTCTAAGAGCTAGTACAGCGGTGGAAACATCATTTTAATTTTTCAGTCTTATTAATTATATTTCAAGCTAAGGATGTATTTTTAGGAGGAAAGAAGAACTTATGTAACTCTTGATTTATTGCATTGGCTTAAAGAGCTAGCAAACCTGGGATTTTCCTCTCCTGTAGCTTTGCTGTAAGCATTTCCCTTTATGGCAGCAGGGAGGCCAGCATATGACTGTGTTCTGAAGAGCAATTCAAACTTGTTATAAATCTGCTGAACGTATTCCTCTCCATCATGTGTAGATTTTGTGGTAAAGAACAGCAGAAGTGAACCACAGAGTGGGAGACGTACCTTGACGCTAAGTGAAAATTGTGAAAGATGGGGAAAAACATCAGTCCTCTGGGGGGGAGGTGGTTTCAAGACGGTGGGCAGATCTGTTCTGAATAGGAGAATTTGGAAATGAGTTACACAGGAACAGGGCACTTATCTGTAATGCACATGTGTGCGTATGGAGATAATTAGTAGTAAGTCTGCAGAGGAATTCTGAAAGTTGGAAAATGTGGTGGAGCCAAGAGTAAGAGAAGTGAATTATGATTCTGCAAAAGCGAAATTACAGGTTAAGAAGTGTGTGTGTGTGACTTGTTGGGAATAATTTGCATAATAAAAACAACTTGAGAAAAGCAACAGAGCAGATAAAACATGCGTTTTGTCTGCTTCATCTGAGATTTACTTTTATTCTCGTCCAGCAACTACAAACCAAAGAGAAAACTTTTGGTGTTCAGAGAAGGGACATGGCGGGATGGGGGGTGGGGGAGCTACAAAAGACAAATAAGTACTGGATATAATTCAGAAAAGACACGCAATCAAACTGAACAGATTGCTCAGGAAAAGATCTATTCTGTTGCTGAAATCCAAGAAAATGGGGGAAAAACAGGAAATAGTGAAATCTGTTATCGACCATCTGCTAAGCCTAGGAACTTGAGAACCATTCCCATGACAAAAATACTAGATTGTGAACTTAATTTTATATTTCATAATCTTGAAGTACAGACATGAGTCCAACGGAGAGTCTTGTATTACTAAATGTTTAAAAGATATTTAAAATTACATATACATGCATCAGCATTAATGCATTTGAATCTTTTTTGCAAGATCTTTATTGATGGATTTAACAGATAGTGCCTTGTAAGGACAGGGCAGCCTCTTCTGAACATGCTTTTGAACTTTCAGGAGGAGAAGGAAAATGAGCAAGCTGAATTTCCTTTGGAAGGAGGTAATGGTCTTTCTCCTCCAACTTCCATCACCCTGCCCCTTTATTTCTTCCGAGCGAGCATTGCCACATCTGTGGAAATGAAGCGATGGCCTTGTAATTGTTACCATCTGATGGCAGATCACATGGACGCTCAGAGGGAACTGTTCGCGTGCTCTGATGTTCAGGAACTAAGCGTTTCCCTGTCCTAGTGCTGCCCTCATGGTAAATAGAGTGTTTATTCGGGCCCACTCCGTTCTTGCTTCTCCTTTTACATACGGGTAAGAACCGGAGAAAATGTGGTGCCGTGTAATTTAAACAGCTTGGGGTGCTGTAAGCAAGTCATAAATCCTTCTGGACTCCACCTATTCCTTTACTCCAAAGGTGTAAAGGTGTAAATAGGGTTTTCTGAAAACGTTTTCAAACTATGTAAATGGATTGTAATTGCAGAAGGCTGTAATCAATGTGGCTATTCAAAGGCTACATTGTTCATTAAGCTGTCGGTATTAATGAACTCAGAGCACAGTTTGCAAATCATCGTAAATGTGGGCTATTGGCTAGCTTACCTTTTGGAGTCTTTTCACAGTTCAAAGATGAAAGTGAGAGAAGTCTCTGGCAAAAGTGTGTGTGTTTTTTATGAAAAATACCTAATATATAGCATGCAGAAAAGTTAGGGTAAATTCAGTTCTACGTACTGACATTGTACTGCCTTAGCTCAGATCAGTCTTTTTCTACGTAAACTGTTTGGCCTTGTTCAGGAAGAGTATTCTTCAATTTGCTTGTCCTCCTTAGCTGTTGCAGTTAGACTCAATGATCTTTGCCTTTTCAAAGGAAGCTATTCTGTTTCCACATTTCACTTATCCTGCTCAGGAAGCAGAGTTGTAGTAGAGAAGGTTGCACACAGTCACAAAGCTGTACAGTCACAAATACTTCAGGAACCTCTTAAAACTGGTGATATCAATAAATGCTGTTTCATGAAGCAGGGTTGGCATCCATGTAGTTTGTTGAACCTTAGCAAAAGGAGCAAGGTCCATTTTTAACAGGCCTTGTATAAAGAAGTTTTAAGTAGTACGGTGTAGTAGGGTGTGTGCGCTGTCCCAGAGTCTTCATCTCTCTGCCTAACTCCAGGCTTGGGTCTAAATAACCCTGTCTTTCTGCCCACATTGCTGCAGCCCTTTTTGCTGCTTTTCCCAATAGTCCATCCCTTCCTTTATTCTTCTGTCGTCCTCTGTCTCGGCTAACACATTCTCACCATGTCCTTCTAACACTCCATTTACATGTGCTCATTGCATCCTGATCTCCTTGTGTTGGGACCTTCCTTTTCTTTCCGTTCTCCGTAGCAGCAATACGTGCCGTGTCCTTAATCTCGGTTCAGGTGCAGCAGTCCACAGCAGCAAGACCGAGCAACTGTACAGAGAGAGGAAGGGAGAAAAATGAACTTTGTTCAACCCCCATCTACAGTTTGCTCAGTGCAGATAAAATGTGAAAAGAATACTGCTGCCAAATACCGTGAACCTCTGGTGAGTGCATACAAACAGTGCTTTTAGGGAGTTGG